>NC_142514.1:43217500-43856250 GCF_057876585.1 Rhinolophus sinicus
GCATAACATGTTTTGAAGACATTCTCCTTATATGTATAAACTCTATTTTTTGTATATTAATCACATTAATTTGATTTTTGTTTGACTTGAACCTCCTAGACCCAGAATTCCAGAATTGGAAGGATCCTCAGAAATTATCTTGTCTGATTGATGAACCTAACTTAATAGACTAGTTAGAATTAGGATCCAGAACTCCAGACCCTAAGCTTTTTTACTATTGATACTTAATGTTTGTGTATTTGTTTTTTAGGTGACTGCACTTCAAGATGAAAAGAATTCACTGGTTTCTGAGAATGAAATAATGAATGAAAAACTTGATCAGTTGGATGGATCTTTTGATGATCCAAATACAATGGTTGCAAAAAAGTTTTTTCATGCACAGTTACAACTAGAACAATTACAGGAAGAGAACTTCAGGTAGCATTTTTAGTAGAAATCATTCTATAGAAGTCTGTTTATTAAACTGATATCTAAAACATCGTATCAACAACTAATTATTAAGCATTGCAAAGCATGTTTAAGACACTGATCAAATGGTATAAATGGTTCCCGCCCTCACAGGTTTTGCAATCCAGTTAGGCAAGTGGGATACACATAATAAAACAACTCAAAATAAAATGTGGTAAGGGACAATGGAAGGTCATACACAAGTCCACGAGGTGTTTAAAGGGGTGATTGCTGAAGCCTATGGAGAATGGGGAGTTTCTTACATAGGAGAGGGACCTGATAATTAAATGGAAAAAAATGTAAATCTCAAGCTAAAGAGATGCTTTTCATTTCAAGTTTTATATTTTTTCTTTAAAAAAAGTGTACTTCTCAACCATTAATAAACATTGTCTCTTACGTGCTTACCACTGAGCCTTACACTAAGGCTTGACGTCAGGCACTGTAGTTGTATGTATTCTTTTAGTTACTTTAATATAATTTCAAAATTACAAAAAATGTGGCAAGAATACTACAGGGAACTGGTTTATACCTTTCACTCAGATTCAACAATTATTTTTGTTTTCTCTCCATTTGCCCTTTTACCCCATCTGTTTCTGTATGTATTTCTCTTATAAACCACAGTATAGTGATCAAAATTAGGGAATTTGTCATTGATGCAATATTATTATCTAATCCACAGATTATATTCAAATTCTGTCAGTTACCTCAGTGTTCTTTATAGCTACTTTGTTTCCTGGTTCAGAATCTAATTTAGGATTATGCATTATATTAAAAATGGATGCTTAAGTCAATGGACTATAAATCCATTTCTAGCATCATACTGTTTTCCATAGTGGCTGTACCAATTTACATTCCCACCAACAGTGTATGAGGGTTCCTTTTTCTCCACGTTCTCTCCAACACTTTTATTATTTGTCTTGATAATAGCCATTCTAAGAGATGTGAGGTGCTATCTCACTGTGGTTTTGATTTGCATTTCCTTAATAGCTAGTGAAGTTGAGCATTTTTTCAACATCTGTTGGCCATTTGTATGTCTTCTTGGCAGAAGTGTTCTGTTTGTGCCCTCTGCCCATTTTTTGAATTAGATTTTTTGTTGTTGTTGTTGAGTTGTATGAGTTTTGTTTGTTTGTTTGTTTTTTACATATTTTGGATATTAGCCCCTTATTGGTGTTGCTTACAAATAGTATATCTTCCCCCATTCAGTTGGTTGCCTCTTTGTTTTGTTGATGTTTATTTGCTGTGCAGAAGCTTTTTAGTTGGATACAGTCCCGTTTATTTATTTTAGCTTTTACTTCCCTTGCCTTTGAGGTCAAATTAATAAAATCCTCTTTGAACCCAACATTCTAATCTTTTCCATTTCCGTATTGTAATTCCTTTCTCCAACAGCGAGAAATGTGGCTAACATTTTCCTCAGTGTATTTATTTACTCAATCCCAGAACACACAGAAAGTAATTTAAGAATCGCTAACCCATTCCTCTGTAAAAAGCAAACCTAATACTAGACTTCAGCATGTTTACAGTTTATTTTTATTTTTTTACAAGGTAACATTTATGTATTGTGAAATAAATACTGAGCACAGTTTGGCATGTTTTAACATGCAGACCTGTGTATCGCACACTTTTGTCATTTGATAGATCATATCTGTCACTACAGAAAGTTTCCTCATGCTTCTTCCCAGTCTACCCCTACCTCCCAGAGGCTGTTCTGATTATTTTTCACCATAGATTTGTTTTCTCTCATCTAGAATCCCGTATAAATTGAATCATGCAACGTGAATTCTTGGGAGACTGACTTTTTGTTCAGCATGTTTGTGAGATTTACCCATGTTGTTGAGTGTATCAGTAATTTATTTTTTATGGCAGTGTTATTGTATGATACGGAATAATTCCACATTGTATTTTGTTCATTCATTTTCCTTTACATGGGCATTTGGATTTCCTCATTTGATCTAATGTAAATAAAGCTGGTATGAACGTTGGAATACAAGACTTTTTGTAAACATATTTTTCCATTTCTCATTGGCAAATACATTGAGTGGTATTGCTGAGTTGCACAGTAGGTCTGGGTTTAGTTTCAAAAGATACTGGAAAACCATTTTCCATAGTGGTCACACCATGTTACGTTTTCACTGGCAGTGTTTGCTGCTATTTGCTCTTGTTGGTCTGCCTGCATACCATAATTTGGTCTTATCAGTCTTCTTAATTTTAGCTATTCCAGGAAATGTATAGGGATATCTAGTTGTAATATTTAATTTGCATTTTCCTGATCAGTAATGATGTGATAAGCCCCTGTTCTTGTGTTTATTGGCAATATATCATACTTTATGAATTGATTCTTCATACTGTAAGCCTATTTTTAAATTGAGTTGCTTGTCTTATTATTGACTTATAGTTTTTACAAATATATGCTGGATGTAAATCCTTTGTCAGATAATGTGTAGTAATATTTCACCCATTCTGTGGCTTGCCTTTTCAGTTTTTAAATTGTCTTTAAAGAGTAAAGTTCTCAACTTAGATGAAGTCTGATTTAGCAGTATTTTTAAGATTACTGTATTGTATACATACTGACCAAGAAATCTTTGTCTACTACCATGTCATGAAGGTACTCTCTAGTATTTTCTTCTAGAACCTTCATAGTTTTACCTTTTATATTTAGGTCTACGGTCCATTTTGAATGGGTTTTTCTGAAAATAGTGTGAGGTGTCGGGGTAGAGCTTTAAAAGCTTTATGTTTCTTTTCTTTTCTTTTTTTTTTTTTTAAGATTTTATTGGGGAAGAGGAACAGGACTTTATTGGGGAACAGTGTGCACTTCCAGGACTTTTTCCCAAGTCAAGTGGTTGTCCTTTCAATCTTAGTTGTGGAGGGTGCAGCTCAGCTTCAGGTCCAGTTGCTGTTTCTAGTTGCAGGGGGCGCAGCCCATCATCCTTTGTGGGAGTCGAACCGGCAACCTTGTGATTGAGAGGACGGGCTCCAACCAACTGAGCCATCCGGGAGGCAGCTCAGCTCAAGGTGCCGTGTTCAATCTTAGTTGAAGGGGGCGCTGCCCACCATCCCTTGCGGGACTCGAGGAGTTGAACCAGCATCCTTGTGGTTGAGAGCCCACTGAGCCATGTGGGAATCGAACCAGCAGCATTCGGAGCTAGGAGCATGGAGCTCCAGCCGCCTGAGCCACCGGGCCGGCCTTTTATGTTTATTTTCCATATGAGTATTTATCTCGTTCCAATATCATCATTTGAAAATATTTTTATTTTACTCCATCAGTTGCTTTGGCACTTTCGTGAAAAATGATGTAACCATAAAATTTGGGTCATTTCCTGGACTCTCAGTTCTTTTTCATTGATCAGTTTGTCTTTATGCCTGTGTGACATGGTCTTGATTACTGTAGCTCAAGAATAAGTTCTTTAAAATCAAATGTGTTTTGGCTATTGCAGATCTTTTGCATTTTCACATAAAATTGAGACTCAGCTAGTCAGTTTCTGTAAAGAAAACTGTTTGTGATTATTGTTTGGATCGTATATAGTAGAAATTCTGAATATAGTTAAGATAGCAATCTGTGAATATGACATCTTTATTTATTGAGTTCTTTAATGTCTCAGCAATGTTGTGTTGTTTTCCATATAGAAGCCTTCTACGTCTTTTGTGCACTATATTCCCAAATATTTTATATTTTTGACACAATTAAAGAAGTTATTCTGAAATGTTGCTGCTAATATATAGGTGTACAATTGACTTTTTTGTGTTGAAACTTTTATATTTTGAAGCTTTTATGTCTTGCAAAGTTTCTTAATTCACTTGATTCTAGTAGTTGTTTGTTTTTGTAGAAAATCCTAAGGAATGTACAATCATCTAATCTATTAATAGAGCTTTTTACATCTTTCTTTTATTTCTACCTTGTATTTATTTTCTTGCTTTGAGCAACAGCAGACATCTTGCTTTGTTCTGAGTCTTAGAGGGAAAATGTTCAATTAAATACCGTCAAGTATGAAGCTAGCTATTGAGGTTTTTAGTGTGCTTTTTAAAAGATTAAAGGAGTTTCTCTTTATTTCCAGCTTGCTAAGAGTTTTACCATTAATTGGTGTTGATCTTTACCATATGATTTTCTGCATCTTGAAAAAATAGTGTTTCTTTTTCATTCTTTTAATATTGTTCATTAATTTTTAAATGTTAAAAAATCTTGTATTTTGGAGATAAATCGCATTGGTCATATTTTATAGTCCTGTATACATATGACTGAACTCAGTTTGCTAATATATTGAAAGAGTTTTTTGTGTCTTCATAATACATATTGGTCTATAACTTTTTTCTCTTGTAATGTCTTTTGGGTTTTGTTGTCAGAGTTCTGTTACTCTCATAGAATAATTGGAAAGTATTCTCTCTTCCTCTGTTTTCTGAAAGAGTGTATGTAAGAATGATATTACTTCTGTAGGTATGACTGGCATGTTCTATACCTGTCAATTTATATCAAGCTGGTTAATAGTGTTACTCAGATCTCGTCTATATTTTTACTGATATTTTTGTTACTTCTATCACTTATTGGGAGACTGGTATTAAAATTTTCAACAATGATTATGGATTGGTGGATTTCTACCTTTGATTGTATGTTTTGCTTCATGTATATTAAAACTGTTTTTAGGTATATACACTTTTAAGGTATGTCTTTCTGATGAATTGACGCTTATAATTATTAAATGTCTTTTTTTTATCTTTGGTAATACTTTTTGTCTTAAAATTTTTTATGTATTAACATAACCAACCCAGCTTCCTTTACTTACTATTTGCATGTTATTTTTTTTACATCTTTATACATTTCATGTATTTGTGTCTTTATATTTAAAGTGTCTGTTGTAATTAGAATATATGTGAACCTTGCTTTCTTACCCAATTTAATAGTCTCAGCCTTTTTAATTGATGTGTTTAGTCCTTTTGCCTTTTATTTATTTTTTGATATGTTTTTTTTTTAGGTCTGTCGTGCTATTTTTCATTTATCATATGTATTTTTTTGTTTCTTTTTCTTTCCTGAATTTTTTGGGTTGATCAAATAATTTTTTTAAATATTTGATTTTAGTCACTGTATTGTCATTTTAATTTTTTTTATTGCTGTAGAATTTGAATTATTCATCCTTAATTTGTCACAGTCTACTTAGAGTTAATATTTTACCACTTTACATGCTATATATATTTTTTTGAATAATTTTAATATATACTTATACATTTTCTCTTCATCTTTTGAAATAAAAATTCCTGTTTGAACTAGAGATAAGCATTCACGTTTCAGAAGTGAAAATGAAAATTCAGAACATTGTTTACTTCTCAAATCTGTTTCAACACCAAGAACTTAAAAGCATATTCTTTAGTCTTTCTTCTGAATGGGGAACTAAAAAAATAAATAAATAAAGGCCTTTAGAAGTAAATCTTGTGAGCTCCTGTCTCTGTAAGAAAGCGAATGGTGGAAGTTCCATTATATATATACCTCTTTGTTTTCTTTATACAAGGCTGGAAGCTGCTAAAGATGATTACCGTGTTCACTGTGAAGAACTTGAAAAGCAACTCATTGAATTTCAGCACAGGAACGATGAATTGACTAGTCTTGCTGAGGAAACGAGAGCCCTGAAAGATGAAATAGACGTTCTTAGGTATGGCATGTCTAGCTAGAATTGGCATTTCTGAGTTGTTAGTCATTTCAGTGCCCCATATTTTAATCATGGATTCTTAAAGTTATTCCTACGTGTCATGTATTGATCAGTGTTTCATATTATAACCCATAAACCTAAAATATGATACCTTTTTCGTAAAATTTTGTAAGCTGAATCCTTTTAGATACATGACCTCCTTGTACTCATGAGTTTATCCTGTGAAATTGAGGCTTGAGAAAACCGTATTTTGACATTCGATAAAATATAGATAAACATAGATAAGACTCCTAACATTTATTTTAGGGTCATTTCATAGTTCTCTTATTGTATTTGACAATATCAAATTTATATTTAGCTTTTACCTATGACATGTTACCCAAGTAAACAGGCTGTCCACATGCTTTTTATATTTTCTGTTAAATTTTCTTTATTAGCCATTTTGTTACACATTTTTTAATGTTCATTTGAAACAATCTTTATAACCATTAATCTGAACCTGCACGTGACAGTGCAGTAATTTGGTTTGTGTATTTATTTATTTTTGCTTTAGCCCAGTTAGTCAGGTAAGCACAACTGTAAAGGGAAGTGCTTTGCCAGATAAATTATAAGTTGAATCAAGTTGTAAGCCTATCAAATACTTGGAGCAAAACTGCACTAAATATTATTATTAAAACTGCACAAAGCACGTTTGACCCATAAGCTACGGAGAAGCTCAGAATTGTTCAATTATATTTATAATACCATTCTTTTCTATACATTTAGATAATATATAAAACAGTTTGATAATTTAGTGTGTCAAATTTAAAGTATTTTTATTTTGATACCTTTATAACAAAAAAGCTGAACTTTAGTCCATTTTAGGCCTGAGTCTATTTCCAAAGTTCTCAAAAAGTTTATGATTCCTCTATTTTTTCTTTCTTTTTTTTTTTTTTTTTTTTGCGAATTCATAGTTTATGTGGAAGACTCATTTTACAGTCAGAATAAAATTATGTGCATTTACTTGTTTTTACACAATAATGGTTAATCTTTATAATTATAGAGCTACCTCTGATAAAGCAAATAAACTGGAGTCAACAGTTGAGATATATCGTCAGAAGCTACAAGATCTGAATGACCTTCGGAAGCAGGTGAAAACTTTACAGGAAACGAACATGATGTATATGCATAATACAGTCAGCTTAGAAGAAGAATTAAAGAAGGCAAATGCAGCACGTACACAATTAGAGACATACAAGAAACAGGTAAGAAAATCTTAATTTTGTAATCATTAAAATTGAAAGACTTATACTTTGTTATTTCATTTGATGCTTTAAGAGTGTCATAAAAGTAGAGAAACCTTGCCTTAGTCAGCTGTGATAAATTTCCTCTGTAGTGTTAATTCAGCGGTTGATAATTGAGTTTGAGTTGTCTAGGTTTTTATATTTTTATTGCCTTCTGAGCTTATATATTTTGGGGGACATTTCATTATTTATTAGCATTTCTGGTAACCAGTGATAAATGTCTATTTTAGGAGCTATAACCTAAAATATTCTGTTTTGTTATTTATCAAACAACCTAAAGACATAGCAGTGCAGAAGGCTGATTGTTTGTATTTGGTTCAATTTTTACTTGTGTATTTTAAAATTTATGTTAATTCTCATCTACATGCTATTTTCACAAATATTTAAAATTAGACTATAGTCTTACTATAAATTTTATTTACCATCAGCTTCTCATATTGTGAACTCTTTAAAAACTATCACCATCATATACTCTTGTTTTTTACTTTTGTTTCTGACAAAAGGTTCAGGATCTACACATTAAACTTTCCTCTGAATCAAAAAGGGCAGATACACTAGCATTTGAAATGAAGCGGCTTGAAGAAAAACATGAAGCTTTACTTAAGGAAAAAGAGGTAAACATAAATATAATTGATAAGAAATATGCCTGTGTGCTCTTAGTTTTAGTATATGATCTTGCTGTTCTAAGAATAGGAGTTATGTCAACCATTTCTTTCTCCAAAATTGAAATTGTTGTAAAAGAAAGTCTTGTAAAAAGTCTTCATGCAGTTTTGCTAGTTTCCTTCACAAGGGGAGATGAAGTGACAGAGCTGAGCTCATATGTCTTGGTCCATGTTTTCCACTCTGGACTGTCAATTCCTTGAGAGCAAAGTCCATAGATGTGATTTTTCAACAGCTTTATTGACATATAGTTTATGTACCATAGATTTTGTCCATTTGAAGTGTACAGTTCAGTGGTGTTTAGTATATTCAGAGTTGTACAACCATCCGCACAAAGTTTAGAACACTGTCATTGCTCCAAAAAGAGCCCCAGTGCCCAATAATGGTTACTCTGTATTCTGTTCCCCTCCCCCCACCCTTAGCAACCTGTAAGCTACTTGCTGTCTCTGGATTTTCCTAGTCTATCCAGAATATGTAATCATACACTCAGTGATTTTTGTGACTGAATTCCTTCATTTAGCATAATGCTTTTAAGGTTCATCCATGTTGTAGCATGTATCAGTACTTCATATTTATTGCTGAATAAGACTCCATCGTATGGGTATACCACATTTTATTCATCAGTTAATGGACGTTTGGGCTATTTCCACTTTTTGATTATTAAACAAATAATGTGGCCATGAACATTTATGTACAAGATTTTATGTGGACATGTTTTCATTTCTTGAATATATACCTAGGAATGGTATTGCTTGGTAATATTGTAATAATATATTTCACCTTTTAAAAAACTACCAGACTGTTTTCTAAAGTGGATGAACCATTTTTTACTTTCACCAGCAATTTGTGAAGGTTCCAATTTCTCCACATCCTTGCTAGTACTTACTACTTTTTAATTTTAGCTATCCTCATGGTATGAAGTGGTATATCATTTTGGTTTTGATTTGTATTTCCCTAATGACTAATGATGTCGGCCTTCTTTTGATGTACCTACTGACCATTTTGATTTCTTCCTTGGAGAAATGTCTCCGCATTTTTTTGCCCGTGTTTTATTTATTTGTTTTTTTTGTTATTGAGTTGTAAGAGTGCTTTATATATTCTGGATACAAATCCCTTGTCAGATACATGATTTGCAAATGTTTTCTCCTATTCTGTGGGTTGTCTTTTCACTTTCTTGATCGTTTTGTTTACAGAATAGTTTTTCATTTGATAATGTCACAATTATCTGTTTTTTTTCCTTTTTTTGTACTTTTTTTGGTAGTGTTTCTATGAAACCATTGTGTAACCTAAGGTTCAGGTTATAAAGATTTACTCCTATATTTTCTTTTAGGAGTTTTATAGTTTTCGTTTTTATATTTACTATGTGATCAATTTTGAATTAATTCTTATACATGTCTAACTTCCTTCTTTTGTGTGTGGGTATTGAGTTGTGTCAGCACTATTGGTTGACAAGACTGTTCTTTCCTCCATTGAATTGTCTTGGTACCCTTGTTAAAAATCAGTTGGCCATGATGGACATATTATTCTTTTGATGGATATATTATACTTTTATACTTTTGGTGGATATATAATACTTTTGTCGAAACTTATAAAAGAGCAAGAGAGAACCCTTAGGGCACCTGTGCACTCCAACCTAAGGACTCTTAGAATCAGGTACCAATTTGCTATTAGGTCGTTTTGATGCACATAATGGACAAAATGGTTTTGTTTACTGATTTGGACTATAACAACATTTAAAATATAATTTTGTATTCAAAAGTACTTTTTTGAGTTCTGGGAAAATGGCTTTAATGTGAGCCATTTCTTTAGATGGTAGAAATTTGTCATTGGCTGTGAGCTCTAAAATAAAGCAATTAATAATATGCAGTCCTAGCATTCTATCCTTGGGAAGTAGTGTTTTTCCAGAAATGAATGCTTCCAGGATGCTACTTACCACTTCTTCCAGTAGAATTTCACAGCTGTGATAAAAAGAAGTAAGTCTTGAGCATCTCTTACGCACCAGACTATATTCTGGATATTTGACAAACTTTATTTCATCATTACTCAGTACACGTTTGCAAGGGTTTATGTATCAGTATTCCCATTTTGATGATATGGATACTAAAGCCAGAGTCAAATAATTTGTCCTAGGTAATATAGCTAGTAAGTTCAACAGTGAAACTGGAATTCAAGCCATGACCTGTTTGCCTCAAAGTCCATGCTGTTTTTATTTCTCTACAATTGTATGTTTGTACTCTGTTCCATAATTACATTCATTTGGTTCAAAGGTAAACTATGTAATGGGGAAATCACAAGTTTTGCATTATATAAAGACTATTATTTGTGTGATTTATGCAAGAGAAAATGAGTCCTTAGCACTAAAATTAAAACATTGCCATTTTTAAGTAAGCAACTGTTATCTTATTACCTTGTTAAGATGAATTATTATAAACATTAAGTACAGTGCCTGTGTATTTTGCTTATACAAACAACTCTTTTTTAGAGATTAATAGAACAGCGTGATACTCTGAAAGAAATGAATGAAGAGCTTCGATGTTCACAAGTGCAACAAGATCACCTAAACCAAACAGGTGAATGTTGTTGGATTTAGAAAATTTTGTTTTAATGGTAGAAATATGGAAATATTAATCTATTTTGTTGTTGTTTAGATGCATCTGCTCCAAAAAGTTATGAGAATCTTGCTGCTGAGATTATGCCAGTGGAATATAGGTAAATTTATTTTTATTGATAATCCCTACTTAATATTAGAAATGTGATTTCTGTTTTGTTTTCTAAATTTCTTAGCTTTTAAAATTTCCATTTTAAAGTCATAGAACTCAAAATTACTTGGTCTCATCTGCTTGAGTTTTCCAATCATATCGTTATTGCTACTATAACAGTTTTTAAATTTATCAGAAGTAAAATTTTACAAACTAGCTAAAAGACATTCTAATTTTTATAATATGACCTTTATTTTGTTGAGCTTCTTTTCCTATCCTTAAACTCTATGGAAAACCCTTTTAATACATGACACTCAAATCCCCACTGGTTAAAAAAAAAAAAATTTAAAAATGAGCTGTCAATAATAGTAGGAGGATTAAAAAGAAGTTGAATAAAATACGAATTTTAGAGGTTCCTCTTGACACAACTTTTATCTGGGTATTTTATTGCTATGTTTAGTTACAGATATTTGACTAATTTGGTATTTTTATGTTTGTTTGTATGTTGCAACAGCTTTATTTGCAACAGTTTATGTTGCAACAGCTGTATATATATTTGTATGTTGCAGAGCTTCAAACTCTGCTCTTTATAAATGGCTTTATTGAAATATAATCCACCCATTTAAAAATGTACTTTGCTGGGTTTTAGTATAGTCGCAGTGTTGTGCAACCATCATCAGTATCATTTGGGGACCAAATGGTACCCGGTACCTGTTAGCAGTCATTTCCCATTCCTGCTTCCCCTCTAACTCCATCCCCAGGCAACCAATTATCTACTCTGTCTCTATCAATTTGCCTGTTATGGACATTTCATAGACATGGACTCATGCAACATGTGGCCTTTTATGACCAATTTCTTGCACTGAGCGTAATATTTACAAAGTTGTTGATTTTCAGTTTGTTCAGTTTTTGGTTAAAATAGAGCTCATTACTTGCTGGACTGCAAACCAGTGTGTGTTTTTTGGTTATTTATATTTAGTGATATTAATAATCATTTTTAAAATAGCCATATGAGCCTATGTTTTTAGTTATGGTGCTGGCATTCAGAAAAACAAAACTGAGATTAACTGAAATTAGTTGCTTTTATGGAATGGGAATTAGGAGGGCAGCAGGTAGGGGAGGATTCCTTTTTTACTTAATACCATTTCTATTTTTTGCATTTTAAAACATGTATATAAACATATATAAACAATTTTCTAAAATAAAAAAAAATCTAGAGATAGTCATGTGGCTGCCATTATCATAAAAGTATGTTTAAAAATTCTAGTCAAACTATAGTTTCTTAAATCTGCTTTTCTTTTGTATGTTTTCCAAGGATATGCTATGTATTTATTACCTTTAGTGAATAGTTTCTAAATTATCAAAGTAAAATAATTCATATGATATCTTACGAATTTAGGAATTTGCAGAATAAATATTTAATGATATACAACATAATCTTATACCTGTACCTTTAAAAATTTACTAATTTTTTGAGACATAGCCTTAAAATTTACAGTTTATTCTTAAAAACTTTCAGAAGCTTTAGTAACATTTTAAAACAGGAATTTCCTTGTTTTAAAAGTTAATAATGTAAAATCTCTTACATATAAAAAAAGTAAAAACATTTTGCTTTTCAACATCAGGGAGGTGTTTATTCGACTGCAACATGAAAATAAGATGCTTCGCTTACAGCAGGAAGGTACTGAGAACCAACGTATTGAAGAACTTCAGGAGCAACTAGAACAGAAGCATCGGAAGATGAATGAATTGGAAACTGAGCAAAGGTGACATGCTCTTTTATAATTGAAATGGTGATTTTATTACCTAACCAGAAAATCTTGATTCACACACGTGGAAAATATTGTAGTTAAAATAATTAGGATTTTTAGAAAAAGAAGATTAATTTTTTTGTTTCGTTTGTAGTCTCTCACTATCCATTACTTTTAGCAGACTTTGTTAACCAGGTTGCTTATTCTTGAAATTTATTTGGATGTCTTCAAAATTGAAAGAAAATTTAACAAGTGAATGACAGTCTGGCTTTCTCCTGCAGTCTGGTTCATGGATGGGCCATGGATTGTGGAATGAAATTTCAATCCCATCTCTTCTTAAACTTGCTAACTATTTGGTCTGGGCAAGGTACTTAAATTCACTTAAGATTCCTCAGATGTAAATTTGAGGTAATACCTATTTGCAGGTTATGAAGATTACAGATAATGTATTTAAAGCAAATGGTATACTTATCTGATACCAATGAGGTGCTCAAATTTACAATATTAAAAAAAATAGTGTTTATACAGTGCTTACTGTATGCCAGGCACTTTTCTAAGCATATTTTGATAGTAGCTCAACAAATCCTCACAATAACTCTATGAAGTAATAACTATGATTGTCTCTTTTTTTTACGGATAAGAAAGCTGAAGTACAAGGAGGTTTAGTAACTTGCCCAAAGTTACACAGCTAGTAAGTTCTGGATCCTGCATTTTGAACCCTCTGTCAGTATGACTCCTGAGTCTTTGCTGTTAAGCACAGTGCCAGCCTGCCCCTTATAAGCAACATACTTGCAGTAAAGATATTTAGATGTATTTGACCAACTTTTACTGGATTTTAGAGACCACCAGGAATTTTAGAGATATTTGAACCTTGTCTCTCCTTCATGATTTTAACAAAATCCAATAGTATGTATACTGTTACATCAGCTGTGGTTAAAAGAAGAATTAACATTTTAGCTTTCTGAAGAGACCATTAAATATTACTATCCTATTCAGTTCCATATCAATTAACATAGGATATACTAAGTTTCAGCTTTTAGAGAGTCATTAAAGATAGACAGGAATAGATAATAATTATATGTAAAGACAGATACTCTTTCTTGCTGGTAGCTTCCAATAGAGGCAACTTTTAAGCAGGGTTTTAAGGAATGAGATTATCATTCCTTAAAAATCTGCATTAGTTGTTGGTGCCAATCTCTTTCATTTAAATAACAAGTCATAAAGAAATGGTTGGAAAATGGTAACCTTCTTCTTCTCCTGATAACGCTGTGAAATCTGAAATAGGAAGAGGAAACCTAGTTTCCATTCATTAAAAATACAATGGTAGGAAAATTGAGCTTGTTTTCTCATTTTTATACCAGTGAGTACAGTGCAGAAATTTTGTGCTTTTGCCACTGACAATGTACCTTAAAATTTTAAATGTTAGGTAAAGGAGTATGTGCTTTCAGGATAAAACTGTCTTATTAAATATTTCCTTGAAACTAACCTACTATACACTACATGCTATATATTATACCTAGCCACAGATAATAATAGCTCAGTATTTGTTATTGCTATTAAATGTATACTTTATGAGTTTAATTGTGTAAATGCACCTGTATTGATCCTTATCTACTTTGACTTTCAATACAAATAAATACATGATTCATCTTAAAATAGGCTGAGCAAAGAGCGCATCCGAGAATTGCAGCAGCAGATTGAAGATCTCCAGAAGTCTTTCCAGGAACAAGGCTCTAAGTCTGAAGGAGGAAGTGTAAGTAACTTAAAAATTATACTAACTCTGCTCTGTGTGGACTCTATATAATAGGTCCTGATGCCCAAATTAATCTTGTATTTGAAAGTACAACTCTTATCATTGATGGTACCCTGAAATACCGTATATATCTGCATAATAGATGCAGTGATTTTGCCAATTTGGATTCTATAAATTGATCATATGTATTGGTAGGTGATTTATACCTATCCTTCTTCAACAGCTGTACCTAAGTTCATGGTAATTCCTGATTGAGTGCATGCTATGATTGAGGCCTTCACAGTTCTGCTGGGATCCCAACAGGGCTGGCCTGAAAACAACCCCAGTGAGAGTAAGCAGCAGTCAGAATTGAGAGGAACTTCTGATAAGGAAAGAGAATGAGAAAACTATTTCCACCAAAAGAGCATTCAAGAAGGGTTTTAAACCAACCTTCAAAGGACGGAAACCTTGATGCATCTTGAAAACACTACCCCTTTTGTCTTGCCTCCTTCCATACTGACTTGGCACCTGCCGTTTCTAATGGATTTTGATGGCAAATATTGTGAGGGCCGAAATAAGAAGATTTAAAAGAGCTCAAACAGCTAAAAATGCCTACCTTTGTTTTTTATACTTTGACCTCTATATATTGAGGGGAAAAGAAATAATAACTGAGGGAGGGATATATTAAAACACAACAGCAAAAAGATAGAGCTAGCTGTGTTTTAGGTAGATATTGATGAGAAAAAATGTTAGGTGATTCTACCTGTGTTGATGGGGGAGAAAACTAGGAAGAATAAGTATAATATTAAATGATGAAAAGAAAGATTGAAAGGGTTATGTTTCCTTTCTGTCTTTTTTATGCTTTTTATGATTTTCTCTTTTTTCTTTGGGGGCTTGGAAAATAGAAATCGTCTCATGCATGGCGACATCTCATATGTGCATATATACGGTATTGTAACCTCTCTAATACAAATATATTTTTAAGGCACATTAGGGAATGCTTTTAAAATGAAATCTAATTGGGCAGTACATTTTGGATTACACTTTTTAAAAGATTTTAAATATCTTTGTCTTTTAAAAAAATTTGTTGATGTCCAAGTTATATTCCAGAGTATATATATTTAAACTACATCTATTCAGTAGATGATTCAGGACTACTATTGCAATTTAAATTCAATTAAAATTTATCGCAGATTATAGTTTCGTTTTATTTTTTAACAAAATCCAATTGCTTCATTTAATTTTAAGCTAATATTAAAGTGCTTGCATTTATAATGATAAAGGTTTATTATAAGATAATTTAGTTCATCTATTCTTAAAGGCCTAAAATCTTAAAATTTGTATTTTAAATAAGTGATTTTTTTAGGCATTTAAGTGTTTGATACTCCTCCATATATTACATTCAGCTTGCATTTGCTATTTTTTCTTCAACTTCAAACGTTCTTTACATTGCATTTAGGAATATGAAGCATTTTTCTTTCTGTTAATTGTACTCTTCTTATTTCCTATTCTCCTTTCCTTCCCCTTGGAGTGAAAAACATACCTAAAATCGTATTATGTTTTTACAAGTTTATTATTAGAAGTACAAATTTTTATCACCTTTATAATTTTAAATAATACACTTTCATAAGGAATTAAAGAGGTTTTGATATCTGGAAAATTTATCTTTGCCACAATAGTTATCTTACAGTAACTGTTTTTAATTTTTATAGTCCAGCAAACTAAAGCAGAAGTTGGAAGCTCAGATGTAAGTAAAACTGATACTTTATATCAAATATGAGAGGGGAAGGGTTTTAAAAGCTTCTAAAGTTAATATCCTTTTTCTGATTTTGTTTACAAAAGCAAATACCCCGATGCCAATTGAATATTCACCACTGCCACCAGAAAGTGAAAAGAAAAACATGCTAAAAGTGTCAGTCTGCCTGCCAATGATCGCATAGCCTACATTTCTCAATTACTAATGTCATTTGAAGAGTTTACAAAGCAGGCACCTATTAATGTGGAGATGTGGAATGTTTATCCCATAAAATATTTCCTTTAACTTTCTTATGAGGCAAAAGTGGTAAGGTGGAAGGAACATTTTAACATTTTTGACACCCATCATGTGCCAGAAAGCTTCACAACAGCCCTTATAATATTTGGCGGGTGTTATTCCCGTTTCACAGGTGAGGAAAGTAAGGATCAGCAAGTGACTTCTCCACAGTCCATAAATGTTATGTGGCAGAAACTAGTTTTCATTCGTAGATCTGTTTGGCTCCAAAACTCCATGTTCTTTCCACGACTTAGGGAAAAACTGACAGAGGTCCATGAAGAAATACAGAAGAAACAAGAGCTCATTGAAGATCTTCAGCCAGATATAAACCAACCTGGTAGGTATTTGTAAAAGCCTGGATCTAATGAGTTGAGCTTTTTAGTTGATGGATACAGCAACCGTGTATAAGTGTTTGGACAGTACATAGATATGTGCATTGCAATTAAGTACCCTGATAATTTTTAGTGATGTAAGTAATTAATAAATGATCTAATCTTAAGGCAACAAGAAAAAGTAAATCTAATAAAATGAACTAATTGATATGTAGGAGTATCAAACATTGTAAAATAAGGAATTAGTGTATATGAAAATATAAAGTAATGATTTAAAATCAGATTAAATTGAACTTTAAACATTATGTAGAAAGGATGCTTTATTTTCTCTTATGATAGTTGTGCTTACATTGTAAAGTATATTTGCTCATTTAAATACTTTATAGAAGGGAGAAAATAGCTAGACAAATCAGATTACAGATATTTTTCAAGAAAAAAATAATACAGAATAATTGAGGATGTATTGGTCATTTTCAAAAGTTTCAGATAAGAATTCCCTACAAAGAATAAATAAAAGTTTTCTCTTATGTTCTCTTATCAGTCCTTCAAAAATACATATGATAAATACATATGTTTTGCGTGTGAGGATGGAGTATTTTAAGTAGGTAGTAATTGGTCATGTTTCATTTCATTTTCATTACTAGCACAAAAGATCAGTGAACTTGAAGCTGCTCTTCAGAAGAAGGAAGAAGATATGAAAGCAATGGAGGAACGATATAAAATGTACTTAGAGAAAGCAAGAAATGTGAGTAAATTATCTTACAGAGCTCCAGTCTTTGTGACGCAGATTCTGAGTACACCTGTCCCACGTGGTTGTACTGCTCTTCTCATATCTGTATCATGTCCCTTTGCTGCCCACTACCCTGCCTTGCAGGTCAGGCTCCTGGTGTGTCTCCACACTAGTCCTCTGTTCTGTCCCTCTCACTCATCCGCATCAGATAAAACAAACATGTGGCTAATAGGAACTGTTTAAACATGGACTGTAGTGACCTCGTTAGAGAAAATGACTACTGTAACATATGCCATCTTTAGGTCTTAAAAGGAAAGCACATTTGCCTTTTGTGAAAATGTAGCTTTTCAAACTTGTTTGTAACTGTTTTAGCATTTCATCTACATTAGACAGTTAAACAGTGTTCTCATGTTCACGCTAATTATTCTTTTTTTTATTTTGTATTTTTCACTAAACTTCTGCAAGCACTGTTCTCATAAAATCTTTCATGTCCACGAATACCATATATTTTCCTAATTAAGTGTTCTCTCTCAGAGAATGTCAGTGTACTCTTCTCTATGTACTGAATAAAAAGAGAATTTAATGACGAAGCTTTAAAATCTTGCTAATGTCTGCCCTTTTTATGTTTGTTTTATATAATATTCACTGAGGCATAAAAGGGACCCGCAGCAACAGGTAAACCCCAAGATCTTAAGGCTTAACAAGATAAAAGTTTGCTCCTTGATCCTGTGAAATCCGGTCATCAATAGGGGGAGGGACTCTGCTCCATACGGTCACTCACAGTCTCAAGCTGATAGAGGCTCTGCCTTCTTCAACACAGGATTCGCAGGTTTGCTTGCCATTGTCCAACTAGTAGATGAAAGAAGAGAGCATAGATTGTGTGGGAGACACATAAGTGTCAAGCCCGCAATTAGTGTAAACCATTTTCACTCTCACTTCATTGGGCAGAGCTCAGGCCTATAGTCACACTCAACTTCTAGGGAGACAGGGCTTGGTAAACCAGTCAGCCTATGCCATAGTTCAGTTTCTTTCCATTACAGAAGTCTAAATGCCTTTAGTAACAAATACAAACTCTAGAAAGGTTTCCAGAAATAATTGCTATTAACCTTTTGATATATTTTCTTAACAGTGAATATTTTTCAATACACATTTTCTCCATGCTTTTTGGCCATAATATACAGACACACATGTGTGTTGTACATGTATCATATATATGTATGATTTGTATTTTTAAAACATAAAATTTTTTCATATTATGTAAATGTAATTTAATATTTATTGAATGCCTATGGTACTAAGCACTGGAAATACAGGAATAAACAAGACAGAAATCACACAACAGACTTTGCAAAAGTAAAAGAATGGCTACACAATACTCAGTTGTGTGGGATATATCATAGTTTTGCTTAGTCATCATCCTGTTGTTTGAAATGCTTTGTTTCCATTTCTTTTTATGTTTTGATCTTAGAAATAAGGCTATAGGGAACATATTTATACAGAAAGTTTTTGACTTATTTTGGTTTATTATCTTTGTTCCTAGGTTAATGGGTCAAATAGAATTATTGGATCAAAGCATATCAACATTCTAATAAGATGCTTGATGTATTTGTCTGAAGGATACTCTAAAAGGATGATAATTGGACAAAGTGATGACAAAGGATACCATATTCTTGCCATTATTGAATATAATTATTTAAAAAACAGTTGCTTTCTTGTAAACGTGATTTCACAATATTTGGGGGAGAGGTTAGAATAGCATGTGTCCATTATAAAAATTCACAAAATAAAAGTCAAAAGCATACTTTTTATCGTTTAGAGGTAACAAACTGATTTGTTTTCTTTGTAATTATGATTTAAACTCTTTAATATATCTGTTTGTATGATGTGAGTTCTGTGAATGCAGACACCATGTCTCTTGCAAACTGCTCTATTCCCATTTGTTGCAGTGCCTGCCTGCTGCCATTTTGGCACTCAGGAAATCGTTTTGAATGAACCACAGTAATCATTAGATATATTACCTTCTATTTACCTCTGTAAATATAGATGACATTTTCCTAACTCATGAAATAATTTTGACTGTTTTTAATAGATTTGTAACTATATCATTCAGGTGACCTTATTATTGGAAACTTGTTTTTGCTTATAATTTATTCCTGACATTTATGAGTTGATTTCCTGTCATACTGCTTACTACATAGTTTAGCTAAGTCTCTGAACAACATTCAGATCAAACATTTCGTTTTACCCAACCTTTACTAATTTTTATAAATGTGATTGAGCACCCTAGAGTTTGCAGACAAAATCATCAATATATATTATATTGACCTTATATATTGAATTATATTTAACTAGATAATGGTAGTAAAAAAGATTGTTGCTAAGAATTTTTAGTGTATATCACTCCTACTTTATACAGTCAGCAAGTTCCACTATAATTATTGAATTCATTTTAATTTTAAAAAATGCTCAAGTCAGATGAATGCGGAAATGGTTATTTCAAGACCTCGGTGCTCATCTTTGATAAGGCTAAATAAGTATCCCTGTTTACTGAGCCTTGGAAAGGGGAAATTTGATTGTGGGATGGGGATCTTTCAATTTTTGTACTGAGTTTTTGTACCATCTCATTGATGGAATAAGTTATTTTGTTATTCAAATTTGATTGTAAGACTAAGTTTAGTTCACTCCTGGACTATTTTCTGGAAAATTCTCCACTTTACTTACATAGATCTTTATGGACTGTTCTTAATATTTCAGTATTTGGTAAGATAAAGTGAACATAATTTTTTTTTCTTTAAATAGGTAATAAAAACTTTAGATCCCAAATTAAATCCAGCATCAGCTGAAATAATGCTACTTAGAAAACAGTTGGCAGAGAAAGAGAGAAGAATTGAGATTCTGGAGGTAAAACTTTCATAATCATGCGTCTCCTCTTAATTTTTCTGGGTAATCCTGATAATTAACTGCTGTCATAGATTTGCCATTAATGATCAAGTTTTACAAGAAGTTAGAAATATCATGTCTTTGCACTGAGTATGTTTACTGCAGGGCATCTTACTCGCCCACGAGATAGGTCTCTCTGCAGTTTATGTGCCATTATCTCTCTCCCGCTCTGTAACAGCCAATCATGTGGCTAGCCCTTAGTTTTTAACAGAGTCCTGATGTAATGCTCCTTTGAAAATGATGCAGATGAGGGTTCATTCAGAAATGAAAGAAACCAAGCGCACCTTTTAAAAAGGGTATCTGTACTCAGTAAACCAAATTTATCTTACCTGTTTTCCCCTGTTCCTCACCTGAACCCAAACAAACTTACCAGTTGGAATTCATGAGAGAAGGAAGTACTTCAAAATCCCACTAAGCCCTTGAGCAAAGTGGCAGTCTCTTATTAATGATGCAAAGTTATGTTAGTAATGGCATGTTTGCATTTGTTGAGTCTTTAAATTTTAATATTTTTATGTCAGTGATTATATCATTTTTATGAGCAGGGTTAAGTATGTCAGTATGGAATTCTATATTTGTAGATTTTATAATTGGGCAGGTGCTAATTTTGTGTGTGTGTGTGTGTGTGTGTGTGTGTGTGCAAAACTACTGTTTTTCATACTATCGTGAGTGTGATGCTACTCTTGAAATCAGTATATACTTCCTCATAATAACATATGCATAATTGCAGAGCCATGTTGAATTCTATATACTCACCTTGAAATTCTCGTAATTGATAGTTGGTTTCTTTTTTAATCAATTAAAAGTGCTTTATTTCAAAGAAACATGTTCACTTACCATTTTCTTCGTGTTATTTCTGAGCCAGTAGATGTGGAATTCGGTAGAGATATTTTGTTTAAAGACTTTAACATCCAGACTACACACCGGCCATATGTGCGCTTTCTATAAGTGCTTGTCCAGGCTGTTGGGTGTTGTAAAAAGCACTGGTGAGGGGTATCTTTCTGAACAAATACTGTTCATTCTTCAGGATCCAAATGTCTCTTCCTCTATAAAGCGTTCCCTGTATTCCTTTAGCAAAGTGTTATCTTTCCAGAGTGATTCCATGTACTGTGAACTCATGGATTCATCCCACAATAGCATCATTTTTCTTTTTGATTTGTGTCAGAGTGAATTGAGGACAGAGGCTGTATCCTAGTTCCATCTCTGTACTCTCAACATTAAATATTATATACATCAGAGGGCAGGGTTACAGTTTTATTGGTAAGTTATTTTAAAGTTGTCACCTTTCCTTTGTGGTCCTCAGTTTCCTCACCTATAAAATAATGACACTTGGACTGAATCCCTGAAATCTAAGTTGCTCTGATTATCCACGTCCTAGTGAAAGCCAGTGAGAAGGCACAGCATCGTTGATGCTTGTAGCGCAGCTCCCTGACAGTATGATGACAAAATGGTGCCTTTAGCTCTAGGGTTCTGAGGGAAAGCTTCAGTTAATTCACAGCATGTGGGCCATTAATTTATGTGTATTCATCTGTACACACACTGCAAAAAGGAAAAAAGTAATGTAAATATCTGCCAGCCTTCCTGGGGAGTCTGCCTGGAGCGGGTGTGAGCCAAAAGAAAGGCATCTTACCTCCCTCATTTCTTGTATGCTTTTTGTATCATCAGCATCTCGCTCTGAAAACATTCAGATGTTTCCAGATTATAAATTTTTATCATCCAACTATATCTGGTACTCAACAAAATTATAAAATTAGCTGCTTTAGAGTAATTAAGAAATGGATATCTGTCTCTAGGTGGCATATAACTAAGGCCACAGGCAATCTAGTATACGGGTCACCAAGAATTGAGAAATACAAATTCATACTAAGCTTTTATAGTAGATTTTAAAGGATTTTCTCGGATATTTTTTATTACATCTCTTTCTCCTTAGTTTTGATTCTTTCATAGGTACAGGTTTGTTTTATTACTTAAGCCAGTTTTTACTTTTTTTTCCGTAGATATAAATGACAGTAGCGTAATAATCACTAGTTTCTTTGGGGGGCAGGGAGGATGTTGCTTTTTAAATATCTGTTCTTCCAGTAAAATATCTGAAACGAAGATTAACTAGCACAATCTTTTTCTTTCCTAAGGTGCTTTACATGCATTTCTCCATGATTCACTTTACACTTGGACTGTTTTATGTATCTCAACATGCATTCTTCAAATCCTCCCAAAAATGAGCATTTGAAGAAATGATTCCATTTTTAGTAATTTGGGGTTCTGGGATTTTAATAATAATCTTTATATCTTCTTCCAGAGTGAGTGTAAAGTAGCAAAATTCCGTGATTATGAAGAAAAACTCATTGTTTCTGCCTGGTATAATAAGGTGAGTTGAAATTCAGTCAGTGATTGGATGTTTAGAACTATTAAGCATTTTGACCAAGAACCATTGAAGGAAATTACTTTAATACCACAAATCAGTACATATACATGTTTACAATATAACTGAACAAAAGTTACTCTGTGTGCATTTCACTCAGGTATTTTATGTCATATTCTCTGCTGCTTTTTTTTTAAATGTTGATCATTATCCAAATTGACTATATATTTTAGTTTGTTTTTAGTTGATTCTGACTTTCTCAAAATCAACGAATTGATTTCATGACTCATTGACCTTTAATTGATACACGTGAAGCTCACACACAACAATCCATAAATATTTTTTAAAATTGCCTTATTTGAACTGAAACATTTAATCTGTGTTCCATAAAGGGTTTCTTTAGAAATGTGTGAATATCTATAATGCCAAGTTAAGTGCTTCTAGTACTCAACATTTATTTTAACATTCCCTGAAGTCTTCTGGCGTGTCCTTTAACGTATCTGTTATTTTTTTTGTTATCCAAGGAATGCTCTTCAATAACTGTCTGTCCTAACGAGGAGAGAGCAGTATGAAAGAATTTTCATCCTTAGTATGTGTAGGATGTTTTCAAGAGTAGCATTTCATGATGTATATGGTTCTTTTGGGTTCATCAGCTAGAATAGATAATCAGCTACTATCTACTTTAGGTGCTGCTTATATTTAGTCTGAGAGAACATTCATTTATAGACATCCCACATGTGAACCCTGTGCTTCTCCGCATTGAACTTGTCCTTCCTCAAACATACTTTGTCTTTCATGTCATTATCCTTTTATGTCTGTGCTCTTTTCTTCCCCTCCCTTCTCTATTTGGTAAAACCTGGCTTAATTTAGCAAGGCCTTGAAGGAAATCATGGGTGAGGTGTTCCCAGAATCTTCTGTCATAGGTTAGTCATTGTGGTAAATCTAGAGAACTGTGTATTGTTTTCTTTGTTCTCCTGTGGCTTCTTGCTACATAAATCATTAAAGACGTTAAAGCCAAATAATGTATTGTTACTTATTCATTTTTCCACCTAGAGTTTTTTGAGCATCTGCTCTGTTCTATCTATTTTACTAATTAATTATTAGTCACGCTTAGTTCAGTAAAACTGTGTTACGTGGTCTTAGTTCCTTTACTAAGAAAGTCAACAGGAGCAACTACAATAATTTTGTCCTGTGTCAGTACTGAGATAGACCATAGTAAGTCTGAGCTATACTGGTGGTTCTCAAACTTTACAATGCATCAGAAGTCTTGTTAAAATACAAATTATGGATTCACCTGCAGACCTTCTTATTCGGTACGTCTAGGTAGAATCTACTGGGTAGAATTTGTATTTTTAACAGATTCTTAGTGGTGTTAATATTAATCCAGAGAACCAGTGATCTAAGCTTTCATGTTGTGTTATATTTGCTTATAGAGGGTGGAGTGATGGCCAAAGCACAACAATTTGCTTTGGAACCTTTATTTATTGTTGAAGTTAAGCTTAATGCTAGAACGTTATTTTATGCTACTGTTTCTAATGATTTCATATTCAGTGGATTAAAACAGAAAAACTGGGTATTATGGCTTTTTCTTTCTCTTTCTTAATACCATTATTGTGTGCAGATTAAGTAGCTTCTGAATTCTTATTTTGTTCTACAAAAACGAGGAAAACACCAGTTTCATAGGAATGTTTTAAGGATTAAATGACTTTATGTATGCAAAAAGCACTTTAAAACTCTAAACAGTCATTTTATTTGTTTGTTTATTTTTGTTCAGAGTCTAGCATTCCAGAAACTGGGGATGGAATCCAGACTTGTGAGCAGCAGTGGTGCCTGCAAAGATACTGGTGCATGTACCCCTGCACGGTCCTTCTTAGCACAGCAACGGCACATCACCAACACCAGAAGAAATCTCTCTGTTAAAGTTCCTGCTACAACATCCGATTAAACTAGGAAAGAAAACATAAACAGAAGTGCCCTTAAAATATTTTGTATCTTTCACCGAACAACCAGATTGAGACGAAGTTTATGATGCTGGATATCAGCTATTCAAAATGCAGGAAATCAATTTTGCTGGCTGACTTTGAAAAGGGAGCACATTTGAATAATTGGAAGATGTAATCAGGCACACATCTCAAACATTTGTGTTTTGAGAGTACTGTAATTTCAAATTGACTTTGTATATTTCAGTTTAATGTTTTCAGTTGTACCAGTAACTTGGTTAATTTGCAATGTGTAATCAGTAATATGTAATTTTGGAATATATCTATGTTTATTTTATTGTTTTGGTCCATATAAAAATAGTCTTAAGGTAGGCACATATAGAACTACACAAAAAAATGTTATATTTTTTTGACTAGATATATACAAGGTTTTACCTCTATTCTCTAATTTTGTCATTGAATGGGTATATTTTGTCATGTAACGGGAGATACAATATTTGGAAGATTTGACTGTTGAAATGCCTTTGCCATAGTAAAGGACTAATTGGAAATTTTGCAGATTCAGAAGAGGTCATACTTCTGCTGTGTACTTACTATAAATAAGTGCTTTTGTACAGCATGGTTGAAATGTTCCGTTTCTGGACATAAACTGACTTTTTAAGTGGTGACTTTGACAGGAAACAAGCTGAAAAATGTACTTTGTGTGAAACATCCACATGCTCTTTAATATAATTAATGAAGATTACAATGATTTTGCTTTTAAGCGTAAAATTATCAGGGTTTTGCCTCTTCACTGAAAAGAGATGGTGCAGTGATGAAGCAATTTGGGATCAATTTGATTTTGTTTACTAATTAAGGAATCTGTTGTGGGCTCAGTTTATGGTATCAGTTTGTTTCTGCCCAAAGCTCTCTTTGTTTTCAAAGGTGTTACTTTCTCTTTTTTTTTTTTTTGGTTATTTTTAAGAGTCACACTTTGGAATTTTAATTGAGTTGAGTAAAATATGTACTGTCCAATATTGTAGCCACAAGCCACATGTGGTAATTTTAATTAAAATGAAAAAACTAAGTCCTTAGTTGCACCAACCACAGTTCAAATGCTCAGGAGTCATGTTGCCTAATGGCTACAGTATTGGAAAGTGCAGATATAAAATATTTCCATCATTGCAGAAAGTTCTGTTGGACAGTGCCACACTGAAACTTTTTAGAAATAACATAGAAATATTCATTGTTGTTAGACCACAAAAGTAAAAAGAAGAAAAATGTTAGGACTATTTCACTATGAAAAGGAATTGAATTGTGGCATAACTAGCATCTTGCTTTCCTTATAGTTAAATACCTTATATTGTGACATGAGTAATCAATCTTCCCAGTGCTGTTCAACCACTGCATACCCATCAGCAGAAGCCTAGACCAGGCAGGGATCAGCAAGCTTTCTGAAAAGGAACAGATAGTAGTTTTTTAGGCATTGTTGGCCGTATGATCAGTAGCAAGTACTCAACTCTGCTGTTAAGTTTGAAAGCAGCAGCCATATACGATATGTAAACGAAATAGGTGTGGTTGTATTTCAGTAAAACTATTTACGAAAACTGTTGGTAGGCCAGATTTGGCCTGCGGGCTATAGACCTTGGGTCTCGATTTTATTCTTAGCCTTCCTTGAAAATACGAATATTGTTTCATTAACAGTATTACTCATTTAGATAATTGGTTTTTAGATTCTCTACCAGTACATTTTTTAAATCACTGAAAATACAAGAATTTCATACTGCATTTGAGTCTCTGAGATTAGGGCGCGTCTTGTCAGGATATTTTGTTTTATCAGGGTTACTTTTGTTTACTACCTCTTAGATTTTGATCTCTTTTTTCAGTGGAAATATATTGTTGGTTTGCATTTTTGTATATTCTTGTAGTCTCTGCTTGCCTGTGACTTTTAGTGAAATGGAATAAGCCTTTGAAAACATTTTAGCATGCCTATTAAAATTTTCTAAATATTATGGCATTTTGGTATATTTTGGTCAATGTAAAACATCTGCTGTTTGGTATTTACTACTTGCTTATAATTGAGATTTTTACAAGCTCTTCAAGCTCCCTTTTAATGGAATTTGTTGTAAAATGTCAATTTCAATAAATTAGTATTTTCACATTTCAACTGCTCATAAATTTTTGATTATTATACTTGGAATTTCTAAATAATTCATGCAATTTCTGAATAAAGACAAAGCTAGATTCTTTTTTCTTAATAAAAAAAGCAAATTTTGTGATTTACCACTTTTCTAGTTGATAAGTAAAATTTAAACTGATTGATATGTAAGTATGTATACGAGACTAATGTAAAGTTCTATAATATTGTGATTAATCATATGGAAATTCAGGAAATGATCAGAAGTGAGATTCTTTCCACATCTGGTTAATATAGTGAGATTGACACCCTGTGGGTGGTAAAGCATTATAACTATTCATCATAAACCATGAATTACACATGTGTGTGTTGTTTTACGTGCATATACCAGGGAAGAGAATTGAGCATTCATTTACGTGATGAGTTGAATGTGTCCTGGTGATAAGTAAAACCACAGATGAACTTAGAAATGATCTTTAATTTTGAGTATTTGCTCTAAAATTAATATTCTTTTTTCTCTTTTTAAAATAAAAAATGTGTATACATATGGCAATGATGTTTATCCTGAGATTAACTTAATGTGTTGAGAAATATTTTAGGCTCACTCTATTTTTTCAATGAATTCTAATTATATAGATTAAGAATCAATGTCTTGTCTAGAAACATTAAACTAGATATCCCTGTTTCAAATGTCATCTCGGATAACTGAAGTGCTAATTTCAGTGTTAACGCGTGCACTTCTACACTTGTTTCTGAATATAGTGGCACATCTAGGCTTTGTGGGGTGGCTTTTAGAGCACAATACTGCTGTGTGAGGTTCTCTGTATGTATATTTAATGAGAACCATTCCTATGTAAAAATGTGTGTGTGGTTGTATGCATACATTCTTACTGTGAGCCTGTGCATTGCACAGCCGGTTAGAAATTTGTAAAGCGCTAAAGCACAATCATAGAGAAAATAGTGTGCAGTTACTAACCGTGATGTAGCTTAAATGTAATGTTTAGTTTATAAAAGGTTCTTTCTATTTTCTATGGCAGAGACTTTGACACTTGAAAAATAGAAGCAATACTTGATTTATTTTTGTAAGTATTTAGGATATTATTTTAAATAAATGATTGTCCAATAACAGTATAATAGTTGTAAAGTGTTTTAAGTAAATAAACTTTCTGGTTCTGTGTCTGATGGTTATGGATGGATTTTTTAATAGGTACAAATACACACTTATTCGCTGCTTTAAATAAAGGACTTAAAATATTTAGATTCATAAAGAAAAGTTTAATTCTTGTTTTGTTTTACGTTTGAACATTTTGGTCAATGAGAAGATGTGCAAAAGTGATTTTTGCTTTGTGCGTTTATATCTCCAATTTCACCACTGGAATCTGTACATTTCGCATTATTGTGGAATTCACAATTCTGTGTTTTCTTCGGCAGAAACTGCTAACTGTTCAATATTCATTCTCTCCTTTATCCTTTAGTAATAAAACCCCATATTTTAGCTTGTTACATTTACCTTCCACCCAGGAGGAAAAAATAAATACTTCCCAGACTCCCTTGTAACTAGATGGGGTTATTTAAGTTGTGGCCAAGGAGATGTGAACAATAGTGATGTGTGCCTGTTAAAAGAATGGGCGTGCTTTCCCTAGCGCTTTACTCTTCCCATCTAGAATTCCATGTGCCTGAGGGTAACCATCAGGGAGAGTGGCCCAGTAAGGAAGTAGGAGGTTAGATCCTTGAAATCACCATTTAATCATACAACTATGGACCCTCAGTCCAGCGTTCTCTTGTTTAAGCAAATTATTTTGGCTATTTTCTTTTGGGGTTTCTATCTTCCAGTGTCCTATCTTATTTCCCAATCTATACAGCTTTGTGAAAATAAATTGTGAAATTTTTAGAAAAGTATAGGTGCTCCATGTTCTTAGATTACGTTTTAGAAAGGTTTAATTCTGTTGCCTTTAATGGATGCTCAATATATGTTTAATCCCATGAATGAAGTTAATGTGTCAGATACATGAAGATGGAGAGAAGTAAAGTCCTGTCTCACTTTAGGTAGGTCCATCCCCATGATCCCAAAAGACCATGATTCTATACATTTCATTCCGAACTGTACAGTAAATGTGTTAGCCCAACATCTGCAACTAATTCATTAAGAGTGACCCAAGGTTTTTGACCAGCTCTGACCAATATGTTGGCTGCTAGCCACATTAGATATTCAAACATAAATTTTAATTAAATTTTATTCCCTCATTATAGCCACACATAGCTAGGGGCTACAGTATTGGACAGTGCAGTTACAGAACATTTCTATCCTAAAATTCTACCAGACAGCTCTGTTCTAGGTATCTTAAGTAGAATGTACACATTTCTGTGTTTCTCTGAAGCTCCATATGATACGGGATCACAGAAAGTGAGTGAAGTTTCCAGACATCACCCTGCACACAGTGACATTCTCAGGGATAGAGCTGCAGCCGGATTCTTAAGCTGGCTATGGTTTTGATGGTGAAGCATCCATTCCCTCCCTCACCTGGATTGCAGCAACTTGCGGTCAGGAACTGGTAAAAGCTGCAATTTTACCTCTTGCCTCTTGCTTCAACGCAAACATTCCCTACTTCCATAATTGCTTCCATGATTTCTCAAACAAGGTGAGAAGTCCATTTTTCTAAAACTTTCAATGTCTTTGTCTTAGTGACCTTAATCTCATCTACTTTTTAAAATGTCTGTCATTCTAACTCTTTCTTGAGATCAAGGGCCGTATCTGGTCCATCTCTGTTTCCCCCACAGCACTTGGCACACTATCGTCCACAAATACGTACTAGCTGACCTGGACTTGCTGGTGTTGGACAGAACATTTTCTTTAGAAGTTCAGTGTCAATAAAAACTACAACGAGATACTACTTCACACACAGTAGGATAAGTAAATTAATAAAGACAGACAATAACAAGGGTTGGTGAAGATGTGAAAAGCCATAACATTGCTGGTGGAATGTGAAATGTAGCAGACACTTTAGAAAACAGTCTGGCAGCTCCTCAAAATGTTAAATTTGGATTATATGACCCAGCAGAAATTGGAAGAGTGCATTGGGAAGAGTATCTGAATAGGCAAGAAGTTAAGAGACCAGAATGTTTTTGTTTTTATTTCAGCTCCTCAACTAACCAAATACCTCTAAGCTTCTTTCTTAGTTTTATCTCATCATATTTTGTATAACAGTTCATTGAGATAGAATTCACATGCCATATAAACACATTTTAAAAGTGTACAAATCAGAAGTTTTTAGTATATGTAGTCACAGTTGTGTGACGATCAGCATTCTCTAATTTTAAAACCTTTTATCACCCCCAATAGAATGCCCTGTACACAATAGCAGATACTCTGCTCTCTCCCCTCCTCCACTTGGTAGCACTAATCTACTTTCTGTACCTATTTTGGACGTTTCATATACATGGAGTCCTACAAAATGTGGTCTTTTGTGACTAGATTCTTAAATTTAGCATAATGTTTTCAAGGTTCATCCATGTTGTAGCATGTATCTATACTTCACTCCTTTTCATTGCTGAATAATGTTCCTTTGTATGTATACCACATTTCGTTTAGTCATTCATCAGTTAATGGATGTTTGGGTTCTTTACGCTTTGTGGCTATTACGAATAATGCTGCTACGAAAATTCATGTACAAATTTTTGCATGGAAATACGTTTCTGGTATCATGGATGCGTACTGCTATGGTCCAAATGTTTCAGTCCCTTCAAAATCCTTAAATTGAAATCCTGACCCCCAAGGCATAGTAATTAGGAGGTAGGGCCTTTGGGAGGTGATTAGGTTGTGAATGGGATTAGTGCCCTTATAAAAGAGGCCTGAAGAAGCTCCCTTATCTTTCCACCATGTGAGGACACAGCAAGAATGTGTTGTCTATGAATCCGAACATGGGTCATAGCCAGACACCAAATCTGTCGGCACCCTGATCTTGGACTTCCAGCCTCCAGCACTGAGAGAAATAAATTCTTGTTGTATATAAGCTAGCCAGTTTGTGGTAATTTTGTTATAGCAGCTCAAACTAACACATATAGCTAAGAATGAACGGCTGGCTCATATAATCCATATTTAACGTTTTGAGGATCTGCCAGACTGTTTTCTAAAGTGTTCCGCAATTCCACCAGCAATGTGAGTTCGCTTTTCCACATCCTCACCAACCCTTGTTATTATCTGTATTATGCCAGTTATCCTAGTGTGTGTGAAGTGGTATCTCATTATGGTTTTGATTTGTATTTTCCGAATGTTCAATGAGATTGACCATATTTTTATACTTCATAATGAAGTATTCAAATTCTTTGCCAATTTTTCAATTGATCTATTTGTCTTTGTATTGTTTAGTCTGGATCCAAACTCACATTAAATATGATTTACAAATCATTTTTCATCATCCTGTGGATTGTCTCTTCACTTTCTTGAAAGTATTGTTTGTATAAAATGTTTATAATTTTGATGAATTCGTTTTTAATTTTTTCTTTTATACTTGTCCTTTTGGTGTTATATTTAAGAAACCTAAAGTCAGGAAGATGATTTTTCCTTTTGGATTTATAATTTTAGCTCCTTTTGAGTTAATTTTTGTATATGGTGTGAGGTGAATGTTCAACTTTTTTTGTCGCATGTGGACATCTACTTCTCTCATTACAACTTGTTGAAAAAGATTATTCTTTCTTCACTAAATTGTCCTGGCACCCTTATCGAAAATCAGCTGAACTTTCTTATATGCTTTATTTCTGAACACTCAGTTCTGTTCCATTGATCTATATGTCTACCCATAAGCCAGTACCACACAATCTTGATTACTATAGCTTTTAGTCAGTTTTTTAAAAAGATTTTAATTAAAATATAACTAACGTACAGTATTATATTAATTTCAGGTATGCACCATTGTCATTCAACATTTACATACCTAAAGAAGTGATCACCATAAGTCCAGCAACCATCTGACAACATACTATGCTATCACATTATGGACTGTATTCCCCATGCTGTGTACAAGTATCATATCAACATGACTTACTTAATTCATTTTATACCTGGAAATTTGAACCTCCTATTCCCCTTCACATCTTCCCCCCCACACCCCGCTTTTTTAACTTTTCAATTACAGTTGACATTCAGTATTATATTAATTTCAGGTGTACAACATAGTGGTTAGACATTTATATAATTTAAGCAGCGATCCCCCTGACTAGTCTAGTACCCACCTGGCACTATAAATAGTTATGACCATATTATTGACTATATTTCCTATGATTTACTCTACATCCCCATGACCATGTTGTATCTACCAATTTGCACTTCTTAATCCGTTCAACATTTTCTTCCTGCCTCCAAATCCCCTCCCATCTACCACCCCAATAAATCTAGTACCCATCTGACACCATACATAGTTATTAAAATATTAGTCACTATATTCCTTATGCTACACCCTACATCCCCATGACTACTTTGTAACAACCAATTTGTACTGCTTAATTTCTTCCCCTTTTTCACCCATTCCCAACGCCCCTCTTTGGCAACCATCGAAATGTTCTCTGTATCTATGAGTTTGTTTCTCTTTTGTTTGTTTATTTTCTTCTTTAGATTGCACATTCTCATATAAGAAAAATCATGTTGCATCTGTCTTTGGCTGTCTGACATACAATACCCCCCAGGTCCATGCATGCCACCACAGATGGTGAGAATCCATTCCCTTTCATGGCCGAGCAATATTCCACTGTATAGATGTACAACCTACTCTTTTTCTATTCAATCATCTACAGACACCTAGGCTGTCCTCACATCTTGGCCGTTGTAAACAATGCTTCAATGAGCATATGGATGCACATGTCCCCTCAAAGTAGTGGTTTGAGTTTCTTCTGATAATTACCCAGAAGTGGGATTACTGGGTACTTCTTTGTTACTTGTCATAGCCTTTGGTTTAAAGTCTATTTTGTCTGTTATAAGTATTGCTACCACAGCTTTTTGTTTTTGTTTTTGTTTTTCTTTGGTTTTCATGAAATATATTTTTCCTGTCCCTTTGCTTTCTGTCTGTGTGTCGTTTGATCTGAAGTGAGTCTCTTGTAGGCAGCAGATGTAAGGGTCTTGTTTTCTTATCCATTCAGTCACAACAATTTTTCACTGTAGCATTTAATCCATTTACATTTAAAGTAATTATTGATAGGTATGTTGTTATTGCCATTTTATTATTCACATTTTTTTATCTTTTTTACTTTTCATCTTAAAGAAGTCCCTCTAAAAACCCTTGTAATATTGGTTTGGTGGTGGTGAACGCCTTTAACTTTTTCTTGTCTAGGAAATTCTTCATCTGTCCTTCGATTTTAAATGATAGCTGCTGAGTAGAGTAATCTTTGTTGTAGGTCCTTGTTTTCCATTGCTTTGAATACTGTCTGCCAATCCCTTCTGGCCTGCAAAGTTTCTGTTGAGAAATCAGCTGAAAGTCTTATGGAAGCTCCGTTGCGCTAGGTAACTAACTGTTTTTCTGTTGCTTTTAAGAGTGTCTCTTTGTCCTTAACCTATGGCATTTTAATTATGATGTGTCTTGGTGTAAGCCTCTTTGGGTTCATCTTATTTGTGACTCTCTGCACTGCCTGGGCTTGTATATTTATTTCTTCAGGTTAGGGAAGTTTTCAGTCATTATTTCTTTAAATAAGTTTTAAATTCTTTGCTCTCTCTGTTTTTCGGGTAACCTTAAGATGCGAATGTTGCTACACTGAGGTTGTCCCAGAGACCCCTTGAAATCTCCTTTTTTTCTTCTTTCTGTTCTGTTGGGTATTTCTGCTATACCTTCCATTCTAAATCGCTGATTGGATCATCTGCTTCAACTAATGTGTTAATTCCCTCTAATGTAGTTTTCATTTTCATTATTGTATTCATTACTTTTGACTCATTCTTTTTTATATTTTCTAGCTCCTTTTTAATGTTTCCTATCTCTTTGTTGAAGTTCTCCTTGAGATCATTGGGCATCCTTCTATCCGATGTTTGGAACTCTGCCACTGGTTGAATGTTTGTCTCCATTTTGTTTAGTTCTTTGTCTGGAGCTTTGCTCTGTTGGTTTATTTGGGAAATGTTTCTTTGTTTCCCCATTTTGGCTGCCTCCCTGTGTTTGTTTCTCTGTCGGGCTGCTGTGCTTTCTGGTCTGAGTAGAGTGGCCTTATGTAGTGTCCTGTGGGACCCAGTGCTGCAGTCTACCTACTCACCTCTCCAGAGCTAGGTGCTCCACGTGTGTCCTTTTTGTGGGTTGTATGTGCCCTCCTGTTGTAGTTGAGACTTGATTGCTATTTGCAATTCAGTGGGAGGGATTGACCCTCAGGCTAATTCGTTGTGAGGACTGGCTGTCACAGTGGAGAAGCTATTGTGCTGGGGCTGACCTTACAGAACAGGGTCCAATTTCATGGGGCTCTCTCTGATGCCCACCCAGTCTGCTGTTTGGGTGTGTCTTCCCCAGAGGCAGCTGGGTGATACTCTAGCTTGGTTCAAACTGGCCACTGGGCCTGACTGTACAAGAACTCCTGGGAGGGGACCCCCTTCAACCAAGTTCAGGTGCAGCCTGTGCCCTGCCCATTGCCAACTGGCATGAGCCCCAAAGCAATGCTGAGATGGCTGCCACCTGTGCTGTGCTTGGGAGGTGCCTTGACAGGCCAATCTGTGAACGAAGGCTGGTTGCCACTGGTGCTGAGCTTAGGGCTGCTCCGCCAGAGGTAAGGGATACTCGGAAGCCAGATGCTGCTTGTTTGGGTTTTGTGGACCTTTGAGAGATTTTAGGAAATTCTTCAGCATGAGCCAAGGCAGGCTGTTTCTATGGAAAAGCCCCTGGAAGTGGCTAGGTTGTGCCTGAAATTTGGGTAGGGTGTGGTCTCAGGGAATCATTAGGGCGGGGCAAAGGCAAGGTGATAGCCAGTTTCACAGAGACTCAGATATAGAGTTTGTATGCGTCTGCGTGCGTGTGCACGCAGGAAGGGGAGGGCTCAATAAAGCAGCAATGGCTTCCACCTGCTCCTCATTTTGGGAGAAACTGCTCTTCTTCCCCTCACCCTGCAGCTAAACAATTCAGTTCCTCCTCATATGTCCCTGGTGCCTTTTGCCTTTTGAGCTGCGGTCCCAATACTAGAGCTCAGAGCAAGTGAGTTCGTCAGTGGGTAAGTCTGTGCACAATGCGCCTGAAAGCGCAGCCGCCCTCTGTCTCACTCAGCCACAATAGCTGCTAATTTTTATAGCCAAAAGTTATAGCTTTTCTTCTTGGTACAGAAACCCTGGTCTGGGGAGGGGCTAGGACTCCTCGCTCCTCAGGTGGATACCTCTCCTGCCGATATATCCCTCCTGGTTTTTAATGGTCACACACGGGTATGGGACCAGTCTGTTCTGCATCTCTGCCCCTCATACCAATTTCGAGGTGGCTGCTTCTGTATGTTCTTAGTCATAGGGCTTTGTTATAGCTAGACTTCAGGTGAGTCTCAGTGATAGTTGTTTTGAGGTTGGGTTCTAATTCATGTGGTTCTGAAAGGAGGTGATCCCTGCATTTACTTCACAATCTTGACCAGAAATGTGTAGTATGCTTTGAAAATGGTAAGTATGAGTCCGCCAAATGTATTTTTCTAAGATTTCAAGAGTGCTCTGGCTATAATGAAATGCCACAGAGCTCTTTTCTTACTGACATCCAAATGTGTTTTTTGTTTTTTTTCTTAAACAGATGCTCAGATTGTTGCAAGACTTCAGTTAATTGCCAGAATTCTAAGAATGTTGATTTTGACAACTTTTGCTAGTCTTCTCAGAGCTTTTATGGAGGAGTAAATTTTGGGAGGTTCTTACTTTGTCATTTTAGTAGTTTTTCTCTCTAAAAGTCAGGTTTTTGGAAGTAGAAAGAACCTCTGAAAACAATGTTTGAAGTCCACATTTTTCAGAATGTGAAATCAGTTGTATAGAGGTAGAAGGGTTATTGCAACAGAAATTTGTGAGACATTGAAGCATTAATATTTCTACTCTGCCTTAATTACTTAGATACTCACTCCCAACCCATAGGTTCAATGACCATTTAGTGAGCATCAGCTGTGCATCAAAACTCTCAGGTACTGAGCCTATATAAGCAAAACACAATTGCCTCTGAAAAGCTCAGAATAATTGGGAAATTATATGGAAGTAAGAAATTGAAATTTTTGAATAAAATTCTCAGAGACTGGAGCAGGGAATAACTAATTGGCTGGGAGAGTCAAGAAAATGTCATTGATTTGACTTTAAAGTTAGGTCTGCCAGATGTAATTAGACATTTCTTGCAGGAAAAATAACTTCAATAAAGACATTTGATGATAAAGGACGTATCCTCTCTAGAGAATTGATAGGAGTTCAGTAGTTTGGCAAAATAAGTGCTTTTGAAGAGTTGAGCAGGTTTCAGATCACAGAAATTATCATATGCGCGGCTGAGGAGCAAGCCCACACATGGCTGTACACAGAGCTCCAGAGAGTGCTGTTTACCAAACTACCAGTGATGACATCCTGAGGTTTCACAGTGTGCCAGCCCTGCTAAAAATTTTATAATGATCCAGTAGTCAATAAGGAGAAGGATTTATTGCTCTGTGAACCCAGTGAGCAAAAGATTAAATATCCAGGAAAAAATGGTGTAGAAATAAGCTCTTCAATGGCACAACAGCATAACTGGATGCTTTGTTTGAAATAACAATAACAGTGTTACAACTACTTAATTTATTATATGCCAAGCACACTATACCTTTGTGTAATATACATATTAAAGTTATATTTGTGTATTTTATATGTAACATGTATTTTTATATAAGTGTAAAATATAATTTGAGAGGTCATTAGTGTGGGGCTTAGGGGTGCTCCGATAGAGGTACAGGACATGCAGAAGCCAGATGTTCCTTGTTTGGGTTTTGTGAAGCATTGAGAGATTTTAGGAAAGTCCACAGCATGAACTGAGGCAAGCCATTTAGATGGGAAAGCTACTGGAAGTGGCCTGGGTGTGCCTGAATGTTGGGTGTGGCATGGTCTCAGGGAATCACTAGGGCAAGGCAGAGGAAAGGTGATAATGAGTTTGATGGAGACTCTGATATGGTTTCTGCCTGCATCTGCATGCCTGGAGGGGGAAGGCTTAACAAAGAAACAATGGCTTCTGCCAGGCCCTCTGTATGGGAGAAAACTGCCCCTCTAGCCCTCACCCTGCAGCTAGACAATTCAATTCCTCCCCATATGTCCCTTGTGCTTTTTGAGTGGCTGCCCCGGTGCTGGAGCTCTGAGCAAATGAGTCTGTCTGCAGGTATGTCCTTGAGTGGAATCTTTAAGATGAGCGCCTGGCAGTGCAGCTGCCCTCTGTCTCACTCAGCCACAATCGCCGATGGTTTTCACATCCACAAGTTATGAGGACTTCTCTCCCCAGCACTGAAACCCTGCACTGGGGAGAGGCTGGGATCACTTTATCCTCAGGGAGGGACCTCCACAACTGAGATATACCTCCTGATTTTTAATGGACACATGCAAGTGTGGGACCAGCCCGTTCTGCATCTCTGTCCCTGAGCCTGCCAGTCTCTAGGTGACTTCTGTATATTTGTAGTTGTAGGGCTTTTGTTCAGCTAGATTTAAGGAGATTCTCAGTAATGGTTGTCCTGTGGTTTAGTTGTAATTGATGTGTACTGAGAGGAGGTGAGCACAGCATTTACCTACTCCTCCATCTTGACTGGAAATAATCCATCAGCCTATTGAGGAATAAGCATGGAGAAATGGAATAGGTGGCCTTATTCCAGAAAGCCAGCTGGGAAATGGAACAGTGATGTAAGAACAAGCCTGTACTCCTACACTGTGTTCCAGAAAGGATATAACAGAATTTGGCATGAGGACTAAGAAATAGGACATTGGAATGAGGTGACAAGAACAGAGGAGTAGTGGCAGAGGTCTGATTTTGGTCAATAGGTCCAAGCTAGCAGCAACACAAAATGATTCTACCATATTTATTTATTGAAAACTACCATGTTGCAGGTACTGTTCTTGATACTGAACAAGACAGTTACTATTCCTGCTCTCAAAGAATGTATTAGTTAGCTATTTTTTATGTAACAATACACCTCAAAATGTATTTTATGAAAACAATAATCATTCATTCACCTCACAAATGTAAGGTTGATAACTTAGGGATTCAGCTGTGCTGTTCTTGTTTGAGCTACGATCATTCACGCATTTGCATTCAGCTGTTGGATATGATTGGGTCCAGCTCGTCTCAGCTGGTCTTATGCACAGCTCTGGTAGTTGGCCAGCTGTCATCTAGGGCAATTTGACAAGAATAATGAGGGCCTGATTTCTCATCATCCATCAGGGTAACATCGGCTTGTGTAAGTGGTGGTAGCAGAGTTAAAAAAAAAAAACAGGCAGAAGCATGCAAGGTCTCTTGAACTCTAGCTCAGAAAATCCATTTCATCACATTCTATTGGCCAAAACTGATCAGCAATCCAGCCCAAAGTAGAGAGAAATGTAAATTGATTTCCATCTCTTGAGGGAAGAAGTTGTAACATTACACTGAATGGGGTGTAAATGCAGTGAGGGGCATTATTTTGGCCAATTTGGCCAATGAATTTTGTTCTCAGTCAATCTTAAATTCCATAAAAACTAAACAGGGTGATGAAATTTATATTTTATTATCTGAGTGTAACTGATATTGGAGTAGCCCTTCTGTTATAAATAACCAGAAAAATTGGCAAAGTAACTAAAATAAGTTTTCAGGTGTTGGAAAACTAAGAGTTCAGAACTGTGATCCTCAAGAGAAAAGAACAAATTTGATGACCTGTAAAAAGCTCTCTTTCTGCCTAGGGCATTTACTTGAACCCATCACAGGAAGGAGGAAAAATCAGAACACAGTAGCCTCATCTTGCAAAGATGAGAAAGTATAGTTTGGAATTTTGGGCAATTGACATAGTCAGAATTGGTACCGCAAAAACCGGAAAGAAGGAAGTTATACCAAGAAAGAATTCTACAGATTCTCAGAGAGATCTGTCAAATACTAAACTGTGTCTGTGTAGGATGAGACTCCATGAGTCTGGGAAAGAATATCTACTGAGGATAAAAGAACTACCAGAGAGTCATCAGCCTAATGACTGGCATATCTTTTACATGGTGGGAATTATTTGAATTCCAAACAGAGTGCAGAGATCATGTTGACCACTTCAGGAGAGGCCCAGAAAGGTCACTCTTTAGGAGCCCTAGAATGAAACGTATTCGGGATCGACTCTAACACAGCTTTAAAACAAGACTCAAAAGGATCAAGGTGTCCTACAGGTAAATTAACTGCTTCGTGAAACAAAACTCAACCATCTTTAAAGGAAGACAACATAATTCAAACAGTCCACAATGAAATTTTACATAGTCAATCCATAGTCACTAAGCATATGAACAAGTGGAAATATGTGGCCCATGACCAAGAGAAAAAGAAGTTAATAGGACCAGATACAAAAATGGCAGAGATGATGAAATTATCAGACAAAAACTTTAAATGGATATTATAAACACATTAATCTATTTAAAGGGCCACATGAAAATATTTGAGAAATACAAGTCCTAAAAATATGAAACAATTGGTACTTGTAGAGTGAAAAAATAAAATACATGAAGTAAAAAAAAATAATAATGGATGTCTTAATGACAGATTAGAAGTTGTGGGCTTTTCATCAGAAACAATGTAAGGAAGAAAACAATGGGATGACATCTTCGAAGTGCTAAAAGCAAGAAGCTGCTAACGTAGAGTTCTATAACTGGTGAAATTTTTCTTCAAAAATGAAGGCAAAGTAAGGACATTTTGTGACATTAAGAAAAACAGGATAACATGGAGAGAATCCAGGGCACAGTGTATTACTCTGGTTTGCAAGAGGTGAGGTGGAGGAGGGAGTCAACCTGGGGACGTATCAACACATATCCCTCCCTCCGCATGAAGGTTGTTATGCAGTGATGAAAATAATGAAAGATGTTATGGGGCTGCATATATTTGAGAAATTTTTCCTTTGGTACCCAAGACCCAGTGGCAACCACTGTTGTAACTTATTTGCATGGTTATAACCCCCTCTCCCTCATCCCCACTGCCACTGGCACTAGCTCTGCGGAGGGACAGCGCTGTTCCTCTCCTTGTTAATCATTGTATGTCTGGCTCATGGTATGTGCTCAAGAAATAATTGAGTTGAAAATACTATTTGTGTATATAATACTACCATATTTCCCTGAAAATAAGACCTAGTTGGACAATCAGCTCTAAGGCGTCTTTTGGAGCAAAAAATTAATATAAGATCGGTATTATATTATATTATATTATTTTATTACATTACATTGTATATGTTATATTGTATTATATTACATTATATTATATTATTACATTAATTTTTGCTCCAAAAGACACATTAGAGCTGACAGTCCAGCTAGGTCCCATGCCATCAATGTGCTATACGGACAAGATTCCATGTTTGTGAATTTTATCCTCACCATCACAGAGTGAAGTTTATACCCCCATACTCATGTTTTAGAGAAAGAAGACGGAAGCTTGCTAGATTCTTGCTCAAAATCACAGTAAGGAATTGAGGAGATACAAAACTGGATGTGCCTGGAATGCCCTCACCCCCAATGCCCTCCCACTTCTCTCTTGGTAGCTCAGCAACAGGCTGGCTCAGCAGACTGGAGTTAGTCCAAGGCGAGATCAGATTAACTCCAAGTTAGAGCTCTGCAATTCCCTATTCTAACAAAGTGGCTTTCTCACCCAGGAAACTGTCCTAGTTACTTGGTCACCTGGCCAACCCCTGCCTCCTCTCTGCAGCTATGGAGTGCATTCTGAGGTGGTCTGTTTGCATGCAGGCCAGCCGTGCCTGGCCCAGGCATATTTCCATATGAGCTCGGGCTGCTCTGTGTGCCCTGCTTCTTCTTTGCCTATAAATCCTCTGATCCCTGACCTGATTTTAAATTTACACTGCAGCATGCGTGTGTCTGTGTCTCTTTGCTGGACAGCGGTGGAGAGAATATTCACAGCCTGGATGGCTTTTGGGTAGAATTTGTGCCTTGGCAATGATGCCACAGAAAATGTCATATGCGTGCACACTATGTGTTAGACACTGATGCAAAGGAACAGTGTAAGGGGCCCTGGAGCTTCTAAACTAGTGTGGAAATAAGAGCGTTAAAAAGTCAGATAATATAATCTTTATATTAATGCTTGGGCAGGACTAGAGCTGATATTTTAAAATGTTTCCAATGAGCTTTGAGGTAAAAAAAAAAAAGGCATTTCACATTGCCAGAAAATTCAGCTACTCCCAGTTATCTACTCCCTCAAGGATTCTGATTAATTGTGGTTATGACTCTCTTGGCTTTGGGTCCCGTTGCACAGGTTAGGTTAGGATGAGTGCCCAGTGGCTTTACATTTATTCCACAAGCAATGGGTGAAGGCCTGCCCATCTAGAATCATGGAAAATGTGTAGCAGAGCAGGAATGGGACTCAGAGATGACGTCAACAAAGCCCTTCATTTTACAAATGATTGTAAATACATTACGTCAAGTATTTTGGCCAATTTCTTAATCTCCTACTTGGGTGATTTGATTGGGGAAAAAGAAAAAGAAATGAAAGACAAGATCCCAGTTAGATGGGAAGTTCAAAATCTGTTGTGATTTATTTTATTCTAGTAATATAATTTAGGGTGATTTCTACAGATGCAACTTCCCAGCAGTTTACAAAGAAAGTACTCACTTCCTCTTCTTCTTCCAGGCTATAGGAAATCTTCCAGGTAGTTCTTCCAGATGTACTCTCGACTCTCCCAGAAGACTACATGCTGGGGGACAGAGTTGGAGTCTGGCATTTCTGGCTCCCTGCTATAAAATACTCTACCAGGACCCTGCTGAGTTTAAGCTGGTAATAAGTGCCACCCAAAAGCTGACAATCTTCTGGCAACACTCTGCTCGGCCCTGGTTCCAAGACCAAGGTAGGATTTCCTTAGGGAAACCATACAAACTGCTTCTTCCTCAAAAGCCTGCCTATAAATAAGGAACAACATCTGCCATGCTGACTTCCCAGAGGGCCATTCCGAGGAAGAAGCAAGATAAAGCTTGTTGAGTGCTACCAAGAGTGAGTATTGATAGCAAACTTCGGTGACGGCCCCACCAGTGACCGCTTCCAACTCTTATCAACCGTTTGGCATGACTTTGACCTGAGCCACTTCAACAGGCCAGAGGTAAATTGATGTCTGAGGAAAGAAGCAAGAAGGAGGCAGATTACAGCGATCAATTTTATGATGTGCTTTATGGTTTCCAAATCACATAAAGCCCATTATTTTCTGTGATTCTCACAGCAATTCTTCCTTTCCAGAAGGAATCATTATCTTCTTTTCATCTCCTGGATGAAAAGGTAAATCACAAGATACATGATTTGCTCAAGGCTACAGTGTAGGAGATAACAAAGTGGATGTGGATACAGGTTCTCTGAGTCCAATGCCTACAATCTTCCTCAGAGCTACTTCAATTCTGTTCCCTCACTTCTGAGCAGGCGCCGTGCCTTCAAAGGGAGGACATGCCGACTCTTCTTGCTTTCCTTTCCCCTCTGCTTCCTCAACACTTCATGCCCGAGGAATAGCACAGATGCGGTGGCTGGCTGGGGAGATGGTGATGCCCATTCTGGATTTCAGGGTCAGCTTCTCATCATGGGGGGGCTTAAAGGTAAATTTTTGCAAAAGGGAAGTGAAGAAAATAAACAGCTCAGTCTTTGCCAACTGTTCTCCAAGGCATGCCCGCCTTCCTGAAAGACAAGAACATAAGACAAGTTATCTTCCCAGCTGGTGCCGATGCCCAGCCCTGATTGAAATCTTCTACGTCTTCAAAATCTGAACAGAGGAGGGCCTGCTAGGCCATGGGGCTTTCAATCTGACAGCCACCTGGTTTAAGCATAAACATTAGTCCAGACTCACAAACTCCAGTGCCTTCAGAGGTCAGACAGGTGAGGCATCGGGATGAAGGGGCAGCATGTAGACAATAGAAGTAGGAGGCCAGGGTTGACCTAGAAAGGCTGTCTAGCCTACAGGCTTTCAGAAATCAATTAGCAAACAATGACAAAAGCAGAAAACAAAATTCTCTGTTGTTTTTTCAATTGCTGAAAAAAAACTGTCCAAAAATGAAGCCAGTAGATGTCAGAGCAGGGCTTCTGAAGCACAAGGCATCTTTCCCCTATGTCACGTTTCCCTCCTCAATGATTGGGGGTCTCACTGACACGGGTGGGCTCCACATAGGAACTGCTTCAGCCTCCCTCCTTATACATGGCGGTCCTTCCCCCAACAGGGCCTTGGCTTGTGATGTGTGGGCCCCAGACTGGAGCCTTCAGGCCGAGGCCCATGCTTGGCCCTGTCCTAACCACATGCCACCCCAGGTGTATGAGTCCAGAGCTGGAGGCAGAAGGTCAGAGATGCAGTTCAACTCCTCCCACTTCATAGCCATGCGATTCGGGGCAAATGAAGTTACCACCCTAGGGATTAGTGGAAATGGGTGTGTTTAAGCTGGGAACTTTATTTTATGTATTGTGGGAGCTACACACTGAATACAAAGAATGCATATAGCAAAACAAAGTATTTTGATACATCTTCTGGATAATCATAAACATTTTAGCTATAAAATAGCATATCCTTAACTTCATCTGGTTAATTATAAAAAAAAAAGAAGAAGAATACAATTGAAAAGACTACCTTTAAAAATGCCTTTTTGGTTGTAGCATTACTAAAATAGCTTTGTGTATATTACACTCCTTTACTATGATACTTTCCATATCATGCTTTTTATTCTAAAATCTTTTCAAAAGTACAGACAACTTGCAAGAATACTATAGAAAATCAATTTTTCCAGAGTCATTTGTGTATATATTGCCTATACAGCACCCAGGAAATTTCAGTATGAATTCCCTGAATCAAAGACATTCTCCAACATAACCAGAATATAACTGTCAAATCAGGAAATCATCACCATCGTCTCAGAGCCCAATCAGGTTTTGCCAGTTGTCCCAATAATGTCCTTTATTATAAAATGATCCAGTTTAGTATCTGATTATATTAGGCTGTCATGCAAAGCAATTCTCAACTTTCATGACTGGCATTTTTGAAGATGACAGACCAATTATTTGGTAAATGTCTCTCATGTTTCCCTGGATTAGATTCAGGTCATGAGATCATGCATTTCCAGCGGGAATATCGCCAGAGTGAGGCTGTGCTCTTCTCATTTCACCCTATCAGGTGGTACATGATTTTGGTTGTTTCCATTATTGGTGAAGTTAACTTTGATCACTTACTTACAGATGTGTCTATGACATTCTCCCCTGTACAATTGTTTTTTCTCTTTGCAACTAATAAATACTACTCGAGAGTATGTTAATAGACCATTCCTCATTGAATTACTGTGTTTCACTGAAAATGAGACCTAGCTGGACCATCAGCTCTAATGCGTCTTTTGGAGCAAAAATTAATTTAAGACCCAGTCTTATTTCAATATTACATAACACCGGGTCTTATATAATACAAGACCCTGTCTTATATTATCGCTTCAAAAGATGCATTAGAGCTAATGTTCCGACTAGGTGTCATTTTCAGGTAAACATGGTAGCCTCCATTGCTATTTCTTGGCCAAATTAGTTATTACTCTAATGGCTGCCGATTCATGACTTTCTTAGTGAGAGGAAATGAAATTATAATGCTATAACATCAGTACAAAGGCCAGGCCATATAGCTCAGGATTGGGAACATATGTTAGAAATCTCTTCCTTGAAAGAAGCTACCCATTGGTTCTAATTCTTCCTTTAGGAAACTTTCAAAATAAATCTGATTTTTTCCCAATCATTGCACTCCTAAGAGCTTTATATGAGTTATCATTTTGCCACCAGTGTCACCACAAATTCCTTTAACTTAGTTCTAACAGGGTAAAGTGTCTATTGGGTTGATGCAAAAGTAATTGCAGCTTAAAAGGTTAAAAATAATTGCAAAAACTGCAACTACTTTTGCACCAACCTGAGAGTCTTCTTACCATTACTCTTTGTTAAATGCACTGACGTTTGTCTATATCTACAACATGCCTCCTTCCACATCTCTCGCTGCCACAGACTGAATTCTCTAACTTAAATGTGATCAATCAGCATAGAATAATGAGGGTCTATTACTTCTTTTGTTCTAGAGTTGCACTGTATAATATAATAGTCATTAGGCACATGTAGCCATTCAAATTAAAATTAAATTACATTACTAATCAGTTCCTTGGTTGTACTAATTACATTTCAAGTGTTCAATAGCCATATATGGCTAGTGGCACTGTAGTCACAGCACAATATTTGCTTGCATTTGTCTCTGGAGAGTATTTTTTATGTTTTGTTGCAGTATTTGGATGTGTTTTCAAAAAATAATTCCAATTATATTTTATAAATGTTTATAGTGAGTAAAAAAAACACTCATGAAATGGCTTGACTTTTAAGCCATTTACTTCTGGTTTAGTTTTTTAAAGAAATTCTGGTATCTATATGTTTTATAAAGTTTTGGCCTTGAAGTGATAGCTCCAGGTTATTGCAGATATTGATTCTATTGCTAATATATACGACTTCTACAAGCCATTTGAAATGGTAGAAATGTTCTTGACTAGTATTATCAAACTTCTTTCAAAATTGCATGTATACACAATGGAATGAAACTGGAGATCAATAGCAGAAGATAAACAGGAAAATTGACAAACAAGTGGAAATTAAACAATGTATTCTTAAATAATCAATGGGTCAAAGAAGAAATCACAAGAAAATGTAGAAAATATTTGGAGACAAATTAAAATGGAAACACAACATATCAAAACTTAGGGGATGCAGTACAAGCAATACTAAGAGGGACGTTAATAATGGTAAATGCTTGCATTAAAAAACAATAAGGTACTGAAATCAATATCCTAACTTCACACCAAAAGGAACTAGAAAAAGAAAAAAAAAAAAAAAACTAAACCCAAAGTCAGCAAAAGAAAGGGAAGAATAAAGATTACAGCAGAGATAAATGAAATACAAACTAGAAAAACAATTGAAAAAAAAAAGGCTTTCTTTGTTGTTGTTGTTTGTTTTTTTGTCCAGATAACAAAAATTAACAAACTCTTAAGTAGACTAACTAGGGAAAAAACAGAGATGAATCAAATAGATAAAATTAGAAAGGAAAGAGAGACATGACAACTGATGTCACAGAAATAAAAAGGATTATAAGATATTGCCATGAACAATTATATGTCAGTAAGTTGGACAATCTTGAAGAAATGGATAAATTCCTAGAAACATCCACCTTACCAAGACTGATATCATAAAGAAATAATAAATCTGAATAGGCTTATAACTACACTGAATATAATAAAGACAGGCAAGCAATAAACAAAAAAACCTTTCAAAATAAAAAATAAAAAAGAAAGAAAATGTCATCATTCCCTCCACATTTCTTAGTTAGCATTCCTGAAAAGGAAATTCTTTCTCTCTCCATTTTATTTATTCACTCATTTATTTATATCAGTATGAATTCACACATTCCTATTTTTATTCAAAGGGTTTAAGTCTGTTATTATTTGCCTTGATGCTCAAGCTATTCCATATTTGGCTAGTAAAGGCCCTTTCAAGCTGGTATTTCCTTACTTTTGGACACAAAATATATATTCCAGGCTCATTTTATGCTTTCTCTTCCTCAGCCTGGAATCAGCCATTTTCCACAGAAGTCCTGGTTCCTTTAAGTGGCTAATGAATCTGGAAACCATGATCTGGACATTAGAGATGCTCATTGGTATCAAGGTGGTGTTGCTCTCAGGACATCTCAGTGGGTAGAGCTAGGAAACCCATGTGTGTATGTAATGTGAGTATATACACACCCACATTTACATTTACAAGGTCTGACAAGTTTGCGAAATTGTTGCAACGATATTACTAACCTTTTTTTGATATCAGAGGGATTATTCATTATGAATTTGTACCAACTTGACAAGTAACCAAGTTTACTATTTGGAGGTGCTGAAAAGGCTGCATGAAAAAGTTAGACGACCTGAACTTTTTGCTAATTCATGGCTCTTGCATCACGACAATGCACCAGCTCACATGGCACTGTCTGTGAGGGAGTTTTTAGCCAGCAAACAAATAACTGTATTGGAACACCCTCCCTACTCACCTGATCTGGCCCCCAATGACTTCTTTCTTTACCCAAAGATGAAAGAAATATTGAAAGGAAGACATTTTGAAGACATTCATTGCATTAAGTGTAATACAACGACAGCTCTGCTGGCCATTCCAGAAAAAAGTTCCAAAATTGCTTTGAAGGGTTAACTAAGCACTGGCATCGGTGCATAGCTTCCCAAGGGGGAGTACTTTGAAGGTGACCGTGTGATATTCAGTAATGAGGTATGTAGCACTTTTTCTAGGATGAGTTCATGACCTTAATTGTCAGATCTCCATATATTTATTTCTACATCTATCTACCTGCCTACCAATTAAAAAACAGAGTTCATATCCATCACCCCGATTCCAACCCAACAAAACAGAGTTCATTCTATTAGCTCCCTTTCTCTATTTGTATCTTCCTCCCACTATCTTTGATGTTTCTCTTGGATCAGCATCCCGTTTATAACTTATCTCCCTTCGCCGTCACAAGCACCCTGTGCAGACTTCACCTCATCTTGATCATGCTCTGACACCCACTTTAGGCTTCTGCCATCCCCTCCCTGTCGAATTCTTTCTCACCCCACTTGGACTGCAGTACCCCACATTGGTCACTACCACCATCTCTCTTGCATGTGTATTGACCTATTTTCTCCCTAAATAATACATATTCAATGCAAAAAGAAAAACATGTGAAAAAGAAAAGTATAAAAAAAGACAATAAGAGATGTAAAAATGCCATGGTTAAGACCTCAAAACCTCACTTTCATTACCTTTAAAGTGGTGATAGCAATTTTAACCTTGTAAGTTTACACAAGAACATGCTGCATGGAAACTGGTTTGTTTTTTTCCTGCTTGATTTGTTGTCATATCCTCAGTGCTAAATACTTGGCACATAATAGATACTCAGAAATATTTATAGAACTGAAGAATTAGGAAATTACTTGAAATAATCTATGAAACATACCTTTTTCAATACTAACAAATATATTCAGAATTTTTGTTTTTCATTTGACAATGTTTTAAGTAAACATCCTTTTGGAACTGGCTATTTTGGAAACGTGAGAGTTTTTATAGCATCCTCTTTTGCACTATTGAGTTGTCTACCATGTAAATGCATTAACTAGATTCTAAAAGCTAATTAAAATTAGAAAAGGCAAAAGGACTTCTTCTGGGAGTGTTTATACTGTCAAGCTGCGGTAATCAGAGTCGCTCCTGCTGCCCATGATAAGCAAGCAGCCCCTTTCCTTGACCCCCCTCATCCCCTTATTATAAATTGTCTCAAGTTCTGAGTGAATGGGTGGCCCTTGAAAAGAACTTGGGACATTTAAAGATTCTCTAAAGACGACTAGTGCCCAGCCTTCCCTCTGAGCAAGAGGGGAGGTCTGAGTATCTGTCCCCAGTGTCCTGGGGGACAGAACAAAGTGAAGCTGAAATCAGAGGCCAGTGAGGGCTGAGAAGTCAGGGCAGCCTGAAGCAACGCTGACCAGGGAGTCCTGTGGTGCAACCACAGACACAGGGAGTCACGCTGGGCAGGGCTATCCGGAGATGGTTCAACTAAGGCAAAAGACCGCAGGGAGAAGAGCAGGAAGGGCTGAGAGTGCGACTCTGGACTCACACACTCATCCTTCGCAACTTACCTATTGAGAAAGGCAGAAAGGCTTCCCTTTTCTTAAACTGTCCATTCTCCAGAAAATGCTCCGGATTGAATGTGTCAGGGGTGGCCCACTCTGTGGGGTCCCTGTGCAGTGCAGTCAGGTTGGTCAGGATTATGGTCCCCTGGAGAAGGCAGAAAAGACTCAGTCAAGGCTTCCCCTCACAACACACCTCTGCAAAGGGATGGAAGTCCCCTGTTCCCAAGCCTGGGCCTGACCTGACCACATCCCCTCTTCCCAACCCACAGTCTTCTCAGACAGTCACCCCGCCCATGACCCCGCTCTTTGCCATGGGATAACTTGCAATGATGCACTGGAATCGCCTGCTGGGAATTTTACTAGGGAAATGTGGTTCCTCTTCACTGCCGTATGGATCTTGTCCACAGGGACAAGTAAGTGCAGGACTTGGGAGGGGCACGTGTGCATCAACGAGAGAAGAACATAACAGCCTGCCAGTCAGTACTGCACCGAAATCAACCCCTTTGCTCAGTGAAGTGATAACTATGGCAGCTCTACCAAGGTAAAAGATGGCTCATTCTGTTTCTCCCATTCTCTTCCCTCCAATGTCTACTTCACTGCAGAAGAGGTTTAATAATAGAATCAGGTGCCCAGTAAAAGGAATCACTGTCATGAAAGCATACAGAAAGAACCCCAAGAGTCCTCCTGAAAGCCTGCCTTCCCCTTATTGTGCCTCATCTGATCCTTCAGTGAGGCTGGTCAATTTACTTGAAATTTCTTTTGATTCTGTCACCTCCATTCTGTGTGCACTGTTGCCGTCTTAGTCCAGGCTACCAACCTTGCTTGCCTGTACTCCTATCATAGCTGGCTAACTATGCCTCAGAGCTTCTCTTTCCCCTTTCAATCTGCTCCACACTCTGAAAGCAGAGTTACTTTGAACATCCTTTAATCATGTCACACGCATCTACCCATCTACCTACAACTGGAACTGGATAGATACCCTTCAATAGCTTCTCATCACTCTGAGGTGAGCGATCCATTGCCTGACCCCTGTTCGGGCCACATGCTCTCTGCCTGCACTCTCTCTCCTATTACCTTGGCCTGCTTTCAGTTTCTCAAACATACTGTGTTCCATTTATCCCATGTCTTTTTAAATGTTTCCAGTTTCTGGAATGTCTTTCCTCCCCACTTTGTCACTGAGCTAACTCTTAATTATTCTGTTATCCTCAGTTCCAACATGACTTCCTTTCAAAGGCTTCTCTGACCACTCCTGCTCTTACTACCCATTCAGCCAGCCTTCCTCTTTATGGAAACCAGTGAATTTTTTCCCTTGAACAGTTATCATGGTTTCTATGCATGTACTTGCATAATAATTTTCCTCTTGGTTGTTTTCCCAGACCTGAGCATTTCAGGTGTTTAATGATCATTTGTTGAATTAATAAAGAATAATCACTGCTATTTTAAGCTCTTTCTATACTAAGCATTAGATTAAATGTACTACATACTGGACCTCACTTTACTTCCACCTGTGAGGTAGGTTTACATGTATTTTACAAATAAAGAAATTGAACCTCCTAGAGGTTAATAATGTGCCCTGAGTTACGTAATGGGAAGAGACAGGGCCATTATTTCCACCAGGTCTATTTGACATTAAAACCATGGCTCTTAGCCTTTACAACATACTCAGTTAGATCTCTGAGTTCCCAGGATTGTTAGTAAAGTTGACATTAAAAATCGGTGGTAGAATGAGTATGTTGAGCTGCGCTGGTTCTCTGGACTTCAATGAATTGATAGAAAATTGCCAACAGCATTTGTGAAATAATTTAAACCTTAGCCTTCACCTACAACAGTCAATCAATTAGAAAATAGTGAATGTAGCAGCAGCTGTAGGAATAGCTGCTGTTCTTGACTCTGCAGGGACAGTGACCAAGGAGTATCCAGTGGGCAAGCTCCTCAGGTTCAAGCCTCTTGAGATCGTCTCCAGGTAGGACACACATAATGAAACACACACAAGCTGGAATGGACCCACAACGTGGTGAGAAAGCAAAGGAACTGTAAATGTGCAGTGCGCAGAGAGGACGCTAGGGGGCGGGGGAGAACTGCCTGCTGAAATCCTAACATGGGTAGGCTGAGTGAGATCACAATTTTCCTTTGTGAGGAGACAGAATTTAACAGGGACCAACTGAAAACAATTGCAAGAAGACTCTTAAGTCAAAGTAAATTAACTCCTGTATAGAGAACATGGTTTAGTACAAAAAAAGATGAGCCTGGGAATGAGAACATATCTGGTTCTGGAACTCAACTCTTGTCACTTTGTAGTTGAGAAATCTCACACAAGGTGAATTGCTCTGAGCCTTGATTTCTCAGTCTAGAAAATAAGAATCAGAATTATTCTGAGGACTAATTAAGACATTTTGAAAGAACCTATGTAGTCCATGGCACATAATTATTGCTTATATAAGTGTTGGTTCTGTTCTCTTCTTTTCTAATAATTAATTTTGCACACACTTGGATTGGTTTCTCTTATGAGACAGTCCCAAAACAGGGCTGTAAGTAAAAGCTGGACAAATGCCTGTGGGGATAGTGTGTTAGAAATACGAGCACTGATGTGACGTTGGCTCAGGTGGTCTCAACTGTCCCTTCGTATTGTATTATGCTACGAGCCCAGGATTGTGAGGCAGAATTTCCCAAAGTAAATCTGGCAAGTCCCTAGTCCTGTGAGATGCTCTAATAAGGCATAGAGTAAGATTCGATGACAAAGTCTGACTATGAACTGCTGCCAGCTGTATCTCCACAAAGATTCACAGTACACATTATATAACAAAAACAACAGTGAGAAATTCTACAGCAAAGAAAAGTCAATCTTTGCCTAAATGTATTTAACCTGAGAATCCCCCTTCTCCTCCATAATAACTATCAATATCTCTAAGGCCACACAAGGGGGAAAAAACTAGTATTAAATCGGGTATAACATAACTCGCTCCCCACTTAAGTGATTCCCCAGGGCAAGAATACAATGTCACTTTTCAAGTTCAGATTCCTGTCATTTAAAAAGATGCACTTGAAGATCTGAGGCAGGGAGTCCCTAATTACCTTGCGGAGGTGGTATCCAGCCAGGGTGGTGTCAACTGTCACTTCCCTGGGCACGTTCAAGGGGATGATATTTCCCATTCTCTGCACCTCATGGATAACGGCATTGGTGTAGGGCATGGACTCTCGAGCAGCCATGCTCGGCGGCTGTGACCGGCCAATCACTGTGTCGATCTCAGCTTGTACTTTTTCTGGAAAAGAAGAGAAAGTTCTATTAATCGATTATGCCACAACTTTCCTTGAGCCTGGTTACGCTAAGGAATGGAATAACCAGAATCAGAATGGCTAAAATTAGAGTAGGCTTTCTGGACTCTTGTTTCTCAAGGAAATATAAGACTGGAAAGCAGGCCCTGCTGTAAGACAATTCTGGTTGCACACATTTGCTCTGACCAATTACTGTTCTACGTTACTTAAAATCTTTGATCCTCAGTTTCCTCTTCTTATTATCTGAGGCTAAATCTACCTTTATCTTAAGGATATTTTGAGATTTATGTGAACTGATATAGGTGAGCACCCAACAAATGATAGAAGCTGTTAATTGTTTCTCAATCTCTGTTTTTTCCTTTTTCTATAGTAATAGAGATTTTAACTGGATACCTGGCTTCCCAGCCAAAGACTAATTTCCCACATTTTTTGTGACTAAATGTGACTATGTGACTGAGTTCTGAACAATAGAATGTATGTAGGAGGGATGTTTAATACTTGCAATATGCCCTTAAGGAAGGATATATGCTGCCTTCTACTTCTTCCCTTCTTATTGGTGGAAAAGCAGCTGTAGGGTGGAGCCATCTTGAGAGTGGCATCATTTTAGACACAACAGAAAAACATTGGAAAGAGCTTGGAACCCAAATGGCTCTGCAGAGTCCACTTTAAAGTTTTCATCTGAGAGTGAAATAAATTTCTCTCTTATTACTTTTACAGTCCATTTAAAAATTAAAATAGTGGTAGAATATGCATAACATAAAATATATCATCTTAATCATTTTTAAGTGTACCGTTTAATAGTGTTAAGTATATTCACATTATTATGTAAGCAATCTCCAGAACTTTTTTATTATGCAAAACAGTAATGCTATATTCAGTAACAATGACTCCCCATTTTCCCCAGCCTCTGGCAACTACCATTCCACTATCTGTTTCTATGAATTTGAGTGCTCTTGGTACTATGCATATAAGTGGAATCATACAGTGTTCATGTCTTTGTGACTGGATTATTTAACTTAACATAATGTCTGAAAGGTTCATTAATTGTAGCATGTATCAGAATTTCCTTCCTTTTTAAGGCTGAATGACATTCCAATATACCCCACATTTTGTTTATCTGCTCATCCATCAGTGGCCACTTGGATTACTTCCACCTCTTGGCTCTTGTGAATAATATTGCTATGACCATGGGTGTAAACTTTTATCACCTTAAGCCATTATTATTTTAGAGATTCTGTTGTAGAATCAAGTCTATATCCTAACTAGGCAGCTTTTAAACTGTTTTAAAAATGTAATTCACAGTTACAAAGGCATTTTACATCATGACACAGAATATATGTGTATATATATATATATATATATATTTCGAATATATATGTATATACATTCTTAGAATATATATATATACATATATATATATATATATATATATATATATATATATATATATATATATTTTTTTTTTTTTTTTTTTTTTTCATGAAGAAACTTATCCTTACTACATGGGAAGGTTTCTGATCTTTTCTATTTTATTTTATTTTTAGGAAAAAAGATCCAGTAAGTTGATTTTATATCCTTTTAATAAATTGTTACACACAGTTTAAAAAACTGTATTGTAACAGATCTGATCTCTCCTATACTCAAACTGTTCTGTGACCTGGAGAGAGAAAAATAATTATAACAGTCACAGTCATTGAGTGGGGAAGACATGCAATCTGAGGAGAAGACATATAAATAATGTGAGATAAGGACAATAATGGAGGTGCATTAGGTCATCTTTAGAGGAAAAAAATGCTTGTAATTTCTTACACAAGTGGGGAAACAAGTTATGAGGGGGAGTATTTAGTAGATTCTCCAAACAGAGCTAGCTAGTCATTTATGATGTAGAGAAATTAGGGAAATACATTCTTGTAGATGGAAGAACAGGTGTGATGATACAGAGGCATAAATAAAGACTGTGCAAAGAAAATGACGTGTAATTTAGTGAAGCAACCATGTAGGGAGGCGGACTTGAGGCTGCTAAGGCAGAGAGGCACATCCTGTGTTATAACAGACCAAAGAGTCTGAACTTTATCCACATGGCAATGGACGACATTAATTAAAAGAAGGGAAGGCTAGGACCATATTTCCCTTCTTTCCTTCTTTCTTTCTTTCCTTCCTTCCTTCCTTCCTTCCTTCCTTCCTTCCTTCCTTCCTTCCTTCCTTCCTTCCTTCCTTCCTTCCTTCCTTCCTTCCTTCCTTCCTTCCTTCCTTCCTTCCTTCCTTCCTTCCTTCCTTCCTTCCTTCCTTCCTTCCTTCCTTCCTTCCTTCCTTTCTTGTTTTGTACGATCGACGTCTAACTTCCCCTAGAACCAGATTTCATTTGAGAATATAACTCTTTCCTGGAACTCACCACAATGTCAATTACCTTCACCAGTTCCCCACTAGACTGAGTTTCCTGATGGCAGGGTCTCTGTTATATTTGTATTACATGGATCCATCACAATCCTGATAGAGAAATTGAAGAGCCTGCCATTCTGAGTCCATATTGCCTCCTACCTATCTTCCCATTCTACCATGCTATCTTTTGCCCCCAACTTTGGGGCAGCGTATTCCAGGAGGCACTATTGTGTCCTGGCCCAGGCCTACTTACTCCCTGACATGCTCACCTTGGATTTCTGGGTAGAGAGCCATGTAAAGCAGACCCCAGCGCAGTGTTGTCGAAGTTGTCTCCGTTCCAGCAAAGAACAGGTCCAGGGTACTGACGATGAGGTTTTCGTCATTGAAGCTTGAAGTAGGATTGTCTGCATGCTAGAAAGCACCACGTTTATTAGTTTAGTCAGAGGGTTCTCAGTTGCCACAACACGCAGAGGCTTCATGTGGAAGGGAAGATCCCCAGGAGAAATGGCTTTCCCTCGGTCTCCTCATGGGGCAGGGTCTTATTACAGCAATATCATTATTAGCATCATCCTGCCCAACTGCTGGAAGCTGTCATTAGTTTGGGTGGGTAAAAATCAAGACAACTATTATTTATGTGTATAATTTGGGAGAAGCTATCTGTAAGTGGAAAGAGAGGCTATGAGTGGAGAGACAGACTTGGGTTCCAATATTAGCCACACAACTCACTCTCTCTATGACCCAGGGCAAGTCACTTAACCTCTCTGTGCATCAGTTTGCTGTGTTATAAATAGTAATAACAAAACACAGCCATGAAGATGACATTAGGAATCATGTGAGATGCAAAAGGCACATAGCAAATACTCTTCAAATATTTACACTGATACTAGAAGGAATAAACTGAAATCCTCTTATGTACAGTAATTTATACATCTCTCAGTTAGTCTTTTCCTTCTCGGTGGAATCTTTCTAATTCTATTAACTAATCCTCATGGCATTTCATCATGTTCACCACTTCCTCTGAAAGCTTCAATTTCTCAGCATTCCCTCCATGTGTGGTCCCATACCTGCACACCACATAGCAAGTGAAGTCTCCTCCTCTGAGGAGAAGTCAATGCTTCTGTTAATATTGTGCCAATAAGCTGAAATAAGACAGGAGATGGGAAAGAAATCCACCATTCTGCCAACTTCCACAGTAGGAACAGATAGTGTGATGAGTCAAAAACTATGACATTAATGCAATGATGCGTATTAATCAGAGGGGTTGGTGCGTTCAAAGCTACACATCCAATTTGGCTTTTTCTCGTTTCTTTCCAATACTGTTGGGAAGTGGATGATGTGGGGTCCCACTTAGGCACTGAGGATTAGCTCTCGCATCCGACTCAGCTTTACTTGGGTTCTGCACTGGGGACTGAGGGAAGGGGTAGGTCACTGGGCACAGGTCCAACTAATAATGGAATGGTGCTCTGAGGCTCAGTTCTTATCTTTCCTTTTTTCATATAGCTCCTTCAGCTATGCGTGTAGGGTAGAGAATAGAAGATGAAAAGGCAGTGTTTGGGCATTCCCAAGGCCTCAAGCCAAATGCCACCGAACCCCTGTCTGTATTTCTAATTACCGCATCCATCCTGACTTAATGGTCCTCTTACTCTCTATGAAACACTGCCTCTGTATCTATTCCCCTGGGGTAGGCTGATAATGACCCACAAAGATGTCCATGTCTAATTACTGGAACCTGTGAGTGTTATCTCATAAGGAAAAGGGACTTTATAGATATGATTAAGGTAAAGACCTTGATATGGTTAGATTATCCTGGATAACCCAGTGGGCCCAAGAGAATCACAGGAGGCAAGAGGGCAGTAAGGGAAGATGTCAGGATGGTAGCAGAGAAGATGCTGCATTGATAGCTTTGACGATGTAGGAAGGAGCCATGAGCCAAGCAATATAGGCAGGGTCTAGAAGCTGGAAAAGTCAAGGAAACAGATTCTCCTCTAGAGCTTTCCAAGGAGCCAGCCCTGCCAACCCTTTGACTTTAGCCCCATCCAATTGGTTTCAGACTTTTGACCTTTGGAGCTATAAGACAATAAATTTGTGTTGTTGTGAATCACTAAGTTAATTTATTACAGCATCAATAGGAAACTAGTATATATACTTCCCCCTCCCCCCCATTTGTTCTTTAAGAACAAAACACAATAAACAACTTTGTTTTCCTTACCTTTTCCATTTCATTGAGGTATGCATCAATAAAATCCCTTGGTTTTTCAGAATCCCAGTCTCTCCTGTGGTTTTCAATCACACGGGCAATAAACAATTTTAGTTTCTCCCATTTGACTAAGACTGTTTTGTGTGGTCCAGGGATGAATTTCATTATCCGTGGAAAGACATTATTGAGCTAATTGAAAAAAACAAAACAATCATGGAAACAACATGTTGTCAGTTTTCCACTTTTTCAGACAACCCCAGTGTTCTCGTTCTTGCTTTTCTTTGTTTACACTTAGATCTTCACTCTTCTCATCAGTCTCATCCCTCCAGCAAAGCATTTCAGCCCTCCGTCCAAAATATATCCAGTTTCAGACCACCTGACACCACCCCAACTGGTTTGTCATCGTAGTACAAACCACCATTTCTTACTTGGATGCTATAACAGCCTCCAACAGGTTTTGTTTGTTTTTAACTTTTCTTGTTTTTTAATTGGGGAATATTGGAGTACAGTGTGTTTTTCCTGTGGGGCCCATCAGCTCCAGGTCATTGTCCTTCAATCTAGTTGTGGAGGGCGCAGCTCAGCTCCAAGTCCAGTGGCCGTTTTCAATCTTTAGTTGTAGGGGGCGCAGCCCACCATCCCGTGCGGGGGAATTGAACCGGCAACCTTATTATTGAGAGCTCATGCTCTAACAAACTGAGCCATCTGGCCACCCCCTCCAACAGTTTTTCTAATTCCATTCCATAGAACTTCCAGAATGATCATTTAACAGTTTAATCAGATCATTTCACTTTCTGGCTCTTAGTTCTTCAATGACTTTCCATGACACACTTAAACTTCTACATCATTCTCTGAGCATATAAGCTCTACCTGAGCTGGCCCCTGCAAACACCTGTCTCATCCTTTGCTGTCACTTCCTGCCATCTTACTTTCTCCAGTCCTGCCCCATTGGCCTCTGCGATGACATGAAGGATAGTCCTGTTTAGGCCTTTGCATTTGCTATTCCTTCCACCTGGAATGTTCTTCCTCTGAAATCTGTATAATCCCAGCCCCTCACTTCATTAAAGTGCTGCTGAAACGTCTACTTGGAATGGTCATACCTGATGATCCTATAAGAGGCAGAAACACTGTCACCAATTCCCATTCCTTTATTCTGTTTTATTTCCTTCATGGCAATTATTGTGTGCACGTGAGTGATATAGTATATGTTATACATGTGTAACATATGTAAAATACATAATATATGTACATATGTAAATAATTATCATATATATTTGTTAAATGTGTGTGTGTGTGTGTGTGTGTGTGTGTGTGTGTGTGTTTGTCTGCCCTCACTGAGGTGTAGTCTCCATGTGGATAAAACATTTTTTGTGAAATACAGTAGTTTTGGAATATATTTTCTCTAACAGTATCTGGCTGTTTTCTACCAGATACTGCCCCTTCTTACTCTTCCAGGAATTTCTTTTCCCTGGGGAATGTCAGCTGGGGACCCACTGAACTCTCAGGACTCCCCGTGTTCTGTCTTAATAGAAAGGAGGAAAACAGAATCACTGAATTGGGGACCCCATGACTAGAAGTGAGAACAAGGAATTCATAAATAACTTCTACAGTAATAATAATAGCTCATATTCATTATGCCCTTTTCATGTGCCAGGAGTCATGCTGACTTCTTTATCCATTTGGTATGATGGCTCCATAACCTCCAGGCAATGATGCTAGCTGGGAATAAATAATAATAAATCCACTTCTGGACACCAGAGAGGTCCCTCAACATTTGAGGCTGGTTTTTCCCTAGAAGAATCTTCCAAATCCAGAAAATTGGCTGACAGACTAAGTAGCTGAACAGTTTTTGACAGACTCACAGTCCTTGAAGGACAAAAATGGAGTGCAGGGCCCACCAAGTGAGGGATGAGATTTGAAGGCTAAATGTCTTTATCCTACCAGATTAGGAGGTTGATTATATCCTGTTGATGGGCATGTAAATACTGTAACTTTGAGAATCTTTAGGCATCTTTAATGTCCTGGAATATACCTATATGTAGGAGAAATGAGTGGATGTATCCACAGGAACAGTTGTACTACAATGTTTGTGGCAGCTTTATTCCTAACATCTAAAACCTGGAAAGCACCCAGGTGTCCATCAGCAGAGAACAGAGTAACAAAGAGTGACACAGTCATAAAATGGAATGCAATCAGAATTTTCCAAAAGAGACAGTAACACAGTTGAATCTCAAAACAACCTGCCAAGGGCGAAGCCAGGCACACGCAAGTACTTCTGAGGGAGGAGGGAGATGGCTGGTTTCGGGAGGGACGTGGAGAGGAGAGACTCAAAGGCAATGACACTATTACTCTTTTAAAATAAAACATCGGTTCCTAAGTGCATGTCATTGTCACAAATATTTAACAATATCATCACAGACTGATTTTAGATAAGTTTATGTTGAAGTCAGGTTTAAAAATTTATATTTTAGCTTAAATAAACCCATCTGTGTCTGACATTAGCCCCAAAGTCCTTAACAAAGATTTAAAAAGAGAATCGCTTACATGGCAGCAAATTGACATCTCCAGACATAAGACTTCATCCAGCAACCTCAGCATTTCTTGGAACTGATCATCCTGGTACTCGAAGCGCTCCCCAAAGGTGATGGAGCAAATAATGTTGGAAACTGCACTGTTGATCTTGAAATGAGGGTTAAAAGGCTGTCCTGCAGGTAGAACAAAAGATGGATCCTTCAGATTGGTTTGTTTCTGTTTTCTACTAGATTCTATTAGGTTGGTGCAAAAGTAATCATGGTTTTTGCAATTATTTTTAACCTTTTAAGCCACAATTACTTTTGCACCAACCTAATGCATGACATATGACATACTGAGTACAGAAACTCATGTGAGGCTCTGGCCACAGCACCTTACACAGGGTCTGACATATAGCATGTCCTCAGGCCTTGGAAGCCAAACTGATGACCAGGATTTAAAATCAATAATGTCTTTATTTTTTAAAGGATTAAATATATATATATATATATATATATATATATATATATATATATATATATATATATATATATAACATACAATATTATATTAGTTTCAGGTACACATAGTAGTTATTAAACATTTATATACCTAAAGAGAAGTGACCACCATAAGTCCAGCAACTATCTGACACTGTACCTCCCCATCACAATATTATTGACTGTATTTCCCATGTTGAATATTACATCCTCATGAGTTATTTCTTTTTTACCTGGAAATTGGAACCTCTTATTCTGCTTCAACTTTCCCCCCTTTTGTAATTTTTCAGTTACAGTTGACATTCAATATTATTTTATATTAATTTCAGGTGTACAGCATAGTGGTTAGACATTTATGTAACTTAAGAAGTGATCACCTTGACTAGTCTAGTACCCACCTAGCACTGTACATGTTATTACCATATTATTGACTATATTCCCTATGCTTTAATTTACCTCCCCAAGACTATTCTGTAACTTCCAATTTATATTTATTAATGCCTTCACATTTTTTACCATCCTCCAAACCCCTTTCATCTAACACCCAACTGACATTATACATAGTTATTAAAATATTATTGACTGTATTCCTTATGCTGTATACTCATACTCATGACTACTTTGTAACACCAATTTCTATTTCTTAATCCCTTCCTCTTTTTCACTAATTCCCCAACCCTCTCCCATCTGGCAACCATCAAATTGTACTCTGTATCTATGAGTTTCTGTTTTGTTTGTTTGTTTATTTTGTTCTTTAGATTCCACTTATAAAAGAAATCACATTACATCTATTTTTGATGTCTGACATACTCCACACAGCACAATTCCTTCCAGGTCCATCTATGCCGCAGCGTATGGTGAGAATCCATTCCCTTTTTATAGCCGAGCAATATTCCACTGTACAGATGTACCACCTATTCTTTATCCATTCTTCCATTGACAGACACCCAAGTTGTCTCCTCTTCTTGTCCACTATAAACAATGCTGCAATGAACATATGGATGCACACGTCCCATGGAAGAGCATTTGGGTTTCCTTTGGATAATTTTCTAGAAGTGGGATTACTGGGTCCTTCTTTGTCACTTGTTATGGCCTTTGTTTTAAAGTCTATTTTGTCTGGTATAAGTATTGCTACCACAGATTTTTTTGCTTCTTTCCATTTTCATAAAATATCTTTTTCCCATCCCTTTACTTTCAGTCTGTGTATGTCTTTTGATCTTAAGTGAGTCTCTTGTAGGCAGCATATATAAGGGTCTTGTTTTCTTATCTATACAGCCACCTTACCTTTTGAGTGGAATATTTAATCCAGTTACATTTAAAGTAATTTTTGATAGATATGTCATTACTGCCATTTTATTATTCATCTTTTTCATATGTTTGTTTGTTTGTTTGTTTGTTTTTGGGTTAAAGAAGTCCCTCTAACATTCCTTGTAATACTGGTTTGGTGGTGAAGAACTCCTGTAGTTTTTTCTTCTCTGGGAAGCTCCTTGTCCTTTGATTTTAAATGATAGCTTTCCTGGGTGATCTTTGTTGTAGGTCCTTCCTTTTCATCACTTTGATTATTTCCTGCCAATCCCTTCTGGCCTGCAAAGTTTCTGTTGAGGAATCAGCTGACAATCATATGGGAGCTCCCTTGTAGGTAACTAACTGCTTTTCTCTTGCTGCTTTTAAGATTCGTTCTTTGTCTTTAAACTTTGACATTCTAATAATGACGTATCTTTGTGTGGGCCTCTTTGTGTTCATCTTTTTTGGGACTCTCTGCACTTCCTGCGCTTGTATATCTATTTCTTTCTTCAAGGTAGAGAAGTTTTCAGTCATTATTTCTTCAAATGGGTTTTCAATTCCTCGCTCTCTCTCTTCTCATTCTGGTACCCCTATGATGTGAATGTTGGTATATTTGATGTTGTCCTGGAGGCCCCTTAAACTCTCCTCAGTTTTTTGGATTCTTTTTCTTTTTGCTGTTCTGATTGAGTGTGTTCTGCTACCTTATCTTCTAAATCACTGATTGATCCTCTCCTTCATCTAATCTACTGTTGATTCCCTCTGATGTAGCCTTCAGTTATTGTAGTCTTTATTTCTTACCAGTTCTTTTTATGTTTTCTATCTCCATTTTTATGTTTCCTATCTCTTTGTTGAAGTTCTCCCTGAGATTACTGAGCATCCTTCTAACCAGTGTTTGGAACTGTGTATCTGGTAAATAGCTTGTCTCCTTTTTGGTTAGTTTATTTTCTAGAGCTTTGTTCTGTTCTTTCATTTGGGAAATGTTTCTTTGTTTCCCCATTTTTGCTGTTTCCCTGTGTTTATATCTATGTAGGGCTGCTGTGCCTCCCAGTATTGGCCTTATGTAGTTGGTGTCCTGAGGGATGCAGTGGTGCAATCTGCCTTGTCACCAGACCCGGGTGCTCTAGGTGTGTCCCTTGTGTGGGTTGTGTGTGCCCTCCTGTTGTACAGACTTGACTGCTGTTTGCATATCAATAGGAGGGATTGACCCTCAGGAAGATTGGTTGTAAGGACTGGCTATGACTACAGTGGAAGATCTGTGGTGCAGGGGAGAACTCTAAAGAACAGGGTTCGGTTTAGCAGAGCTCTGGTTCCTGCCTAGTATGCCCTTTGTGTTTGTCATCCTTGGAGTTGGCTGGGTAATGATCTGGCCCAGTCTGAAGCTGGCCACCGGGACTGTCAGCCCTGTGGCCTCTTGGGAGGAGACCCAAGTTCAGTTGCAGTCTCACCTGCCTGAGCCCAACTGACATGAATCCCAAAGCAATCCCAAGATGGCTGCCATCTGTGCTGTGCTTGGCGGTGCCTTGAGAGGCCAATCTGTGAATGAAGGCTGGCTGCCACTGGTACTGGGCTTAGGGCTGTGCAGCCAAAAGTAAGGGACATGTGGAAGCCAGATGTTGCTTGTGTGGGTTTTGTGAACCTTTGAGAGATTTAAGGAATGTCTACATCATGAGCCAAGGCAGGCCATTTATATGTTAAAGCCACTGGAAATGGTTAGGGTGGAAATGTGGTTCCAGGGAATCACTAGGGTGGGGCAGCAGAAAGGTGATAGCCAGTTTGATGGAGGCTCAGATATGGTGTCTGCCTGTGCCAGCATATGTCTGTGCTTGTCTGCATGCAGGAAGGGGAAGAACTCGACAAGGAAGCAATGGCTTCTCCAAGCTCCTCCCTCCGGGAGAAAGCCACCCCTCCAGCCCTCACCCTGCAGCTAGACAATTCACTTCCTCCCCATATGTCCCTGGTGCCTTTTATCTTCCATTTGCTGCCCTAATGCTGGAACTCAGAGTGAGTGAGTCCATCAGCGAGTAAGTAAGGCTTTGTGCGCTCCCTTTAAAAGGAGTGCCTGGAAGTGCAGCCCTCTTCCCCTCCCCGTCCCGCTTTGTCTCACTCACCCTGGTCTCCACTGGTTTTCACAGCCAGAAGTAATGGGGACTTCTTTCCCTGGCACTGTAACCCTGGAATGGGGAGAGGCTGTGACTGCTCACTCCTCAAAAGGGAGCTCCACAGCCAAGATATCCCTCCCAGTTTTTATGGGTTACACATGGGTGTGGGACCAGCCTAGTTTTTGTCTCTGCCCCTCCTACCAGTCTTCATATGGCTTCTTCTGTATGTCCATAGTTATAGGGCTTTGGTTCAGCTAGTCTTCAGGTGATTCTCAGTAATGGTTGTTTTGTGGTTTTGTTGTAGTTGATGTGGTTCTGAGAGGGGGTGAGCACAGTGTTTACCTTTGTCATCTTGACTGAAAATCAAATCTGTTATAACTTTAATCTCCATCTTGTTGTACTTACTTCTAGAGCTCCGTGATGGCAGGGTCATGATTAGTTCATAGTTACATTCTCAGTGCCTAACACAGTGCTGAGCACAGGATAGGCACTTACATGCTTCCTAAGTACCTGTTCAGTGAATGAATGAGCCAGTCTTCTGCATCTGTCCTAGGAAACACTCACCATTCTCCTCTTCTATTGTCTGGTTGAGGTGGTGGGTCTCCTCCTGTATGCGTTCCTCTAAGCTCCTCTTTCCTAAGCCAAAGTTCCTTAGTGTTGTCAGGGCGAACCTTCTTTGCTCCTTCCATACCTGGCCATTGGACATAATCAATCCTGAGAATAAGAAAGTCAATATTATAAAAAGAAAGCAAGCAAATGGTATGCAGATGTGTGTTGGATTGAGGGAAGGATAAGGGCATTAGGCATTTGAAAACTATACAGAGAAATCACTCCAAAGCAATGGAGATAATTGCTGGCATGTATTGATTACAATGTCAGAAACTTTAGTACTTCTTATGCAATATGTAATTTAGTATTCACAAAAACTCTATGAGGTAGATATAATTATTACTCCCTTTTCCAATTTTGCTGATGAGAAAACAGAAGCACAAGGGATAAAGTAAACTTTGCAAGGTCACAGTTAGTAAACAGCTGAACAGACATTTAATTTCATCTATGCCTGACTCCGAATCCCATACTTTGTTTACTAGTCACATAGGTATAGGAGGTCTGACAATTAAGTTCGTGAACTCATCTTGGAAAAGTGCTACATACCTCATTACTGAATATCACTATGGTCACCTTCAAAGTACTCCCCTTGGGAAGCTATGCACCGATGCCAGCATCTAGTCCACCTTTCAAAGCACTTTTGGAACTCTTTTTCTGGAATGGCCATCAAAGCTGTTGTCATATTACCCTTGATGTCCTGAATATCTTCAAAATGTCTTCCTTTCAATATTTATTTTATCTTCGGGTAAAGAAAGAAGTCATTGGGGGTCAAATCAGGTGAGTAGGGAGAGTTATTTGTTTATTGGCTAAAACTCCCTCACAGTGTTGTTATGTAAGAGTCATGAATTGTTGGCGAAAAGTTCAGGTCGTCTAACCTTTCAACACAGCCTTTGCAGCACTTCCAAATAGTAAGCTTAGTTAACTGTTTGTCCAATTGGTACAAATTCATAATGAATAATCCTTCTGATATAAAAAAAAGGTTATTAATATCATTGCAACAAGTTTGTGAAATTAATTGTCAGATCTCGTATTTACGTATCTATGTTATGTTACATACCCTGTTTCCCAGAAAATAAGGCCTATCTGGACAATCAGCTCTAATGTGTCTTTTGGAGCAAAAATTAATGTAAGACTCAGTATTATATTATATTGTTTATGTTATATATTATATTATATTACATTATATATTAAAGACCTGGTCTTATAATAAAATAAGACTGGGTCTTATATTAATTTTTGCTCTAAAACACACATTAGAGCTGATTGTCTGGCTAGGTCTTATTTTTGGGGAAACACAGTATTAAAAATGCACTCATAGGTAGGACAAAATCCATACTTGTAAGAGACAAGCCATTTGTGGGCTTTATTGGAGAGGCCCCCTCTAAGCCTAGACCTTAACAGATGAAGCAATAACTGAAAAAAGCAAGGAAGAATGAATATTTCATGTAGTCAAAGGGAAAAAACACACACATCTTAGTGTGTTCAACAGACCATTTGTTTTATAACATAGGTCAGGCCACACTCCTTTTTGGCTCTTCACTCCCAGACCACTCTTCAACTCTGGCTTTGGCCTCCACCATCTCAATGAAATGACCCTCTTTGCTGTCAAATCCAAGGATACTTTGCAACCTCATCTTACTTGGTTTTTCAGCAGCTTGAGAGACTCCTTTCTTGAAGTACTCTCTTCCAATAATGCTCAAGAAACCATACTCTGCAGGTTTTCTTTCTAATTCTCTGACAGTAGAGAACTTCCCCTACCTTCTGCAATTTCATCTTCTATCAAATTCTGAAATGATGGAGCTCTTCAATATAAGGTCTCCCTTCTCACCCTATACTCCTGGGAACTTTCATCAAGTCCTAAAATTTTAAATAACATCTATTGATATTGACCATCTATTTCTGTCTCTGAGCTCCAGACACATGTATACAACTGTCTTCTTGACTTTGCCAACAGAAAGGCATTTCAAACAGCATATCCAGGATTGAATTCATACTTTTCTACATAAACCTCACAGCCTGAAGACAACCAAACACCCTGTATTCCTCCAAATCTTCCTTCTTTCTATCATTTACCTATTTGTGCGTCCAACTCAACACTTCATTTTCCCTCCATTCTCCTTCCGATTAGGTCATCATGTCTTACTGGATTTAGATCCTGAATCTCTTCAATCCATGCATCTTCACTGCCACTGTCCTGGTTTAACCTTCTATATTGTCATTTCTTGCCATCTCCTTCATCCAATCTACAGCCCTCTCAAACCTAAAAGGCTAAAATAGTCTCTTGTTTCCATTATTCTGTTATCTCCATTGCAGACCAAATGTTTTTAAAATGGGCAGTGTAAAATGATGATTCCGTTCTTTACTGAAAACCACTGAAGAGCTTCACTGTTATTAGGATAAAAACAGATGTCTTTAACAAGTACTTACTTGCATTTCTGGACAAGCTAAGCAGCTTCATCTCCATTTAAGCTTTGTGTTTACCTCATTGGCCACTTTTTCAGTTCCTCAAGTTCAATGTCCTTCATAACTCAGGGACTCTTTATATTCTATTCCCTCTGCCTGACTGTTTCTTCACTTTATTAAATTCATTGTCATTTATTTATGTAAGTTTTCCCATAATCTCAGCAGTTCGTCAGATACCCCTAGTAAGTATACATACCCTCATAACACCTTTAAGGCCTTAAATTATTATAGTTAATTGACACTGACTTTTTGTCTGAATAGAATTGGACTTACATAAGGACATGGAGTTTATCAGTTCTACTCACTGTTATATCACTGATACCTAGCACTGTGCTTACCACAGGAGATAATAACTAGAGGGAACACATGTAGAGTTAACGGATAAAATATTTCAAAGAGGAATTGGGAAGCACCTGATACAAATGGTGCCTTCGTAGGATAACATAATTGAATTTATATTTTTAAATGTTTAAATGTTTAAATTTACTTAATCACAATTTAAAGAATTCATGCCAAACTGGTTTAACAAAGACAGGAAGGCTCGAGATACTCTGTCAAACACACTTTAATGAAAACGCATAAGGAACTGTAGGCAGCAAGAAGGAATTAATAAGCAGCAGAAGGAAGCAGATCCACATCCATTTCTAGAGGAAGGGGTCGATGGAAAACCAGAAAAAGCGAATGCATTGCCTCTTTCTCTGCTATCATTGAATGATGGGTTACTTGTCAATCATAGCATCTAAAGTGAGTTCATGCAGGAGATGCAGCTTTTCCCAAATCTCTGACATTAATACTCACCCTGTTGAATCCTGTGAGAGGGTACCTTAAATAGGGAAATGTGAGCATCCAACTTCCTTTAATGGCAGGCATTTTATAATGGGCTTTTCTCTGGGGAGTGGTGGAGAATTATAGTCACAGAGGCACCTTTAACAGACCTTAAGAATATTAAACATATACATCTTCCATTGGTCGAAAAACATACCATTGTTCTTAAAGATATGGTCTCGGACAAGAGTTACAGCACGATTTACAAACTTTTGGTCTTGGTGGACAAGGGCTTCTTTGATTAAGGGTAATCCAGTTATAACAACTGTAGAGAAGCGACCGACTTCCATGCTTAAAATGTTCCCATATTTCTTCACATGCTGAAAAACATTCAATAATTACAGATGAATATGCACATGTCTGTGTGTCCAGGAAAGAAGGGAGTATGTATAGCTGGGCAGCTTGTATTGAGGGCAGTCTGCGTGTGCATGCAGTGTGTGCTCACCTTGAACTGATGGGAATGTCCCTCCCTGTTTCCTTTCCTCCTCCTATCAATCTGACCTGGATTTAATTCACTGCAGGACATGGACATACCTTATAAAACATCCATTCATGTAGCCAACCTACACGAATTGAGCAAACATCTACCATTGTCCTGAAAACAAGTTATAAAGCTATAACTATAAAGAAATAAATGGATCTCTAAACTCAAGCATCTTAGAGTCTAGTGAAGGGAGGGATTTCAACACATGTGACTCACCAAAGAGGGCTGACATCTGTTTAGTGTAAGTCTGGTGTAGCAACCATGGACTTCTTAATAAATCATATCTGTTTAACCAAAACAGAATGTCCCTTTTCTCAATGTGGACTAGAAGATGGAAAATTCATTATAGAGCTGGGGTCAGGTCGGGAGAAAAGCACTCTAGCTCCAGAGCCACATTCGAATCTTAGCTCTATGCTTCACTAGCTGTGGGCCTTTAGAGAGTCGTTTCCCTCTTTTGAGCCTCAGCTTGACAGCTATAAAAGGAAAAAATGATTCCTCCCTCAAAGGGTTCTGTGAGGTAGAATGACAGCAGCAATGTGAAAGGCATTTTGCTCCCTAGTACCTGGTGCAGAGCCACTCGAGTCTCTGAGGAATCACCGGGCTCTGTGTGCAAAGGGATGTGGATGCATGCTCATGGTGACAGAGAGGACAGGCGCACATGGATGTGTGGGAGGAAGGCACTCGTGGTCACAGACGGCCACATTCCTGGGTTTCACATTAAGCCCCTTTCACATTTTATCATACTCAATCTCACAACCACCCCAAGGTAGTAATGATTTTCCTTGTCTTTCAGAAAACGAAAATGAGTCCTAGCCAAGTAAGGTAGCCAAGGTGACAAAGCTATTGAGTGGTGGCAATTTGGCAGGCATTATGTGAGATTGGAGAACAAGAACATGAACCTGAGTTGGTGCCGGGACCTAGTGGGTGAGTTTAGTGGGAGTGAGAGAGTGAAAGTGAGAATGACAGGGGGAGTGGTGACGAGAACGGACAAGCGTGTGGGTGTGTCATGAGTATGCACAAAGGTGCAGGTATGTGCAAGATGGGTTGAATAACAGTGAATAGTCACCAGTCAAAGTCTCTCCTGACCTGTCTATTCAAGAGACGACTCTCATAAGACCGTGCCCCTGCCTCTTGTCTACTAGGCTGTGTCACGTTGCTGGCAATGGATGAAATAGAAGGGCTTTTTTTTCTCCAGTTGCCTGTGGCCCCTCCTCCCTGATCCCAAGCACTTATGCTCCCCCATGTCACCCTTAGTGTCCGGGACCCCACCACCACCATCAGAGCAAATACAGTGGATTCAATGTCATTCTACCTCCCTGCTCCCACATTAAAACACCGAGCCTGACTCAATTTTTCCATTGTTTTTATGCCCTAGAGACCTCCACCAATCTTTGTTCATCTCTAGCACAGTATGCCATGTCTTGCTAGAAAGCGTGGAGCCAAGATTCCATCTCGAGCTGGTCAACCTCTAAAGCACATGTGTTTACTTCTAAGAAATGGCAGGGAATGGGGCCATGTAAATCAAGCAGGTTTTTTATTTCATCTTGCTGAATGCCAGGATGAACTGTTCAGGCTACATAAAAGGATTTCTTGATTACTCTACGATACTCATTAAGGATGTTTTAGAACAGCTGAAAACCTCAGGATAAGCCAAATGACTCCTACCTGATTATGAGTACTACCTAGAATCTCAGCCTGTACTTGGAAGGCACTCTGCACTCCAGTACTTGTTATGAAATGAAGTTCTTCAGAGTTCCATCTCTACCTGCTCTCTGTTACTGTATATTTCTAGACCAATACTACTGGATAATCTTTATGGTATTATCAGCTCTGTAAACATGGATAGGTGAAATGATATCTTGAAACCCTGGTATTGACTGTAGTTATATATTACAATTTTTAAGTGTACTGTACGAGGCACTGTGCCAATTGATTTAAGTGGAAATAAGTGTATGACCCTCAGAAATCAGAGAAGTCTTTGTAAGGTAGGGCATACTTTTCAATGTACAATGTTGAATGAGTCATTAAAAAAAACAGACAGTAAGGGAATGAAAGCAATTAAAAATAAGATGGTTCAGGGGGCTAAAACAGGCTTAAAAACAAAAATGAAAGTAGAAAAATAAAGAGAAAGCATTAACATAAGAGCTGTAAAAGGCAAAGAAAAGCAATAGGACACAGGATATTTAATATGAGAGATAAAAAGTCCAAATGTAGCATTAAGTAAATAATAAGGTGGAGTAAAATAATGTTTAGAATAAAGAACAATTAAAGTTGGAGGGTTAGTGAGAAAAGAGATTGAAACATGATCATGAAGAAATATAAAATTGAGAGAGCTCGTGCTTAATTTAAGTCATTAACTCCAGAGCCAACAGAACGAAGAGACAAAGAAAGAAAAAGGAAAAGGAAGCAAGTGTGTACTGATTCTGACTCCTACCTGCCCTAAGTCAGAAGGTCTGTTCCTCTGAACTCTCACTGGCAGTGAGTGAGCAGTGTGTGTGTGTGTGTGTGTGTGTGTGTGTGTGTGTGTGTGTGTGTGTGAGAGTGAGTGTTGGGGGAGGTGTGGATGCAAGAAGAGGTGAGACTCCCCATTTCACATAACTATATAATAAAATGCCTCAATGTGTATATACAGCTTTTATAGTTAAAAAGCATTTCTATCCAATAGAAATGCTTTTTAACTATAAAAGAAACCTAAGAAAATAAGGACTAAAACTTTATAACAGTGGTTCTTAACCTTTTTTGAGTCATAAAGTTTCTTGAAAATCTAATGTTTAAGACATATATTATAAAGTGGAGAGGGTAAAGGGACCAAAATGATCATAAGGTATCTATAACCCACTTGAAGTAGTAAAATGTTGAAACTAGCAGACTTCATTAAGCTATGTATGCATCATGCAATCTTTAGAGCAACCACTTGAAATAAAAAACAGAGATATACTCAAAAACACTAAATTAATATTGAACTCTTAAAAAAAAAAATGTTCAAGTGACCCACAGGAAGACAGGAAATAAGAAACAGGCAGAAAAAAAGAGAGGAAAAAATAGAAAATAAATGACAAAATGGCAGTCGTAAGATTAACATATCAATAATTACATTAAATATAAATGATCTAAATTCACCAATTAAATGTGATTGGCAGATACAGGCAGCAAACAACCACTTTGTAGCTCCTACTGGGTCACAGGCAGTGGGTGACCTGGGCCTGCACTGGAGCACCTCCAAGAGGCTCCAGAACCAACATAACTGGAGGTTAGCTTCAGACCACAGCAGAGCACCACCCAATTAGCCCCTCAAATGGCACACATATCAAGACAGTCTCAACAATACCACAGTGCTGGGGCAAATTCCACTCAGTGACATAAGCCCCACACACAGCAGGTTGTATGCTGTGGATAGGGCCAAATCCTACAGCCGATAAGCCTGAGTGTCAATCCCATCTACTGACATGTCAATAGCCATCAAGGCTCAACTATAACAGGAGGGCACACATAACCCACACAAGGGAGACTCCTGGAGCACCCAGAGCAGGTGAGCACAGAAAATGTACCAGTGCTCAAAGGTTACCTACTACATAAGGCCATGTGGCCAATTTGGGAGACATAGCTGATGTACCTAACACATAGAAACAAACACAGAGAGGCAACCAATATGAAGAATCAAAAAAATGCATCTCGAATGTAAGAACCGGAGAAAACTCCAGAAAAAGAATGAAACGAAATGGAAGCAAGAAAACTACCAGATAAAGAGTTCAAAAGAATGATTATAAGGATCCTCAAGGAACTTAGTGAGAACTTCAACAAAGAGACAGCAAGCATAGAAAAGAACATAGAAACCATTAAAAAAAAAAGCTAATCAGAAGTGAAGAACATGATAACTGAAATGAAGAAGGCACTATAAGGAATCACCAGCAGACTAGATGAAGCAGAGGATAGAATCAGTGACTTAGAAGGCAGGGTAGCATAAAATACCCAGTTATAACAGTAAAAAGGAAAAATAATCCAAAAACAGGAGGACAGTTTAAGAGACCTGTGGAACAACAATAAGCATAACTACATTCACATCATAGGGGTACCAGAAGGAGAAGAGAGAAAGCAAGGGATTGAGAAACTATTTGAAGAAATAATGACTGAAAACTTTCCTCACCTGGCAAAGGAAACAGACATACAGTCCAGGAGGCACAGAGAGTCCTAAACAATATCAACCCAAAGATGCCCACACCAAGACACATTATAATTGAAATGGCAAAGGTTAAAACAAAGAGAGAATTCTAAAAGCAGCAAGGGAAAAGCAGTTAGTTACCTACAAGGGAACTCCGTAACATTGTTAGCTGATTTCCCAACAGAAGTTTTGTAGGCTACAAGGGATTGGCACAAAATATTCAACATGATGAAAGGCCTACAATCAAGGGTACCCTACATAGCAAGGCTATCATTTAAAAAGGAAGGGCAGATAAAGAGGTTCCCAGACAAGAAAAAGCTATAGGAGATCCTCACCACCAAACCAGTATTACAAGAAATATTAGAGGGACTTCTTTAAGAAGGAAAAAAATAAAATAAAATTATGAATAATAAAATGGCAACAGGTACATATCTATCAACACTTACTTTCAATGTAAATGGATTAAACACTCCTATCAAAAGTTATAGGACGATGAATGGATAAGAAAATGAAACTCTTACATATGCTGCCTGAAAGATACATACATAGATGGAAAGTAAAGGGATGGAAAAACATATTTCATGAAAATGGAAACAACCAAAAATCCCAAAAGGCTGGGGTAGCAAAACTTATACGAGACAAAATAGATTTTAAAACAAAGGTTATAACAAGACACAAAGAAGGACCCAGTAATTCCACTTCTGTGTAATTATCCATAGAAACCCAAAATACTACTTCAAGGGGACGTGTGCATCCATATATTCATTGCAGCATTGTTTACAATGACCAAGATGTGGAGGTAGCCTGGGTGTCCATCAATAGAAGAATGGATAAAGAAGAGGTGGGGCATATATACAAAGGGATATTGCTTGGCCATGGAAGGGAATGGGTTCTTGCCATCTGCGGCGGTATGGATGGACCTGGAGGGAATTGTGCTGAGTGGAGTGTCAGACAGAGAAAGACAGATGCAATGTGATTTCGCTTACATATGGAAGCTAAAGAACAAAATGAACCAATGAAACAGAAACAGACTCATAGATACAGAAAATGTTTTGATGGTTGCCAGATGGTAGAGAGTTTGGGGAGTGGATAAAAAACAGGGGACTGGATTAAGAAGTACAAATTGGTTGTTAAAAAGTAGTTATGGGGATGTAGGGTATAGGATAAGGAACATAGTCGATAATATTGTAATAACTATGTAAGGTTTCAGGTACATATAGATATGTCCGGCGATAGATGGGAGGTGTTGGAGGGCAGGGTGAAAAAGTTTAAGACATTAAGAAGTGCAAATTATTAGTTACAAAATAGTCACGGCAATGTAAAGTAAATCATAGGAAATATAGTCAATAATATGGTAATAATATGTTAATATGTATAGTTCCAGATGGGTATTTGACTATTCAGGGGGATCACTTCTTAAATTATATAAATGTCTAATGACTATGCTGTACACCTGAAATTAATATAAAATAATATTGAATGTCAATTGTAATTGAAAAATTACAAAAGGGGGAAAAGGTGAAGGGGAATAAAAGGTCAATATTTCCATGTATAAAACAAGTAAGTCCTAGGGATATAATATACAGCATAGGGGATATAGTCAATACTATTGTGATAGCATAGTATGGTGTCAGATGGTTGCTTCACTTATATGGTCATCACTTCTTCAGTGAGTTAATATTTATAAATGTTAAATAACTGTGGTATACACCTGAAACTAATATAATACTGTATGTTAGCTATATTTTTAATAAAAATCTTAAAAAACACTGAAACAGAACAAAATGAAAGATTGACAGAATGAAAAAAATGATCCATCTACATGCTACAAGAAACTGATTTTAAATATAAGTAGGTTAAAATAATACAATGGAGAAGCATAGATCATGCAAATAGTGATGAAAGGAGAGCTTATATGACAATGTTATATCAGAGAGAGTAAAGTTCAGGCAAAGAACATCACCAGGGATAAAGAGAGATATTATGTAATAATTAGAGTCAATTCACCAAGATGGCCTAACAATTTTAATGCATATGCACCAAATAAAAGAGCTGCCAAGTACATAAAGGAAAAACTACCAGTATTGAGTAGAAAAATAGACAAACCTGTAATTATAATTGGAGACTTCAACATGAATCTCTTAGTAACTGATACAATCAGTACATAAGAAGTCAGCAAACATATAGGACAATTAAACAACGCCATCATCCAATAAGATCTAATTAACTTATAGGAACACTGCCCAACAACAGCAGAATACAGACATCCAAGGTTAGAGGCCCAGACCTCCTGCTCAGTCAAAAATCTGCATATAGTTAATGCACATTTTTTTCAAGCATGCATGGGACTGTATCCTGGATCATAAAACCAAACATAACACATTTTTAAAAATTGGATTTATATTGAGTATGTCCTCTCACCATAATGGAATCAAACTGGAAATCACTACCAGAAAGAAAACAGAAAAATGTCCTAATATTGGAACTAAATGACACATTTCTTAACAAGGGTACAGGTTTAGGAGCCTAGCTTTAAAATTCTGTGACTAATCCTGTAACTTAGTGTTACCAATTGGGTGTTTCTCCCAGAAAGTGATAAAACCTTCTCCACCAGCACTTGAGCTTGTGTTTAAAGTGCTCCTGTCATTTCTAGGGAAAGAGGAACTAATATTTTTTGTGCACCTACTATAAGCCATGTTATAACGACCATTCACTGTTCTATTTAATCTTCACAACCACCTTTCACAGTGTTGTGTCTCAGCAAGGTACCTGTGCAGAGAGGCAGGAAACCAGTTGAGGATTTTTGAGCAAGTGTTGGATGTTGGAGAAAATTTTTAAGGGATTCAGAGTGGCCACAGTTAGGGAGCCCTGATGGGAGGTGATTATAAAGAAGTGGAAAGAGGCTGGGTCATAAGGGTTCCACGTGGCTCCCTAAGGAGTCTGAACTCTGTTAAGGGGTCTTAGCAGCCAGGAGCTCTAAGAAAATGAAAGCTGAGGAATGCCATTTTTAAAGGATTACTTTAGAGAGAATGGATTGCAGGGAGAGAAGGCTGAATGTGAGGGGCTCAGTTGTGGTGATGGCAGCAATTCAGTTCAAAGTGGTGACGATTTAGTAGTATTATCAATTTACACATGGGAAATGGAACCTTACAGAGGGAAAGTACAGCATTTGGGAAAGATAATAATATTACAGAAAACAAGGAGATCATATCACCATAGGATGCTCCGATAATATTTAACATGACACAATTAAATGCATTAGAATGTGACATGCTTAGCACACTTAAACCGTCAACAGTTAACAATATTTCACGCCTAGAAAGGGAGGGTTTCAGAAATCATGCCAGCTGACGGTGAGAACAAGGCTCAAAGCGGGATTCACCAGGGTAATGGCATTAGTGGGAGAGCCACCATCCTCCTGCCCTCAGTCCCCAGGATGGCCCTTGTACCGCAGGTCAGGGTTAGGGCTCAGCTCAGCACCACTCCCTGCTCCTACCTGTTGAATCGACAGGTGTGGCTCCTTAAAGCCCATATGGAAGAAGTTTCCAACGATAGGTAGAAGCGGGGGTCCAGGGGGGTAGTTGTTGGGACGCCGCCTTTTGAAGTAATTGGCAAGGAACAGAAAGACTACAGCTCCCAGCAGGAGAGTGCGGGGATTGAGGAGGGACCAGAAGGCAGCCACTAGGCAGCCCATCGCTGCGAGTACGGCTCCGATGTCCACTAACTCCACTGCTGTCTGAAGTGGTGACAATCCTGGCCCCTCTGCTACCGTCCTTGCAGCAAGTCCGGAACTCCCAGTGTCACCCCGCGCCGCCCCTCCCCCCGCCTCTGTCACGCCCTCTCTGTGCTGCTACTCGCCAGGCGGTTTCCTGTCCTTGAACTTCGCCCGGCCCTCCCCCTACCGCGCCTTGGGAACTTCCCTTCAGCCTGCCTTTGTGCCAGACCGATGCCAGGCGCTAGATTCCTAGGAGAACCCCCAAGTTTTGGAAAGTCTTTCTCTGAGACCATTGGGGCTCTTGGGTTTATGGTTTCAATGCATCTCAGAAAGCTCCACAGACATTTGAGCTCCGAGTTTTCAATCTCCTTCTCAGCCAGGGATCAAAGATCTGAACCCAGTCACCTGTCATTTCTTGGGCACTCATTATATGCCAGGCAGCTCAGTCACCTCTTTACATAAATTGCTTCATTCTGACAAAATTAGGAAGATACTCTTCTTAGTCCCATCTCGCAGCTGAGGAAACAGAGGTGAAGTTCCAAATAGGTGGTAAACGAATGAATCCACCGGTCTGCAAACCATCTAAAAGAGGTCCTGTATTTCCAACTGTTTTGTTGGAGATTAAAAATCATTACAGCAAAGCGCCTAGTGTTGCCCCTAGTTCTTAGCAGGTGCTAATTAACACTGAAGGGAAGCTCTTTCAAAGTCCAGAGGGAGATACTGGTCAGAGATTAGCTTTTATCCTTCCAGTCTACATCTTCCTATTTACTCCAGTTGTTAGCATCCACACAATGTTACTAACATTTATGTAACTGTTGTTTTTAAGGAATTATGGTACAACTGCTTTAAAAAAAAAAACCCCTCAGTGTTATGTGTTTGAGATCTCTCCAGGTTGATGCATGTGGCTTTAGCTCATTCACTTTAGCAGCTAAGTACTGGTCTATCATTACACCACAGTTTTTAAAATTGAGGTGTAACTGACATATAACATTGTATTAGTTGCAGCTGTATAACATCATGATTCGATAATTGCGTACATTGCAAAATGATCACCACAGTAAGTGTAGTTAATCTCTGTCACTATGTATTGTTACAAAATTTTTTTGTGATGAGAACTTCTAAGATCTACTCTCTTAGCAACTTTCAAATATGCAATACAGCATTATTAACTATAGTCACCTTGCTGTGTATTCTATCCCCAGGACTTATAACTGGAAACTTGGATCTTTTGACTCTCTTTGCTCATTTTGCCCATCTCCAACCCCTGCCTATAAAAACCACCAATCTGTTCACTGAATCCATGAGTTTATTTTTTTGTTCAATTTTTAAAGTTTTCGTGGATAAGTGAGATTGTATGTTGTTTTTCTCTATCTGACTTAGGTCACTTAGTCATTGGCCCTTGATATACCAATGTTGTCATGCTGACAAAATTTCATTCTTTTCATTCTTTTTTATGGCCGAATAATATTCTTTTACACACACACACAAACACACATGCGAGGTCTGACAAGTTCACCAACTCATTCTAGAAAAAGTGCTACATACCTCATTGCCAATTGTCACTACGGTCACCTTGAAAATACCCCCCTTGGGAAGCTATGCAACAACGCCAGTGCCTAGTCCACCTTTCAAAGCAATTTTGGAAGTCTTTTTCTAGAATGGCCATCAGAGCTGTCATTGTATTACACTTGATGTCTTGAATATCATCAAAATGTCTTCCCTTCAATATTTCCTTTATCTTAGGGTAAAGAAAGAAGTCATTGGGGCCAGATTAGGTGAGTAGGGAGGGTGTTCCAAATACAGTTAATTTGTTTACTGGCTAAAAACTTCCTCACAGACAGTGCTGTGTGAGCTGGTGCATTGTCGTGATGCAAGAGCAGTGAGTTTTTGGTGAAAAGTTCAGGTCATCTAAGTTTTTCACACAACTTTTCCGGCACTTCCAAATAGTAAAGTTGGTTAACTGTTTCTCCAGTGAGTACAAATTTATAATAGATTCTTAAATTTAGCATAATGTTTTCAATGTTCATCCATGTTGTAGCATGTGTCTATATTTCACTCCTTTTCATTGCTGAATAATGTTCCTTTGTATGTATATCATATTTTGTTTAGTCATTCATCAGTTGATGGATGTTTGGGTTCTTTACACTTTGTGGCTATTATGAATAATGCATACAAAAATGCACAAATTTTTGTATGGTAATATGTTTCTGTTATCTTTGCTATATACCGCTGTGGTCCAAATGTTTGTGTCCCTTCAAAATTTTTATGTTGAAATCCTGACCCCCAAGGCAGTAGTAATTAGGAGGTAGGGCCTTTGGGAGGTGATTAGGTTGTGAATGGGATTAGTGCCCTTATAAAAGAGGCCTGAAGAAGCTCCCTTTATCTTTCCACCATGTGACGGCACAGTAAGAATGTGTTGTCTATGAATCCGAACATGGGTCATAGCCAGACACCAAATCTGTTGGCACCTTGATCTTGGACATCCAGCCTCCAGCACTGAGAGAAATAAATTCTTGTTGTATATAAGCTAGCCAGTTTGTGGTAATTTTGCTATAGCACCTCAAACTAATACATATAGCTAAGAATGAACGGCTGGCTCATATAATCCATATTTAACGTTTTGAGCATCTGCCAGACTGTTTTCTAAAGTGTTCCGCAATTCCACCAGCAATGTGAGTTCGCTTTTCCACATCCTCAGCAACCCTTGTTATTACCTGTATTATTCCAGTTATCCTAGTGTGTGTGAAGTGGTATCTCATTATGGTTTTGATTTGCATTTTCCTAATGTTCAATGAGATTGACCATATTTTTATACTTACTGGTCATTCATAATGAACTTTTAAGTAATGTCTATTCAAATTATTTGCCAATTTTTTAATTGATCTATTTGTCTCTGTATTGTTTAGTCTGGATACAAACTCCTATTAAATATATGATTTACAAATAATTTTCTACCATCCTGTGGATTGTCTCCTCACTTTCTTGGAAGTATTGTTTGTACAATAAAAGTTTTTAATTTTGATGAATTCCAGTTTTTAATTTTTCCTGTTATACTTGTAATTTTTGTGTTATATTTAAGAAGCCTAAAGTTAGGAAGATGATTTTTCCTTTCGGATTTATAATTTTAGTTCCTTTTCAGTTAATATTTGTACATGGTGTGAGGTGAATGTTCAACTTTTTTTGTCACATGTGGATATCTATTTCTCCCATTACAACTTGTTGAAAAAGATTATTCTTTCTTCACTAAATTGTCCTGGCACCCTTATCGAAAATCAGCTGAACTTTCTTGTATGCTTTATTTCTGAACACTCAGTTCTGTTCCATTGATCTATATGTCTACCCATAAGCCAGTACAACACAATCTTGATTACTATAGCTTTTAGGAAGTTTTTAAAAAACATTTTAACTAAAATATAACTAACGTACAGTATTATATTAATTTCAGGTATGCACCATTGTCATTCAACATTTACATACCTAAAGAAGTGATCACCATAAGTCCAGCAGCCATCTGACAACATATTATGCTATCACAATATTATTGATGATATTCCCCATGCTGTATACAAGTATCACATCAACATGACTTAATTCATTTTATACCTGGAAATTTGAACCTCCTATTCCCCTTCACATCTTCCCCCCGCCCTCACTTTTTTAACTTTTCAATTACAGTTGACATTCAGTATTATATTAATTTCAGGTGTACAACATAGTGGTTAGACATTTATGTAATTTAAGCAGCGATCCCCCTGACTAGTCTAGTACCCACCTGGCACTATAAATAGTTATGACCATATTATTGACTATATTCCCTATGATTTACTCTATATCCCCATGACCATTTTGTATCTACCAATTTGCACTTCTTAATCCCTTCACCTTTTTCTCCCTGCCTCCAAATCCCCTCCCATCTATCACCCCAATAAATCTAGTACCCATCTTACACCATAACATAGTTATTAAAATATTAGTCACTATATTCCTTATGCTATAGCCTACATCCCCACGACTACTTTGTAACAACCAATTTGTACTGCTTAATTCCTTCCCCTTTTTCACCCATTCCCAACCCCCTCTTTGGCAACCATCGAAATGTTCTCTGTATCTATGAGTTTGTTTCTCTTTTGTTTGTTTGTTTATTTTCTTCTTTAGATTGCACATTCTCATATAAGCAAAATCACATTGCATCTGTCTTTGGCTGTCGGACATACAATACCCTCCAGGTCCATGCATGCCACCACAGATGGTGAGAATCCATTCCCTTTCATGGCCGAGCAATATTCCACTGTATAGATGTACAACCTACTCTTTTTCTATTCAATCATCTACAGACATCCAGGCTGCCCTCACATCTTGGCCGTTATAAACAATGCTTCAATGAGCATATGGATGCACATGTCCCCTCAAAGTAATGGTTTGGGTTTCTTCGGATAATTACCCAGAAGTGGGAACACTGAATCCTTCTTTGTCACTTGTTATAGCCTTTGTTTTAAACTATATTTTGTCTGTTATAAGTATTGCTACCACAGCTTTTTTTTTTTTTAATTTTCATGAAATATATTTTTCCTGTCCCTTTGCTTTCTGTCTGTGTGTCTTTTGATCTGAAGTGAGTCTCTTGTAGGCAGCAGATGTAAGGGTCTTGTGTTCTTATCCATTCAGCCACAATAATTTTTGATTAGAGCATTTACTCCATTTACATTTAAAGTAATTGTTGATAGGTATGTAGTTATTGCCATTTTATTCTTCACATTTTTTAAATCTTTTTTACTTTTTGTCTTAAAGAAGTCCCTCTAACAACCTTTGTAATGTTGGTTTGGTGGTGGTGAATTCCTTTAACTTTTTCTTGTCTGGGAAAATCTGTCCTTTGATTTTAAATGATAGCTGTTGAGTACAGTAATCTTTGTTGTAGGTCCTTGTTTTTCATCATTTTGAATACTTTCTGGCAATCCCTTCTGGCCTGCAAAGTTTCTGTTGAGAAGTCAGCTAAAAGTCTTATGGAAGCTCCCTTGCACCAGGTAACTAATTGCTTTTCTGTTGTTGCTTTCAAGAGTGTCTCTTTGTCCTTCACCAACGGCATTTTAATTATGATGTGTCTTGGTGTAGGCCTCTTTGGGTTTATCTTGTTTGTGACTCTTGGCACTTCCTTGTCTTGTATATCTATTTCTTTAGGTTAGGGAGGTTTTAAGTCATTATTTCTTTAAATGGGTTTTAAATTCTTTACCCTCTCTGTTCTTCTGGTACCCTTATGATACGAATGTTGGTAAACTTTATATTGTCCCAGAGATTCCCTTGAAGTCTCTTTTTATTTATTTCTGTTCTGTTGGGTATTTCTGCTATGCGTTCCCTTCTAAATTGCTGATTGGATCCTCTGCTTCAACTAATGTGTTAATTCCCTCTAATGCAGTTTTCATTTCCACTATTGTATTCATTATTTCTGACTTGGTTTTTTTTTACATTTTCTATCTCCGTTTTCATGTTTCCTATCTCTTTGTTGAAGTTCTTTTTGAGACCATTGGGCATCCTTCTAACTGGTGTTTGGAACTCTGCCCCTGGTTGAATGCTTGTCTCCATTTTGTTTAGCTCTTTGTCTGTTTTGTTCTGTTCTTTTATTTTGGAAAAATTTCTTTGTCTCCCCATTTTGGCTGCCTCTCTGTGTGTGTTTCTATGTTGGGCTGCTGTGCTTCCTGGTCTTAGTAGAGTGGCCTTATGTAGTGTCCTGTGGGACCCAGTAGTGCAGTCTACCTACTCACCAGAGCTGGGTGTTCCAGGTGTGTCCCTTGTGTGGGTTGTATGTGCCCTGCTGTTGTAGTTGAGACTTGATTGCTATTTGCAATTCAGTGGGAGGAATTGACCCTCAGGCTAATTCGTTGTAAGGACTGGCTGTTGCTACAGTGGAAAAGTTGTTTTGCAGGGACTGACCTTACAGAACAGGGTCCAATTTCGTGGGGCTCTGATGCCCACCCAGTTTGCTGTTTGGGTGTGTCTTCCCCAGAGGCAGCTAGGTGATGCTCTAGCTTGGTTCAAGCTGGCCACTGGGCCTGACAGTACAAGGACTCCTCGGAGGGGACCCCCTACAACCAAGTTCAGGTGCAGCCTGTGCCCTGCCCATTGCCAACTGGCATGAGCCCCAAAGCAATGCTGAGATGACCACCACCTGTGCTGTGCTTGGGAGGTGCCTTGACAGGCCAATCTGTGAACGAAGGCTGGTTGCCACTGGTGCTGAGCCTAGGGCTGCTCAGCCAGAGGTAAGGGATACTTGGAAGCCAGATGCTGCTTGTTTGGGTTTAGTGAACCTTTGAAAGATTTTAGGAAATTCTTCAGCATGAGCCAAGGCAGGCTGTTTCTAGGGTTTCCGGGAGGGAATTCCCACCGGTTCTTGGGAATTTTTTTGCTTTTCCTTTCCCAAATCCCGAGATACAAACTGTTTTCTGTTGTGCATGATGAATCGTTTCCACAAAGTGATGGCCGATACTACCAACCACCTGGGTTCAGGGAGCCGATTTTCCCGATTTCCCGACCAACTTTTATTGGAATTCGGGAACGGGAAAGTGAAAAATATCCCTGAGAGCGGCAGAATTCCTGCGTGGAAACCCTAGCTATTTCTATGGAAAGGTCCCTGGAAGTGGCTTGGGTGTGCCTGCAAGTTGGGTAGGATGTGGTCTCAGGGAATCATTAGGGTGGGGCAAAGGCAAGGTGATAGCCAGTTTCATGGAGACTCAGATATAGATTCTGCATACGTCTGCGTCTCCGTGCGTCTGCACGCAGGAAGGGGAGGGCTCAATAAAGCAGCAATGGCTTCCACCTGCTCCTCATTCTGGGAGAAACTGCCCTTCTTCCCCTCACCCTGCAGCTAAAGAATTCAGTTCCTCCTCATATGTCCCTGGTGCCTTTCGCCTTTTGAGCTGCCATCCCCGCACTGGAGCTCAGAGCGAGTTAGTTCATCAGTGGGTAAGTCTGTGCATGGAGCGTCTGAAAGCTCACTGCTCTCTGTCTCACTCAGCCACAATTTCTGCTGATTTTTATAGCCAAAAGTTATGGCTTTTCTTCTTGGTACAGAAACCCTGGGCTGGTGAGGGGCTAGGACTCCTCGCTCCTCAGGAGGTATATCTGGCCAAGACATCCCTCCTGGTTTTTAATGGTCAAACGCGGGTGTGGGACCAGTCTTTTCTGTGTCTCTGCCCATCCTACCAGTTTTGAGGTGGCTTCTTCTGTACATTCTTAGTCATAAGGCTTTGGTATAACTAGACTTCAGGTGATTCTCAGTGATTGTCGTTTTGAGGTTTGGTTCAAATTGATGTGGTTCTGAAAGGAGGTGAGCACAACATTTACTTCACAATCTCAACCAGAAATGTGTACTATGTTTTGAAAATGGTAAGTATGAGTCCCCCAAATTTATTTTTCTTTTTCAAGATCTCAAGATTGCTCTGGCTGTTATGAAATGCCACAGAGCTCTTTTCTTACTGACATCCAGCTGTTTTTTTTTTTTTTTTCTTAAACAGATATTCAGATTGTTGCAAGACTTCAGTTAAGTGCCAAAGTTCTAAGAATGTTGATTTTGACAACTTTTGCTAGTCTTCTCAGAGCTTTTCTGGAGTAATAAATTTTGGGAGGTTCTTACTTTGTCATTTTAGTAGTTTTTCTCTTTAAAAGTCAGGTTTTTAGAAGTAGAAAGAACCTTAGAAAACAATGTTTGAAGTCCACATTTTTCAGAATGTGAAATCAGTTGCATAGAGGTAGAAGGGTTATTGCCTAGCAACAGAAAATTTGTGACACATTGAAGCATTAATATTTCTACTCTGCCTTAATCACTTACCTACTCACTCCCAACCCATAAGTTCAATAAAAATTTAGTGAGCATCAAAACTGTCAGGTACTGAGCCTATATAAGCAAAGCACAAATGCCTCTTAAAGGTCAGAATAATTGGGAGATTATATGGAAATAAGAACTTGAAATTTTTGAATAAAATTATCAGAGAATGGAGCAGGGAATAACTAATTGGCTGGGAGAGTCAAGAAAATGTCATTGATTTGACTTTAAAGTTGGGTCTGCCAGGTGTAATTAGATATTTCTTGCAGAAAAAAATAACTTCAAAAAAGACATTTAGATGATAAAGGACCTATCCTGTCTAGAGAATTGATAGGAGTTCAGTAGTTTGGCAAAAGAAGTGCTAAGAGATGTGATTGAAGAGATGAGAAGGTTTCAGATCACAGAAATTATCATATGCGCGGCTGAGGAGCAAGCCCACACATGGCTGTACACAGAGCTCCAGAGAGTGCTGTTTACCTAGACTACCAGTGATGACATCCTGAGGTTTCACAGTGTGCCAGCCCTGCTAAAAATTTTATAATGATCCAGTAGTCAATAGGGAGAAGGATTTATTGCTCTGTGAACCCAGTGAGGGAAAGATTAAATTGCCAGGAGAAATGGTATGGAAATAAGCTCTTCAATGGCGTAACAGATTAACTGGAGGTTTTGTTTGAAACAGCAATAGCAGTGTTACAACCACTTAATTTGTTATATGCCAAGCACACTATGCCTTTGTTTAATATACATATTAAAGTTATATTTACATATTTTATATGTTACATGTATTTTTATATATTTATATAATATAATTTAAGAAGTCATTAATGTGGGGCTCAGGGGTGCTCCGATAGAGGTACAGGACACGCAGAAGCCAGATGTTGCTTGTTTGGGTTTTAGAACCTTTCAGAGATTTTAGGAAATTCCACAGCGTGAGCTGAGGCAAGCCATTTATATGGAAAAGCTATTGGAAGTGGCTTGGGTGTGCCCAAATGTTGGATGGAGCATGGTCTCAGGGAATCACTAGGGTGGGGCAGAGGAGAGGTGATAGCCAGTTTGATGGAGACTCTGATATGGTTTCTGCCTTCATCTGCATGCCTGGAGGGGCAGGGCTTAACAAAGAAACAATGGCTTCTGCCAGCCCCTCTGTATGGGAGAAAGCTGCCCCTCTAGTACTCACCTTGCAGCTAGACAATTCACTTCCTGTCCCTGGTACCTATTGAGAGGCTGCCCCAGGGATGGAGCTCTGAGCAAGTGAGTCTGTCACTTGAGTGGTACCTTTCAGAGGAGCGCCTGTCAGTGCAGCTGCCCTCTGTCTCACTCAGCCATAATCTCTGCTGGTGTTCACATCCAGAAGTTATGAGGACTTCTCTCCCTCGCACTGAAGCCCTGGGTTGGGGAGAGGCTGGATCACTTGCTCTTTAGGGAGGGACCTCCACAGCTGAGATATCCCTCCCAGTTTTTAATGGTCACATGCAAATGTGGGACCAGCCCATTCTGCATCTCTGTCCCTGAGCCTACCAGTCTCTAGGTAACTTCTACTGTATGTATGTAATTGTAGGGCTTTCGTTCAGCTAGATTTCAGGTGATTCTCAGTAATGGTTGTCAGTGGTTTAGTTGTTATTGATGTGTCCTGAGAGGAGGTGAGCACAGTATTTACCTACTCCTCCATCTTGACTGGAAATAATCCATAAGCGTATTCTTGAGAAATGGAATAGGTGGCCCCATTCCAAAAAGCCAGCTGGGAAATGGAATAGTCAGGTAAGAACAAGCCTGCACCTCTACACTGTTTTCCAGAAGGGATATAACAGAATTTGGCATGAGGACTAAGAAATAGGACATTGGAATGAGGTGACAAGAACAGAGGAGTAGTGGCAGAGATCTGATTTTGGTCAATACGGCCAAGCTAGCAGCAACATATAATGATTCTACCTTATTTTTTTTATTGAAAACTACCGTGTTCCAGGTACTGTTCTTGATATTGAACAAGACAGTTACTGTTCCTATTCTCAAAGAACGTGTTAGTTAGCTATTTTTTATGTAACAGTGCACCTCAAAATGTAGTGGCTTAAAACGATAACCATTCATTCAACTCACAAATGTAAGATTGATAATTTAGGGGTTCAGCTGGGCTGTTCATGTCTGAGCTACAATCACTCACACATTTGCATTCAGCTGTTGGATATGATTGGGTCCAGCTCATCTCAGCTGGTCTTATGCACAGCTCTGGTAGTTGGCCAGCTGTCATCTAGGGCAATTTGACAAGAATAACAAGAGCCTGTGTTTCTGATCATCCATCAGGGTAACATGGGCTTGTGTAAGTAGTGGTAGCAGAGTTCCAAAAAAGCATGCAGAAGCATACAAGGTCTCTTGTGCTCTAGCTCAGGAAATTCATTTCATCACATTCTGTTGGCCAAAATTGGTCAGCAGTCCAGCCCAAAGTAGAGAGAAATGTAAATTGATTTCCATCTCTTGAGGGAAGAAGTTGTGATGTTACACTGGAAGGGGTGTAAATGCAGAGAGATGGATTATTATGGCCACTTTTGGCAAATGAATGTTGTTGTCAGTCAATCTTAAATTCCATAAAAACTAAACAGAGTCATGAAAGTTATATTTTATACTCTGAGAGAGTAACTGATATTGGACTAGCCATTCCATTATAAATAACCAGAAAAATTGGCAAAGTAACTAAAATAAGTTTTCACGTGTTGGAAAACTAACAGTTCAGAACCGTGATCCCCAAGAGAAAAGAACAAATGAGATGACCTGTAAGAAGCTCTCTTTCTGCCTAGGGTATTTACTTGAGCCCATCACAGGAAGGAGGAAAAATCAGAACACAGTAGCCTCATCTTGCAAAGATGAGAAAGTATAGTTTGGAATTTTGGGCAAGTGACATAGTCAGAATTGGTACCGCAAAAACCGGAAAGAAGGAAGTTATACCAAGAAAGAATTCTACAGATTCTCAGAGAGATCTGTCAAATACTAAACTGTGTCTGTGTAGGATGAGACTCCATGAGGCTGGAAAGAATATCTACTGGGGATAAAACACCTACCAGAGAGTCATCAGCCAAATGACTGGCATGTCTTTTACATGGTGGGAATTATTTGAATTCCAAACAGAGTGCAGAGATCATGTTGACCACTTCAGTAGAGGCCCAGAAAGGTCACTCTTTAGGAGCCCTAGAATGAAACGTATTCGGGATCGACTCTAACACAGCTTTAAAACAAGACTCAAAAGGATCAAGGTGTCCTACAGGTAAATTAACTGCTTCGTGAAACAAAACTCAACCATCTTTAAAGGAAGACAACATAATTCAAACAGTCCACAATGAAATTTTACATAGTCAATTCATAGTTACTAAGCATATGAACAAGTGGAAATATGTGGCCCATGACCAAGAGAAAAAGAAGTTAATAGGACCAGATACAAAAATGGCAGAGATGATGAAATTATCAGACAAAAACTTTAAATGGATATTATAAACATATTAATCTATTCAAAGGGCCACATGAAAATATTTGAGAAATACAAGTCCTAAAAATATGAAACAATTGGTACTTGTGAAAAAATAAAATACATGAAGTGAAAAAAAATAATAATGGATGTCTTAATGACAGATTAGAAATTCCAGAGAAGGGAAACAAGGGAACTTGAAGGCAAGGCAAGAGAAACTATCCAAAGAGAAGCATAGAGAGAAAAATGGTTGAACTAAATGAACAGAACCTTAGCAGTTCAGTTGGTCAGTATCAAGGGGTCTAACGTGTGTGGCTGAAATCCCAGAGATACGGAGTCGGGATGAGTTAAAAAAAACAAAATACTTGAGGAAATAATGAGCAAAATATACCCAAATTTTCTAAAAATGATAAACTCACAGATCTAAGAAGCTCAATGAAACCCAATCTGGATAAACATAAAGAAAACTATATCAGGACACATAACCAAATTGTTGAGGGATAATGATAAAGACAAATTTTAAAAACAGCCAGAGGACAAAAGACTCCTGATAAATAGGAGAACAAAAGTATAAATAATTTTTGGCTTTTCATCAGAAACAATGTAAGGAAGAAAACAGTGGGATGGCATCTTTAAAGTGCTAAAAGCAAGAAGCTGCTAACGTAGAGTTCTATAACTGGTGAAATTTTTCTTCAAAAATGAAGGCAAAGTAAGGACATTTTGTGACATTAAGAAAAAACAGGATAACATGGAGAGAATCCAGGGCACAGTGTATTACTCTGGTTTGCAAGAGGTGAGGTGGAGGAGGGAGTCAACCTGGGGACGTATCAACACATATCCCTCCCTCCCCATGAAGGTTGTTATGCAGTGATGAAAATAATGAAAGATGTTATGGGGCTGCATATATTTGAGAAATTTTTCCTTTGGTACCCAAGACCCAGTGGCAACCACTATTGTAACTTATTTGCATGGTTATAACCCCCTCTCCCTCATCCCCACTGCCACTGGCACTAGCTCTGCGGAGGGACAGCGCTGTTCCTCTCCTTGTTAATCATTGTATGTCTGGCTCATGGTATGTGCTCAAGAAATAATTGTTGAATTGATTTGAAAATACTATTTGTGTGTATAATACTACCGTGTTTACCCGAAAGTAAAACCTAACCAGACAATCAGCTCTAATGCGTCTTTTGGAGCAAAAATTAATATAAGACCCAGTATTATATTTATTATATTATATTTATTATATTATATTACATTACATTATATATAGTATTGTATTGTATTATATTACATTTTATATTATACTATAATATATTGCATTATATTGTATTATATTAAAGACCCAGTCTTATAATAAAAAAAGATGAGGTTTTATACAAATTTTTGCTCCAAAAGACTCATTAGAGCTGGTTGTCTGGCTAGGTCTTATTTTTTGGGGAACACAGTAGTAGTATATAATACTAGCATGGTTCCAAAGAAGAGCTCCATCTACTCTTTCCAATTAGAAAAAACAATTTCTGTTCTTCAATTGTTCCACATTTAGGGAGATACCGTAAACAGTATGTGGATATTGGGGGAAGCAATGCAATTTTACAAAGTAAGACAATGTTAAATTATTAGCCATATTGTAGGATGCTGCCATTCATCCCAAATTAATCACAATAAAATAAAGGAGCATTTTCCATTACAAATATGTTAAGAATTCTACTTTCAGAGACATAATGGCAGAAAGACCAGTATATAGGTGTGATGGAGTAAAGTTAAAACAAAGAATCCTTCATAATGTATGTCACAGTGCTGTAAAGCTTTGGCCCAATCTCTGCTACGTTTCCAGTCCTGTCCCTCCCATGCTATTCACAATGCTGACCTTGGGACAAAGGAAGATTCTGGGGAGTCCTATCGGTCATTCCTCTGAACTTTCATTTAACACAGAAAGAGAAATTACATTTATTAGGCTCTTATTGAGGGCCAGATATTATATTTGTGACAGGATATGGAAATGGGGTTCTTCCTTTCTCCATTTCAGCTGGAATCCCAATTGCTGCAAGTCAAATAAGTACGTGCCAAGTGCTGGTGAAGCCCACAGTTCTAAAGTAAGGCATTTGAAACCCTATGTGGGCCTTGCCACAGGGCATCTGAAAACTTTCTGTGACCCTTTTAGCACATTGCCTATACAGAGAGTATATAATAGTTGAGGATTTTGAGAAAAGGGAGAGAGGAGACTTCTGTGTAAGGGGCAACAGAGTCCTAGAGTAAACTTAGGCTCCTCTAAGTCCTGTAGGCCGCAGCCTTGGTGTCTGTCCTTGTCAGGCTTTCAAGTTGTAGCAAAAATCTTGCTAAGACAGTTTAGAGAGAACCCCCCATCTCACCCTCAATATCTAATCACTCTGGCCTGTCTTCTGCTTGAATCCTGTCCAGTGGGTTTAGCCAGCATCCCCCCTTACCCCTGATATTTTCTCTTAGTTATTTTCCAACTACTGACACCCCACCCTGCTCCTTGGCTATAAATCCCCACCTGTCCTTCATGTATTAAGAATTGAGCCCAGTTCTGTACTGAAATCTTTTTTTTTCCCCATTGCAATAGTCCAGAATAATTTCTGTCCTTGCCAGTTTACAACTGTTCTGCTCTGGTTTCCTTTAACTAGAGGGTTCTCTTTATATCTCACCCATTCCCCCACAAAGAAGAATAGTTTCCCCTCATCAGGTGAGAGGCTTTAAACCAAGAGAGATTTACCTGTGCTCTGTAGAGTCCTTGGAGTACCCAGAACCAGTGCCTCATGGAGGCTAGAAACTTCCTATAGACAAGAGGTTGCGTGAGGCCAACTGTGGTGGCTAAGGCGAGAACGCTATTTTGGGAGGAAACTGCACTGACACTCATAATGTGACAGAGGTGTGGGACTTAATGTGGACCCTGTGGCACAGCCAGCTTGGGGTCATCTTGGATCCCAGCAAGAGGACTCCCTGAAAGGGTAATATGGCCTAAAGAGGAGCTAAATTGGCAGATGCCCAAGAGTGGGAAAGAGACGTTAGCTAACAGAAAAGCTCTGTCCGTATGAAGGGCACTGAACATAGAGGGTGCTGGTAGAACGGGGGGTGGGTGAAGGGAGGTGGGTAGAGTGTGATCTTAAAGGAGAGAACACAGGGTGCCAAGAGAAGAGGTGGCTGCCCCTCCACCTACTTCATCTGGAAAACTTCCAGTTCTAAAACTAGGTACAGGGGAGCTAAATGAATTAATTTATAGATTCATGTAAATTGTATACCTATTAGGCTGTAAATTGTAATGACCAAAATGAGACTTTTGGGGCATGACTATGACAAGAGAAATATCGATTATCTAAGAGTGGCCAGAAATGTGATGGGTCCTGGTGGAAATTTTGTACAGAAATAGAAAGGACTAGTTCACAGTATTGGGGGCATGGGCGTGGGAAAACAGCTACTTTTCCGTTGTACCCTATTGAGTCCCATGCCATCATTCTGCTACGCAGACAAAATTTCATGTTTGTGAATTTTATCCTCACCACCACGGAGGATAAAATTATAACCCCATACCCACGTTTTAGAGGAAAACAGAAGCTTGCTGGATTCTTGCTCAAAACCACCATAAGGGGATGAAGAGATACAAAACTGGATGTGCCTGGAATGCCCTCACCCCCAATGCCCTCCCACTTCTCTCTTGGTAGCTCAGCAACAGGCTGGCTCAGCAGACTGGAGTTAGTCCAAGGCGAGACCAGATTAACTCCAAGTTAGAGCTCTGCAATTCCCTATTCTAACAAAGTGGCTTTCTCACCCAGGAAACTGTCCTAGTTACTTGGTCACCTGGCCAACCCCTGCCTCCTCTCTGCAGCTATGGAGTGCATTCTGAGGTGGTCTGTTTGCATGCAGGCCAGCCGTGCCTGGCCCAGGCATATTTCCATATGAGCTCGGGCTGCTCGTGTGCCCTGCTTCTTCTTTGCCTGTAAATCCTCTGATCCCTGACCTGATTTTAAATTTACACTGCAGCATGTGTGTGTCTGTGTCTCTTTGCTGGACAGCGGTGGAGAGAATATTCACAGCCTGGATGGCTTTTGGGTAGAATTTGTGCCTTGGCAATGATGCCACAGAAAATGTCATATGCGTGCACACTATGTGTTAGACACTGATGCAAAGGAACAGTGTAAGGGGCCCTGGAGCTTCCAAACTAGTGTGGAAATAAGAGCGTTAAAAAGTCAGATAATATAATCTTTATATTAATGCTTGGGCAGGACTAGAGCTGATATTTTAAAATGTTTCCAATGAGCTTTGAGGTAAAAAAAAGGCATTTCACATTGCCAGAAAATTCAGCTACTCCCAGTTATCTACTCCCTCAAGGATTCTGATTAATTGTGGTCATATTCTCTTGGCTTTGGGTCCCGTTGCACAGGTTAGGTTAGGATGAGTGCGCAGTGGCTTTACATTTATTCCACAAGCAATGGGTGAAGGCCTGCCCATCTAGAATCATGGAAAATGTGTAGCAGAGCAGGATTGGGACTCAGAGATGACTTCAACAAAGCCCTTCATTTTACAAATGAGGAGATTGATTACATTATGTCAGTATTTTGGCCAATTTCTTAATCCCCTACTTGGGTGATCTGATTGGGAAAAAAAAGAAAAGAGAAAGAAATGGAAGACAAGATCCCAGATAGATGGGAAGTTCAAGACCTGCTAAGATTGGTTTTATTCTAGGAATATCATTTGAGGTGTGTTTCCAGAGATGCAACTTCCCAGTTTACAAAGAAAGTACTTTCTTCCCATTTTTCTTCCAGGCTATAAGAAATCTTCCAACTAGTTCTTCCAGACATACTCTTGACTCTCCCAGAAGAGCTCAGGCTAGCTCCAGCTAAACTCTCTCACTCTGTCCCCGTTTGTTTCGCTTTCTAATGGTGTCCATTGAATTGGTTTTTCTCTGAATCCCAAGAAACAGGAAAAGAAAGCCCATGGCCTCATGGCCCATTGTGTTTTGACCTATTTAAATTACTGAGATCTAACCACTTTGGGAAAAATTATCTTCTATACGGTTTCACCTAGTTTATCAGGTTTGTTTTGTGTTTGTTTGCATTGGGCTTGCTGTCAAAACTCCATGGACTGTCAGTGTTACCTGGCCTTCCATTGTCTCCTCTCAGTGACCACATGCTAGAGGACAGAGCAGGAGTCTGGCATTTCTGACTCCCTGCTATAAAATACTCTACCCTGCTGAGTTTAAGCTGATAATATTTGCCATCCAAAAGCTGACAATCTTCTGGCCATACTCTATTTGCCCCTGGGCCCAAGACCAAGGAAGAATTTCCTTAGGGAAACCATGGAAACTGCTTCTTCCTTAAAAATCTTCCTATAAATAAGGAATAACATCTGCCATGCTGACTTCCCAGAGGGCCATTCTGAGGAAGAAGCAAGATAAAGCTTGTAGAGTGCTACCAAGTGTGAGTCTTTATGGCGAACTTCTGTGGCGGTCCCACCAGGGTCCACGTCTAACTCGTATCAAACATTATGCATGATTTTGACCTGAGCCATTTCAACAGGCCAGAGATAAGTTGATGTCTGAGGAAAGAAGCAAGAAAGAGGCAGATTACAGCGATAAATTTTATGATGTGCTTTATGGTTTCCAAATCACGTAAAGCCCATTATTTTCTGTGATTCTCACAGCAATTCTTCCTTTCCAGAAGGAATCATTATCTCTTTTCATCTCCTGGATGAAAAGGTAAATCACAAGATACATGATTTGCTCAAGGCTGCAGTGTAGGAGATAACAAAGTGGATGTGGATACAGGTTCTCTGAGTCCAATGCCTACAATCTTCCTCAGAGCTACTTCAATTCTGTTCCCTCACTTCTGAGCAGGCGCCGTGCCTTCAAAGGGAGGACATGCCGACTCTTCTTGCTTTCCTTTCCCCTCTCCTTCCTCAACACTTCATGCCCGAGGAACAGCACAGATGCGGTGGCTGGCTGGGGAGATGGTGATGCCCATTCTGGATTTCAGGGTCAGCTTCTCATCATGGGGGGGCTTAAAGGTAAATTTTTGCAAAAGGGAAGTGAAGAAAATAAACAGCTCAGTCTTGGCCAATAGTTCTCCAAGGCATGCCCGCCTTCCTGAAAGACAAGAAAATAAGACGAGTTATCTTCCCAGCTGGTGCCAATGCCTAGCCCTGACTGAAATCTACCACGTGTTCAAAATCTGAACAGAGGAGGGCCCACTAGGCCATGGGGCTTTCAATCTGACAGCCACCTGGCTTAAGCATAAACATTAGTCCAGACTCACAAACTCCAGTGCCTTCAGAGGTCAGACAGGTGAGGCATCGGGATGAAGGGGCAGCATGTAGACAATAGAAGTAGGAGGCCTGGGTTGACCTAGAAAGGCTGTCTAGCCTACAGGCTTTCAGAAATCAATTAGCAAACAATGACAAAAGCAGAAAACAAAATTCTCTGTTGTTTTTTCAATTGCTGAAAAAAAACTGTCCAAAAATGAAGCCAGTAGATGTCAGAGCAGGGCTTCTGAAGCACAAGGCATCTTTCCCCTATGTCACGTTTTCCTCCTCAATGATTGGGGGTCTCACTGACACGGGTGGGCTCCACATAGGAACTGCTTCAGCCTCCCTCCTTATACATGGCGGTCCTTCCCCCAACAGGGCCTTGGCTTGTGATGTGTGGGCCCCAGACTGGAGCCTTCAGGCCGAGGCCCATGCTTGGCCCTGTCCTAACCACATGCCACACCAGGTGTATGAGTCCAGAGCTGGAGGCAGAAGGTCAGAGATGCAGTTCAACTCCTCCCACTTCATAGCCATGCGATTCGGGGCAAATGAAGTTACCACCCTAGGGATTAGTGGAAATGTGTGTGTTTAAGCTGGGAACTTTATTGCATGTATTGTGTGAGCTACACACTGAATACAAGAATGCATATAGCAAAACAAAATATTTTGATACATCTTCTGGATAATCATAAACATTTAGCTATAAAATAGCATATCCTTAACTTCATCTGGTTAATTATTAAAAAAAAGAAGAATACAATTGAAAAGACTACCTTTAAAAAAAGCCGTGTGGGTGGTAGCATACCTAAAATAGCTTTCTGTATATTACACTCCTTTACTATGATACTTTCCATATCATGTCTTTTATTCTAAAATAATTTCAAATGTACAGAAAACTTGCAAGAATAATATAGAAAACTGATGTTTGCTGAGTTATTTGTATGTAAACTGCCTATATAGTACCCATGAAATTTCAGTATGACTTTCCTGAATCAAGGACATTCTCCAACATAACCACAATATAACCGTCAAATTAGGAAATCATCATTGCCAGTTGTCCCAATAATGTCCTTTATTGTAAAATGATCAAGTTTAGTATCTGATTATATTAGGCTGTTATGCAAAGGAATCCTCAACTTTCAAGACTGGCATTTTTGAAGATGACAGACCAATTATTTGGTAAATGTCTCTCATGTTTCCCATGATTAGATTCAGGTCATGAGATCATGCATTTGTGGTGGGATATTGCCAGAGTGAGGCTGTGCTCTTCTCATTTCACCCTATCAGGTGGTACACGATTTTGATTGGTTCCATTATTGGTGAAGTTAACTTTGATCACTTACTTACAGACGTGTCTATGAAATTCTCCCCTGTACAATTATTTTTTCTCTTTGCAACTAATAAATACTACTCGAGAGTATGTTACTAGACCAGTCCTCATTGAATTACTGTGTTTCACTGAAAATGAGACCTAGCTGGACCATCATGTCTAATGCTTCTTTTGGAGCAAAAATTAATATAAGACCCAGTCTTATTTTAATACAATATAAGGCTGAGTCTTATATAAGACCCTGTGTTATGTTAATTATCGCTCCAAAAGACGCATTCGAGCTAATGTTCTGGCTAGGTTTCATTCTCGGGGAAACATGGTAGTTTCTTTTGCTATTTCTTGGTCGAATTTTTTATTACTCTAATGGCTGCCAAATCATGAGCCATGATTAAAATGTGATCATTCCCTCTACATTTCTTAGTTAGCATTCCTGAAAAGGAAATTCTTTCTCTCTCCATTTTATTTATTCACTCATTTATTTATATCAGTATGAATTCACACATTCCTATTTTTATTCAAAGGGTTTAAGTCTGTTATTATTTGCCTTGATGCTCAGGATATTCCATATTTGGCTAGTAAAGGCCCATTCAAGCTAGTATTTCCTCACTTTTGGACACAAAAAGATATTCCAGGCTCATCTTATGCTTTCTCTTCCTCAGCCTGGAATCAGCCGTTTTCCACAGAAGTCCTGGTTCCTTTAAGTGGATAATGATATCTGGAAACCACGATCTGGACATTAGAGATGCTCATTGGTATCAAGGTGGTGTTGCTCTCAGGACATCTCAGTGGGTAGAGCTAGGAAACCCATGTGTGTATGTAATGTGAGTATATACACACCCACATTTACATTTACAAGGTCTGACAATTAAGTTCGTGAAATTGTTGCAACGATATTGCTAACCTTTTTTTGATATCAGAGGGATTATTCATTATGAATTTGTACCAACTTGACAAGTAACCAAGTTTACTATTTGGAGGTGCTGAAAAGGCTGCATGAAAAAGTTAGACGACCTGAACTTTTTGCTAATTCATGGCTCTTGCATCACGACAATGCACCAACTCACATGGCACTGTCTGTGAGGGAGTTTTTAGCCAGCAAACAAATAACTGTATTGGAACACCCTCCCTACTCACCTGATCTGGCCCCCAGTGACTTCTTTCTTTACCCAAAGATGAAAGAAATAATGAAAGGAAGACATTTTGAAGACATTCATTGCATTAAGTGTAATACAACGACAGTTCTGATGACCATTCCAGAAAAAAGTTCCAAAATTGCTTTTAAGGGTGGACTAGGCACTGTCATAGGTTCATAGCTTCCCAAAGGGAGTACTTTGAAGGTGACCGTGTGATATTCAGTAATGAGGTATGTAGCACTTTTTCTAGGATAACTTCGCAACCTCAATTGTCAGACTTTCATATATTTATTTCTACATCTATCTACCTAACTACCTACCTACCTATCAAAAAATAGAGTTCATATCCATGACCCGATTCCAATCCAACAAAACAGAGTTCATTCTATTAGCTCCCTTTCTCTATTTGTATCTTTCTTCCTCCCATTATCCTCCATGTTTAGTAATTGGATCCGCATCCCATTTATGTAACTTATCTCCCATCGCTGTCACAAGCACCCTGTGCAGACCCCGCTTCATGTTGATCGTGCTCTGACACCCACTTTAGGCTTCTGCCATCATCCTCCACCCCTTGGCAAATTCTGTTCTCACCCCACTTCGACTGCAGTACCCCACAATGGTCACTACCACCATCTCTCTTGCATGTGTATTAACCTCTTTTCTCCCTAAACAATACATATTCAATGCAAAAAGGAAAAAAAAGTGTGAAAAATAAAAGTAAGACAATAAGAGATATAACAATGCCATGGTAAGACCTCAAAGCCTCAGTTTCATTACCTTTAAAGTAGTGATAGCAATTTGAACCTTATAGGTTATACAAGAACATGCTGTGTGGGAACTTTTTTTTTCCTGCTTTATTTGTTGTCATATCCTCAGCACTAAATACTTGGCACATAATAGATGCTCAGAAATATTTATAGAACTGAAGAATTGGGAAATTACTTGAAATAATCTATGAAACATACCTTTTTCAATACTAACAAATATATTCAGAATTTTTGTTTTTCATTTGACAATGTTTTAAGTAAACATCCTTTCGGAACTGGCTGGTTTGGAAATGTGAGAGTTTTTATAGCATCCTCTTTTGCACTATTGAGTTGTCTACCATGTAAATGCATTAACTAGATTCTAAAGCTAATTAAAATTAGAAAAGGCAAAAGGACTTCTTCTGGGAGTGTTTATACTGTCAAGCTGCGGTAATCAGAGTCGCTCCTGCTGCCCATGATAAGCAAGCAGCCCCTTTCCTTGATCCCCCTTATCCGCTTATTATAAATTGTGTCAAGTTCTGTATGAGTGGGTGGCCCTTGAAAAGAACTTGGGACATTTAAAGATTCTCTAAAGACAACTAGTGCCCAGCCTTCTCTGTGAGCAAGAGGGGAGGTCTGAGTCTCTGTCCCCAGTGTTCTGGGGGACAGAACAAAGTGAAGCTGAAATCAGAGGCCAGTGAGGGCTGAGAAGTCAGGGCAGCCTGAAGCAACGCTGACCAGGGAGTCCTGTGGTGCAACCACAGTCACAGGGAGTCACGCTGGGCAGGGCTATCCGGAGATGGTTCAACTAAGGCAAAAGACCGCAGGGAGAAGAGCAGGAAGGGCTGAGAGTGGGACTCTGGACTCACACACTCATCCTTCATAACTTACCTATTGAGAAAGGCAGAAAGGCTTCCCTTTTCTTAAACTGTCCATTCTCCAGAAAATGCTCCGGATTGAATGTGTCAGGGGTGGCCCACTCTGTGGGGTCCCTGTGCAGTGCAGTCAGATTGGTCAGGATTATGGTCCCCTGGAGAAGGCAGAAAAGACTCAGGCAAGGCTTGCCCCTCACAACACACCTCTGCAGAGGGGTGGAAGTCCCCTGCTCCCAAGCCTGGGCCTGACCACATCCCCGCTCCCCAACCCACAGTCTTCTCAGACACCCACCCCACCCATGACCCCGCTCTTTGCCATGGGATAACTTGCAATGATGCACTGGAATCGCCTGCTGGGAATTTTACTAGGGAAATGTGGTTCCTCTTCACTGCAGTATGGATCTTATCCACAGGGACAAGTAAGTGCAGGACTTGGGAGGGGCACGTGTGCATCAACGAGAGAAGAACATAACAGCTTGCCAGTCAGTACTGCACCGAAATCAACCCCTTTGCTCAGTGAAGTGATAACTATGGCAGCTCTACCACGGTAAAAGATGGCTCATTCTGTTTCTCCCATTCTCTTCCCTCCAATGTCTACTTCACTGCAGAAGAGGTTTAATAATAGAATCAGGTGCCCAGTAAAAGGAATCACTGTCATGAAAGCATACAGAAAGAACCCCAAGAGTCCTCCTCAAAGCCTGCCTTCCCCTTATTGTGCCTCATCTGATCCTTCAGTGAGGCTGGTCAACTTACTTGAAATTTCTTTTGATTCTGTCTCCTCCATTCTGTGTGCACTGTTGCCGTCTTAGTCCAGGCTACCAACCTTGCTTGTCTGTACTCCTATCATAGCTGGCTAACTATGCCTCATAGCCTCTCTTTCCCCTTTCAATCTGCTCCACACTCTGAAAGCAGAGTTACTTTGAACATCCTTTAATCATGTCACACGCATCTACCCATCTACCTACAACTGGAACTGGATAGATACCCTTCAATAGCTTCTCATCACTCTGAGGTGAGCGATCCATTGCCTGACCCCTGTTCGGGCATGAAAACCATGGCTCTTAGCCTTTATAACATACTCAATTAGATCTCTGAGTTTCCAGGATTGTTAGTAAAGTTGACATTAAAAATCGGTCGTAGAACGAGTTTGTTGAGCTGCGCTGGTTCTCTGGACTTCAGTGAATTGGTAGAAAATTGCAAACAAAACAATTTAAACCTCAGCCTTCACCTACAACAGTCAATCAGTTAGAAAATAGTGAATGCAGTAGCTGTAGGAATAGCTGCTGTTCCTGACTCTGCAGGGACAGTGACCAAGGAGTATCGAATGGGTAAGCAACTCGGGTTCTGCCTCTTTGTACGACACACATAGAGAAACACACACAAGCTGGAATGGACCCACAAGGTGGTGAGAAAGAAAGCAAAGGAACTGTAAATGTGCAGTGCGCAGAGAGGACGCTAGGGGGCACAGGAGAACTGCCCGCTGAAATCCTAAAAGGGGTGGGCGGAGTGAGATCACATTTTCCTTTGTGAAGAGACAGAATTTAACAGAGACCAAATGAGAACAATTGCAAGACTCTTTTAAAGTCAAAGTAAATTAACTTCTGTGTAGAGAACACGGTGTACTACAAAAAAAGATGAGTGTGGAATGAGAACAGATCTGGTTCTGCAACTCAACTCGTCACTTTGTAGTTGAGAATTCTCACACAAGGTGAATTGCTCCGAGCATTGATTTCCCAGTTTATAAAATAAGAAGAAAAGTTATTCTGAGGACTAATTAAGACATTTTGAAAGAACCTATGTAGTCCATGGCACATAATTATTGCTTAATAAGTGTTGGTTACATTTTCTCCATTTCTAATAATTAATATTGCACACACTTGGATTGGTTTCTCTTATGAGACAGTCCCAAAACAGGGCTGTAAGTAAAAGCTGGACAAATGCCTGTGGGGATAGTATGTTAGAAACACCAGCACTGATGGGATGTTGGCCCAAGTGGTCTCAACCGTCCCTTCGTATTGTATTATGCTACGAGCCCAGTATTGTGAGGCAGAATTTTCCAAAGTAAATCTGGCAAGTCCCTGTCCTGTGAGATGCTCTAATAAGGCAAAGAGTAAGATTCGATGACAAAGTCTCACTATGAACTGCTGCCGGCTGTATCTCCACAAAGATTCATAGTACACATTATATAACAAAAACGACAGTGAGAAATTCTACAGCAAAGAAAAGTCAATCTTTGCCTAAACGTATTTGACCTGAGAATCCCCCTTCCCCTCCATAATAACTATCATATCTCTAAAGGCCATACAAGGGGGAAAAAAACTAGTGTTAAATCGGGTATAACATAACTCGCTCCCCACTTAAGTGATTCCCCAGGGCAAGAATACAATGTCACTTTTCAAGTTCAGATTCGTATCATTTAAAAAGATGCACTTGAAGATCTGAGGCAGGGAGTCCCTAATTACCTTGGGCAGGTGGTATCCAGCCAGGGTGGTGTCAACTGTCACTTCCCTGGGCACGTTCAAGGGGATGATATTTCCCATTCTCTGCACCTCATGGATAACGGCATTGGTGTAGGGCATGGACTCTCGAGCAGCCATGCTCGGAGGCTGTGACCGGCCAATCACTGTGTCGATCTCAGCTTGTACTTTTTCTGGAAAAGAAGAGAAAGTTCTATTAGTCGATTATGCCACAACTTTCCTTGAGCCTGGCTACGCGAAGGAATGGAATAACCAGAATCAGAATGGCTAAAATTAGAGTAGGCTTTCTAGACTCTTGTTTCTCAAGGATATATAAGAGTGGAAAGCAGGCCCTGCTGTAAGACAATTCTGGTTGCACACATTTGCTCTAACCAATTACTGTTCTACGTTACTTAAAATCTTTGATCCTCAGTTTCCTCTTCTTATTATGTGAGGCTAAATCTACCTTCATCTTAAGGATATTTTGAGATTTATGTGAACTGATATAGGTGAGCACCCAACAAATGATAGAAGCTGTTAATTGTTTCTCAATCTCTGTTTTTTCCTTTTTCTATAGTAACAGAGATTTTAACTGGATACCTGGCTTCCCAGCCAAAGACTAGTTTCCCACATTTTTTTGTGACTAAATGTGACTATGTGACTGAGTTCTGAACAATAGAATGTATGTAGGAGGGATGTTTAATACTTGCAATATGCCCTTAAGGAAGGATATATGCTGCCTTCTACTTCTTCCCTTCTTATTGGTAGAAAAGCAGCTGTAGGGTGGAGCCATTTGAGAGTGGCATCATTTTAGACACAAAAGAAAAACATATTGGAAAGAGCTTGGAACCCAAATGGCTCTGCAGAGGCCAATTTAAAGGTTTACCTGTGAGTGAAATAAATTTCTATCGTTTTACTTTACTGTCCATTTAAAAATTTAAAAGTGATAAAATATACATAACATAAAATATATCATCTTAATCATTTTTAAGTGTACAGTTTAATAGTGTTAAGTATACTCACATTATTATGTAAGCAATCTCCAGAACTTTTTTATTATACAAAACAGTAATGCTATATTCAGTAACAATGCCTCCCCATTTTCCCCAGCCTCTGGCAACTACCATTCCACTGTCTGTTTCTATGAATTTGAGTGCTCTTGGTACTATACATATAAGTGGAATCATACAGTATTCGTGTTTTTGTGACTGGATTATTTAACTTAACATAATGTCTGAAAGGTTCATTAATTGTAGCATGTATCAGAATTTCCTTCCTTTTTAAGGCTGAATGACATTCCAATATACCCCACATTTTGTTTATCTGCTCATGCACCAGTGGTCACTTGGGTTACTTCCACCTCTTGGCTCTTTTGAATAATACTGCTATGACCATGGGTGTAAACTTTTATCATCTTAAGCCATTATTATTTTAGAGCCTCTATTGTAGAATCAAGTCTATATCCTAACGTGGCAGGTTTCAAACGTTTTTAGAAATGTAATTTACAGTTACAAGGCATTTTACATCATGACTCAGAATATATACGTATATGTTTTCATGAAGAAACTTATCCTTACTACATGGGGAGCTTTCTGATCTTTTCTATTCTATTTTTATTTTAGGAAAAAATTGTTGATTCAGAAAATTGATTTTATGTCCTGTTAATAAACTGTTACCGACAGTTTAAAAAACTGTATTGTAACAGATCTGATCTCTCCTATACTCAAACTGTTCTGTGACCTGGAGAGAGAAAAATAATTATAACAGTCACAGTCATTGAGTGGGGAAGATATGCAATCTGAGGAGAAGATATATAAATAATGTGAGATAAGGACAATAATGGAGGTGCATTAGGTCATCTTTAGAGGAAAAAAATGCTTGTAATTTCTTAGACAAGTGGGGAAACAAGTTATGAGGGGGAGTATTTAGTAGATTCTCCAAACAGAGCTAGCTAGTTGTTTACCATGTACAGAAATTAGGGAAATACATTCCTGTAGATGGAAGAACAGGTGTGATGACACAGAGGCATAAATAAAGACTGTGCAAAGAAAATGACGTGTAATTTAGTGAAGCAACCATGTAGGGAGGCGGACTTGAGGCTGCTAAGGAGGAGAGGCACATCCGAGGCTGTGATATAACAGACCAAAGAGTCTGAACTTTATCCACATGGCAATGGACGACATTACTTAATAGGAGGGAAGGCTAGGACCATATTTCCCTTTCTTCCTTCCTTCCTTCCTTCCTTCCTTCCTTCCTTCCTTCCTTCCTTCCTTCTTTCCTTCCCTCTTTCAATCCCTCCCTTCCTTCCTTCCTTCCTTCCTTCCTTCCTTCCTTCCTTCCTTCCTTCCTTCCTTCCTTCCTTCCTTCCTTCCTTTCTTGTTTTGTACGATCTGATGTCTAACTTCCCCTAGAACCAGATTTCATGTGAGAATATAACTCTTTCCTGGAACTCACCACAATGTCAATTACCTTCACCAGCTCCCTACTAGACTGAGTTTCCTGATGGCAGGGTCTCTGTTATATTTGTATTACGTGGATCCATCACAATCCTGACAGAAAAATTGAAGAGCCTGCCATTCTGAGTCCACATTGGCTCCTACCTATCTTCCCATTCTACCATGCTATCTTTTGCCCCCAACTTTGGGGCTGTGTGTCCCAGGAGGCACTATTGTGTCCTGGCCCAGGCCTACTTACTCCCTGACACGCTCACCTTGGATTTCTGGGTAGAGAGCCATGTAAAGCAGACCCCAGCGCAGTGTTGTCGAAGTTGTCTCCGTTCCAGCAAAGAACAGGTCCAGGGTACTGACGATGAGGTTTTCGTCATTGAAGCTTGAAGTAGGATTGTCCGCATGCTAGAAAGCACCACGTTTATTAGTTTAGTCAGAGGGTTCTCAGTTGCCACAATACGCAGAAGCTTCATGTGGAAGGGAAGATCCCCAGGAGAAATGGCTTTCCCTTGGTCTCCTCAGGGGGCAGGGTCTTATTAGAGTAATATCATTATTAGCATCATCCTGCCCAACTGCTGGAAGCTGTCATTAGTTTGGGTGGGTGAAAATCAAGACAACTATTATTTATGTGTATAATTTGGGAGAAGCTATCTGTAAGTGGAAAGAGAGGCTATGAGTGGAGAGACAGACTTGGGTTCCAATATTAACCACACAACTCACTCTCTCTATGCCCCAGGGCAAGTCACTTAACCTCTCTGTGCATCAGTTTCCTGTGTTATAAATAGAAATAACAAACCACACCCATGAAGATGACATTAGGAATCACGTGAGATGCAAAGGGCACATAGCAAATACTCTTCAAATATTTACACTGATACTAGAAGGAATAAACTGAATTCCTCTTATGTACAGTAATTTATACATTTCTCGGTTAATCTTTTCCTTCTTGGTGGAATCTTTCTGATTCTATTAACCAATCCTCATGGCATTTCATCACGTTCACCACTTCCTCTGAAAGCTTCAATTTCTCAGCATTCCCTCCATGTGTGGTCCCATACCTGCACACCACATAGCAAGTGAAGTCTCCTCCTCTGAACAGAAGTCAATGCTTCTGTTAATATTGTGCCAATAAGCTGAAATAAGGCAGGAGATGGCAAAGAAATCCACCATTCTGCCAACTTCCACAGTAGGAACAGATAGTGTGATGAGTCAAAAACTATGACATTAATGCAATGATGCGTATTAATCAGAGGGGTTGGTGCGTTCAAAGCTACACATCCAATTTGGCTTTTTCTCGTTTCTTTCCAATACTGTTGGGAAGTGGATGATGTGGGGTCCCACTTAGGCACTGAGGATTAGCTCTCGCATCCGACTCAGCTTTACTTGGGTTCTGCACTGGGGACTGAGGGAAGGGGTAGGTCACTGGGCACAGGCCCAACTAATAATGAAATGGTGCTCTGAGGCTCAGTTCTTACCTTTCCTTTTTTCATATAGCTCCTTCAGCTATGCGTGTAGGGTAGAGAATGGAAGATGAAAAGGCAGTGTTTGGGCATTCCCAAGGCCTCAAGCCAAATGCCACTGAACCCGTCTTTATTTCTAATTACCGCATCCATCCTGACTTAATGGTCCTCTTCCACTCTATGAAATACTGCCTCTGTATCTATTCCCCTGTGGTAGGCTGATAATGACCCACAAAGATGTCCGTGTCTAATTACTGGAACCTGTGAGTGTTATCTCATAAGGAAAAGGGACTTTATAGATATGATTAAGGTAATGACCTTGATATGGTTAGATTATCCTGGATAACCCCAGTGGGCCCAAGAGAATCACAAGAGGCAAGAGGGTAGTAAGGGAAGATGTAAGGATGGTAGCAGAGAAGATGCTGCATTGATAGCTTTGACGATGTAGGAAGGAGCCATGAGCCAAGCAATGTAGGCAGGGTCTAGAAGCTGGAAAAGTCAAGGAAACAGATTCTCCTCTAGAGCTTTCCAAGGAGCCAGCCCTGCCAACCCTTTGACTTTAGCCCAGTCCATCTGGTTTCAGACTTTTGACCTTCTGAGCAATAAGAGAATAAACTTGTGTTGTTGTGAGTCACTAAGTTAATTTATTACAGCATCAATAGGAAACTAGTACATATACTTCCCCCTCCCTCCCATTTGTTCTTTAAGAACAAAACACAAGAAACAACTTTGGTTTCCTCACCTTTTCTATTTCCTTGAGGTATGCATCTATAAAATCCCTTGGTTTGTCAGGATTCCAATCTCTCCTGTGGTTTTCAATCACACGGGCAATAAACAATTTCAGTTTCTCCCATTTGACTAAGACTGTTTTGTGTGGTCCAGGAATGAATTTCATTATCCATGGAAACATATTATACAGCTAATTGAGAAAAACAAAACAGTCATGGAGACAACATGGTATCAGTTTTCCACTTTTTCAGACAACCCCAGTGTTCTCGTTCTTGCTTTTGCTTGAGACCTTGACTCTTAGACCTTGACTCTTTTCTTCTCTCTCATCCCTCTTTTTATGTCTCCAGCAAAGCATTTCAGCACTCTGTGCAAAATATATCCAGTTTCAGACCACCTTACACCACCCCAACTGATTTGTCATCGTAGTACAAACCACTATGTCTTACCCGGATGCTGTAACAGCCTCCAACAGTTTTTCTGATTCTATTCTTAAACCCATTCCCCGTCTATTTTTCCATAGAACTGCTAGAATGGTCATTTAACAGTTTAATCAGATCATTTCACTTTCTGGCTCTTAGTTCTTCAATGACTTTCCATGACACACTTAAACTTCTACATCATTCTCTGAGCATATAAGCTCTACTCGAGCTGGCCCCTGCAAACACCTGTCTCATCCTTTGCTGTCACTTCCGCCATCTTACTTTCTCCAGTCCTGCTCCATTGGCCTCTGCAATGACATGAAGGATAGTCCTGTTTAGGCCTTTGCATTTGCTATTCCTTCCACCTGGAATGTTCTTCCTCTGAAATCTGTATAATCCCAGCACCTCAATTCATTAAAGTGCTGCTGAAATGTCTACTTGGAGTGGTCATATCTGATGAGCCTATAAGAGGCAGAAACACTGTCACCAATTCCCATTCCTTCATTCTGTTTTGTTTTCTTCATGGCAATTATTGTGTGTGTGTGTGTGTGTGTGTGTGTGTGTGTGTGTGTGTTATATGTAATATATACAGAGGGTGCCAAAAAATGCATACACATTTTAAGAATGGAAAAAACTGTATCAAAATTGTAATACTCAGTATATACCAATAACAAAGGATGAATACAAGTCATATGTAAACATTTTTTTCGCAACCCCAGTATATGTACTTTATTTGTTAAACATATATGTTCGTTTGTCTGCCTACACTGAGGTGTAATCTCCATGTGGGTAAGACATTTTTTTTAAATACAGTAGTTTTGGAATATATTTTCTCCAACAGTATCTGGTAGAAAACAGCATGGCATAATAGAAAATCACCTGGACTTAAGAGATGACATGCGCTTGACCATTAGTTCTGCTGCTTTCTAGCTGTGATACTTTGGTGGTGATGGTGCTGATGAAGCTGATGCTGCTGTAACTTGCTGTTCCTTAGTTTACCTTGCTAGAAATGGGGCCCCAGAGCTATTCTGGTGACCAGATGATACATTTTTGTTGTTATGATCCAGTAAGTTAATTTATTACAGCATCAATAGGAAACCACACTTGTCCCCCACCCCCATTTGTTCTTTAAAAACAAAACACAGGAAACAACTTTGGACATGAGATCCACTAAGCCCTTAAGAGAGAGCAAGTGGACCACTATCTGGATTTGCTTACACACGCCCATATCTGCCTGCATACACTATGCTGCTTCATTTCACCTTTAAAGGATTGTTGTGAAAATTCACTGAGATAAAGTATGCGTAGTTGTCTATCAACAAGACTGGTGTATTTAGGGACTCTAAGAAATGCTTGTTACCCTTAAGAAATCCTTCTTACCCTTCCAGGAATTTCTTTTCCCTGGGGAATGTCAGCTGGGGACCCACTGAACTCTCAGGACTCCCCGTGTTCTGTCTTAATAGAAAGGAGGAAAACAGAATCACTGAATTTGGGACCACCATGACTAGAATTGAGAACAAGGAATTCATAAATAACTTTTACAGTAATAATAATAGCTCATATTCATTATGCCCTTTTCATGTGCCAGGAGTCATGCTGACTTCTTTATCCATTTGGTATGATGGCTCCATAACCTCCAGGCAATGATGCTAGCTGGGAATAAATAATAATAAATCCACTTCTGGACACCAGAGAGGTCCCTTAACACTTGAGGCCGTTTCTTTCACTAAAAGTGTCTTACAAATCCAGAAAATTGGATGAGATCAAGAAGCTGAATAGAGTTTTTGACAGACTCACAGGCCTCGCGTGCAGGGCCCACCAAAGGAGGGTTGAGATTTGAACCCTAAATGTCTTTATCCTACCAAATTAGGTTTTTTCCTTTCTTAAAGTGTGTATGCATTTTTGGGCACCCTCTGTATATATTACACACATATATATCATAACACACACATACACACACACACACACACACACACACACACACACACACACACACACTAATTGCCATGAAGGAAAATAGAATAAAGGAATGGGAAAAGATGACAGGGGTGCTGCCTCTTGTAGGATCATCAGGTATGACCAATCCACGTAGACATTTCAGCAGCACTTTAATGAAGTGAGGGGCTAGGATTATACAGATTTCAGAGGAAGAACATTCCAGGTGGAAGGAATAGCAAATGCAAAGGCCTAAACAGGACTATCCTTCATATATCCTGTTGAAGGGCATGTAAATACTGTAACTGCTTTGGGAATCTTTAGGCATCTTTAATGTCCTGGAATACACCTATATGTAGGAGAAATGAGTGGATGTATCCACAGGAACAGTTGTACTACAATGTTTGTGGCAGCTTTATTCCTAACATCCAAAACCTGGAAAGCACCCAGGTGTCCATCAGCAGAGAACAGAGTAACAAAGAATGACACAGTTATAAAATGGAATACAATCAGAATTTTCCAAAAGAGCCACTAACACAGTCGAATCTCAAAACAACCTGCCAAGGGTGAAGCCAGGCACAGGCGAGTACTTCTGAGGGAGGAGGGAGATGGCTGGTTTCGGGAGGGACGTGGAGAGGAGAGACTCAAAGGCAATGACACTATTACTCTTTTTAAATAAAACATCGGTTCCTAAGTGCATGTCATGTCACAAATATTTAACAATATCATCAAAAACACTAGAGTCACAGACTGATTTTAGATAAGATTATGTTGAAGTCAGGTTTAAAAATTTATATTTTAGCTTAAATAAACCCATCTGTGTCTGACATTAGCCCCAAAGTCCTAAACCAAGATATAAAAAGAGAACTGCTTACATGGCAAAAGATTGACACTTCCAGAGCGATGACCTCATCCAGCAACCTCAGCATTTCTTGGAATTGATCATCCTGGTACTCGAAGCGCTCCCCAAAGGTGATGGAGCAAATAATATTGGAAACTGCACTGTTGATCTTGAAATGAGGGTTAAAAGGCTGTCCTGCAGATGGAACAAAAGATGGATCCTTCAGATTGGTTTGTTTCCGTTTTCTGCTGAGATTCTATATGACATATGACATACCGAGTGGAGAAAAACATGTTAGGCTCATTTCACAGCATCCTACACTGGGTCTGACATATAGCATGTTCTCAGGCAATGCCTGGGAAGTCAAATTGATGACCAGGATTTAAAATCGGTAACGTCTTTCTTTTTTTTTTTTATGATGATTAAATATATATATATATATATATATATATATATATATATATATATATATATATATATGGTATACAATATTATATTAGTTTCAGGTACACACAATAGTTATTCAACATTTATATACCTAAAACGAAGTGACCACCGCAAGTCCAGCAACCTTCTGATACCATACTATGCTACCACAATATTAATGACTATATTCCCCATGCTGTACATTACATCTCCATAACTTATTTGTTTTATACCTGGAAATTAGAACCTCTTATTCCACTTCACTTTTTCCCCCTTTTTGTAATTTTTCAATTACAGTTGACATTCGATATTATTTTATATTAATTTCAAGTGTATAGCATAGTCATTAAACATTTATATAACTTAAGAAGCGATCCCCCTGAGTAGTCTAGTACCCACCTGGTTACATAGTTATTACCATATTATTGACTATATTTCCTATGATTTAATTTACATACCCATGTCTATTTTGTAACTAACAATTTGCACTTCTTAATGCCTTCACCTTTTTCACCCTTCCCCCAAAACCCCTCCCAATGAATCTAGTACCCATCTGACACTATACATAGTTATTACAATATTATTGACTATATTCCTTATGCTATCCCCTACATCCCCGTGACTACTTAGTAACAACCAATTTGTACTTCTAAATCCCTTCCCCCTTTTCACCCATTCCCAACCCCCCTCCTAGTTGGCAACCATCAAAATATTATCTGTATTTGAGTTTGTTTCTGTTTTGTTTGTTTATTTTCTTCTTTAGATTCCATATTCTCATATAAGCAAAATCACATTGCATCTGTCTTTGTCTTTCTGACATACTTCACTCCAGCACAATACCTTCCAGGTCCATGCATGCCAATGGATGGTGAGAATCCATTCCCTTCCATGGCCGAGCAATATTCCACTGTATATATGTACAACCTACTCTTTTTTCATTCATCCATCAACAGACATCCAGGCTGCCTCCACATCTTGGCCATTGTAAACAATGCTGTAATGAACATATGGATGCCCATGGCCCCTTGAAGTAGTGTTTTAAGTTTCTTCAGATAATTACCCAGAAGTGGGATTACTGGGTCCCTCTTCGTCACTTGTTACAGCCTTTGTTTTAAAGTCAAATCTATTTTGTCTGGTACAAGTGATGCTACCCCAGCTTTTGTTTTTTCATTTCCATTTCATGAAACATATTTCTCCCTTTACTTTCAGTCTGTGTATGTCTTATGATCTGAAGTGAGTCTCTTGTAGGTAGCACATATAAGGGTTTTGTTTTCTTATCCATTCAGCCACCCTGTATTTTGATTGGCACATTTAATCCATTTACATTTAAAGTAACTTGATAGATATGTAGTTATTGCCATTTTATTATTCACATATTTGATTTTTTTGTCTTAAAGAAATCGTGTAATATTCCTTGTAATACAGGTTTGGTGGTGATTAACTGCTTTAGTTTTTTCATGTCTGGGAAGCTCTTTATCTGTCCTTCAATTCTAAATGATAGTTTTGCTGGGTAAAATAATCTTTGTGGTAGGTCCTTACTTTTCATCACTTTGAATATTTCCTGCCAATACTTTCTGGCCTGCAAAGTTTCTGTTGAGAAATTAGGTGACAGCCTTGTGGGAGCTCTCATGTAGATAACTGCTTTTCTCTTGCTGCTTTTCAGAGTCTCTCTTTGTCTTCAACCTTTGGCATTTTAATTATGATGTGTCTTGGTGTGGGCCTCTTGAGTTCATCTTCTTTGGGATCCTCTGCCCTTCCCGAGCTTGTATATCTACTTCCTTTGCCAGGTTAGGGAAGTTTCCAGTCATTATTTCTTCAATAGGTTTTCAATTCTTACTCTCTTCTCTGCTTCTGGTATCCCTGTGATGCAAATGTTGGTATGCTTGATGTTGTCCCAGAGGCCCCTTAAACTCTCCTCAGTTTTTTGGATTATTTTTTCTTTTTGTTGTTCTGATTGGGTGTTTTCTGCTGTCTTACTTTCTAAATCACTGATTCGATCCTCTGCTCATCTAATCTACTGTTGATTCCCTCTAATGTATTCTTCATTTCAGTTATTATAATCTTTATGTCTGATTGGTTCTTTTTTATGTTTTCTATCTCCATTTTTATGTTTCCTATGTCTTTGCTGAAGTTCTCCCTGGGATCACTGAGCTTCCTTCTAACCAGTGTTTGGAACTCTGTGCCTGGTAGAATGCTTGTCTCCATTTCGTTTAGTTCTCTTTCTGGAGCTTTGTTCTGTTCTTTTATTTGGGACATGTTTCTTTGTCTCCCCATTTTGGCTGCCTCCCTATGTTTGTTTCTATGAAGAGTTGCTATTCCTCCCGGTCTTAGTAGAGTGGACTCATGTAGTAGGTGTCCTGTGGGATGCAGTGGTACAATCTACCTCATCACCAGAGCTGGGTGCTCTCGGTGTGTCCCTTGTGTCGGTTGTGTGTGCCCACCTGTTGTACAGACTTGATTGCTGTTTGCTTGTCAAAGAGGGGGATTGACCCTTAGGCTGATTTGATGTGAGAACTGGCTATGACTATAGTGGAGGAACTGTTGTGCTGGGGCTGATGCTACAGAGCAGGGTTCGGTTTAGCAGGGATCTGGTACCTGCCCAGTCTGCCCTTTGTGTGTGTCGTCCTTGGAAGTGGCTGGGTGATGCTCCAGCCCAGTCCAAAGCTGGCCACTGGGCATGCCAGCCCTGGGGCCTCCCAGCCCTGGGGTCTTCTGCAAGGGATCCACTGCAAGCCAAGTTCAGCCGTAGTCAGTGCCCTTCCTGTGGCATACTGGCATGAGTCCCAAAGCAATCCCAAGATGGCTGACACCTGTGCTGTGCTTGGAGGTGCCTTGAGAGGGCAATATGTGAACCAAGGCTGGTTGCCAGTGGTACTGAGCTTAGGGATGTTCAGCCAGAGGTAAGAGACATGAGGAAACCAGATACTGCTTGTTTGGTTTTGTAAACCTTTGAGAGATTTTAGGAAATTCTGCAGCATGAGCTAAGGCAGACTGCTTATATGGAAAAGCCACTGGAAGTGGCTAGGGTGTGCCTGAATCTTGGGTGGGGTATGGTCTCAGGGAATCACTAGGGTGCGGCAGAGGTAAGGTAATAGTCAGTTTAAAGGAGACTCAGATATGCTGTCTGCATGCATCTGCATGTGTCTGCATACAGGAAGGGGGAGGGCTCAACAAAGAAACAATGGCTTCTGCCAACTCCAAGGTCTGGGAGAAAGCTGCCCCTACAGCCCTCAACCTGCAGCTAGACGATTCAGTTACTCCCCATGCATCCTTGGAGCCTTTTGCCTTTTGATTTGCTCCCCAAGTGCTGGAGCTCAGAGTGAGAAAGTCCAACAGTGAGTATGTAATTCTTTGTGTGCTCCCTTTAAAAGGAGCACCTGGGATTCCAGCCCCAGTCCATCTCACTCAGCCATAATCTCCGAGGGTTTTCAGTCAGAAGTTATAGGAACTTCTACCCGGCACTGAAACCATAGTTTGGGGAGGTGATGGGACCCCTCACTCCTCAGGGGAACTTCCACAACCGGGCTATGCCTCCCAGTTTTTAATGGTCTCACATGGATGTGGGACCAGCCTGTTTTGTGTCTCTGCCCCTCCTACCAGTCTCAACGTGGCTTCTCCTGTATGTCCTAGTTGTAGGGCTTTGGTTCAGCTAGACTTCAGGTGATTCTCAATAATGGTTGTTCTGTGGTTTAGTTGTAATTGATGTGGTTCTGAGAGGAGGTGAGCACAGTGTTTATCTACTTCGCCATCTTCACTGAAAAATCAATCAGTAATGTCTTTAATCCCCATCTTCTTGTGATTAATTCTAGAGCTCCGTGATGGCAGGGTCATGATTAGTTATTCATAGTTACATTCTCAGTACCTAACACAGTGCTGAGTACAGGATAGGCACTTACGTGCTTCCTAAGTAACTGTTCAGTGAAGGAATGAGCCAGTCTTCTGCATCTGTCCTAGGAAACACTCACCGTTCTCCTCTTCTATTGTCTGGTTGAGATGTTGGGTCTCCTCCTGTATGCGTTCTTCTAAGCTCCTCTTTCCTAAGCCAAAGTTCCTTAGTGTTGTCAGGGTGAACCTTCTTTGTTCCTTCCATGACTGGCCATTGGACATGATCAATCCTGGTGGGAAAAAAAGCTAAAATTATAAAAAGAAAGCCAACAAATGGTATGGGGATGTGTATCAGATGGAGGGAAGGATAAGGGCATTAGGCATTTGAAAACTATTCAGAGAAATCACCCCAAAGCAGTGGATATAATTGCTGGCATGTATTGACTACAATGCCAGGCACTTTAGTATTTTTTAGGCATTATGTAATTTAGTACTCTCAGAAACTCTATGAAGTAGATACAATTATCACCCCTTTCCCCATTTTGCTGATGGGAAAACTGAGGCTCAAGGGATAAAGTAAACTTTGGCAAGGTCACACAGTTAGTAAGTGGCTAAACAGGCATGCAAGTTCGGGTCGGCCTGACTACAAAGCCCATGCTTTGATTAGTAGCCATATAGGTAGATTTACGTATCTATGTGATGCGACATTCTAACAATGCACTCATAGGTAGCACAAAATCCATATTTGTAAAGCAGTAAGCCTTTTATGAGTATTATAGGAGAGGTCCTATTTAAGCTGGACCTTAACAGTTGAAGAAATGACTGAAATAAGCAAGGAAGAATGAATATTTCATATATCCAGGGGTGGGATTCTCACATGTTCAAGAGAACATCATTTGTTTTATAACACAGGTAAGGCCACACTCCTTTTCAGTTGTTCACTTCCGTGGCACTTCAACTCCTTTGAAAATCTGGCTTTGGCCTCCACCATCTCAACGAAATGACCCTCTTTGTTGTTAAATCCAGAGATACTTTGCAACCTCACTTTGCTTGGTTTTTCAGCAGCTTGAGATACTTCGTTCTTGAAATACTCTCTTCCAATGATGCTCAGGGCATCACACTCTGCAGGTTTTCTTCCTAATTCTCTAACAGTAGAGAACTTCCCCTCTCTTCTGCTATTTCATCTGCTTCTACCAAATTCTGAAATGATGGAGCTCTTCAAGATAAGAAGAGCTTCTCTTTTTTCACCCTATACTCCTGTTCAGGGAAATCTCATCGAGTCCTAAAATTTTAAATAACATCTGTTGATAGTGACCATCTATTTCTATCTCCGAGCTCCAGACACATATACAACTGTCTGCTTGACTTTGCCAACTGAACGGCATTTGAAAGAGCATATCCAGGATTGAATTCATGCTTTTCTACATAAAAGTCGCCTCCTGAAGTCATACCAAACACCCTGTACTCCTCCAAATGTTCTTTCTTTCCATCATTTATCCATTTTAGTGTCCATCTCAACACTTCATTCTTGCTCCATTCTCCTTTCAATTAGGTCATCGTGTCTTACTGGATTTACCTGCTGAATATATTCAACCCATGTATCTTCACTGCCACTGTCCTGGTTTAACCTGCTATATTGTCATTCCTTGCCATCTCTCTCATCCAAGCTACAGCCTTCTCAATCCTAAAAGGCTAAAAATAGTCTCTTGTTTCCATGATTCTGTTATCTCCATTGGGAACCAAATGTTTTTAAAATGTGCAGTGTAAATATGATGATTCCATTCTTTAATGAAAACCACTGAAGAGCTTCACTGTTATTTGGGTAAAAACAAACATCTTTAACAAGTACTTACTTGCATGAACTATGCCTGGACAAGGTCAGCAGCTTCATCTCCATTTAACTATCTCCATTTAATTTTTGTGTTTGCCACATTGGCCACCTTTTCAATTCCTCAAATTCACTGTCCTTCATACCTCAGGGACTTTTTATTAATAGATTCTAGTCCCTCGGCCTGATTGTTTCTTCACTTTATTAAATTCATTGTAATTTACTTGTGTAAGTTTTTTATGAATCTCAGGAGTAGATTGGATACCCTTAGTAAGTGTATCCTACATTTATCTTCATAGCACAAGGCTTAAAATTGTTATAGTTAATTGACACTGTCTTTTTTTCTGAATAGAATTGGACTTATATAGGGACTTGGAGTTTATAAATTCTACTCACTGTTACATCACTGATGCCTAGCTGAGCTTCACATGGCACATAATAACTACAGGGAATGGATGTAGAGTTAATGGATAAAATATTTCAAAGAGGCATTGGGGAAGTACCTGAAACAAAATGGTGCTTTGGTAGAGTAATAGACTTGAATTTCTCATTTAGATTTTTAAATATTTAAATTTACTTAATGACAATTTAGAGTATTCATGCCACACTGGTCTAACATAGACAGGAAGGCCCAAGATATTCTGTCAAACACAATTTAATGAAAACACATAAGGAACTATAGGCAGAAAGAAGGAATTAATAAGCAGCAGGAGGAAGCAGAACCACATACGTTTCCTAGGGGAAGAAAAAGCGAATGCATTGCCTCTTTCTCTGCTATCATTGAATGATGGGTTACTTGTCAATCATAGCATCTAAAGTGAGTTCACACAGGAGATGCAACTTTTCCCAAATCCCTGACATTAATGCTTACCCTGCCGAATCCTGTGAGAGGGTACCTTAAATAGGGAAATGTGAGCATCCAACTTCCTTTAATGGCAGGAATTTTATAATGGGATTGTCTCTGGGGAGTGGTGGAGAATTATTGACACAGAGGCACCTTTAAAAGACCTTAAGAATATTAGACATATACATCTTCCATTGGTCAAAAACTTACCATTGTTCTTGAAGATCAGGTCTCGGATAGGGGCCACGGGGCGGTTCACAATCTTTTGGTCCTGGTGGACAAGGGCTTCTTTGATTAAGGGTAATCCAGTTACAATAACTGTAGAGAAGCAACCGACTTCCATGCTGAAAATGTTGCCATATTTCTTCACATGCTGAAAAACATTCAATAATTACAGATGAATATGCACATGTCTGTGTATCCAGGAAAGAAGGGAGTGTGTGTAGCTGGGCAGCTTGTATTGAGGGCAGTCTGCGTGTGCATGCAGTGTGTGCTCACCTTGAACTGATGGGAATGTCCCTCCCTGTTTCCTTTCCTCCTCCTGGCAATCAGACCTGGATTTAATTCACTGCAGGACATGGACATACCTTATAAAACATCCATTCATGTAGCCAACCTACACGAATTGAGCAAACATGTACCACTGTCCTGAAAACAAGTTATAAAGCTATAACTATAATGAAATAACGGGTCTCTAAACTCAAGCATCTTAGAGTCTAGTGAAGGGAGGGATTTCAACACATGTGACTCACCAAACAGGGCTGACATCTGTTTAGTATAAGTCTGGTGTAGCAACCATGGACTTCTTAATAAATCACATCTGTTTAACCAAAAGGGAATGTCCCTTTTCTCAATGTGGACTAGAAGATGGAAAATTCATTATAGAGCTGGGGTCAGGTCGGGAGAAAAGCACTCTAGCTCCAGAGCCACATTTGAATCTTAGCTCTATGCTTCACTAGCTGTGGGCCCTTGAGAGAGTTGTTTCCCTCTTTTGAGCCTCAGCTCGACAGCTATAAAAGGAAAAAAATGATTCCTCCCTCAAAGGGTTTTGTAAAGTAGAATGACAGCAGCAATGTGAAAGGCATTTTGCTCCCTGGTACCTGGTGCAGAGCCACTCGAGTCTCTGAGGAATCACCGGGCTCTGTGTGCAAAGGGATGTGGATGCATGCTCATGGTGACAGAGAGGACAGGTGCACATGGATGTGTGGGAGGAAGGCACTCGTGGTCACAGACGGCCACATTCCTGGGTTTCACGTTAAGCCACTTTCACATTTTATCATACTCAATCTCACAACCACCCCAAGGTAGTAATGATTTTCCTTGTCTTTCAGAAAACGAAAATGAGTCCTAGCCAAGTAAGGTAGCCAAGGTGACAAAGCTATTGAGTGGTGGGAATTTGGCAGGCATTACGTGAGACTGGAGAACAAGAACATGAAACTGAGTTGGTGCCGGGACCTAGTAGGTGAGTTTAGTGGGAGAGAGAATGAAAGTGAGAATGACAGGGGGAGTGGTGACGAGAACGGACAAGCGTGTGGGTGTGTCATGAGTATGCACAAAGGCGCAGGTATGTGCAAGATGGGTTGAATAGCAGTGAATGGTCACCAGTCAAAGTCTCTCCTGACCTGTCTATTTAAGAGACGACTCTCATAAGACCCTGCCCCTGCCTCTTGTCTACTAGGCTGTGTCACGTTGCTGGCAGTTGATGAAATAGAAGGGCTTCTTTTTCTCCAGGTGTCTGTGGCCCCTCCTCCCCGATTCCCAAGCACTTATGCTCCCCCATGTCACCCTTAGTGTCCGGGACCCCACCACCACCATCAGAGCAAATACAGTGGATTCAATGTCATTCTACCTCCCTGCTCCCATATTAAAACACCGAGCCTGACTCAATTTTTCCATTGTTCTTATGCCCCAGAGACCTCCACCAATCTTTGTTCATCTCTAGCAAAGTATGCCATGTCTTGCTAGAAAGCGTTGAGCCAAGATTCCATCTCGAGCTGGTCTACCTCTAAAGCACATGTGTTTACTTCTAAGAAATGGCAGGGAATGGGGCCATGTAAATCAAGCAGGTTTTTTATTTCATCTTGCTGAATGCCAGGATGGACTGTTCAGGCTTCATAAAAGGATTTCTTGATTACTCTAGGATATTCAATTAAGGATGTTTTAGAACAGCTGAAAACCTCAGGTTAAGCCAAATGACTCCTACCTGATTATGAGTACTACCTAGAACCTCAGCCTGTACTTGGAAGGCACTCTGCACTCCAGTACTTGTTATGAAATGAAGTTCTTCAGAGTTCCATCTCTACCTGCTCTCTGTTACTGTATATTTCTAGACCAATACTACTGGATAATCTTTATGTTATTATCAGCTGTGTAACCATGGATAGGTCAAATGATCTCTTGAAGCCCTGTATTGACTATGGTTATATATTACAATTTTTAAGTGTGCTGTACGAGGCACTGTGCCAATTGATTTATGTGGAAATAAATGTATGAACCTCAGAAATCAGAGAAGTCTTTGTAAGTTAGAGCATACTTTTCAATGTACAACACTGAATGAGTCATTAAAAAAAATACACAGTAAAGGAATGAAAGTAACTAAAAATAAGATGATGGTTCAGTGGGCTAAAACTGGCTTAAAACCAAAAATGAAAATAGTAGAATAAAGAGAAAAGCATTAACATAGGAGCTGTAAAAGGCAAAGAAAAGCAATAGGACACAGGATATTTAATATGAGAGATAAAAATTCCAAATGTAGGATTAAGTAAATAATAAGGTGGAGCAAAATAATGTTTAGGATAAAGAACAATTAAAGTTGGAGGGTTAGTGAGAAAAGAGTTGAAACATGATCATGAAGAGATATAAAGTTGAGAGAGATCCTGCTTAATTAAAGTCATTAACTCAAGAACCAAAAGACCAAAGAGACAAAGAAACAAAAAGGAAAAGGAAGCAAGTAGGTGTATTGATTCTGACTCCTACCTGCCCTAGGTGAGAGGGTTTGTTCCTCTGAACTCTCACCGGCAGTGAGCGAGCAGTGTGTGTGTGTGTGTGTGTGTGTGAGTGTTGGGGGAGGTGTGAGTGCAAGAAGCGGTGAGATTCTTTCTTATTCACGTAACTGTATTTTAAAATGTCTCAACGTGTATTTACAGCTTTTATAGTTAAAAAACATTTCTATCCAATAAAGAAAAAAAGGAAAAAAAAAAACTAAGGAAATAAGGACTAAAACTTTATAACAGCGGTTCTTAACTTTTTTTGAATCATAAAGTTTCTTGAAAATCTAATATTTAAGACATATATATTATAAAGTGTAGAGAATAAGGGGACCTAAATGATCATAAGGTGGTAAAATGTTGAAACTAGCAGACTTCATTAAGCTATGTGTGCATCTTGCAATCTTTAGAGCAACCACTTAAAACAAAATACAGAGATACATTCAGAAACACTAAATTAATGTTGAATTCTTAAAAAAAATATGTTCAAGTGAGCCACAGCAAGACAGGAAAGAAGAAACAGACAGAATAAAAGAGAGGAAAAAATAGAAAATAAATGATAAAATGGCAGACGTAAGATTAACATATCAATAATTACATTAAATATAAATTATCTAAATTCACCAATTAAATGTGACTGGCAGATACAGGCAGCAAACAACCACTTTGTTTGTAGCTCCTACCAGGTCACAAGTATTGGGTACCTGGGCCTGCACAGGAGCACCTCCAAGAGGCTCCAGAACCAACATAACTGGAGGTTAGCCTTCAGTCCACAGCAGAGCACCACCCAATTAATCCCTCAAGTGGCACACATATCAAGAAGCCTTAACAAGTACCACAGGGCTGGGGCAAATTCTACTCAGTGGTGTAAGCCCCATGCTGATGGGGCCAATTCCTACAGCCAATAAGCCTGATGGTCAATCCCACCTACTCACATGCCAATAGCCATCCAGGCTCAACTAAAACAGGAGGGCACACATAATCTACACAAGGGATACACCTGGAGCACCCAGAACAGGTGACCAGGGAAAATGTGCCAAGGCTCCAAGGTCATGTACTACATAAGGCCACCCGGCCAAGATGGGAGATATAGCTGATGTACCTAACACATAGAAACAAACACAGAGAGGCAGCCAATATAAAGAAACAAAAAATGCATCCCAAATGAAAGAACAGGAGAAAACTCCATAAAAAGAATGAAACGAAGTGGAGGCAAGCAACCTACCAGATAAAGAGTTCAAAAGAACGGTTATAAGGATACTCAAGGAGCTTAGTGAGAACTTCAACAAAGAGACAGCAAGCATAAAAAAGAACATAGAAACCATAAAAAACAACTAGTCAGAAGTGAAGAATATGATAACTGAAATGAAGAATGCACTAGAGGGAATTACCAGCAGACTAGATGAAGCAGAGGATAGAATCAGTGATTTAGAAGACAAGGTAGCATAAAATACCCAGTTATAACAGCAAAAAGAAAAAAGAATCCAAAAAAAGGAGGATAGTTTAAGAGACTTGTGGAACAACAATAAGTATAACTACATTCACATCATAGGGGTACCAGAAGGAGAAGAGAGAAAGCAAGGGATTGAGAACCTATTTGAAGAAATAATGACTGAAAATTTTCCTAACCTGGCAAAGGAAACAGACATACAGTCCAGGAGGCACAGAGAGTCCCAAACAATATCAACCCAAAGATGCCCACACCAAGACACATTATAATTGAAATGGCAAAGGTTAAAGACAGAGAGAATCCTAAAAGCAGCAAGGGAAAAGCAGTTAGTTACCTACAAGGGAGCTCCCATAAGATTGTCAGCTGATTTCTCAACTGACAAGGGCCACAAGGGATTGGCACAAAATATTCAACACGATGAAAGGCCTACAGCCAAGGGTACCGTACCCAGTAAGCCTATCATTTAAAATTGAAGGGCAGATAAATGGCTTCCCAGACAGGAAATCTATAGGAGATCCTCACCACCAAACCAGTATTACAAGGAATGTTAGAGGGACTTCTTTAAGAAGGAAATAAAATAAAATAAAATTATGAATAATAAAATGGCAACAGGTACACATCTATCAACACGTACTTTTGATGCAAATAGATGAAACGCTCCAATCAAAAGTCATAGGATGGATGAATGGATAAGAAAACAAAACTCTTACATATGCTGCCTGCAAGAGACTCACTTAGATTAAAAGATACACACACAGATGGAAAGTAAAGGGATGGAAAAACATGTTTCATGAAAATGGAAACAAACAAAAAACCCATGAAGGCTGGGGTAGCAATACTTATACCAGACAAAATAGATTTTAAAACAAAGGCTATAACAAGACACAAAGAAGAACCCAGTAATTCCACTTCTGTGTAATTATCCATAGAAACCCAACTACTACTTCAAGGGGACGTGTGCATCCATATATTAATTGCAGCATTGTTTACAATGACCCAGATGTGGAGGCAGCCTGGGTGTCCTTCCATGGACATCAATGGAAGAATGGATAAAGAAGAGGTGGTACATATATACAACGGAATATTGCTTGGCCATGGAAGGGAATGGGTTCTTGCCATCTGCGGCTGTATGGATGGACCTGGAGGAAATTGTGCTGAGTGGAGTGTCAGACACAGAAAGACAGATGCAATGTGATTTCACTTATATGTGGAAGCTAAAGAACAAAATGAACCAATGAATCAGAAACAGAATCATAGATACAGAAAACATTTTGATGGTTGCCAGATGGTAGGAAGTTTGGAGGTGTGGGTGAAAAACGGGCTGGATTAAGAAGTACAAATTGGCTGTTAAAAAGTAGTTATGGGGATGTAGGGTATAGGATAAGGAACATAGTCGATAATATTGTAATAACTATGTATGGTATCAGGTGGATACTGGATATGTTGGGTGATAGACGGGAGGGGTTGGAGGGCAGGGTGAAAAAGGTGAAGGCGTTAAGAAGTGCAAATTGTTAGTTACAAAGTAGTCGTGGCAATGTAAAGTAAATCGTAGGGAATATAGTCAATAATATGGTCATAACTATTTATAGTGCTAGATGGGTACTAGGTTATATAGGGGGATCACTTCTAAAATTATATAAATGTCTAACAACTATGCTGTACACCTGAAATTAATATAAAATAATATTGAATGTCAACTGTAGTTGAAAAATTACAAAAGGGGGAAAAGGTGAAGGGGAATAAAAGGTCAATATTTCCAGGTATAAAACAAGTCCTAGGGATATAATATACAGCATAGGGGATATAGTCAATAATATTGTGATAGCATAGTATGGTGTCAGATGGTTGCTGCACTTATGGTGATCACTTCTTGATAGATTTAACATTTATAAACATTAAATAACTGTGGTGTACATCTGAAATTAATATAATACTGTACGTTAGCTATATTTTTAATAAAAATCTTAAAATACAGTAAAACAGAACAAAATGAAAGATTGACAGAATGAAAAAAAATGACTCCTCTATGCTATCTACAAGAAACTGATTTTAAATACAATGATATAAGTAGGTTAAAATAATACATTGGAGAATCATAGGTCATGCAAATAATAATCAAAAGAGAGCTGATACGGCAATGTTATATCAGATAAAGTTCAGGCAAAGAACATCACCAGGGATAAAGAGAGATATTATGTAATAATTAGAGTCAAATCACCAAGATGACCTAACAATTTTAATGCATATGCACCAAATAAAAGATCTGCCAAGTACATAAATGAAAAACTACCAGTATTGAGTAGAAAAATAGACAAACTTGTAATTATAATTGGAGACTTCAAAATGAATCTCCTAGTAACTGATGCAATCAGTACATAAGAAGTCAGCAAGCATATGACAATTAAACAACGCCATCATCCAATAAGATCTAATTAACTTATAGGAACACTGCCCAGCAACAGCAGAATACAGACATCCAAGGTTAGAGGCCCAGACCTCCTGCTCAGTCAAAAATCTGCATATAACTAGCGCACATTTTTTTCAAGCATGAATGGGACTGTATCCTGGGTCATAAAACCAAACTTAACATAGTTTTAAAAATTGAAATTATACTGCGTATATCCTCTCACCATAATGGAATCAAACTGGAAATCACTACCAGAAAGAAAACAGAAAAATGTCATAATATTGGAACTAAATGACACATTTCTTAACAAGGGTACAGGTTTAGGAGCCTAGCTTTAAAATTCTGTGACTAATCCTGTAACTTAGTGTTACCAATTGGGTGTTTCTCCCAGAAAGTGATAAAACCTTCTCCACCAGCACTTGAGTATATGGGCTTGTGTTTAAAGTGCTCCTGGCATTTCTAGGGAAAGGGGAACTAATATTTTTTGTGCACCTACCATAAGCCATGTTATATTGACCATTCACTGTTCTATTTAATCTTCACAACCACCTATCACAGTGTTGTGTCTCAGCAAGGTACCTGTGCAGAGAGGCAGGAAACCAGTTGAGGATTTTTGAGCAAGTGTTGGATGTTGGAGAAAATTTTTAAGGGATTCAGAGTGGCCACAGTTAGGGAGCCCTGATGGGAGGTGATTATAAAGAAGTGGAAAGAGGCTGGGTCATAAGGGTTCCACGTGGCTCCCTAAGGAGTCTGAACTCAAGGGGTCTTAGCAGCCAGGAGCGCTAGGAAAATGAAAGCTGAGGAATGCCATTTTTAAAGGATTACTTTAGAGAGAATGGATTGCAGGGAGAGAAGGCTGAATGTGAGGGGCTCAGTTGTGGTGATGACAGCAATTCAGTTCAAAGTGGTGACGATTTAGTAGTATTATCAATTTACACATGGGAAATGGAACCTTCCAGAGGGAAAGTACAGCATTTGGGAAAGATAATAATATTACAGAAAACAAGGAGATCATATCACCATAGGATGCTCCGATAATATTTAACATGACACAATTAAATGCATTAGAATGTGACATGCCTAGCACACTTAAATCGTCAACAGTTAACAATATTTCACGCCTAGAAAGGAAGGGTTTCAGAAATCATGCCAGCTGACGGTGAGAACAAGGCTCAAAGCGGGATTTACCAGGGTAATGGCAGTAGAGGCAGAGCCACCATCCTCCTGCCCTCAGTCCCCAGGATGGCCCTTGTACTGCAGGTCAGGGTTAGGGCACAGCTCAGCACCACTCCCTGCTCCTACCTGTTGAAGCGAAAGGTGTGGCTCCTTAAAGCCCATATGGAAGAAGTTTCCAACGATAGGTAGAAGCGGGGGTCCAGGTGGGTAGTTGTTGGGACGCTGCCTTTTGAAGTAATTGGCAAGGAACAGAAAGACGACAGCACCCAGCAGGAGAGTGCGGGGATTGAGGAGGGACCAGAAGGCAGCCACTAGGCAGCCCATCGCTGCGAGTACGGCTCCGATGTCCACTAACTCCACTGCTGTCTGAAGTGGTGACAATCCTGGCCCCTCTGCTACCGTCCTTGCAGCAAGTCCGGAACTCCCAGTGTCACCCCGGGCGCCGCCCCTCCCCCCGCCTCTGTCACGCCCTCTCTGTGCTGCTACTCGCCAGGCGGTTTCCTGTCCTTGAACTTCGCCCGGCTCTCCCCCAACCGCGCCTTGGGAACTTCCCTTCAGCCTCCCTTTGTGCCAGACCGATGCCAGGCGCTAGATTCCTAGGAGAACCCCCAAGTTTTGGAAAGTCTTTCTCTGAGACCATTGGGGCTCTTCGGTTTATAGCTTCAATGCATCTCAGAGAGCTCCACAGACATTTGAGCTCTGAGTTTTCAATCTCCTTCTCAGCCAGGGATCAAAGATCTGAACCCATCCTGGTGAACCGTCACCTGTCATTTCTTGGGCACTCATTATATGCCAGGCAGCTCAGTCACCTCTTTACATAAATTGCTTCATTCTGACAAAATTAGGAAGATACTCTTCTTAGTCCCATCTCGCAGCTGAGGAAACAGAGGTGAAGTTCCAAATACGTGGTAAACGAATGAATCCACCGGTCTGCAAACCATCTAAAAGAGGTCCTGTATTTCCAACTGTTCTGTTGGAGATTAAAAATCATTACAGCAAAGCGCCTAGTGTTGCCCCTAGTTCTTAGCAGGCGCTAATTAACACTGAAGGGAAGAGTCTTTCCAAAGTCCAGAGGGAGATACTGGTCAGAGCTTAGCTTTTATCCTTCCAGTCTACATCTTCCTATTTTACTGCAGTTGTTAGCATCCCCACAATGTTACTAACATTTATGTAACTGTTGTTTTTAAGGAATTATGGTACAACTGCTTTAAAAAAATAACCCTCAGTGTTACGTGTTTGAGATCTCTCCAGGTTGATGCATGTGGCTTTAGCTCATTCACTTTAGCAGCTAAGTACTGGTCTATCATTACACCACAGTTTTTAAAATTGAGGTGTAGCTGACATATAACATTATATTAGTTGCAGCTGTATAACATCATGATTCTATAATTGTGTACATTGCAAAATGATCACCACAATAAGTCTAGTTAATCTCTGTCACCATGTATTGTTACAAAACATTTTTTTGTGATGAGAACTTCTAAGATCTACTCTCTTAGCAACTTTCAAATATGCAATACAGCATTATTAACTATAGTCACCTTGCTGCGTATTCCATCCCCAGGACTCTTAACTGGAAACTTGGATCTTTTGAATCTCTGCTCATTTTGCCCGTCTTCCAACCCCCAACTATAGAAACCACTAATCTCTTCACTGTGTCCATGAGGTTTTATTTTATTTTAATTTTTTAAAGTTCGACGTATAGGTGAGATTGTATGTTATTTGTTTTTCTCTGACTGAATTCACTTAGCATAATGCGCTTGAAGTACACCAATGCTGTTACAAATGATTTCATTCTTTTCATTCTTTTTTATGGCTGAATAATATTCTTTTACACACACACAGACACACACACACACACACACACACACACGAAATCTGACAATTAAGTTCGCGAACTCATCCTAGGAAAAGTGCTGCATGCCTCATTGCTGAATATCACTATGGTCACCTTCGAAGTACTCCTTTTGGGAAGCTATGCATCGATGCCGGCATCTAGTCCACCCTTCAAAGCAATTTTGGAACTCTTTTTCTGGAATGGCCATCAGAGCTGTTGTCGTATTACCCTTGATGTCCTGAATGTCATCAAAATGTCTTTCTTTCAATATTTCCTTTATCTTCGCGTAAAGAACAAAGTCATTGGGGGCCAGATCAGGTGTGTAGGGAGGGTGTTCGAATCAGTTATTTGTTTACTGACTAAAAAGTCCCTGACAGACAGTGCCGTGTGAGCTGGTGAATTGTTGTGATCAAGAGCCATGAATTGTTGGTGAAAAGTTCAGGTCATCTGACTTTTTCACGCAGCCTTTTCAGCACTTCCAGATAGTAAACTTGGTTAACTCTTTGTCCAGTTGGTACAAATTCATAACGAATAATCCCTCTGATATCAAAAAAGGTTAGCAACATCATTGCAACAAGTTTGTGAACATAATTGTCAGACCTCATATATATGTATATATGTATATATGTATATATATACTCACATACTCATATTTCTATCATTTGTCATATATATGTACATATATATATATATATGCGCCACATTTTCTTTGTTCATTCTTCCCTCAGTAGACATTTAGGTTGTTTCCATACTTGGGCACTGTAAATAGTGCTTCAAAGAAATGTGGGTGCATATATCCTTCCGAGTTAATGTTTTTGTCTCTTCAGATAACTACCCAGAAGTGGAATTGCTGGATCATATGGTAGTTCTATTATTATAGCATAATATATTTACCCATTTCCAAATCAATGAATACTGAAGTTAGTTTTCTCCCTTCTTCCTTTTATAGTTTTATTTTATTGCATTAAAATAGTACTGCAGGTGAGAAATTGTACCATTGACTTAAATGACACATTTAAGATTCAATGAAATCTTTGACTTCTTCACATAGACTTGTAGAAATGAAGTTCTAGAGTCCACCTAAAAGCTGCAAAATTTAATGGTTTAGATATATTTATAACAAACTGATTTAAACATCTTCTATAATAAAAAAAAATTAAGACCACTTATTTGAAAACAAAGATGAAGCCTCATCTTTCAATTTGCTTTCTTATTAGTTCCAAAGTAAGGTTTTAAAGCTGTGATTGACATTTTTTCTCATTATGAATACTCTCAGGACATTGTGTAAGCTTGTGGTTAGTACAAAGAAAAAGGAAGACACTTTTAATTTTTAGAGCTTACTATGATCAGTATAAGCTTCCCTAGTTGAACATTGTTTCCTTCTTTTCCATTAACACAGGTATTTGATTCCCAAAAACTTTAAATGTAGTATGACTTGCGAAAAGTATTCTGTATAAGATTGTGTATATATATACCTCAGGTTCAAGTTAATGGCTTTGATTTATATTCTAAAGAAAAGTGAATAACATGAAAATTAATATCTTTATTTATAACCATAATGAGATGAGTACTGGCATTGGTTTTCAGTGCCATTTGCCATTTTGTACTTTTCCCCTAATGGTCTCTATCTTATAGTAACCAATCACCAAAATCATTGAGTTGTTCTAAAAAAAAAAAAAAAAAAAAAAAAAATTAAAGAAAAAGGAGAAAACTTGAAATCTTTTGTTGATCAAATTATGTAAAGTAAATGAGTGGAATATTAATTACACAATAAGAAATTATCAGACTAGTCTCTTCATTGATCCTTATGCCCCATGAATTCCTATATAATTTGGTAATCCATTAATAAGTTAATCATCAATTGTGATTGTGACTATGCAGTGGTGTTTTTCAGCATTAATTGAAAATTATTGTCTTAAACCTGTCTATCCAGAGGAGTAACACTGTATAAATATTAACAAATGATTTAGTTAGAGTATTGTTAGGTACTAAATTGTATGTCAAGTATTTAAAGTGAACTTGAGATTAAAAGCAAGACATATTTTATAAGTAACAATGATAATTTCTTAATTTGAAAATTTCTTATTTTAAGAATTAGAATAGTTTGATATTTTTATTTCTATCATTTTTCTTACATTTTCCACCCCATGAATACTTTGGCAATTAGAAGACACGAATGTTTTTTGAATCCTTTTAAGAATTTAGCCTAAAATTGATTGATGTGATGTAATACTTATATTAAAAAATAACTCGATCATATTTCTTATGTTTGCTTAGGATTTCTAAATTATGTGATAGTCAAAGGAATTTTGGTAATAACTATGATAAAGTTATTCCTGTAATAACTGTAAATATGGAAAAAATATTCTTGGATATTCTACTTATATATCCCTAATGCCCTGGAAATTTGAAGGGTAATCTAAATTGGCATACTTTAGAATATTCCAGGAGAAAAAATAACTACTTTTAATACCAGGCACTTATATTTCATGAAGATTTTGCTGACGAATAATAGGAAAGAATTTAAGTAGTCACAAAACTCTGAAAATATCTTTCTATATAATATACAATAGTTCAATAGAGTGAGGCATGGCAAATCAGCATTTAACATTGGGTATTTTGTGTTTATATAATAACATTGAAATTCCAGGTATAGAGTTTTAATATTTGCCAGCATACTTTCATAAAAGTAAATCCTAAACTACTAAGCTTTAAAAAAGTTAAGGAGAAGTGAAATTTCTCTCAAACAAAAATTGATGGAATTTGTTGCCTGTAGACCTGCCTTACAAAACATGTTAAAAGAAGTTCTTCAGAAAGAAGGGAAAAGGTATAGGTCAGAAATTCAGACCTCCATAAGGAAATAAAGACCATTAGAGAAGAAATAAATGAAGGTAAAATAAATCTTTTATTTTTCTTAATTGATCTAATAGATAACAGTTTGTTCAAAATAAAAATAGTAGCAATTTATTCAATGATTATAGCTTATAGATAAATTATATGAATGATGCAAGGGACCAAAAGAAGGAATTAGAAAAACTCTGTCATAAAGTACTCTAATGAAAGTCCTGATGAAGCAAGTGGATTTGAATCAGTTGGAATCATACATTGTAAACTCTAGGGAATGCACTTAAGTTTAAAGAAAACAATAAAATTGATGTGCTAAGAAAGAAGAGAAAATGGAAATATATAAAATGCTCAATTAAAACCAGAGAAGATAGAAAAAGAGGGAAAGACAAAAACGAAATATCAAGAAGAATGAATAGAAAGCAGTTATGAACATGGTAGATATTAATCTGTAGCAATAATCACTTTAAATTCCAATGGTCTAAATACACAAATTAAATGACAGAGTCTGTCAAAATGGATAAAGAAAAAAGAGACCCCTTTCAGATTGTTCACTGTTGGTATATAGAAACACAACTGATTTTTGTATGTTGATTTTAGTATCCTGAAACTTAGTTGAATACATTTATTTGTGCTAACAGTGTGTGTGTGTGTGTGTGTGTGTGTGTGTGTGTGTGTAATTTTTAGGGTTTTCTACTAATGAGATAACGTTATATGTGAACAGAAATAACTTTAGTTCAGCATCAAAAAGAATAAATTACTTAGGAATAAACTTAACCATGGAGGCAAATAATTATGCACTGAAAATTATAAAATATTATTCAAATAAATTAAAAAAGACATGAATAAATGGAAAGACATCCCATACTCATGGATTCGAGGACTTAATATGAGTTGTGATAAAAGGAACAGTGAATGTTTAAGTTAAAAAAAAAATTATTACAGTAAAAGATAGATTGCCATTAAACCCCCTCAAAATATTCCCCTCACATTGACAGTATTTATCCCATTGTGCTTGAAATTTTCTGAAGTTCTGGAAGTCCTCTTTCGTGAGGATCTTTAGTTGCGCTGTCATGCCTGCCTCGATGGCCTGAATCATTTTGACTTTGGGGAAGAGCCAGAAGTCACCCAGTGCGAAATCCAGTGAATAAAGTGGATGAAGACACACCGTAATGTTTTTATTTGAGAGAAATTGTCATGTCACAAGTGATGTGTGACATGGAGCATTGTCAATGATGGAGGATGAAGTAAAGACAGTATGAATTTATCCCTGGTATGCAGGGCTGGTACAACATTTGAAAATCAATTAAAGTACTATTTTACAATAACAGGCTGAAGAAGAAAAATCATCTGATTATATCAAGTAGATGCAGCAAAAGCATTTGATAAATTCCAACTGTGTTACTTAGGTTTCTCCTGAGGATATATATGTATATATCCATCTTATAAAAACTTGGCTCACATGATTATGAAGGCTGACAAGCCTCAATCTGCAGTCAGCACGCTGGAATATAACTACACCAGGAGAGCTGCTGGTGGTATAATTCCAATCTGAGCTCCAGGAAGAGCTGATGTATCAATTCAAGTCCAAATTCAGGAAAAAAATTGATGTTCCAGCTCAAGGCTGTGACGCAGGAGGAATCCTCTTATTTGGGTGTGGGTCAGACTTTTATTCTACTTAGGCTTCAACTGAATGGATTAGACCCACCCATGTTAGGCAATGCAATCTACTTTCCTTAGTCTATTGATTTAAATTTTAAACTCATCCAAAAACAGTTTTACAGAAACAAAAAAGATAATATTCGACCAAACATCTGAACACTTCATGGCATAGTCAACTTGACGTATAAAATGAACAATCACACCAACAACCATTATGATAAAAATTCAAATGAGGGAGAGAGGGGAATTTCCTTAATCTGATAAAGAAAATCTACAAAAAATCTATAGTTCATATCATCTTAAAACTAGATATTTTTCCAATAAGATCAGAAACAAGGTAAGGATGTCTTCTCTTACCACTGTTTAACAATTAAGTAACACTAAGTTAATGTTTCGATTGTGAGTAGTAGATGGGGAAAACCGGAGGAAGAACAGGTTTGGGTGGAAAGATATGGCTTTTTGGGCCATGTTACATTTGATGCATTTGTTAGATATCCAAGTGGATATATCAAGTAGACAGCTGAAGGCTCGCATATGGTATTCTTGGAAGAAGCATTTTTAAGTCATGGGTTGGGTGATGTCCCTTAGGAAGAGTGTTATGGAGAAGTAAAGAGGTTCCAGAAGAGACTTTCAGGGACTTTCCACTTAGAAGTGGAAAAGGAGCCAACAAGAGTCTTTAAATAAAGACCAGTCTATTAGAGAAACAGAGAGAACGCTTTTTGTACCTGCTAGCAGTGGTGATAGTCTGAAAGCGCAGCAGTGGTTAGTAGATGTTATCCATGCATGTAGATTGGTGAAGAGAAAATAGAGAAGGACATGAGGTTGGAGCAGTGCAGACATCAGTCAATAGTTCTGAAAAATAGATGGCGGAAGGGTAAACAAGTCTGGGAAGGTACATTCAGAAGCTGAAGTTTGGCAACAAAATAGAATTTCCGCAAGTCTAGAAACGTGCATGCCATGATTGCGAGTTTAGCAAGACAAGCTTGCAGGATCTTGCTAAAAACATTGCAAGAAACATAGTAAGCCTTCACAGGGGTAAAAGGAGAAGAAGGAGAATCTGGCATCGTGAAGGACATAAGAGAAAAGATTTTACAATATCTTTGTCATATAAATTTTTTTTTTAATGTAGTCAGAAATATCTTTTTATTTTTTTTCAGGGCTTCACCATTTTGTGTCCTGCTTAGAAAAATCACCCTACTGCAATAATATAATTTCCGGACATTTTCTTTGATTTCTTTTATTTTTGCCTCTGACTTTATCTGTTGTTCTCCTCCCCTTTCAGTCTAGTGCAGTCATGCTGCTCTAACCTTGAACATCCAGGCACATTCCTGACTCCCAGTGTTTGCACCTGCTCTTTCTCTACCTGCAAAACTCTTCCCCAAATTATCTGATCAGTTCTCTCCCTAACCGCCTTCGGTCTTTGCTCAGAAATTATCTTCTGAGGAAGAATTTTTCTGACCACCTTATGTCAAACTGCAACTCCTCCCATTCTTGTTTTCTCTTTCATTACAGCATAAATTCTCATTGAGCATAGTACATGCTCCAATATTTGTTTATTCTCTCTCCCTCTGATCCTCACTAGAATGTAAGCTCTACAAGGGCAGAGTGTGTTTCCAAAATCTGTTTTGTTTATGGTGTTATGAACAATGAAGAGCATGTAGTAGATGCTCAGTAAATATTTGTTGACTGTGTCAGCAGATGCAAATAATAATAATAATAATAATAATAATAATAAAAATAATTCGTATTTTAGGAAGTACAGGAAATAAAGCAGTCTGAAAGAGACATTAAGTAGGTCAAACATTCAAAATGATAATGAAAAAATTAGCTTTTGTAACGTAAAAATGGAATATTTTATACATTAGAAAATAACTGCTATATTTACATTAGTACCAATAGATTTCTAAAAAAATGAAAATATAATCTTTGAAATTATAATGGTAACACCTAATGCATGTGGGACTTGTTAAGCACTGGCAACATTTGAAGCATTGAAAAAGCATTTATAGAAACTAATTTAATCTGAGGTAGGTGAGATGGGAAAACTGAGGCAGAGGTGAAGGACCTTGTCAGAGGTTATTCATCCATTAAGGACAGAATTTGGGTCAAATGAGCTGCATTCCCAACCACTCATTTTGTTCTCTAGCTACTTTAATTTCCCAATTATACTGTGTTTTCTCTGACCACGGCCCTCCTTGAGACTTGTTTTCCTTACCTGTGAAATTGAGGGAATAGAATTGGGCTGCAGGGTGTGCTGGATTTTCTAAAGCAAATGGCGTTTACGTGATCTTTCAGCAGCTGCATTGCCAGGTCCTGAGAAACATCATTGATGCAGTTTGAAAATTAAAACAATAGATTAAAATTTGATCTGAATCCCAAGGACTATTTAGAGACAATCCATAAAACACTGTTCATTTCTGAAAAGTGTATTTTCCCAAAGACAGGGAACACAGAACAGCACCAAAGACATAATTTGCAAAGTTCCATTGAAATCTGATTAAATTCTGAGGGGAGCCCGAGAGCTTTGGGATGTGATGGGTTGAGCCCGCCCTCATGTGGTCACAAAGCAAAATGACAGAAGCAAGTTATAGCCTTGTTTCCTGCCAACTACTGTGTTCCCTGACTTAACGTGATGGATGAGCCTGGCCATGCCATTAGTTTTGTAGAGAACATCCGTTGTTTAAACTGATGACAGGATAAGCATTCCTTATCGAGCATGGCGTCTTGGCTCTTTCTAATATGTGGCCAGTGAACCTTTCCATCCTTGGTTCCATCGAAGGGCACCTCTCTTCCGTGCCGTCCCAGGCACACTCCTCACTTTGGGCTCCTGCAGGTATGATCCCGTGGCCTGGAATGCCTTTGCCGCCATTTCTACCAGTAGAAATCCCCATAATCTTTGGAAACCCAGTTAAAAATATTTGTGTGACCCCTGTCCTTGCCACGAAGAGCTGGGGTTTATTGGGAGGAACGGAGTGTTTCTTTTAACCTCGCATCCCCAGACGGTAGGACCACACAACCCACTAGCAAGCTCGCACCCTTTGCTTTCAAATATTCTTAAATGCATTTTATCCTAAGAGTTGTAAACAATAGAAAATAACTAGTTTCAGCACCTGCATTTCCCACCGTGACTACTGAAACATCCTCTTAAATGGTTTCCCTGCCCCCATTCCTTTTCTTATTCAATCATTCTCCAAACAGTTGTCAGAGTGATATATTCAAATATAGACATTAATAAGCCAGGGTTTTATGTGAAACACTTTGATAGCTCTCCCTGACTTGTGGAGTGGCGTTCAGATGTTTTGATTATGCACATGTATTAGAAACTATTTTTCAGCATGCACCTACAACACAGACTTATTTAGATATTTATGAATCATATATATGTATTACTGTAGCTTTGAATTGTGTTTGTTATAAAACACAAAATAAAAATTAAAGAATTAAAAATAAGAACAATATTTAGAATGTTAATAAGAGTGTAAAAATCTTATTGCACTTAATCGTATTCTATGGTGAGAGCAATGGGATTGGACTTGCTTGATTATTTTTGAAAATCTTTATTCAACACTATTCTTCTATTTCAGTTTTTTGGATACTACACTTTAATGGTGGTTGTAGTAATAATAATAGACGGTCGTATTTTTTTTCAGCATGCTGGTTGAATCTTACGCAACCCTTGGTGCAAATGCAAATCCGCTTTGGAAACTCCCGATTGATAGAACAGGGTCTGAACTCGCCACAGCGGTATTCAGGAGTCTTTAAGTGCAAACCCAGTTCCTCTGCTCCCTGGTCTCTGAGCACTGACCTCTGTGCCTGACATACTGACCTCAGACCAACTGCACAACTTATGGGCCCACGGCTGCACCATATACTTTCATATTTTGTGACTTTGCATACACATGGAATGTCTTTGACCTCATTTGTCTGCTGTGAATTTCTAGTCATTTTTCAGAAGTATACATATAGAAACCATTTGTCTTTGAGCTTTTCCAAACCCCACTCCGGACCTCTAAAATCCATTGCTTCCTCATTTGGTGCTTGGATAATGACTTGATATTCCCCCAATGTACTTTTTTTTTTTTTTTTTTTTTTTTTTTTAGTGTATTGTAGATTCGTAATTTATTCGTCCTATTTTCTGTAAGATTTGAGGGAAGAAACTGGTTATCTTTGACAATCTTGTCAGTTCATGGATGGAGTTCCAAAAATGTTTATGGAGTGAATAAGTGAAGGTCAATACCTACTATTAAGTCTGCATGAATAAACCCCAGTCATGTCAGTCACGAGAGGGACAGATTCTAATGTCTGTGTCAATCTCCTGTGACTGGAAGCCTTTTTCAGTTTTTTCGCAGGAGACTTCTTGTGAGGGATTTTTCTTAATGGCCTCAGTCACTGGGATTATTCTGCTCTGTACCCTCCGTTCTGCCTGAGAACTGCTGTTATTGTGCTCAAGGAAAAAAGAGAGGAATATCCCACAGACATTCTTAGATACCCAGGATGTTTTTTTCCTTGTTCTCTATCAATGGCCTGACTTGATTTTTTTCTTTTTTTTTGCAGGGGCAGGGGTCGGGAGGGGGTATGTACAGGAGGGGCATAATCCAGTTGAAGAAACTGAACAGGAGAGTCAAAACTTGCTAACAATGAATGATTTGCCACTTGGGCTGGATGTTCTGTTGTCAGCTCCACGTTTGGTAGCACTCCATCCTAGGACTCTAAGAAGCCTTGGACTCCATTTCCCAGAATCCTCTTTCCATGGACTTTCATAGAGCTGGCCACTGAGCAGCACTAGCAGAAGATGTAGAAGGTGGGAGGGAAGGAGAAGCCACAGCAAGAGCTAATAGGGGATTCTCAGAGTTTTCCTACAAGCTCTGGGGACCATCTGCTTTTTTGCTATAAGCTGACACAATTGGTGGGAGCTTCTCAGAGATCTGCATCAACTTCTAGCAAGCTCTTTAGAACCACCCATTTCAGTTCCTCAGGCTGATTCATCAGTGTTGGTTTCCATGACATTTGTTCCCCCAGCTGTTCCAATGGGTATGTAAGTCCTTAACGCCTATATTGAATTCCTTACACCTGGAATACTTGGAGTTGTTCCTGCTTTGCTAACCAAACTCTGCCACCTCTTGTAGGGAGGTATATAGAATGAGTTACACAGTTCTGCTGTTGACCAGCAATAACAGGTATTTAAATCATCCCCAAACATAGGTGCTTAAAACAACCTTCATTGTATGGCTTATAGTTCAGTGGGTCAGGACTAGGGATTTTCAGAACTGAGCAAAGATGTCCACCTCAGTGTCATGTGGAGCTACCTGCTGTGACTTGATTGAGACTGGATGACCCAAGATGGCTTCATTCAAGGTCTGAGGCCTTGGTGCTGGTTGGCAGGGTACCTTCATTCCCCTCCACATGGCCTCTCTCTCCACATGGTCTCCCACCACTCAGCAGTCTAGTTGGAGCATCTTTTCCTGGCAGCTGGCTTCCAGGAGGCAAAAGCAGAAGCTGCATGTTTTCTTACACCTTCATTGGCACAGCACAAGTTATGCCACATTCTATTGGTCAAAACAAGTAACAGCCCAAATTGAAGGGAGGGGAACTAGAATTCTTCTTATGAAGGGAAGAGTGGCAAGATCACTTTGTAATGGGTATGGGGGGGAGTGTAGCAGCCATTTTGGAAAACAATCTCCATACCAGCTGAGGGACATGAACCATGAAGAGGTTAAATAACTTGCCCAAGGTCACTCAATTTCTAAGTGGCAGGGCCAAGACTGAACTCTGATCAGTTTGACTTCTATGTTCATGTTCTTTGCCACTATACTGCCTTACGACGTCCTTTTTTATTGATCTCTAAAGCTTTTCCCGACTACATGCTTATATGTCTTATTCTCACATGGGTTTCAAGGCCCAGAAAGAATGCTACCTTCCCTATTATTCTAAGCTTGTAATAGTCTGCAAACTTAATCTTCCACAGAATTTCTCTGAAGGCCCTGCACATTGAGAACTAAAGCCAAAAATCTTGTTTCTATTTCAGACAGCTAAATCAGAATCTTCTCTGAGTGTCTTAATAGTTTAGTTAGTGTATGGGAACTTTATTTCCCATAAGTCGGCAAGAACCGTGTAACTGGTTTGGGTGTTATTTCTCTCTCCATGTCTTGGATCATATAGCATAAAATACAGTGCATAGTAGTTAATTGACAAATAATGAGTGAACATATGAATGAGCCCAACTAGTTTCTCAAAAATTATTCTGACCTCTCTGTGCACCAGGAAATGTATGGCCATTAAAAGTAAGCTCTAAGAGCTTTAACGTTAGTCTTATTAGTCACTTAGGACCCTCTTGGCTTCTGTCCTGACCTTGCTCTTTTCCACTCCATGTCCAGATAACTTCCATCCCTTGGCTTAGTATTAGAGCTTTGGTTCAGTTTTTAAGTGTTGTCTTCTATACTCTCAGTTTTGACCCTTATTGCCCTCTGAGAACCACTTTAGATGGGATCTCTTACCTTGCTTTCCATCTCTGTCATCCAGACCATGGCTTTGACCACTGCATTCTAATCTCCAGAGAACAGTGTCTGTTTTACTCACCATTGGCTACCCAGTACAGAGTTCCAAAAGCATTATGTAGATTGAACTGAACTTGTGCCCTTAGCCAGGCCCACCCTGCTCCCCTGATGAGACTGGTTCAGCTAAAGTGAATGACACTGGCATACAGTGAAGTGCTCTGGGGCTGCCTTTGCCTCAGGGAGGAGCAGGAGGCCAGGCTTTATCAGAAGGGCTTCCGATGAACCAATGCGCTGAGTCATCTCAAGAGAAGCCACGATGAACCTCATATCAGAGGGGCAACCGGTTGCCGATTCTCTATGCATATGGTGCTCTTTTTTGCTAAACTTCCCTGGAGCTCCTTTGCTAATCTAACTTTCCTTAATCAGCAGATGGCTTCTGTCTGGGCAATCATCAGCTGGTGCTTAGCACTGGCAGATTCAAGAGGAGGCATGGGACTTGTTAGGGTGGGGTGTCCAGATGCCAACACACAGAATGCCAGGTGAAGTTATAGGCATTTTCTAATTGGTGTTGGAGACAATGAAGGCAGTTGAGAGGGGGTATCAGGAAAAACCCTTCCTGGAAGGGGGAGACTGCTAATCAGGGAGCCAGACAGACCCAGAGAAGGCAAAGGCAATAGAAATCAGGAACAGCTCCAGAGTAGAGACTAGTTCTTTTCCAAGTACACATTACCTGGTAGTGTGTATTGCACATAGAGGCACACAGTCAACGTACAGGAAATATAAACTGGGACTCACCATTTACTCTCATATTCATCTATTCAACAATATGTGTTGAGGCCCTGATTGTGCACCAGGCCCTAGAAAACAGGGATAATTATAAGATAAACTAACCTCAGTCATTGGTGAGGGATGTTACCAGAAGGTGTTGAATCCTTGGCACTTTCTAGATGAAGACAGTGGCAGTGAGAATTACTCTGGGGCACTCTGAAATGTCCAAAGTACTGATTGTGTCTGATACATAGGAACCACGGGTTTGACTGCTGCATACTCAGAGACTAGAACATGCCTAAAAATTAATAAGGGCTCAGTAAATATTTTTGGAATGAATACCCAACCGAAATACCAAGGAAGAATAAAAGTAGATTTGTCTAAGATGCCGAGGTGAGTCAATGGGTGAAATGATGGTCTTTTTAACAAATGATGGGGTAACTAGGTATCTGTATGCAAAAGGATGAGTTTTGGACCTCTACCTCACACCATATATAAAAATTAGTTCAAGTTGGTCATAGCGAGTTCTAAAACTATAAAATTCTTAGAGGAAAATATGGGAATAAATCTTCATGATCTTGGATTAGGCAATGATTTCTTAGAGACAGCACCTAAAGCCCAAGCATTAAAAGAAATAAAGTGATCAATTCAGCTTCATCCAAATTAAAAACTTTGTGTTTTCAATGAACCATCAATCAAGTTATAAAACCTACAGCATAGGAGAAAATATTTGCAAATTATATCCCTGATAAGGGATCACTCTCTATCCAAAAAGAAATCTTAAACTCAATAATAAAAAAAGTATTAGGTTGGTGCAAAAGTAATTGTGGTTTAAAAGTATAAAAATAATTGCAAAAACTGAAACATTACTTCTGCACCAAAGTAATAAATAACACAATTAAAAATGAGCAAAGGATATAAATAATCATTTCTCCAAAGAAGATATATAGGTGACCTATAAGCCCACGAAAAGATGCTTAACATCCTTAGTCATTTGGGAAAATGTAAATCAAAACCACAGTGAGACATTACTTCACACCTAGTAGAATGACTAAAATAAAACAGACATACAATTGAAGGATTGGTGATGATGTTGACAAAATGAAATCCTTAAACATTGCTGGTCGGAATTGAACCTGGTGCAAAAAATTCGGAAAATATTCTGGTAGTTCCTCAAAATGTTTCACGCAGAGTTATCACGTCATACAGCAATTCCAGTCCTAGGTGAAAAATGAAACATAGGTTCACATGAAAACTTGATAATGGCATTCTTTATAATAATGAAAAAGTGGAAATTATGTACTGATACATGCTACAGGATGGATACATGTCATCAACTCTGTTCTCTCCGAAGGAAGCCAGATACGAAAAGCCACATATTATATGGTTGCGTTTATATGAAATGTCCAGAATAGGCAAGTTCATAGAGACTGGGGTGCAGTGATGTGAAGAATAGGGAGTGATACTAGTGGGTATAAGGTTTCTATTTTGCAGTGATGAAACGTTCTAAATATAGATTGTGGTAAAATTTGCACAAGTTCGTAAATACACCAAAATCCACTGAATTATATACTTTAAATGGGTAAATTAAATTATATTTCAATATTTGTTTTATAAAAAAGAATAAGGAGGTAATGGAGACTTTTTAGAAATACAGGTAAAAAAAAGTACTTCAGAACAACCCCTGCCTGGACGTTTACTGAAGGATATTTTGCTTTGATTCAATGGGATAAATTTAGAAAGATGTAAACCTATATAATCCACATGCCTTATAATACTGGAACTTTAATATAAGACAGCAGCAAAGGCATTTCCAGGATGGCAACCATGAAGCAAGCCTGACAACAATAATTCTAAACAGGAACTGGAGGAGAAGAGCTCCAATAGAGATGTCTCCTGGAGAATAAAAGATATTATGGTTTATATGATGGATTTGACCTTGTGGAAAATGTTATGTAGAGCTGACTTTTGAAGAGTTAGGGTAGAATGAAAGCTGATGATCTAGGAAACTAAGCAAACAGAAAAGCAGGTAATTATTAATTGTGCAAGGACAAAAAGTTTGTATAAGAAATATAATCAGAATAAACTACTAGGCTCAACAGTGAACAACGTTTACATGGTCAAATTTGAATATTTGAATTTTGAAACAACTGATGCTGTCCAGTTGACAATAGACAGTGCAACACACCAAGAAATGGGAGACTTGGCATTCGAACTCGGGTATCAGAGTTCAGTGTCTGCCAGACACCATGTTGGCACTCTATTTCACAACTTTAAAAGTGAATTTGGCTCTACTCTAGGATATTTAAACACATGAACTATCCCATCAATCTCTGAGAAAAGTTTATTCCAGCTCTTTGCAACTATTCAGCTTTTGAATACCCTTTTGTTTTTCCCAATAAACAATGGGAAAATTGGTTCCTCTCAGAACTGAGGAGACAGTTTTTAATAAATAATTCTGCTTTTAAATAAGTTTGTTGAGGTATAATTCATATACTTATATATGTATAATCTCACACCGAGATTTACAATTTACCCATTTATAGCACACACTTCAATGGTTTTGAGTATTACATTATTAATTTTGTATAAGTTGTGGTAAAATATATATAACACATAGTTTGCCATTTTAGCCATTTTAAATGTACAGGTCAGTGGCATTAATTGCATTCACTGTTTTGCAACCATCATCACTATTTCCAAAAGATAGTCATCACCTCAAACAGAAACTCTGTGCATTAAGCAATAACTCCCTCCTCCCTCCTCCACTCAATCCCTAATAATCACGATTATACCTTCTATCTTTAAAATTTTGCCTGTTCTAGGTGTTCCATATAAGGAGGATCATATAATAGTTGTCATTTTTTTGTCTGGTATATTTCACTTAGAGTAGTGTTTTCAGGGTACATCCGTATTATATCCTGTATTAGAACTCCATTCCTTTTGTAGACGGAATCACAGTTATCGTATGTATAGACTACATTTTATTTACCCATTTGTCTGTTGAACGGGCATTTGGGTTGTTTCTACCTTTTGGCTATTGTGTTTAATGCTGCTATGAACATGGGTGTACAAGCCTCTGTTGGAGTCCCTGCTTTCAACTGAGACACTATCTTGGAATACAAAGTACATAGAATTGGGAGTCAAGGGTCCTCAGGTCTAGCCCTGGATCTGTCTATGAATAGCTCTGAGGTCCTGACAATAACTTTCTCTCCATCTGGGCTCAGGTTTCTCATCTGTAAACGACACAGCTCTTAAATTTTTATTAGAACACTTTTAGGGTTTCACATTAGCTTTCACTTGAAAAACAAACAGATAAGAGGTGTATTCTGTTAATACAAATATATTTTACAAATTCAAATTTATAATGCAAAACAAAGACTCTAATGCATGCTATTTTGATATGTAAAAAATAAACTGAGAGACTATTGATGATAGTTAATATCCATTTGGCCCATCGACGTGTCTCTTTCTGAATACACAAGATCATTCTCCTAAATTATTCGAGGTTATGAGAAATTTGGTCTCTGACTAATCATGGCTAGAAACAAAACCTTTTCAGGCTGGTCTAAGCAAAATGTATGAAAGGATGTAGGTAGGTAAAAGAATCTCCAGGTTAGATAGAGAATAGGGTCTGGAGTACATAGCCGGAATAATACCCAATTACCTTTCTGGAATGCCTTTAATTGCAAGCTCACCTCTATCAGGTCCTGGCAGGTGGAGGTTGAGAATGTGAATGCTACTTCAAGGACGTCTGGCACTGATGTCCGTAGAAGCTCACCATCACCCCTGTTTGCCACAAGAAGAGGTTTATAACGTTTGTGAGAAAAGACACTGATGTAAGAGATACTGTGTGTGATGTAAGAGATACTGTGTCTTTCGGCAGCAGGGACTCCCCAAGTATCCTTTTTCTGCATCTGCTGCATGGTTGTCCTGGGATCAGCATCTCAGTGTAATGATGGCAGAGAGCTGTGGTGAGTGTGATGTGTTCATGTTACTTGGGTGTATGTGAATTCTGATGATCACAGGTATTATGACTTGGTGTTTGTTGGGTAAGTTGTAAAATCATGGATAAGCTCCTGTGTCTTTGGTGCATGATAGGGTTATGTATTTTGGAAGCGTTGTGTTGTTGAAGATCTGATGCTACGTTCTGCCCTATACTGTGAACCTTCCATGTCTTGTCATACTTGGCTCAGAGGCAAGGTGGTGGCAGATATAAGTAACATTGATAAGCTCGACTCTCAGCCTTGTGGTCATGAAAGCTCAGCCCAGTCTTCATATGATGATGCCTCAACAATGTCTTTAGATCACTCTTCTCCATCCTCATCTTCACCTCTGTCCAAAGGCCTTCTTGCAGAGTCTTTAGATATAGCCATTTATGGAGACGTTTATGAAAGACTTGCTACATCATGGGTACCTCAGAAGTATTTATTCTGTCACTTCAGTGAATCATCAGAGCAATGCTATGATGTAGAATTTTTTTTATTCCTGCTATTCCCAGTTTCCAGATGAGGAAACTGAGGCTCAGTTAGATCATGCAGCTGGTAAATGCAGAACGGAGACCCAAACAGAGACCTGTTTGACTCCGAAGTCCAGATTCTTTCTGTTTCATCACACTTCATTTTGCCTAATGACATATCTTATATGGTAAGTACAAATACATAACAAAACTGCTAAAAGTTGCGGAGAGGACTGAATATATTTTACCTGCAAATATGTAGGTGGAGCTGATTAAAAAAACAACAACAAAAACACAAACAAACAGAAAAAAAAAGCAAAATCTAAAACAATACCTGCAATTCTTTAGTAGAAATATCTTTGCAAAAGGTGAGAGGTGATGACGAAAGAGGAAGACCGCAGATGTGACTGTTTATCCATACCAACTAATCTGGCTGAATTCACTTTGGAGGAAAAAGGTAAATAGTATACATTTTCACCCTTACCCTCAAATCAAACACCTACGATGGGTGTTTGTTTATGCATCATGAGGTCATGACCTTTACGGCTCAGATAGCTTGTTTGTGGGTGGTTCAAAGAGACAAGTATTTCGATCAGAGGAATCTAATTTCTTGAGGCAAAACAACTCCCCAAACCAATCATTTTGCATTTACAATGTACCTCCAAGCTTTTTTCCTCCATTTTTTTTTTCCCTCCTACTGAAGTATGACCTTTGCCTCTGTGTCCGAGCCAGGTACCCTTTGAGCAGATGTAGTTTTACCGTTTAGGTTGAAAAGTCCAGATACAAAAGCTTACATAAGTTTCAAGAAGGAGCTAAGATAACCGCTAAAGAAAGCTCTTGCTGGAGGAACCACAAAGCCAGGAATAAATCTCCAGGCCATGTAATCACAAGGGGTTTATGCAAACCTCTTAAAGGAGGTTTACACAAATATACACCCAAGTTCCTCTTTGAAAGAGTTGTTCTTTTCCCATGAGTCAGTGTTTAACAGAGCTTGGGAAAACATGAGCCTGCAGGCTGGAAGAAGATGAGGTTTGAAAACTGGACCTATTATTTGAACGAGAAAAAACCCTTAAGTTGCAATAACATGACCTACTGGAGCTGCAGAGACTGGGAATCTGTTACTAGCGTCTTCTGTGGGCCGGCATTTCCTTTCCAGGTTGCAGTGGCCTCTGCTTGCCTGCACTTGCCTTGTTATCTGCCTCCTGCAGAGGAGACCTGCCTTTGTGTGTGCTGTCTATGAGCATGTATCTGTGAGCAAGGCTGGTTTTCTGAGCTTTAATTCTGAATGAGGTAGAAAACAAAGTCAACACAGGCTCTGCCTCCTGTGTCTAAGTAATAGGGCAAAGTTCATTTTATTTTCTTATCACATGAGAATAATGGGCTGCAGTGAGTGTAGACATGCTGGGGTTATGCTATACCATGCTATTTTTATGTACTGAAATACTGGCCTTTTGGGGTAGTATAATACTGTTTTATTAGTATTTTTATAAACCTGAAATCATTTGTGTCTTGACTCAAGATCAAAGACTCAACTTTTTCAATGTATGGATAAAGATAAATGGCTGGATACTCTAGGAGCCAGGCCAGGTCTGCATGTTTCACATTCCCAGTAAGCCCCGAGGTTGTGGTATTCCAATACTCCTATTGCAAGAATAATTCTTCTCTGCTCTCCCCCGCAAGTAAAATGTGAATTGAAAGTGATGCAGGTAAGTCTGCACTCACTGAGATTTCCACCTGTAGATGATACCATTAAAGGAAACAGAGATGCATCAGAAATGGCTTATTTGAAACTGATGCTACAGCTCTCAATAAAAACCTGTGGTGCTTATCCTTGTTTCCTCCCCAAAAAAGTTTGTTTAAAAAGGATCTTCAAAGTTATCAAACAAGAGATGGGATTCTCGAGTAGAGTCTGATGACAATATTTAGAATTATTTTATAACACAGCCTTGTCTTTCTTTCTTTCTTTTTTTAAGTAAAGTTTATTGGGGTGACAAGTGTTAGCAAAGTTACATAGATTGAAGGTGCACAATTCTGTACTATGTCATCTATATATCACATCAATAATGCAGCCTTTTCATTATTCCCTGTCTCCTTTCCTTGGTTGTTCTTCTGTCTCTTCTCTGTCTTTCCATCACCACTTCACTCCTTTCCCCTCTTGGTCCCAGTTGTCCCCTACAAGTAAGTGTTTGGCCCTCCTAGCAGAGGCCAGCAGGTGGGGTGCTTGGAAAGCCTGGAGTCCCAAGGAGGAGTGATGGCGGGAGGGGCGCAGCCTGAGCAGGTCTCACTCCAGGCGTCATCTCCATGGAGAGTCCTAGCAGACCATGGGGCTCCCCAGTTCAGTTCGTCACCCCTGGCTGCATGGACAAGGCAAGTGAGTGTGGACAGTGACGGCACCAGTCAGAATGCAGTTTGGGGGTGGGGGACAGGTCTGAGGGACCAGCACATGTAGATTACTAAGACAGCAGTTCTGTGCCATCTCGGTAATGGGCCTCGCCCACCAGCTCCATCCAAGGCTGTAACTCAGTGGTTTTAGCTATGTTCATAGAGTATTATAACCATTAAAAAGCTTTCATCAGGAAAAGCTGATGTTCTCTAACCTTCTGTATGAGGGACAAGACAACTGTAATTACTAAATTCGATTTCGACACTTAAGCACCCTTGGTTTAAGGATGCTGAAAGAAGGCCATAAAAAGAACTTCATTTTTTTTTTCTGTTGTTGTTGTTCATTCTCAGCTTCTTGAAGACCGAGAGGTTATGAAGGAAGAAAATCATGGCTTCAACACTGTATCTATTGAGTACTGTTGCTCAACAAATATTTGATGGTAGTTTGTGTTCCATGGCAATGTGTTCTATATTTTTTGTCTCACTGTACAAACTGAATAATTCTGGGATGCCATCTCTCAGGAATCTGTTAGATGGCTGTAACTGATCTGGTGATGATTCTGGAAGTGCTCATGGGGAGTATTCTGGGGAATATTAGACCTGAAGGACTTCTGACACCACCTTGCCCAGAGGGTGACAAGTGACTTGCCCAGTGACCCTCAGTGAGGTTTTGGTAGAGAAAGAAACCGTTGCTTGATTTACTAGGTAAACCCTCCCAGATAACATTTACAGAAAACAGGAGAGTGGGACCAGTGGTGGCTATTTCAGCAACTGCGAGAGCCAGCTCAAGGTGCTATCTGAGCTCAGGTTGCTCTTGATTACTCCCCATTACTGCCTCAGATACACCTTTCCTCGTGCCCATATCCCTTACTGCTGTCACCTTCCAGGTAGGTGGGTCTCTCCACTTCAGATACTTGGGCCCGTGTCCCTTCTCCTTATATCCTTAGCATAACAGAAAGGACACCAGGGATAGGGGTTTGAATGAGATTGTACTAAAGACAGGGAACGTGGGGGACACGCTTGCCTCTTTCCTGATAGATTGTCATCATCAGAGGAGTTGGGCTTATGTAAGGACCCCTGTAGGGTAATTCCCCATCTCACAATAACCTGATGGGATAGTCAAGCCAGAGACACAAACATATAGCAGCTGCGGGGGGTGGGCTGGGCGGCCTTTTTTTTCTTTTCTTTTAACAGCTTACTCCTTTTTCTCTTCCTCCTGGATCCTGCCTGTGTTTATTTCCCACAGATTGCTCTCCCTTTACACAAGAGGGCGCTGGAGCCCATGTTACCGGGCTCTCAGAGGGATGGAGACTAGGATGCAGAGAAAGGAAATAAGCAATCTGGGTGTGTTCCAGATGATGGCACTAGTCCTGCCAGCTCCAGGTTCAGGTACTCTGTATATACCTCTATATGCAGGGACTCTTAGGGAGGGTCTAAATTCCGTGTGGACACCCAGAAGCTCGGGGTCCTGGGCCCACCTTTGAGAAAGGCATTGGCCAGTTTGGGGGGTATCCTCCAGAATGCGACCAAATGCGAACCAGGCTGTATGAGAGCTAGCTGAGGGACCCAGGGCCTTTTCGTTTGGAGAAAAGAAGATTGGGGAGTGATGGGAGCTGGCTCTGCATTTCTGAAAAGCGTTTGTTTGGAAGAGAGACTAGGCTCATTTTATATGGATTTAGTAGTGGAACTGGTATATCTGAAAAATATTTATCAAGAAAAAGGTCTCAGCTGAATATACGAAGAACTCTGTGTGTGTGGAAGGCAGCATGGTTTAAGCAGTAAGAGTGTGGGTTGTGGAGGAAGACCCAGGTTCACCCTCTGGCCTGCCCTCACTAGCTCTATGACTTGGATAAATCACATAACCTCTCTTAGCCTCAGTCCTCTTATCTGCAAAATGGGGTTAATGATGTCTGCCTTACAGGGTTTTGTGAAAGTCAATAATTTGAATAAAGTGCTCACACAGTGCCTGGCATTTTTATTTATTTATTTATTTTTTGAGAGCTCAATTTGCAAAAATTGGAGTAGCTGACCTTGAATGCTTATTCTGTGGAAGGCATTGTACCATCTCCCATCAATTATCTTTAAGCATCCAAACAACCCTATGAGGTGAGCATTCTTACTCTGATTTTACAAAAGAGGCAAGCAGGGAACAGAGAGAGTAAGAGATTTGCCCAAGTTCTCAAGCCTCGAAAGTTGGAGCACTGCAATCCTAAGCCAGGTCTGTCTGTCTTCAGAGCTGTACTCCTGCCAGGACACCATGCTGCCTGCTTGTGTCAATGTGGGGTCTTCACCCAGAGGGCCCCAGGGTCTGGCACGCTGTTGGCGGGTTTATCTATCACACACAATGACGCAGGGGCACATATGTTGTTCTGGCAAAGACAAGGCGCATTTTCCAGTGTGGGTAGAAGCAGTGGATGAATAATACAGGGAGAGGGAGCAACAGAAGGGGCAAGAGGAGGCCAGAGCTGCATCAATTCCCCTGCCCCCAACAAGGGCAGCAGAAGGTGCAGCTGGCGGGACCCCAGAGTGGAGCCGCCAGCCCAATCATCTTGCCGCTGGGTTTTGCACAGCTTTCCTTCTCCATTCTTTCTCATTTTTGACACTTGTGATTATTACCAATCCTGGTGGTGCTGACGCACGGGAGTGCAATGGTTACCATGGCATACTTAATAGCGAGAGCAGATGTTTGGCAGGCTAGCTCCATGCATTCTAAATACACAAGGCGAAAGTCGGTGGAGGGCGTAATTGATTTGCTGACTGCAATGGGAAGCCAGCCCGTGCCCGCGCTGGGCCAGGGCACCTTACCACATACTTTCTCTAACACAGCACATGGTCACATCATGAGCTGACCCCTTGTAGGCCCCTCTGCTCTCACATGTTATCAGTTCCCACCTGCTCTCTCCTCTTTGGCTTTATTCAACACCTGCAGCCTCCCACACAAGCAAGGGGCCTTCGCACCAGCTGTGACCTTACTCCGGAACCCCATCCTTCGTCGTGTGGGTAATGCCCACACATCCCTCAGTTCGCAGCTTGGACCTCACACTCTAGCAAGCCTTTGTGAAGTCTGAGTTGGCAGGACCACTCTGTGTCTACCCTTTCACAGAATTTACTGTTGTGCTGTAATTGCTTTCTTAATCATTTATCTTCCCAATAGAAGGCATGTTTCTTGAGTGCAAGAACCATGATATTTACAGGTATAATTTTGACTATAATTTATATAAAAATTACATGAAATAAAATGTCCATCCTTTACTATTGGTATCACGTTTCTTGCAAACCACCCCACAAGTGGTCAGGACAGCAAGTGCTGAGGACCTTCCTCCAAGCAGGATTCTTATCTGCATACAAGGCATACATTTTGTATGTCTGAGCCTCTGCAGCATTCCCTTCATCAAGGAACTTGATGCCCTTCTCGCATTCATCTCTCCCTTTTCAAATCCGGTTCATTAATCAAGACAGCACTCAGCTGTCATGTAATCTCTGATATACCCTCCCCTAAGCAAATGCGATTGCATCTCAATAATAAAACCCTTCCCTAACACCCCCACTTCCACTGAACACTCAACCCCCAACATAACTGTTTGCATTTCTTTTGAAACCTTTGACTTTCCAAAATGCCAACAAGTGCAGTGGAGAGCCCAGGCTTTGGCCGTAGGCCCAAGTTCATGTCCTGAGTCTGCCATTTACTTGTTATGTATAACTTTGGACATGTTAAATGACCTCCCAGCTTCATTTCGTCCATTATTGAAATGAGTATAATTACATCTACTCTTCTGGGTAGCCGTGTGGATGAAATGAGATACTGAAGAAAAAATGTGTAGCCCAGTGCACAGAACACAGTAAGAACTCATTAAATGGTTGCTAGTATCAAGTCACTATTTATATATTTGCCTGATGCCACCAAGGAGACTGCATGCTCCTTGAGGTCAGTGCCATAATACCCTGCAGTGTGGTGCAAGCTCATGGCTCCTGTCATATACAACTGGGCAAGTGGGGGAAACTTACCTCCCCCCGCTGGCTCCACTTGCCTTTTCTGTAAATTGGGGTTATGAGATAATTGGGAGCATTACATTTTGAATGCCTTTTAAACTGTAAAGCTCAAAAACGATCTGAATCAACTTAAAGGGGCTAGCAGGAGAGGACACGCACAGAGCAAAGGTATGTCCAATGTCTGTTTCACTCTGAAGATGCTGAGGCGAGTTTCCTGTTCATTATTGCCCTGGTGACATGAGTGTTTTGTATTCACCTCACCCATGAGTTCTGGACCAGGTAGAGAAAGAGGCAGAGAAGGGAGATATGTGTGTGTGTGTGTGTGTGTGTGTGTTTTGGAGAGGAGAATTGCAGACCGAGGATTTTCCAGGGACAGAACAACTGATAATTTACCTGGAGAAAAAAAAGACACTTTGGTTTTGACATTATTTTGAAATAATTACAACTCATTGTAAAGAAACTACCAGTTTTGTGACTGTGACCAAGATATCAAATCACTAAAGAAGCATAAGAAAGTTTTTACCAAATAGTTTGATGGACAGTATTGAAAAAAGTGAACATTTGTGAAGGTCACTGAGCTAACCCCTGCTGGGTGGGAATGGTAGTATTGAGGGGTTCTTTTCATTTCAGTTCCACCAAAGTGTTTGTAGCCCTTTTTTTTCCCTATCATAATGAAAATTTGTGATCTAAAAACACTCTGTTTCAGAAGAAATATAACTGCATCTCATTTCAAACTATAAAGTGGATTTTTTTTAATATCACATTTTCAACAGTTACAATTTCAACCTCTTTTGGAAAATTCCAGGGGACGTAATCCCTCCCCACTGTCTCAATGCTCCCATGATTCTGTGCTTATGAACATGAACCTCAGGCAATTTCCAGTGCAATATGGGCTAGAGTTAGCATGTTCCCTCTCCTTCACTTGAGTTAGTCATGTGAGAGCTGTGAATGAAGTGTTTGGGTTATTGCCCCTTTGTACTTTAAGGATACCTCTGGATCTCAGGATAAGATGATCGCCCCACACAGCTCTGAGATCTGGAGAACTGGATTCTAAATCCAGATTTGTCAGTAACTTGTAACACGGAGAACGTATTTCCTCCATTCTGGGCCTCAAGCTTCTCATCTGGAGAACACCAGGGTTGCACCCCATCCTTTTCTATGACTATTCGGGTGATTGTATGGTTTGTCTTCATTAGTCTGTTGATAGGATGAATTGCATTGATTGTTTTTTTATTGTTGAACCAGCCTTGCATTGCCAAGATAAACCTCACTTGGTATTATGCTTTTAACGTATTGTTGGATTTGATTTGCTAGTATTTTGTTAAGGATTTTTGAGTTTATGTTCATGAGGGATATGGGTCTGTAGATTTCTTTGTTTGTGATATCTTTGGGTTTGGTATCTGGATAATTTCAAAAATGAATTGGACAGTGTTCCCTCCTCTTCTATATTCTGGAAGAATTTGTGTAGAATTGATATTATTGCTTGCTTAAATGTTTGGTAGAATTTTCAGCTAGACTCTGTCATTTTAAAGGTTTTCATATTCTAGGCAACCCCAGTATAAGGGAGTGTCCATCCTGGGGAATTTGGAAGGGGTGAACGACCTCAGGCCCGGTAGAAGCTCCTTGTGACTAGAGAAATAGGGAAACCCCTCCAAACCACACACGAAGGGCTCCTCTTTCCCGATCACTTCTAGTGTTATTTCAGCAACTTGCAGGCCACAGTTTTCCAAGAATCATTTTGAGTCTTTGAGAGACAGTGTGAAATAGTGAAAGTAGCTCAAATCCTTGACTCTAGCACATACCAGTCAAGTGACCTCAGCCCACATTCCTGAACCTCTGAAAGCCTCAGTTCCTGCATCTGTAACTGGGCATGGTGAATTTTAGCTCACAAAGCTGTTGATAGGATTGAAAACACATAAAAATGTCCAGCATAGCAGGTTTTCAATGAACACTGGCCTTCTTTCTGAGGCTTCTTTCTGAAATAGGAACACCCTGTCTCATTTTACTTAGGCCATGGGACCCATCTGAGTAAAAAGCCTGTTTGCTCACATCTGACTCTGGGATAGTTTTTCTGAAGGGAGTTAGAAATGCAAAGACAGAGCTTTTTTTTTTTTTTTTTTTTTTTTTTGGCCATCTGTTCAACAAGACGAATGAGTTTACCTTGAAAACAGTCACATTACAAAGTGATTGCTGGATGGGAACGATTTGTTATAATGCTCCAATTCCGCTGCTTCCTTCCCAGTGGAGAGAATGCCCTCTTCAGTGACTGAGGCTCCAGAGCATTGCTTCCTAATGGGACCTGGAGAACAGGCAGCTATTCAAATTCTAACTAGAGCCTAGAAAGATGGTTCTTTTTGATTGAAAAAAAAGTCGTGAGTCAGCTGCTTAGGAAAATGCCTTGCTGATGATATTAGTACATAGAAGCAATTTCATCAGTCTGGGAAGCACATTTTCAAGAGGCAAGATTGGCAGGGCAGAAAGGACAGAATATTAATGAAGCTGTCAGAGGGAATGATGGTGCTATTTCAATTCTGGGCAACGGAGGGAGCTGTTGTCTCCCAATCTTGAAATAGAGATTTGGCAGGAAGGTGACTATCATGGAGTTTGGAAGAAACTTCCTTTCTTGTGGGGTGTTGTAGAGTTGCATGATTTACTGAGTAACATTGCATTTGATTGGCTCTTAGACTTCACTAGGAAAAACCAGACGTGCAAAGGATGGTTAGTTACAGTCTTAGCTTACACTCTGCATAGAACTTGATACGTGCCAGGCACTGTTCTAAGATATAGATATAGATATAGATATAGATATAGATATAGATATAGATATAGATATAGATATAGATATAGATATAGATATAGATATAGATATAGATATAGATATCTATCTATCTATCTTTCTATCTACCTACCGGGTGTGCCAGTATACACATTTTAAGAGATGGTATCTATGCTCAAGCAGTAGTTCGCCATAATCAGAAGTGTCTGGATGCTGATGGTAACCACTTTGAGCACCTCTTATAATTGCAGAAGTCAAACGTGACTTATATTCATTTTTTGTTTTTGGTATTATCAAGTATTACAATTTTAATAGTTTTCTTAAAATGTGTATACATTCTTTTGGCTACATATATATAATATATATATATATGTGTGTGTATATAGATATACATATATGTGTGTATATGTATACATATACATATACATATATATATACACACACACACACACACATACATACATACATACAGAGGGAGCCAAAAAAATGTATACACATTTTAAGAAATGAAAAAAACTATTAAAATTGTAATTCTCAACATATACCAATAACAAAAAATGAATACAAGTCATATGTATGCTTTTTCTTGGCACCCCTGGTATATAAATATATATATCGTGTACTGGACAATCAGCTCTAAAGTGTGTTTTGGAGCAAAAATTAATATAATGCCCGGTTTTATTTTACTATAATATAAGACCAGGTCTATATAATATAATACAATACAATAAAATACCAGATTTTATATTAATTTTTGCTCCAAAAGATGCATTAGAGCTGATGGTCTGGCTAGGTCCTATTTTTGGGGAAACATGGTGTGTGTGTATATATATATATATATATACACATATATATATTCATTAAATTCTCACAACTGTGCCCATTTTGGAGATGAAGAAACTAAGGTACAGTGACGTTAAGTGATTTCCTGAAGGTCACACAGCTAATAATTGTACTCTTAAACATCATTAGGAAAATGCCTTGTTAATAATATTTATACTTTTGATACCATTCTATATGGTAAGTACATTTTATTACCATTATTTTATTAGTGGAGCATCTGAGGCAGAGAGAGAGAGAGAGAGAGAGAGAGAGAGAGAGAGAGAGAGAGAGAGAGAGAGAAAGAGAGAGAGAATGGACTTTGCAAACTTTGGGTCTGAAGTGTTCTGAAGACATTTTCAATTCTAATATTCTAGGCTTCATATGATTGGCTAATAACACAGAGAAAGTATTGGAGAGCAAGACTCAGTCCAAAGTCTGGCTCCACGTCCAGTGCTTTATACTGCTATACTATTTCCTGCACACCTCCCTCCTCTGTGCCCAGTTCTGTGAGGATGAGAGGTCAAGAGATGCAAACGCCTAGTCTCTGAGCTGCCGGTGCCCTGAGCTACACTGACTTCTCTCTACTTGAGATTCTCGGCCACTGGACCTGCAAACATGGGGTGCAATTTTAGCTCTCTTACTCGGCAGCCTAGTGACATTGACGCTGTGTCTCTCTTATCAATCTGCAGAAGTGTGCTTTTAGGAGGCAGGGCTGAAGGACAGAAGAAACAGAAATGCCATGTTCATCCCTGGACGAGAGAGGGAGAAGGCAAGTCCTTGCTCCTCTGAGGCTTGCTTTTAGTAAAACAGGTATTTGGACCAAATAACCTCAAAGGTCCTTAGGGCTGACATGCTAAGAAATAAGCTTAGGTAAAACCTCAAATCCATTATTAAATTTTGATCTGATGACAGGGAACCTCAATCCAAAGGAATGACTCTAAGGCAAGGTTCTATTGACATTTTGGGCTGGATACTTCCTTGTTGTGGGGGGCTGTCCTGTGAATTGTAGGATGTTTAGTAGCATCTCTGGCCTCTGCTCACTAGATGCCGGTAACACCACAATCTCCTTGAGTTGTGACGACCAAATAAAACCTCTAATTGTGGGAATGCACATACTGTGGTAGACCAGTAGGACAGATGCTTTAGGTGGATGATGATGATGATGATGATAAAAAACATTGTTCACTGACTGTTATGTCCCAGGCCCTGTTGTACACAAATATATGCTCACTTCCTCTTCACAACCACCCTGTGGGTTTGATATTGTTAACTCTATTTTATAGAAGAGGAAACTGAGGCTCAGAGAAATTAAATAACTTGATAAATTTCACACTAAGCTCATTAGCAGTGAGCTGAGACTTCCATGCTTACACCTTCTGTTCTCTTCAAGGTAGTCTAGATAGCAGAAGTCAATGTGTGTGTCGGAGCCTGGCATCAGCCTATGGACTGTTTGCCTATCGTCTGTGATGAAGTAAATTAACTACATCACTAAGCACAGCATTTAGTTCCACTAATATTTTTTGTGTAGCCAGAGTGTCTCAAAGAAGAAAGCAACACATAGATTTATACACTGACACAAGCTCCTTATCTTGTTGCAGATAAGCATTTTGTTGCAAGCAGGAACAGAAATGAAAATGTCATCTAATGTACCACAGAACTTTACCATTGACTGATTGTCCTTCCTTCTGTATTCTGACACGCTTCTTATAGATGTGCCTTTGGAAGCTCCCACTGTGCACAGAATTTTGTTCTAGGTCTGCCTGAGAAAAAGCAGAGGTCTGGTTAGACTGGGCTTTCTGGACCTCAAGTCAACTGAAGATTTTGATGGGATTACAAGTGTGACAGTTACAAAAGAGCAGAGGAGACCAATCTGGTCTAGGGGTAGTGGAACCTTCTCTCTTTTTCTGCCATTTTGAGGCTTACCGAAGAGGCAACATAAGATAGACTGTCACTTTCCAGTTGAGGAGACCAAGGCTGAGACAATTCAGTGATTTGTCCCTGCCATTCTGAAGTTGGAATTCAAAATATGAGTCCAAGTTTTCAAACTCATAAGCCACCGTTCTCTCTAAAACAGGACTGTGTTCTGATCATATCAATGAGTGGCTCTCTTCCTCTATCATTGTATGGATGGACCTAAAAATGGATTACTTTTACTTCCTGGGTACTCTTTTATTAAATATGACATAGCTTTGAAAGAAACAAAATCTCAATGCTTTGGTCAATGTACTTTTCATCTAAAAAGCACAGTGCTCTTTTGAATCTCTGGTGTTGTGGAAAGAACCAGAGTTTTGGAATCAGTCTTAGCTTTCATATTTACAAATTACATGATCTTAGGCAGGTTTTTAAGCCCCTCTGACCCTCAGTTCCCTCATCTGTCAGATGGACATAATCACATCTACCTTTTGGGTTGTTGCAATGGTCAAATTATGTGTATACAGTGCCGAGAAGGATGTCACGTGCGTGGTGGGAGCTAAGTCAATGTGACTTTTCTCTCCATCTTTGATTCTAACACGTGCTTTTTGATCCTCTTCCAGATCTCTAAAACTGTCTCCTAACATAGTAACTAATAACACTGCAAACTAATCTTGATCACTAATGCACAATCCATCTGGGAGAAAGTCATTCCTTCCTAAATCAGGACTAATCAACGGGGCCTTAAGATCCAGCTCTGTCCTACCACGCGCTTGTAAGAACAGATGGAAAATGGGCTGGGCAGATGGAAAAACTCCATTCTCCAACAGGAATTATTTATTTGTGAAGTTGGAACCACTTGGAATGAATATTTTGAATTAGGAGGATGAAATATTGTAAGATTCACAACAGAGCCATGAAATTAACTAATGCACTGCGACTGCAAGTGTCACCGTGAGGCAGGGAGTAGGAATAATAATGGGGCTTTTAAAAAATGGTCCAAACACATAAATTATTTACTCGTGTGTGCGTCAGCGTCAGCGACTCCCTCGAAGCTGTTCTGCTGATGGCATTATCCCTTATGCCCTTCCTGAGAAGCGCCGTGCTCTTTGCAAGGTCCTTTGTTTTCGCAGAGAGGTGATTATAGAACATGAACATTGTCACATCCTTGCCGCCATCTTATGAGACCTGTTTAGTTCCACACCTTATATCCAGCCTTCATGATGACCCTGCAAAGGAGGTACTTTAAAGCTTACTTAACAGATCAAAACCTGAAATTCAATGATGTTAAGTAGCTTACCCAAGTCACACAATAGTCTGTCAGAGTTTTTTTCCTACCTCTATTCTTGCGTCTCAGAACTTTCCCCCAAATGGCCCTCAACAATCAAAATATTCATCTAATCACATCAGTCCTTCACCCTCTGTATGGAGTCTTAGCAGGGCACTGAGCAGGGTCTTTCAGATCTGACCCTACCTTCTCCTGCTTCCTTCACTTTTTCCTGGAGCACCATGCTTCAGGGGTATGGAAGCGTAATTCACAGTCTCCAGAATAGATACTGGCTTCAAGTTTCAGGCACTTTGCTCATCTGGCTTGGCCTACCCAAAATCTCAGCCCCACCACCCAAGCACCCCACTCCCACTCCCATTTTGGCTGATTGCTTCTCCTCTGTCAGGCTTCAGCTCAGTCAAAAATATTGTAGGAAACCTTCCTTGACAACAGCGCAGCACCAACAGTCAGGCTGAGCTGTGTGCCCCTCTCTCGGCTGAGTACTTCTGGCTTTCTTCTCACATAGCACTCACACTCTGTTGTATTCAACAGCTTTAGTATCTGTCTTCACTAAGGGATTATGAGTCCTGCTTTGCGCATCTCTGTATTCCCAGTACCCCGCACAGCTCCCAACACAGTTAGGTGTTTGTGTTTGTTGAACTGATAAGTAAGTAAATGAATGAATGGATGGATAAGAATGACAAGTACTTTCTGCTAACCACATACTGTAGCATGTCCGTGATACTCATGATGGCCTCAGAAAAAAATTAACTAAGCCATCCATATAGGAATTAGTCACTAATACCTCCTCAGGGAGCCAGAAAGGGCTGAGGGAAACCACGGTGTTGGCTGAGCGGCCTTCTCAGAGTGAGTGACCTGGGAGAGGGGTAGACAGGAGTGGACATGCATGTTCTGACCCGCTAAGTGCCAGAGAGGGAAGCTACCAACTGTGCAATTCCAGGCAAGACTCAGTATTTGAAGGAAGTTCAAGTTAGTCAGTGGTATTTAGACAAGACCATTATCTAGGAAGTTTAGAAACATCTTAGGAAATCCATTCAAACTGTTTACTGAAGCCTGACCATAGTACGTACTCAGTAAATACTTCTAAATAAAAAAGAGGTAACTATACAGGGCTGAGCTCCTTTCTTCCCTCCCTAGACACAAGTGACCCAGGGTAATTAGAAGCTCCAGAAAAAAAGCAACCCGGGCCTTCAGCGGCCCATGCAAACAGTCAAGGGTGGGTTGGAGCTGGGAAGGGCTGTGTTGAAGTCATGTTTCTAGCATTCCTTTGCTGAGCCTCTGAACTTCCGATCTTTATTTATAAAGCAAAAATAATTCACACCTTTGAAGCCTGTCATGAGTGGCAGGTAAGATCAGAGAACCGGGCTCACAGCATGTGTCCAACACTGAGTGTTCTCTTCCCCTTCCCTTGGGTTCGGTGCACCTTGGTGCAAGGAAGCAGGGAACAGAACCCAAGCTGCACAGGTGTGTGGGAACACAGTTCCTTGTACCCTGCCCGTCTGGCTCTCAGGATGTGGCAGACCTGCTGCTGACATCTGGATGAAAAGCCAGGATGGAGTAGGACTGACAGGCCTGGGAAGGGATGGCCACTGAGTACCATGCTGAGGGCAGGCAGGGCTTCACCTGTTTCCAACTCCGCCTGTACCTTTAGCAAAGTCACAGATCTTTTCTGACTCTCAACATCCTCATCTGCAAAACAGTCACCGTGCTTCTCCTGTCTCACACTACACCTGGCCTGGTTTGTGTGTTGTTCTGAGCATAGAGGGGATACATGGAAACATGCCCTAGACAGTGCATCACAGTTGACCCAGCCAGAAATCAATTCCTCTAAGAGGTGGGGGAATAATGAGCCCCAAATGCTCCTTCCAGAGGCAGAATATAGATTGAATCTCAGAACTCCCACTGTGCACAGAATTGTTCTAGGTCTGCCCGAGAAATAGCAGGGGTCTGGTTAGACTGGGCTTTCTGGACCTCAAGTGAACTGAAGATATTGATGTGATTACAAGTGTGACAGTTACAAAAGAGCAGGGGAGACCAATCTGGTCTAGGAGTAGTGGAACCTTCTCTCTCTTTTTCTGCCATCGGGATAAGGTGGCCAAGACATGGCAACCTCTCAGATGCTTCATGGCCTAAATATTCTGTCATTCATAGTATCCTATGCTTGGAAGAAATCACTCATCTTTCCCATCATGGACACATTTTTATCCACCTTTACTGTTTGTGAGGACAGAAAGCTACTAACTTTACATAGTAGTCCACTTCATTGTTCATCAGTTCAAATTGTTAGTATGTCCTTTCTCAGGTTGAACAAAAATTGACCTCCTTATAACTCCCCATTCCTCCCCCACTCTTGAACCTAAAGAGGAGCAGAATATGTCTCCTACCTGCCTTTCTTTTCTCTTCACTCTCCCACATGCTGAATATGAGGGTAGATGGTGCCATGGCTGAGTAAGGAGTCGGACTAACCTGTTTAAGGTGAGTCCTGCGGGGTATTCTAAGGTTGAGATAGTTTATTTGGGATGAGCTGTTTACTCAGGGTTACCCTCATATGAATTTAAAAATGGAGGGTGTAGGTCAGGGTTTGGGTTAAGGAGAGTTTTATATGGTAAGAGACATATGATTTTGACTTTACAGAATGAAAAGAAATTCAACAATTAAAAATAAGTGAAAAGGGCATTGCAAGAAGATCAGTTCCCATCCTTTGAGGTGAGGGCACTGGAAGGTTCTATGAAGTTGCTCACCAATTTCAAGGGAGAGTCACACTTTCAGTTGTTGGCAACAATTCATCATTAAATAGGGGATTAGATTTGCAGTGTTGTGAACGTCAGTGATAATGTCCTGCTTATCTGAGGCTGCTCTCAGTTAAGCTGGAGTATGGAGTCCTGTGCTCAATACTCTTTGGAAGATAGCATCCATGATGAGGAAAAAGATCCCAAATTCTGGCTTATAGAGGTAAGGGAAAAGTCTATACAACCTAGGGTGTGTGTGTATGTGTGTGTGTTGGGGAGGAGAGGATGGCAAATCTTGATAAAATGTCAAGTGGAAAAGAGATTAGATGTGGCTTGTATATGCTCTTTCCTTTCCTGGAAAGAGCAACTCTCACTTATCTGGAAAAATCCAACTACATATCCCAGGGTAAGCACAATTGTTTTCTTCAGGAAGCTCTCATTAATCCATTCAAGTGAAGACATTTACTTCCCCTGTTATGGCCTCCTTATTCCCAGGGCAAATCTAAGAACATACACTTGTCACACACAATTATTTATTTACTTGCTATTATGGGTTGAACTGTATACCCATATAAAATATACATTGGAGCCCTAAACTCCGGTACCTCAAAATATGACTTTATCTGGAACTAAGGTTTTACAGAGGTAATCAAGCTAAAATGAGGTCATTATGGTGCTTTCTAATTTACTATGACTGGTGTCCTTATAAAATAGGGGAATTTGGGCACAGAGACAGACATACACACAAGGAGAATGCCATGCAAAGATAGAGGCAGAGATCTGGATGATGCATCTACAAGCCAAGGAACACCAAACACTGCCAGCAAACCCCATGAAGCTGGGGAAGAGGCATTGAAAGGATTGTCCTCTCAGCCCAACGAATCAACCATGCAGACACCTTGATTTTGGACTTCTAGTCTCCAGAACTATGAGGCAATACATTTCTGTTGTTTAAACTACCCAGTTTGTAGTACTTGATTACAGCACTCCTAGCAAACTAGTACACTCGCTTACATATCTGTTCCTCCAATTTCCTCCCCCTTCTGAGCCCCTTCTCCAACTTCAGTCAGCTCTAGAGGAGAGAAACAAAGTTTCCTTCCTTCCTTCCTTCCTTCCTTCCTTCCTTCCTTCCTTCCTTCCTTCCTTCCTTCCTTCCTTCCTTCCTTCCTTTCTCCACTGTCTCTTTCTCCTCCCTCCCTCCCTTCCCCTGCCTTGCCTCCTCTCTTGTTCTTTCTATCCCTGATGCCCACGAGGACCAAGCATGGGGTCAGTGCACTCATTGCTGAAATGATTGATCAAACTTTGTATTTTCTTTGGCCACAAGGAAGGGTAGAAAACTGGATTAAAAGAGAGACCAGTTTTAGAAGAGCTGGAGCTGTCTTGAGATTAAAAGATGACAAGTAGTGGGTTCCACATCTCTGAACCTGTTCAAACATAGAGAGGCTAAAGGAAACTCTGCTTAGGGTTGGTTCTATGAGAATGTTGAGAAATAGCTTTGCTGGTTGAAATCTTCCAGGGATTGGCCTGTTGATCAGTACTTTGGAATTCCTGTGAGACAGAATCTGGGTGGTGGTCCCCGAATGCAACTGTCAAAGATTGTGTGGGAGAGTGGGATATGTGTTTTGAGCAAAGGCTTGGTACAAGGCGCCAATTGCTTTCCATCAGATAAGTCTTTGTCAGAGATCAATCTGCTTGTGAATTTCTCTGGAATCCATTCCTAGCAGTGCCATCTGTTCACGATTGTCCTACCATCTGACCATTTACCCTCCGTCAATGACCCTCTCCTGGGCACACCCACTGCCAGTTAAGAGTCCACCCATTGTCCAACCTGGATAAACTGAGTCTGAAGAGAGATTGGGCAGGAGAGAGGGGAGGAAGAGGGAGACCCTCCAGCATGTTGGCATTCAGAGGCCAAGCCTCACACAAAACTTGAGGACAGAGCATGTGGCCAAGCCAGAGCCATATTGTGCCCCAGGCAGTCTGATGGCTCAACAAATAATATTGATGCCTTTTGTTTGGAAACTCTTTGTGGAGGCTTCCCATTTCCCAACAAGCCAAGCTAAATGCTGGGCCTCCCCCAAGCCACTCTGCCTTTTGCACAGTCCCTCGGCCAACTGTGCAGGCAGATGAGGGGCCCTGAATGCTAATGAGGGGAACGGCTGGCATTCCTGAGGCACCCCAGCTCTGGGAACCCCGCCTTTGTTGCTAAGGAGCATTGGAACTGTAACTGAAAAGCTCTAACAAGAGGGGGGAGCGAGGAGAGGGAGAGAAGAAAGGCTAGCATTTGTTTTCAGAGCTTCACAGTTCTCCAGCCAGCTCCAAAGCTGTCCAATTTCTGATCCCAATTAGAATATCAAACCCCGTTATTGTTTCTCTTAACGATCTTGGGAAATTCCTCTGAAGAGTCAGTGAACACTTAGCAAACTCTCTGGACAGCTTGATCTGTACAGTTGTGCTTTTCTTATATGAAGAGACCACGCCAAGCGTCTTTTAAACACCCTTTATTCCAGTCCCCAGAAGGCAGTGATGAAGCTGGGAGAACCAGAAGAGAGTAAAAAGGTGCTGAGTTTTCAAAATGTTCCTGTGAGGGCTCCATTCAACAGACATTTTCCAGGTGCCCACTTGGTGTTGAATCTGGGCTCCGTGATGGGGACAAAGACGAGGAAGACCTGGGTCCTTGCTTGGAGTGACCTTGAAAATTACTGGGGGACACTTACGCACATAGTAAAGAGAATTCTGTGGGCTATTTTCTCTAACTGACCTGGCTAGCACTAGTGAAGTATGCACTGGATTCTAACCCCATGTCGTCACCCATGAGCTGTAAGTCCTTAGGCAAGTCCATTTACTATCCTGAGCCTTAGTTTCTCAACTGTACAATGGACATGGTAATGCCAACCTGGCTGGGTTACAGTGAAGAGTAAGCACAGGTGAGAGAATGGGGAGCATCAATGTGGGGGATATGGTCTCTGGTCTCCAGGATCCCACTATTTACCGAGCCAACTGTTGATTTAAAAGGTGTCTGTACCTGGAAAAGGCACTTGATGATTTGGCCCATTGAATGGGTAAACCAAAATACCAGGTAAGAATAAAGGAGTAAGCCAGTTTCCTCTAATGGAGCATGTCTATGTGCCAGGTATAGTATTTGCAAGCAGTGTCTACTTCAATGTGAGTGGCTCGAAGGGGAAGGTAGTGAATTGCCGGGTATCACACATTTGGGAAGAAGTCTGCTGCTGGTGAGGCCCAGCGTCTGGCATGCCTTCAGTGCTCTTTCCATACTTAGAGGCTGAAGGTTTTAGAAAGTTGGGAAAGACACAGCTGACACCGAGTCTCTCCAGGGCATACTAGAGATTAACCAGCCCACTGCACACAGACACCCATTTAGAAAGGTTTGGCTAGAGAAAGCTGGTCAAGATCACAGACACCAGACATCCTCTGCCCAGTGTTTGTTAGAAATTCAAAATGGCACAGCCACAGTGAGTATACAAAACACCACTGACCTGGGAAAAAAGAGAGAAAAGTAACAGATTTTTCATAAGCAAACCATGGAGAAGTCCTAGGATAGAGGTCATAAGATTCCGAAGCACCGTGACCACAGAGCATTTTCCTGTTTGTGTCCAGTGGTTGCATTGTTAGCTTGATAGCTAAGCTTTTCTCTATGACTTAAGCTGAATTTTCATTCTTTTAAGGTTTACTTAGAGAAAAATTAATGAGTATTTACTTCAGCAATGTGCAAGTCTTGCAAGCACACACATACACATATATACACACCACACACACACACACACACACACACACAATCCTGGGGTAAAGCAGTGGAGGATTCTAGAGAAGAGATAGCCCAAGAGCAAAGACCGCTTGGCTCTAGAAGGCAGATACATTTCAAAATTTATTTTTGCTGCCTCAGTAACCTTACCTCCACATGCCATCTCACACAGACTGTTGTTCAAGCTTCCTGATGCTCAGCAGTGGAGGGAAGGGACATAAGAAAGGTCCATTTCCACTACATGCAAGTAGTTGTCCAAATGACATGCCTTTCAGTATGTGTAACACTCTTCTGTAAAGATACAACTACTCCTATTTTACAGATGAAAACACTGACGCTCAGGGAGATTAAACAACTTGCCAAGGCTACCACCTACTTACTAGCCAAAGCTGGATTTTGGCTAGTTTTAATGTCTGTTCATTTCCTACTCTCTGTTGAAGTGTAGGTTACGTGGGGTGGGGGGAGGGGCAGTGAGTGTGGATCCAGATTTGGCCATGTCTGCCCACTGTAAAAGTATTCACTCAGTCAACACTACAAAAGCATCGGGCATGCACGCCCTGTAGTCACATCGCTCTGAGTCAGTGGAGTCTCCTCCAGTTTGTTTGCCTTCATGGGTGTGGGGACTGTCATTGATCAGGAGCTCCACTAGATGCTGGACAGAAAGCATTGAGCAAGGTAAGATCATTGCCCTTTAAGTGTAATAACCTCAGCATCGTGATTAAGGCGCCCTGTCACCCCAACGTCTTTTCCCATCCACTTCCCCACATACAGGTAGGGTACACCTGGCCCTTAAGTATCATGTAACCAGTGTTTTCCAGAATGCCCTAGCTCTCCAGCCAATTATCCATAGGCACAACACAGCAGCTTTCTTACTTTTCACTTCCCCGTTTCCTGACCTGTGAAATGGAACTGTGAAAACTGCCTATTGTGTTGTCAACGTCGGATGAAACAAAATATGTCAATTCTTGGCCCATCGTAGTTCTCAGCGCATGCTCAATTGTTTGATCTAACATTCTAATTATCCTCATTTGGTATTTTTTTAGCATGAGAAAGCCATGTCTATTTGCTTACCTCCCTGACCTAAAGAGTAGCTAGCAGGACCAAAGATTCTAGAACATTGAGAAGTGATCAGTCTTCCTCAAGAGGCATTTTTCTGGATTATAAAAACTAGAGTAGGTTAAACCAGAAGGACCCTAGAGATCCTTTATGTTAGTGGATCCAAATTGTTTTGTTCTTAATGTTTTGTTCCAAAGATTTTCTGAGGCACTCCACTCCATAAAATGGATAAAAGAGGGTGCTCGGAGAATTTTCTGTTTGCTTTTTCCCTTGAACCTAACTCCTTCATGCTGTCCCCACACAGATTTGGAAATCAGGATTCAGGTCACTCAGCAGTAATGATGGTACTGGGAACACATTTGTATTTGAAGCTCTGAACCAGCGTTCTTTCAATGAGCTCATGCTACCTGTGTGTTGCGATGTGTGTGTGAGTGTGTGCTGTGTGGGAGGTGTAAACCTGGGGAGGAATGTGATGGATAGAAGAACTACGGGAACTGGTGGCATTTTGCCCAATTTTCCTGCCAGAGGAGCAAAGAAGATGCTACCTATTTCCAGAATCCTTTGTCTAGTTCTTGTCTAGTACTTGTGATAGAAGTACTTCTATCGAGTACTCTTGGAAAATATCCCTGGAGACAGTGTAACATCATCTTGTTCTGTGCTAGGGAAAATCCTGGACTTGTTCAGAAAACCTCACTTGGCATTCTACTTTGACTTAGTATTAAGATAATATATTGCTAGTACTTTTATTTTTCTTACAGTGTGGAAATCCTTCCCAGAATAGTGACTAGAGGAAGAGCTGACTGACTTTCCAAAAACGATGTATTTAGGTCTATTATGTGACAAGCATTTTGGGGAGTTGACAACAACTAGTGTGGTTTTTACTATACGGAATTGCACAGTTTGCAAAAACACAGTTTGATCAGCAATGTAGAAAACTATGCATTATTAATAATAAGCTTTATTAGAATAGAAGAGGATTTTAAGAAATTGGTTCTTGCCACCTCAGAAGAGAAACCCTTGTTTTTCTGGGATCACACTGAGCTGCCGATGAGCAAGCTTCACAGCCAGAAATCAAGTCCAAGTCCAAAGTGTCTACAATAGCTGCATCAGCCTCCACTCTGACAGTGCCTCCACCGCTACACTCAGGCTGGGGAGAAACACGTGTCTGGGTAAAAAGAGAGATAAAGGAAACATCTGTTCTCACAATATGGGCTTGTTATCATAGCTCCTTTAAGTACCGGAGCGCTGGCTCCAAGAGCATATTTTTTCCCGAACGAAATCTCTTCAAGGCCTGGTCGATTTTCCGAGGGCTCAGGGACAGGTTGTAAATGAGATTGTAGTTGTGAATGAGGCGTTTGGCTCGTTCCTTCTCCAGGACTCCTGTGATTAGGTCGGATGAGTGGGAAATTTTTAAAAGAAGATGGAGAAAATAAAAAAGAGAAAAAAATTAATAAGCTTGAATGACTTCAGAGTAAACATGAAATGCTAATATTTTGAAACTTTAAGCTTCTTAAAAATCAAGTGACATCCTAAAAAGGTATTTCTAGTCCAGCTATGTATCATATATGTCAGGAGGAATTTGAGGGTGACTTTGGGGAGAGGAAGTGGGGGACCAATAAAATCCATAGTTAGATTCTGAAGCAATTTAAGCTTGATTTGTATAGTCATAAAATTTTAAAAGCCAATTTTTGAAACAGGTGGGGTACCTGCTAAAAGTAATTTCCTATTGTTCTGGTTTACTTCTATCTGAGATGTATCCAAACATATTCCTAAACATGCAGTATTCAAACAGCACAGTTCTGAGTATTTCTGGAAATGTATTTACTGTGTGAGTCCCTCCTGCTTGTTGTATAACCACAGGCAAATCAGGTAACTTCTTGTGGCTCAGAGTCTGAATCTCTATAATAGAGATGGTATTGCTTATCATCGCAAGATGTACTCTGGTAGTCACATGTTACCATGTGTTTTTCCACAGGAAGATTAGGTAGATTTTGATAGTTACGGAAAATAATTTAAGTGTAGAACATGGAATCAGCCAAGATAAAAAACTCATTCACAAGCCCCTAATTGTGAACTTACATATGTAAGATACTATGCTTGGGAATATAGAGGATTTAGAGAACGATCTGTTACCTCAGGAAGCTCCCCATCCAGTTGGGGCAATAAAATGTGCAAAATGTAACAGCAATAACAATAATGACTGATCTATATCTATATATCTATATCTATATCTATATCTATATCTATATCTATATCTATATCTATATCTATATCTATATCTATATCTATATCTATATATCTATCTATATCTATATCTATATGTAAATTTTACCATGTTTCAGGCACCCATGTAAGCCTTTTACCAATATTAACTCATTCAATCCTCATGACAATCCATTTTACAGAGTGAAAAACTGAGGCAAGGAGATGGTAAGTCACTTGCCCAAGGTTGTTTGAGTCTACGCATTAAATCACTCCACTAGATTATAGAATGAGGGGGAAGAAATTGTTTCAAGTTGGGCTCATGTTGTTTCCTAAATATGTTCCTTGATTGTGAAGATCTATGCTATAGATGTCAATGAAAATATTTTAAATATCTTTTATAGGGATGAAAGCTACATCCCTTGCATGTTGTTTCTCTACTCTCCTATACTTATGCAGACTGTAATAATGGTTGTAAAATTCTTTCTCCGAGTCCAGAGGCAGTCCCCTGGTCTCTTGCAGAAAGCCACTTCCAGCCCATGAAAGTTTAGTCTAGTGAATACCTGTCATCTCTGTTCAAGCTACCAAGTACTGTTTATATTTGAATATGCAAGTTAAGCGAGAATGCTTCCCTCTGAACTCTCCTCTAATAGGCTACACACAGGTGAGGTCCTAATGTGATTTATTCCATTCACTTCTATTCTGTCCTGTATAGTCCTAAACTATGCCTAGTCCTATCCTATCCCAATTTGTTTGTTGTCTTCTGTGTAGGCTTATTGTCTGTCTTTCCTATGAGCATGTTGGTCCTTTTCCCTGCAGAAATCTCTTTGAGTTGGTCAATTGCATCTTTCTAGATCTTTGGGTTAGGTCACTTTTCTTGGTCTGGCCTGGGTTTGACCCCTCAAGACATCTCCTAAACTGCCTCTGGAAATATAAGTCATGGGCTTTGGAATAAGTGTCTGACTGGGAAAGTTATTTTAACTTTTTGAACCTCAGTTTCTTCAACTTTAAAATAGGGATAATTGAATTGTATGAAAACCAATAAAATCGTAGGTGCTTAGCAAAATGCCCAGAACTAGCAAGTACCGTTAATGCAGGGATTATTATAGGATAATGGTAATAATAATATCATCAACATTATTTAAAATATAGAAAAGTGTATTTTAATTAGATAAATTATTAAAATACCAGGGGTGCCAAAAAATGTATACAAGTGGACACTGTGGTCAGCGTTGCTCAAGCAGTAGTTCGCCGTAATCATAAGTGTCTGGACGCTGATGGTAACCACTTTGAGCACCTCTTCTAATTGCAGAAGTCAAACGTACCTTGTATTCACCTTTTGTTATTGGTATATATTGAGTATTACAATTTTAATATTTTCCTTTCTTAAAATGTGTGTACTTTTTTTGGCACCCTCTGTATATAAATTAATTTATATTTTAATTAAAAATTAAAAGTAATGTTAAAAAACATCTAGGAATCACCACTGGTGTGTGTGGGGTGGGGGGGATATTTTCTATTTTCTAAGCTTTACCATTGGTAGGGGATTCCTGCTGTCAAACAAAAGTCCGTTGACTGAAATTTGTATCTGTCTAATTTACTGTCATTAGGGGCTGCCCAGGACAGCTGCATAAAATAACCCTCATAATCCATCTTAGTGTTGGAAAGGCTGTCCTCCCACCAGAATCAAAATGAAAGAAATAAGAAGAAGAACCTCTTTAACATCCACTTCATGATACAGTTTACAAAGAACTTTCAAATCTCATTTGATCCTGTCTCAAATCTGGGAGGAATCTTTCATTATTATCAGTCCTATTTTATAGATGAGGAAACAGGCTCAGAGAATATAAGTGGCTAGTTTTCAGGACTCAGAAATTGGTGAAGTCTGGACTTGAATCTAGGTTTGTTGGTAAAAACAAAGAAAGAAACAAACAAAGCAACAAGTAAATACCATATGATTTCACTTATATGTGGAATCTTAAAAACAAAAATAAATGAACAAACAAAAAAAGAAACAAAATAATAGATACAGGGAACAAATTGATGGTTGCCAAATGGAGGGGGCAGGAGGGATGGGTGAAATAGGGAAGGGATCAAGATATACAAATTTCCAGTTATAAAAACAGTCATGGAGCTGTAAAGTACAGTTTAGGGATATAGTCAATAACATTACAATAACTATGTATGGTGTCGGATGGGTACTAGATTTATTGGGGTGATCACTTTGTAAGTTATATAAATGTCTAATCACTATGCTGTACACCTAAAACTAATATAATACTATATGTAATTGTATGTAATTTAAAATTTAACAAAAAATTAAAGAAACAACAATAGCAACAACAAAAACACCATCTGTTCTTTCTGGTGTGTCATGGGAGTTTGGTATAATGGAAAGTCCAATAGAACTGAGTTTGAATTATGGCTCAACTTCCCACTGGCTATTATTTGATCACTTTGAGCTTGACTTTCTCCTCAGTAAATAGGGACACCAATCCTTCAGCATGTGGTTGATGTGTGGAGTTGGTGATGCAGTGTGTGTTAAGTCCAGGCCCATGCAGAGAAAGTTTTTAAGGGCTCTCATTGCATTCTGCCTCCTTGAACTCTAAAATACTTTCTATCTAGCCTTTAGCATCCTGGAAAAATGCTAAATTTACCATTCAGCCAAACATTTATCTCAACTACCCTTCTTTCTTTAGAAAACACGACCAATTATTCAGTCATTCCTTATTGCTTCTCCTCAAGGATATTTTCTTGACAACCCCCATTAGAGAATAAGCACAAAGTAGGTTCCCAGAAATGCTAAGTTGATGATGGATGGTCTGCCTTCATCCTGGATGAAGAACACCCTGGCCTACATATTTCCTTGCACATAATAAAGAACAGTGATTCATCAGTGGGCAAAGTATGTATCATCTGCTCAGTGTCTAGAATGGGGCCGTGGTGGTCTGCTAAATACTGTGGTTTAATAAACCAACACAATGACCTCAGTTAATCCTCTTTCCTCATTAAAGATAGTTATAGATATTCCCAGATCTGGCTGACACGTTCTTTGGCTGTTGAACTAATGAATTTCATAGAAACAGAGAAAACAGGCATAAATAGTGAACAGGCCATAAGAAAGGCATTTCAAATCTGCCGGAATCTGCCTCCAAAGTCAACAAAACTCCGTTTTTTCCTCAGAACAGTTCAGGAGTATGAGAAAGGACCCAGTCTTTGGGGAGTCTCTTAGCAACTAAGTTTATCATCCATCATTGTAAATCAGCATTTGTTTCTTTAGAAATGTGTTTTCTTTCTATGCTTTATTTTGTTTCGATTTTGTTTGTAACCGCATCACTACCCTCATAGTCCTGGTATGAATACCTAGTCTTACAAGTATTTCAATAATCTCTTGATCTCCTTTTTTCCAGTATTTTCTCAAAATTATCAGTCTCAGCTTTCATTGTGTTCTCCTCTGGTGGAACCTTTGGTGGATACTGGGTAGAGAATAAAGCCCCACCCGAACCCTCAGGATTCATAATAGGGTCTCAGCTTCACTATCCAATTCAATAGGAACCTTCAGTCCTGTCTTGTTCACTGTGTTCTCCCTCATACTCATTCCCACCTTCTAATCTTTGCAGAAGATGATTTCATACTCGGAATGCCCTACCTAGCTATCCAAAGTTTACCTGTCCTCAAGGCTAATCTCAAGCTCTCTCTTGCATGGAACCCCTCTGAGTACCCCAGCTCACATTACACAATGAGCTTCTGTTCCTCTCTCTTTCCTTTGGACTCTAACTCTTATTTATGTCTGTAATTATGATACTTTACTATATGCCGTCTAAAGAAGTACATTGGCATTTAACTATTGCCAGTCTCTCTGTCTTACCTTCCTACATAAATGCTCTTTGAGGCCAGAGACCATGTCTCATTCTTTCTCATTTCCCTCCTGGTTCAGCCTTTAGTACGGTGCTGGGCTCATAACAGATATTTAATAAATGATTTTCTAATTCAGCTAAATACATTTTCATTTAGAATTTTTATTTGTCCCTCTCTTTGCTATAATTATTAAGTCTTTGGGTATTGTAGGGTAGTTATGCTTCATATGGTCTAGCATTAATTTGGTTTGAAAATTCAAAACAAAATGAAACAAAAACAAAAACACACAGAGAGAGTGAAAAGACAGGCATTGCTATCGTTATATGATTACTTCTAGAGAGTACTAGCGTGCACACTAACTTTTATTAAAAAATTAATTATTTCCAGTTTTACTGAACTATAACAGAGAATAAGTTTACGGGGTGCATTGTGATGATTTGATACATGTGTACATTGCAAAATGTTTACCACAATAAGGTTAGTTAACAAATCCTTTACTTCACATAATTACCATTTTGTCGTTATTGTTATGGTGAGCACATTAAAGTTCTACTCTCATACCGATTTTCAAGTATACCATGCAGTATTTTTTACTAGTCACCATACTATGCGTTAGACCCGTGGGACTTATTCATCTTATAACTGAAAGTTTGTATCCTTTGACTAAAATCTCCACATTTCCCCTAGCAACCACAATTCTATTCTCTGAGTTTGATGTTTTCTATGAGTTTGATGTTTTCAGACTCCACATATAATACACTAACTCTTCATGAACCACAGTATGTGATTCAAATACAACAGTTTCAGTCCATGTGCTTTTGTGTATGCTCCCTCCTTTCCATTCCCTTGTCCCTGAGTTCTAGAATACATTCTCTCTCACTTGAACATTGCAGTAGTATCCTTTCTCCTTTTCCTGCTTTCCTTTTCTCTTTTATTCATTCACAGCTATCAAGGATCTTTCTGAAATACAACATCATCATATCCTGCTTAGAAACTCACAATGCTACTTACTGTCTTTGAATTAAGTCCAAATGCCCTGTTCTGACATCTAAGAGCTTCCTAGATCTGGCCCCATCCCATTTCTCCACCTTTATCATTTAATATTCTTCTTTTTAAAATTTTAATTATTTTAAATTTATTTTTATTTTTAAATTACAATAGACATGCAATTAATATTCTTCTTAATAATCCCTATATTCTATCCAAACCAAACTCTTTGCATTGAGCTTCACACATAACACTTTGCTTGGCCAACTTGCACCTTTGCCAGAAAGGGCCTTCTATTTTATTCCTTTGTATACAGGCTGCACTTTATCTTTAATGATCCATTTCCAATTATGATCCATTCCCTGATCACTTCACCAGGAAGGAATTCTCCTTCCTCTGAACGACCACATAGCACGCTCTAATGGCATTTCCCACCTTCCATCTTGGAGTTAGTTATTTATGTACATTCATTCATTTATTTGTTGCCTCAAAAAAAAAAAAAGTTAAACAGATTTGTGCAAAGAGCTGGGGATAAAAAAGGAATAGTCTTCTGGTGAGACAGTACTAAGCCTCCAAACAAAAAAAAATACAATATATCAAATAGGAGAATGAATATTAAAGAACTCTAAGAGTCCAGATAAAGGTTTGCCTAGCTCTGTCTGGGGAAATCAGGGGAGTCACAGAGGAGTAGGGCTTGAGTGCCAACATGTAAGATATTTAGGCATTAATTAGCCAGGTAGACAAGATGGGGAGTTGGAAGGGGGTGAGGTAGGTAGAGGACAGGGAGACAGCTCAGATGGAGGGCATAAAGTTAGAAAAGGCAAGTCATAGAAGAAAGAAAGGCGAGTCTGAAGAAGGCAAGTTATTCATTAGGAATGGGTAAAATATGCTGACATAATAACAGTTGAAGAAGAAGAGACTCGTCAGGTGGACAGGGACCAGATTTTGCCTTGCTCAGAAGTTTGGAATTCAGCCCATTAGCAGGCGTGCTGCAATATTTCTATTAGGGACAAGATCAGATTGTGGGTTAGACTCAGGTAGTAGAATGGTGAAAGGATCAGAGACACAGAGAAACTGTAAGTAACCTGGGGATGGGAAATTCATGTCTGATTCAACTTTAGTATTTCCTGATTGTGCTCAGCACAGTTCCAGGCACATGGTTTATATATAAGGTGTATTTGTGAAGAAGTGAAAGAAAATGAGGTATCCACTTTCAGACCAGAACACAAAGAGGAAGGTACATCCACTCTAAGCGTCATACTTCACCTGTATTACTCAGATCACACAGGTAGAGGGCATTTTCCAGCTTCCTGAACCTGTCAATCCATGTCTCACATTCTTCATACTTGTTCTTCATCACTGGACTAACAAAAGGCTGGGAGACTGGCCTGATCGTCAAAGAACTCAGGGGATCTTTAGGGGCTGAAGTCTCAGCAGGAAGGTTTTCTGGCTGCAGCTCCTCCTCTGGAGTTTTCTACGAAAACAACACAAACATCTCACTGGCAGCACATTCACCACCCAGAACTCCTGCAGTCTTTTGGCGAAAGATGAGGCCACACAACCAGTAAGATTTATTGCAAGGTCTGGCTTTGTAAAGCTAGGGGGACGAGTTTCAAATCTTTAGTGCTATAGAACCAGATCTGCCAAGTCTTGTTGGATATAAACTACTATGTTGAGTGTTTTTTGTTTTTTAAGGAGAAGGGTGAAATCATGACTTTATTCAGTTTGCATTTCTTATTTTATACAAAGCAAAGGTTTTTGTAACTACCTAAGACATCTCATGATGTTCTGCTCTGCTTTATACTAGTGGGATTCACAGGTGATGGGTTTCAGGAAATGCTTATAATTTCTTGGTGAGAAAAACCTCTGGATCATGAGTGTGAAGTTCTTGACAAAGAGTGATTGAAATACTAGTGATATTATCTTAGGCTCATGGGCTCATTATAATGGAGCATAAAGCACTTCTAGTTCTGTCTGTCCTATTCATTCAACAAAGGACGTTGAAGCCCAGAGAATGAAAGTGACTTACTAAGATCATACAATAAATGGTAGACACAAAACTAGAATGAGTGTATAGAGGTTATGTCTAGCTCATCTTGGTATCCTAATGCCATGTCCAGTACAAAATAGAGATGTTTTTAGAATAAATAGACAAACAATTCCCAGCAGTGCTGTGTAAAACATTTTGTCACTTTCCATGTAGAGAGAGTGGGCATTTATTGTTTGATCTGCCCAACCCCACTTTACAGCAAGTTCCCCTCCTGCCCATCCACATGGTTGTAGAGAGAACTGCTGTAGGTCTAAGTATTTAGTACAGGACATGGTGTCTAACGCAAAATGCGCCAATAATCACATTGACCAGTGATTTGGGAAGTATTTGTGAGAGATAAAGACAGAGAGATAGACAAATGGAGATCTACTCTAACAGGTTTTCCACTCTGTGTACTGGAAATGAGAAAAAGCTGGTCTGCTGAGAAAGATATAGATTGATGATAGATAGATAGATAGATAGATAGATAGATAGATAGATAGATAGATATAGGAGAGATATGAAGCTGACAGCAGAGAAGAAAGAAAAGATATAGGAAGTTATGATGTTCGAGTACCTGATTTTAGATCAGTTACATTTCTATCCTTAGATAGCATAATATGTTTCTCTAGCTTTCCAATAAATTAAGTTGGTAGAGTTGGTTCTGTTAATTGTAATACAAATCATCTTAATTAGTTCACCTTAGAAGTATGCCTCTAACTTTTGCATACCATCTTGCTTCCACCAACTTTCAATACCTGAGTTTCTTCAATTGTGTCCTTTTGTCTCAAACTTCTCACATGTAAGCTAAGAAAATCCCATAGCTCTAAATAATAGTAACTGCAATAAGAAGCTACATTTTTGAGTTCGCTAATAAACATGGATTAGGCTACTTCTGGGGATGGGAAGATTTGTTTTGTTTGAAATAATAGAATGTTATGTGAAATTGTACTGATATGGATAACCAGCAACCGGTAAATTTTAAGAGATTAATATAAAAACATGCTACTTTGACAAAACCAATTTTGGAAAAAGCTGAAAGCTTCATAAAGGAAATAGAGTAGTGAGTCTTATACTTGTTAGAGCTTTGGACCACTTTAGAAATCTGAGGAAATCTTTAGATAATCTACCCAGGTAAATGCATATATTTGCATACAGTTTGGTGGATGATTTTGGAGAGTTCAAAGAGATCCTTGGATGTGAGAAACTGATTTTAAATAATTTTATATTCCTTCAGATAGTTCAACACTTTGTTTGACCATTAAAGACAGGGGAAGGGGAAATTTGTATGGACCTGAATTAGGCTCAACTCACTCGCTCACTCACTTACTCACTTACTCACTCACTCACACAACTTAGGCTCTTTTGGTACCACTGTGTCCGAATGAAGTCCAACATTCCTTGTTTGGCACATAAGACCATTCAAGTTCTTGTTCTTGCTTATCTCCTTTCAATCCTACTTATACATCTTTTTCTCCAGCCACATAAAACCAGAAAAAAATGAGACTGTTTTATGCCTTATACATTCTGTTTCCTCTGTTGTAAAAGCCCTTCTTGCCACCTGTGCCTCGACTGGTTGGGCTCCTACTCATCCTTCAAGACCCCAGTCATATCTTACTTCATGTGGGAAGCTTTCCCTGACAGTCCCAGGCTTGGTGAGGGGAAGTTCTTCATTGCCCCTTTATCCGTCGCAGCACTTACTACAGGATTTTATAATTGTCTGTTAGAATAGTTCTCTCCTCTAACAGGTCTGGAGACTCTGCTGATGTGATAGTCATTTGTGTATCTTCAAGGTCTGGTTAGTGTCTGGCACATAATTGGTTCTTAAGACATGTTTACTGAGTGAATAAGTGAATGAATGAATGATTTTCTCTGGGACAATAGGAAAGTTACTTTACCAAACCTCTGCTTCAATTTCCGTTTCTAAAAAGTGGGACAATGAATGCTGCTTATACAGCAATGTGAGAAGAATTAATTATTGCAGAGATGCAGTGAAATCCTCAAACAAGAGGCAAAATAAAAGAGCAAAGTATATTTTTTTTATAATCTTATTCACAACAGACTTAACACTCAAGGAGAAAAGCATTTGCTGTTGTTTCTTGCGTGGCTTGCCAAAATGGATACTATTTTCTAAAATATTTCAAAGTGTGAAGTGTATGAAGAGGCCTCCCGTCATTTTAAGATGAATTATGTTCTAATCCAGGCATTTAAAAAACAACAACAGAAAAACTCAGGCTGGTTTTCAATCCTGTCTGCATCTTCTCCTGGCTAAGGAGAATATTAAAACAGATTTTAAGTGCTTGCCAGATTTTTTTTTTTTTTTTAATCAAAGAGACTATTATATTTTAAAATGTGATGTTTGGTGAAAAGTTCACCCTCAGTTTCTGGAAGCTGGATGTTAAAATCAGTCTGCTAACCACCCTTTATTTTGATGGCAGCTGGTAAATTAGTCACAGGCTTTGGAAGGACACCTGTACACATGTTACAAGTTCAATTTCTTGGGGCCAATGGCAAGCCCATCACCAAGTGGAGATGAGCGGTCTCTGCACGCATACCAGCTAGGACAGGAACCAAGCCACACTCTTGGAGTTCTGCTGCCTCCCTTCTCTGATGGAGGAAAGTCTCAAAGTCAAAGACAGTCTGACATCAAGGCACTGGGTGGACATCAAAGAGGACCCCACCCAGCATCAGAGACTAGAAGGTGAAGCATCGATGAAGCCCTTCCCCAAGCTCTATATACCCAGGTGCATACCATGTGTTCAGTTTTGCCTTGAGACACCTCAGGAACTTCAGGCTGCACTGGAGTGGCAGAGGTTTCCTTTACTTTCCTTCCTGGACAAGAAAGAAAAAGTGGAAGGGTTTCGTTTGGTCTCTTCATTTGCATACATACATGCATACACCCAGGCAGAGAAGATGTAGAGGCTCTGCTGTGTGGCTGGCACCGTGTTAGCGTGCGGGGATATACCGATGGGCAAGAAAGCACTGATTCCTGCTGAAGCTCATAAAGGGGAAGCAGATGCTAAATAATTACCGAAGTCATCATTTAATTACAAATTACCATAAACACAAAAAAGGAAAATGTGAAAATAAACTTATTTGGGAGTATGCATGGGAGTAGTGGAGGATCAGGGAAGGCTTCTTGGATGAAGTGACACTTAAACTGGGGACCTGAAAGATGAATAAGACTTTTTAGGTGAAGGTGATGGGGAGGGTGCCCATGGAGCAGAGAGTTCCAGATAAGCAGAGATAACAGCCTGTAGAACCTCCCTGAATCAGGAGGGCCGGGAGTGGGAAGGGGCCTGTTCAGGGGGTCCTGCCTCTTCATAGAGAAACGCACTTCTGCCCCTCTCCACACAGGTGTGTGCCTGAAGGATCAGGTGAAACATTTGTCTTCTCCCTTCCTTGCTCCTTTCAATGGTCAGACGTCCTATGTGGGAAGCGGTTTGAACCGTATCCCTAAACTTGGGATTCTGCTGTCCAGGTATGACTTGCTCAGTCGGCTGCCTTCATGGATACAAGAAATATCCTAAGGATGCAGGAAAAAGACATGTAGACCTTTTGCTGAAGTCCTCTAAGGCTTATTGTGGGTATCCCTCCTTCATCACTCAGCCTTTCCATCAGACTTGACGATGTATTCATTTATTTCACACATCTGTGGGATGACTACAGAGCATAGATTTCTGAGTACTTCAGCTTCAATATTTAGTGCATAATTCAAATATGCCATTAACGAATACATATTGCTTTTGAATTGGGTTTCACTATTTTCAGTAAAAATGGTTCAAACAATACATTTTAAACAAAAGGTAGAGGGCAGCAGTGTAACCTAGTGGCGGAGAGTAGAGGCTCTGAAGCCAGATGCCTTGGGTTTGAGTCCTGGCCCCTTTCTCTATTAGCTAAATGACCTTGGGCAAGTTACTTGTCTTCTTTGTGTCTCAGTTTCCACTTCTGTGAAATGGGAATAATACCACCTATAAGTTATTGTGAGGATTAAATGGACTAGAAAATGTAAAGCCAATACCCAGAGCATAGCAAGTGCTCAATAAATGTTAACTAATAGAGTTATCTAAGTAAGGATGTTTATATAAATAAATTCACCTATCAGATTAAAAAACCATTTGTTAGACTTTTAACACTGCACCTGTGAATCATTATGAATCTTCTTCCTCAGTTTCTTGATGGAGAAAACAATGTGATTTCATTATCTTTTCTGAAACCCCATTACCCAGCATTAGAATAAGTACTCAATGAATGCTTGTTGACTAAATGAATAACCATGTGCCCCAACTTGGAGTTTGGAAAATAAAATCACTGACTATATGTTGTGTTTCTCCAATTCCATTCCTTTTCAGGCCCTAGGAGAGAAGGAATTTTCTCTGTATTTCTTTATCCTCCCAGACCTAACTCATGCTATCTCAACTAAAACTTAATAGATACTTAGTGAGGAGCATCATGACAGCAAGTTAGGGCAGCCCCTTCCTGGCAGCTCTAATTTAATCTGCTGAAAATTTACGTTGTCATGGGAACTCATCATCACCTAGTAGCCTTGGCCCCTGCTTATTTTACCCAGTATGTGAAATAAAGCTTTCTGTTTCCTGCAAGTGAAAAAAGGTTCCAATTACTCTGAATCATAGAATTGGAAAGTTAAAAGGATTCTAGAAACAGTACATAGCATAGAGGAGATAGACGACTTTTGGTGTCAGGCCTGAACGCTAATCCCCATTCTTCCTTTCACAGATGCAAGCTTCCTGTCAGTTTGTGAAAAGGAGATGATACCAGTAATTTGCAGTGATGTGGAGATTTTAAACAATTACCTACACAAAATACTTAACACAGGGAAGAAACGCCATACACGGACTTTTTTGTGTGTTATTATTATTTTATGACCTTGAGCAAATCTAGTTTCCCCAGAGAAGAGGACTTAATATTAATTACAAAGTGCCAGGCATTTTTCTGGGCACTGATCTTATGCATTACCCGCTTTAATATCAGATCTAGAACGGAGACTTTGTCCCGGTCCAGTTTCTCTCTACTGCCTGCCCTTCTAAAAGAACAATTAGGAGACAATACACGCTGGTCTCCCTGGTCTCTTAAGCTTCCCTGTCTCCCTCCTAATACATATAAGCATATAAAAAGGTAATGATTTGCACATGTAAAAATTATTTGAGAAACCCCAAGGCACAGCTATTTTTTTTTTCTTTCTAACACAGCAGGAAGGATAAATAATAACCATCTGTCTAGTCTGCCAGTTGAGGATTTGTACTGGAGGAAATAAGCCAAGCTGGCTTCTAGAGATTTCCAGGTGTTGGAAAGGCCAGGTTTTACAGGGCTTCCAGTGGATTCTGATGGCTACACAGCCAGCGCTCCCATCTCCCTGTCCCCCCTTCCCTCACTAATGACTTGAAATCAGTGGTCTTCAGTGCTGGCTGCTAATATGCTCCCACCTGGGAAGCTTTAAAAATCACCATTGCCTAGGTGTCACATCGGGCCAATTAAATCAGAATCTCTAGGGGTAAGAATCCAGCTCAGAATTCTAAAGAATTCCCTCGGTAATTCTAAAGTAAAGTCAGGACAGATAACTGATTTAAGTAATGGCTTCTGGCCTGGATCTACTGATGGAGGCTTTTGTGAGAAGGAAACTAATATATGTTCAATATCTATATATGCCAGACATTTCCCACATGTTTTCTTATGTAAGCTAAAGAATAGCCCTGTGAGGTAGAAGCTATCTCCATTTGACAGATGAGGAAACTGAGGCAATGAAAGTTTCAGTTACCTGCTTATGACCACAGAGGTAGGGTTATGTCTGGGATTCTAACTCCTTCATTCATCACACACACAATCATTTGTTAAGTGCTTACTATATGCTAAGCGCACTGTTCTAGGCACTACGATACAACAATGAACAAGACAGAATCTTCTCATGGAGTGTTCATTCCATTGGGGATGGCAAACAAATAGATACATAAAATCATGTCAAGTAGTGATCAATGCTATAAACACAACTAAAGCCAATTATGGGCATAGAAAGTAATGGCAGTTGCTATTTTAGATAGAAAATTCACCAAAGGCCTCTCTGAAGTGACATTTAACTATGTTTTAACAAGAATCTTTAAACAATTAAAAATTAATTAAAAACCATCAATCCCTCAATAAATAGAGCCATGAGTGGAGAAACAAGGGAGAAAGCCATGCACATGTTTGGGGAAAGAGTATTCCAGGAAAAAGCTATGGCAAGGCCAAATATCTTGAGGGAGGAGAGTTTGGTGCATTCAAGCAATAGCTGAGAAGACAGCCTAGCTGACCCAGGATGAAAAGTGAAGAGAAGTAGGTTAAGTATTCACAGAACTAAAGGGCCTCCTGGGCCTTGCTGGTGGCGAGTTGATTTTTTTTTTCCTTCCCCTTATAGTGATAGCAATTATATTTTGCTTTGTAAGGACCACACCTCCCTCAGCCCCGTGCTGTGGTTTGGTAAGAATGACCCCCAGTTCCAGCTCCAAGCTTGGTCTCAATTAGTTGAAGACTAGGGTGGGCCTTAAACCCACTGAAGAGCCTTTATATGAAAAAAGGAGAGGTGAATTTAGAAACAGAGACACAAAATGAGACACGGTAAGAGAACACCCTCCCTACTCACCTGATCTGGCCCCCAATGACTTATTTCTTTACCCGAAGGTAAAGGAAATATTGAAAGGAAGACATTTTGATGATATTCAGGACATCAAGAGTAATACGACGACAGCTCTGATGGCCATTCCAGAGAAAGAGTTCCAAAATTGCTTTGAAGAGGAAGGTCATGTGAAGATAGAGGCAGGGTTTGGAGTTATGCAGACACAAGCCAAGGAATGGCTGGGGCCACCCAAAGCTGGAAGAGGCAAGGGAAGACCCTTTTTTAGAGCTTTCAGAGGGAACATGGCACTGGCTGACGTGAGTGATTTCATACTTCTAGAACTGAGAGAGAATAAATTCCTATTATTTTTAGCATCCAGTTTGTGGTCATTTGTTATGGCAGACCTAAGGAAATGAAGATACTCACCATCCTTTTTGTGCTATTTCAAACTTCCAATACTTGTATAACCAATCCCTCAATTCCCCATTGTAAATTCCCTCTCTTTGACATACCTAGTACAGTTTTAGTTTTTCTGCTGCAATACAAACTGACATACTGCCCCCTCCAACTCTCAATACCTTGTAGTTTGACCCAAAGAGTAATCAGAAAATGTTTGGTGGATATCGTAAACAGAGAAATGGTAACAGCAGATTAATATCAATGCACATTTTTTACCTGTCATATTTAAAACTTGCTAATTGCTAAATATTTTGCCCAACTCATCCTTATAATTTCACTTACTATGTCTTAGAAATCTTCCTTATCAGGCCAGCCATGTTATTTTTACAGCTGCATAGTATTACAAATTGAATATACTGTAGTTTAATTAAATGGTCCCTGAAGGATCTTTTTATGTTTTCCATTTTAAAAATATTTAAAAATGCAAAAATGCTGCAATAAACATATATGAGGTCTGACAATTAAGTTCGTGAACTTGTTGCAATGATGTTGTTAATCTATTTTTGATATCAAAGGATTATTCATTATGAATTTGTGCCAACTGGACAAACAGTTAACCAAGTTTACTATTTGGAAGTGCTGAAAAGGCTGTCTGAAAAAGGTAGACAACCTGAACTTTTCACCAACAATTCATGCCTCTTGCATCACAACAATGCACCAGCTCACACAGCACTGTCTGTGAGGGAGTTTTTAGCCAGTAAACAAATAACTGTATTGGAACACCCTCCCTATTCACCTTATCTGGCCCCCAGTGACTCCTTTCTTTACCCAAATATAAAGGAAATACTGAAAGGAAGACATTTTGATGACATTCAGGACATCAAGAGTAATACGATGACAGCTCTGATGGCCATTCCAGAAAAAGAGTTCCAAAATTGATTTGAAGGGTGGACTAGGCGCTGCTGTCGGTGCATAGCTTCCCAAAGGAAATACTTGGAAGGTGACTGCAATGATATTCAACAATGACATATGTAGCACTTTTTCTAGGATGAGTTCGTGAACTTAATTGTCAGAACTTTGTGTGTGTGTGTGTGTGTGTGTGTGTGTGTGTGTGTGTGTGTAAATCTTGGAGAGGTTTTTTTTGTTTTGTTTTGTTTTTGTGAGATATCCATAGGATAATTACCTAGCTGTGGGACTCTTAGATCTAAAGGACTGTGTGACTGAAGTTCTAATAAATAGCACCGACTTCTGTACGTGTATTGCATTCACCGTAAAAGGCTATCACTAGAGAATCCTTCATGATGCACTGAAACTTGGAGAGTTATGCCTTTTATGATCTAGCTGGCCCAAATGAATCACCATTAGGTGATTCTCACTTCCATTTTTTCTTCACTGGTGAGCCATTTACATTTCTGGGAGGAATGAGATGGAATCTAACAAGTGAAGCAGCAGAACCAGCCATTGCCCTGGGAAACGTGAGGTCCCCTGAGGAACAATATCGCTGAACTCACCTGTAGGCAAATCAGATGACAAATCAGAGGAAGCTCTGCTCAACAACTCAACAAAATTCTGCCATCTGTGTAAGAAAAGGGGACATAATATTGATGTTCAATATCCTTGCTATGGTAGAATGTCCAATAAAGCTTGAAGTTTATATTGATAGTTTTGAAGGAACTTTTTGATACCTCTATCATTCTGGGTATAATGCAGGCGACAGAAACTCCTTTAAGTATCTCTATGAGAAAGGGCTTTAACATAAGGAATCAGGTGCTCACAAAATGATTGCAAGCACCGGTAGGATGGAGGTTGCTATCTGCTGCTAGGTTTAGGGTCGGGCATCAGCAGGTATAGTCCAGAAACTAGGGAACTGCAAGAAATTCTGATGTCTCAGTTACCCCTGATCATGAGGTTGTTGAGTAGACAATACAAAGTGCATTTTGGCCACTGGAAAAAGTGATGCCTGCCAGGACCTGGAATTGCTACTACTGCAGGAAAACAAATAAATACTTAAAATGTCTCTGCGACCCTCCCCACCCCTTCTGTCTTTCAAATCTCATGCAATTGTATCTCACTGGTGGAACTTAAAATCAATTCCAGAACCTTGGTGTTAAGGGAGTTTTGGAAATATTCTTTTTAGCCTTCCCAAGTATGGGAAGTATTGCAACACAGGAAAGAACATAGAAGGGAATAGAAATGCGTGCTGAGTGCAAATAGACAATATTTAGTGTAGTCCCTAAGCACAAATTGCATCGAACAATATGTCTGCATGTGACAATCAGGGAGTCATTTAAAGCTAGCAAATACTTTAGGAACATTTTGGTAGTGAAAAATCACTTAGAGTTGCTGGCCCAGCATCCCTCCATCCTCCATTTATATATAAATATGTTCTGCTCTGGGGTAATGGACTACAATCAAGGTCCCGTGCCCTTCCCTAGGTAGTGTTGTGACTCACCTCGTCTAATTAATCTCAATCTATCACTTTCTCCATTCTGTCCTGTTTCCCTTCCTCCCTCTCTCCCACTCTCTGTCTTTGTTTCTGTATCTATCATAATTTTTGGTTTGGTATTTCCTGAAGTTTTATTTTCCCCTAATTTTGTGTTACTCCATAATCTCTCTCTCTCTCTCTCTCTCTCTCTCTCTCTCTCTCTCTTCCCCCCCCCCCCATATATATATATGGGGAGAGAGAGAGAGAGTTTGTTTATTTATGTTAGCAAAAGGCAATTTCTGTTGCTAGGAACCAAACTGCAATTGATAAGAATTTTTATCTCCTTCTTGCCCATCAGAATTGAAGCAAAAATAAAGAGCAACTTGTGAGATGTATGTCCTGGGTTTTTTAGAAGAGTTCTAATGTCATCTGATTTTATTCTCTTTAAATAAAAAACAGTTCATTAGATGGATAACTGTTTGTTCTGCTTATATGTCATAAAACTTTTCCTGTACATGATATCACAAATCAGCAAAGTTCTTTGGTTGGTATAGAAAATATGGCCTCCAGAGCTTCATTCATTTTGGGCACATAAATAGATAAGGCATAGGTATGCAGAACCACAAGCCAGGTAAGCTAATGCTTATATCAGCTGCTGAAGGCTTAGGCAGGCAGGAGAAAGTCACTGACGTAGCCCTCTCAATAAATAAGTAATAATCACATAAGAATCTGATAATAGCACAGATCTGGAAATAAACTGCAATAAAGTAGTTTCTGTCTTTTACACTTCTTGCAGTTTATTTCCAGGCCCTCTTAGGAGATCCAGGCTTATGCCTAGAACATCTTCTGACCCTTTGAAAACAACAGTGTGACAACAAAATCCCAGATCCATTGATATTTCCGTACTGCATAACATTCGTGCCAATCCTATTCTTGAGATCCTTCTAATAAAATATTTTCTTTCTTCCATATTCTTTACATTACCCTAGGACCTTCAAAAAGCCATTGACGACTTAAATGTGAGATTGGCTTCTGGTTGCTGTAACATGCACTATAATTCTAATTGCAGAAGTAGGTGCCTTTCTCCCCATATCAAGTCAAAAAAAATGACGACTGGAGGACAAGGTCTGTGAGTCTGATTCTAGATTCAGGCAGATCGGAGTTCAAATTGAACTTCAACTGAATTTATGTTAAGTTAAAACAGCCTTCAGTGAGCATTCTGAGTACTTTGTGTTCATTAGCTCATTTAATTGAAAAAAGTACTTTATGAGTCATGTAAATAACTTGCCCAAGGACACCGATCAATGGGGCAACCAAGATTTAAACCCTGGCTGTCTGACTCCAAATCCTCGGCCCTTGGCCATTGTACTATGTAGTGCTACATATGAATGTAATATAACTGGGCTTCAGTTACATTTTTTTCCCCTTTGGAATTTCATGAACAAAGCTCCACTGTCTTCTGACATTTATTATTGTAGAAGTATGAGGTCAGTCTGATTTTTGTTCATTTATAATTAATTTTTTTCCTTTATTTGCTTTGGTTTAATTTTGTTATTTTTTTGGCCTGGATCCTTAAATATTTTTCTTTGTCTTTGTAATAGAAAAGTTTTGTCAGGATTAACATGGATACATTTTTTTCTTAATTCAGTTTAGATGATAGTGAATCCTTTCAATCTGTACACAGAGGGTTTTTTCTTTTTCCCATCTCGGCAAAGTTTCTTCAGTTGTAACTTTTGTTTCTACTTCTTGTGCAATTTTTCTATTTTCTTATTCTATAATACCAGGACTTCTTGGATTCAATCTCTATTCTTATTCTTCTATATCTACTATCTTTTCTTATTTTCTTCTCTGTTCTTTTTCTCTAGATTTTGTGGGAACCTTTCAAGATTGATGATGTATTAGTTTTTTGTTTTTTTTTCCCCAGTATTAATTTTGCTGTTTGTTGATTTCAGGTTACCTCTTTTTTTTTTTTTTTTTGTAAATAATATTTTATTAGAACACAGCCACAGCCATTAGTTATGTGTTATTTATGATTTTTTTCAGGCTACAATGACATAGTTTAGTAGTTGCAACAGACTGTAGACCCACAAAGCCTAAAACATTTACTATCCGGCCCTTTATAGAAAAGATTTGCTGATGTAAACATTTAACTTAGAATTCCTTCATATCCTCAAATATATAGCAATTTTTAGATCTCCTTGCTTATTTCAAAAATTTTTTAATGAAATGTAATTTATATAACATTATACTAAATTCAGGTGTACAACAAAATGATTTCATATGTGTATATATTGTGAAATGATCACCACAATAAATCTAGTTAGTATCCACCATCACACAGAATCCTGGTTACCTCTTAATTCTGCCATAGTAGTTTTCATTTCTTTGAAACTATCCAGATTTCCCTAAGGTTTTTAAAATTTCTTCTGTTCACTTTTTGTGCTGTTTAAATTTCATTTTTATAGACTTTTAACTTCATTATTCTTATTACTTTCCAATTCATTTCAGTAGAGGACATGGCTTTTTATACTCTATAGAGAACCATGGATGATTTTCTCTATGTTTCCTAGTTTCTAGAATAAATCATTTTCAAAAGTTTGATGTTATTTGGAGTTTGCAGGATCCTGGTTCATTCTTCATGTTTGCAATATTTTTAAAAAATAGGCATCATATGTTGGGTTTTCTATGTATTCACGGTCAAATGAGGAATTGTTCACATTTGACACAACACAACAGGTGAATTGGGTAGATTTCCCTTAGCTCTACCCTCTGCGCATTTAGCCCTGCAGTTAAGGGGCAAGTGGAAATTGCCACTGATGCCTGGATGACTGGTGCCTCTCAGGCATTTGCCTGGTGTCCCTTGGTTGTAACTACCACAGGGGTGGGATCTTCTCACCTCACCTGTTGGATATCAGACACTAAATTAGTATAGTATGCCATAACTGATACACTGCTCAGCACATACAATTACCAGGGATTTCTCCCTCTGCTCCGAACCACACGACTTTATTTTCAGGAATTATGCTTCACCAGATACAAACACCACAGCCAGCTTTATTCCCTTCCCACCTTCCTCACCTCCACATTCTGCTCTGTCATATTTGGAAGTTGTGCTTTCTGCATATGTACAGAAAGTAGTGTGTGGTGTTGACCCTGAGAAGGAGTATCCTGCCATGAAGGCCACCTTCTGGTTAATTGGCCTCAAATTTATAACCAGAGTCTAGCAGCCTTTGCTGGTGGAAGCCTCTCATGCATGCAGCATATCAGGGAAAAAGGCACAGAGTAGCTGCCAAGCCTCCTGCACTGTGTTCCTGCCAGCTGAGTAGACCTTTATAAGGGAGTTCCTGGAATCATTTTTCAATCAGTAAGCTGAGACCTGACCCATCCAATCGGAACTGCATAGCTATAGACTCACTTGCGTCTTGTCTGATTAATTGGAACAGCTCCATAGCGACCAATCAGAATGAACGATTCCAACCAAGGACAGTGCTATTTGGACCAATCAGACTGTGTAAATTTGGATTCCTCATTTGCATAGAAATGGACCAATCAGGAACCTGGGCGGGAACTTTCTCTATATAAGTGGGTCTTACGTTGTCTCAGTGGCGAGCACTTTCAGTTTCCTAAGGAGGCTGTGTCTTCCTGGTTTGCAGACTGTTTACCTGAATAACGTTTCTCCTTTTTACTGCATCCCAGACTGGGGACTCCCATTGGCACTAGATTGGTGGCAACGACCTTTTGTTGACAGCAGGTAAGTGTATGTGTGTATCCTTGGGTAGGGGAAGGAGTGGCATGACAGTACTCAGGCTATTACAGAAAGGAGCACCTGTGTTATTTTCTGGTTGGTTAAGACTTGGGGCCTCCAAATCAAGAGGAAGGCTGTGGTGAAGCGACGATGTCTTCTGTCTTCTGCACTTCTTTTAGGTAGTCAGGGCAAAGCTTGGGGGAGCAACTCATTCGTTTTTCCAGATTCTATTTATTTATAGGTAGTAGAGATTCCCTCTAGATTCTGGCACTAGAGTGACTATGGTTTTTGCTACAGGTGTGTTGTTTGCCTTTTTATCTCTTCATTGGAACTGTAATCAGGTGTTTTGAAGCAGATGACATTTTATACAAAAAGTCATATATATCAAAAAAACAAAAGCTAACCATGCCAAACACAGACATGTGGGCCATATCATAGAAATACCGTTGTAATCGTGATGAATTACAGGTGACGTTGTTTTGAGCTTCATACAGGCTTAAATAAAAGGGGTACTGGTGCTTAATTCCCAAGCCATTACCTTTCTCCATCTTGTGAAATGTATGCTTTGGTCATAACAACAGTTTGTAGTTCTCTAAATTCGCTATGCTTTTGCTCACTTTGTTGTCTTGGCACATACTGCTCCTTTTCTCTCTGAAATACTCTCTCCCCTCTCTCTTCTGGTTAGTTCCTACAAGTCCCACCGAGCTCAGCTGACACACAGTATAGAACAGAGCTGAAGAGCAGACTCTCTTCAGATTGCTAGACTCGTAGGTTAAGTGCCATGACTCGAAGACTTGCATCATGATAGCCATTCCCTTGAGAACCCTGTAATCTACTTCAGCTGAGAGGATACCAAATACGCTAGAAGGAGGAGGCAGGGAGCAAGGAAACTGGAGGAGACTGTTAGATTTTAGGACCTGTATAGTTTGTTCAGGCTGCCATAAAAAATTACCACAGACTAGGTGGCTTAAACAACAGAAATGTATTTTTTTCACAATTCTGGAGGCTAGAAGTTCAAGATCAAAGTTTCAGCAGGTTTGGCTTCTTTTGAGGCTCTGTCTTTGGCTTGCCGATAGCAGCCTTCTTGCTATGTCCTCACGTGGTCTTTTCTCTATATGTCCAAACTTCCTCCTCTCATAAGGACACCAGTCAGATTTGATTAGGGCCTACCCTAATGACCTCATTTTAGTTTAATCAATTCTTTAATGGCCTTGTCTTCAAATATAGTCATAGTCTGAGGTCCTGGGGATTATGGCTTCAATATATGAATCAGGGTGGGGGTGGGGATACAATTCAGCCCATAACAGAAACAAAGATTCAAAGAAGCCCAACTCTTGGGACAATTTATTTAAAATCTGTGAACCTTAGTTTACTCATCTGCCCCTCAGTTTAGTCATGAGGCTGTTGGGAGTATGAAAAGAGATAAGCCAGGTAAAGCATCTAACCCCATGCCTGGGACATGTTAGGTGCACATACATCAATCCCTTACATGTTCGGGTCAGGAGTTATTTGGTTATGTTATTTAACTCAGCTGCTGGGGTGTTCCTTTAACTGTACCGTCTTCCTTGGCTTTCACCTTCTTGGTCATGTACTCTAAATTGTATTCTCTCCTTCCAGTTAAGTCTGAGAAGCACAGAGCTCCCCTGATACACGGGCAATAAACTCTCCAATCCAGACAAAAGGATTATTTTTCCGTTTGACAGATGGAAAATTAAAGTTAAGAAAAATTAGTTACTTGCCCCGTTCCCAAAGCCAGTGCATTTCAGAGCTATGGTTTCCATCTAGGCCTCTGTGCTTCTGAGGCTCATGCTGCCTCTCCACATGCATGGGGGCCAAATGGGTAGTGGAAGTTGCAAACCCGTGAATAGATGTTACCTGCAAGCCTGGGGCTTCTGTGGGTCATACGTGCTCCTAGAATGTAAAAGCCTCCCCACTTTTGTATCTGTATCTCACACTTCTCCTGGGTCCTAGAGAAGAGAGCAGGAAATGCTAAGCTCCTGAAATGCAGAGCTGTGTTCAGCGTCAAGCCCAAGTGTGGAGCCAGCGCTGGAACTCAGGCAGTTTGCCTGAAGCCTCTGTGCCTCACTCCCATCCTGTAAACTTGTGAGTTTCACAGGACTTGTAGGAGAGTCAGTATGTGCATTAAGAGCCAAGACCCTGAAGCTAGACAGCCTGCATTTGACTTAGCCTTATTGATGAATTTGTTTATTGGTTACATCTTGATTTTAGCTCCTTTGTGCCTCAGTTTCCTCATTTGAAGAATAATAGTATCTACTTCATGGGGGCACTTGTGAAGATTAAAAGAGTTAATATTTATAAAGCACTTAAAACAATACCTGGAATATAGTAAGCACTATAAAAATGTTGAATATTAATAATAACAATAACTATTATTATTCATTATTATTATCCTTACCTCATATGAATTATGGGATTTTGGAAGAGAAGATGGGAATTAATGAACTCGTAAAAGCCAGGTCCAGTTTCTAAGATCGAACCAATGGTTAGATCAAATCACATCTCTAACAGCTCGCTGCCTAACAATTTTCCTATTCTCATTAAAAAGTAATTGCTGAATCAGACACCTCATGTTTCCTTTATCTTCTAAAATCCTCTGGTTGTTGCTCGGATTATCAAACCAGTCCTTTTCAACCTAATTGCACTGTCAATAATGGGCCAGATGTGTATGGTGAGACCTACTTGTGGCTGTGTCAATTGCTCCACTCTATTCATGAAGCTTCCATAGCAGCTTCATTATTTATCCCCTACTCCAACACAATTTGGCTTGTGTGCCTGTGGTTTAAACTGGGTTTGAAGCATTTAATTTTGCCAACACAATTTTAGCGTATTAGTTTTGCCTCCTGTTCTCTCTCTGCCCTCCTTAATTACCATTTATTGCAAAGTCACACAGAAACATTAAATGCTAATTCTGATTTACATGTTCCTGGCCAAGAACAGGGATAATAATTTCCATCCAACACAACCTGAACTCATTTTACATAAGGGTGATTCAGAGTAGAGATTTGAAATCGTAATCAAGTCTTTCTCAAAATCGCCTTACCCTGGCAGTCATTCACTAATGTCTCTGCTAATTGGTAGGCAAATGGCAAAAAACAAAATCTCAATGTTACAGAAAAAAAAAACACACACAAAAAAACAACTTTGCAACAGCATTCACGAAATTGCTCGTCTCATCAGCACTTGCAACGTGACAGTTTAAAAAGAGAACACAACTCATTTTATTTGGTTAGATGGGGCTAATCCCACATCACCATAATCCCTCCTGATGTTTTATTGATTCTAAAGGACATTTAATCAGGAAGCAGCTCAGCACTAGAATCCTGCTAATTAGCAAGCAGCCACATTCCAAATGGGTTCCCAGTTGAACAGCAGATTAATGGACAATATGTACTAAAATAATGATTCGTGCATTCAGCTCCTAAAATGTGTGTCTAAATTGCATCTTTAATCTCTTAAGGATATAGGTTTGCATACAAAGCCCTTAACGGAATGAATTTAATTCAACAGAAGAAGCTTTAGACAATGACTGTTTAAGGATGAAACAGGTTTGTCACTTATATGTGCAATTCTTCACTGGTTTTGATGTCCTTGAACATTCAAAGGTCACATACAGGAATAAAGAAATCAGTGTGTTTCTCTGATATTCACATAAAACAGTGGGAAATTGAGAATATTGGTATAAATTGCCTAACTTCATTTGTTCCCCATTCACTCTTATTCTTGCATCTGATTCCTAGAACCTTGGTTCTGATAAACTTTAATCAAGTACGCTATATACCAGCTATAATGTGAGCTCTGATGCTTGCATTTTCTGCCTTTATATTGTTGCCTTTTGGGGACTCTCAGTTTTAGGTTATTGGTTTTCTACTCGGCTCTTAGCCCACTTCTCTATTTGTGCTGCTTAACCACCTCCCTTACCCTCACCCAACCACCACCAAGATTCCAGAGAAGGAAAACTCCCACGTTCAGAGCTGGTCTAGTGGAAATTCATTGGCTATGCTCAACCCTCTATCATCATTTATTTATCAATTGATGTTTCCCGTTCCCATTACCCTTCTTTATTTTTCTGTATTGCTCTTATCACCATGTGATATGTCACATATTCTAGCTTGTTTCCCTTCCCAATTAGAACACAAGCTTCATGAGGGAAGGGGCTTTGTTTTATTCGTATCTATATTCTCAATGACTAGAGTGGTACACGCTCAGTAAATGTTTGTTAAATAAATTAATTAGGTATTTACTGTGTCCCATGTGCTAAGTACCAGCCTACAAGATGTTGAGAATACGAGTATGAGGAAAACAGTCATGTTCTTTGCCAGCGTAGAGATCACTATCTAGACATAAACAAACAAATCATACAAATAAATATGTAATTACAAATGGTGATAAGTGCTAGGAAATACAATGACAAGGAATCTGATTTTGACGAAGTGGTTAAGAAAGGCTTTCTTCAATTTGACCATTGCTATGGATTAGGCAGAATTCATGTATCTACATCCTTCAGAGTGTTTTGAGACTACTTGTCCTCTAGTTCAGTTCAATTCCATGTTTGTTGAATACTTACTACTACCATGTTTCCTTGAAAATAAGACCTAGTCGGACAATCAGCTCTGAGGCGTCTTTTGGAGCAAAAATTAATATAAGACCTGGTATTATATTATATTATATTATATTATATTATATTATATTATATTATATTAAAGACCCAGTGTTATATTATAGTAAAGACCGGGTCTTATATTAATTTTTGCTCCAAAAGACGCATTAGAGCTGATTGTCTGTCTAGGTCTTATTTTCGGGGAAACATGGTATGTTACAGGCATTGCTCTGGACATTTGGCTTACATCAATGAATAAAACAAAGATCCTGCCTGCCCTATAGTCTATAGTCTATCAGAAATCAACAGATAACAACAATAAACATCACACATTAGCAAATTACCAAATACATTAGAAGTTGATACAGGTATAGAAGAAAGCAAAAGAAAATATGGTTGTTGGCGCAAATGGCTGGGGTCTACAATTTTAAATAGGGTGGTTAGTGTAGGCTTCATTGCCAAGGTGACATCCGAGCAAAAACTTGAAGGTGAAGGAGTTAGCATGAAGATATCTGGGGAAAAAGGAAACATTTAGAGGATAGGTGCTAAGTTGGATGTGTGCCTAACGTGTTTGAGGAAGACATGTTGTGACTGGAACATAATGAGCAAAGAAAGCTGTAGATGGAACCAGGGTAGTGATGAGGGAGCAGATCACATAGAACCCTTTGTAAGGACTTCAATTGTTTTTGTTTTCTTCCTCTGAGTGAAATAAGTTCCCTTTGCTATTATGAGCAAAACAATGACATAACTATTTTAGGTTTTAATAGGTCATTGTAGCCGCTGTATTGAGGATAAACTAGGAGCAAAGGAGAAGCAGAGTTCAGTTAGAAGGAAAGCTATTATAGTAATCCAGGAGGAAGATAATGGTAGCTTGGATGGGTGTGGTTTAGTAACAATAGAGCTGGTGAGAAGTGACCAGATTCTGGACATATTCTGAACATAGAGTTGATTTACAGATGGATTAAATATGAAATCTGAGGAAAGAGAAAAGCCAAAGGTTACCAGTATGTTGTGTTTTCATTTTAATTCAGTTCAGCATATTTTCTAATTTTTCTTGTGATTTCTTCTCTGACCATAGGTTATTTGAAAGTATATTAGACTGGGGTTATTGATTTTAGGGAGAAGACATTGTATTTTTCATCTCTACAAATTTTATTTTATTTGGGTCTCTTTCTATGTCTTCCCTATCTCTCATTATACTCATGCTTTCATACACCTTCTTAAACAGGTGAAGTGCATTTATAATTGCTCTTTTAATGCCCTTGTCTAATATTTCTACCATCTCTGTTGTTTATGAATTTGCTTCAATTAATTGGTTTTCTTCTAATGATAGATTATACTTTTCCTGCCTGGTAATTTTTGCACAAATGCCAGAAATTGTGAACTTTACATTTTTGATTTTTCAATATATGTATTTTTTTATTCCTTTAGAAATGTTGAGGATGTAGTTAAGTAAGTTGGAAACAGTTTGATTATTTTAAGCTTCATTATTGCTCTACAAATTTGTTAAATTTGTCTAGGGTAATTTGGCCGTACTACAGCATAATATCCTTCTGAGGACTCTACTCAATGCCACATGTGTTCCTCTCTGATTTGTGAAAATATGAACTATTCCCAACCCTGTTTGTGATCTAAGCATTTTCTACCTCTTTCTTTTGGTGTTTCTTTCTCTGGCCTTGGGTAGTTCCTCAAATGCATACATTAGCCAGCACTCACATGAAGACTTAGGGGCAACTGTTCAGAAAACTCCAGAGAGAACTTTCTGAGGATCTCTCCTCTTTGCCATTCTAGACTCCTTTGCCTTCCTGAGCTCCAAACTCTATCTCTTTAGTTCAAGGATAATGCTGGGCTCAGTTTGAATTCCCCCTTCTTGTTCAATAAGCTGAGCTTATCTCATTTGTTTTTCTTCTCTCAAGAATCACTGCTCAGTGTTGCCTCTTGTCCAATGTCTGAAAACCATTGCTTCATAGAGTTTGTCCTATGTTTTAGTTGTTTAAGTAGAATGGTAAATCTGATTATTGATAGTCTATAATGGCTAGAAATGGAAGCCTACTGCTTTTGTTTTTCTATGGCTAAGAAGACCTTTTGGTCTTAATATAAGCTAACCTTTTTTAACTCTGTTTTTAGGTAGTGAAATTGATTGTGTCACACACAAAATTTCTACTCTAAAGACAAATCTCTGTGTTTGGTATCCTGTCAGAGGACTATGTGAATAAAAATTCAACTTACTTTATTTCATCTTGGTAACCCAAATCTTGATGGCTGAGTAATGTTTCCAGGAGGCTCAAAGTCAGATATAATCCATGTTTCCCACAAATAGCCCTGACCTGCAAATAAGAGAGGATTTAAAGTTTCACTGTAATGAAGTTAAGAGTTGAATTTGCCTCCCATAATTAGAACTTACATGATTTTGACAAAGAATTAATACTCAGGAGTGGACTATACCATTAGGATATCATCCAGGACAAGAACGTCCAACTGGATGCTCATCAATAGCAAATTTGTATTTGATTCCCACAGAGATGTAGTTCATTACCCAGAAGTCACTGAACTTGGAGATTCTGATCTTACATTTTTATTAGCCATGGGATTGGTGGTCAAGGCCTAGAAATTATATATGTATATACTTATTAGATAGGTAAATTGCAAATATTTTTGTGTATCTACTTTGATTGAAAAAACAAGCTTTTTATTAGCATGGTTAATATTACTACCTGCATTTTAGGAAACCAAGGCTTAGATAGATTAAGTGACTTCCTCGATATCACATAATTAATAAATTATGGAACTTAGTCTAGAAACCAGATGTTCAATAAATATTTGTTGGATGAATGAATGAAGTGTCACAACAGTTTCCCAAGTACTTAATATTTTCTGAGTCTAACTGACAAACCAGTTCAGTTCTCAGGTTGGTGGGTGGCTGATACTCAGATTCAAATGTGAAAAACCTTTAGGGGTGTGATAGCACATGTTGTATGCTTCGTACAATGTTTAAGCATATAGACTTTGGAATGAAACAGGACTTATTCTGAACACTTACCTGCTCCCTGTGATTTGTGCAACCTCAGGAAGTTAGTTAACCTTTCTATGTCCAATGACTTCAACTACTAAATAAGACTGGTCTTCTCTACTTCCTAGGGTTTTGTGAAGATTGCATGAGAAAACAAGTGGTTAGAATAGTCCTCGGCTTTCAGTAGACATTAGATTAATATGTGTTAAGTGAAGAAAAGTAAGAAGGGAAAGGAGAGGAAGAAAAAGGGAGAGGGCAGGAAAGAGAGAAGAGGAAAGGATAAAGAAAAGCAATGTCTATTTAGCGTTTGGGATAGATAGTAGCTACTGAAAAGTAGCTAGTATTATTATTTTGAGAGGAAGTTCAGTACAGTAACTGCATTAAGCGTGTCTTTTTCTTCTGATGTTTTGACCTCCTGGGGCCTTGCTGACTCTGGAGACATTGCTCCTCCCAGGGCTAGCCACTTCCTAGATATGGTACAGGATAGGCTTGAGAGGGTGCCTTTCATATGCAAACCGACCACCTTCTTTATTGAGGCTCTCACACTTGGGCCACTATTTCTCTGCCAAGTACCAGGCAACTCGGGACAGACCATATGTCCCAGAGCCCAAATTATTCAAGCTAGGCAATCCTAAACCTTACCCTGCCTTGCCCATTGCACTATGAAGCCTCTTGCTTCCAGCTCATCCTCTGCACCTCCTGACAGACCCTGGTGCTTCCCCGTGTGACTGTGTGATATGCCACACTCCCTTATCTTGGGAACTGTAACACACTATCATTTCAATGGCAGTCATCTGATCTGTTGGTTTGATCATACCTGAAGAATAAAACCTAGACTTTAAAACAGTGACAAAAATATAATTTACATTTGTCTTTATGGAAGGAAACAAATCTGTGTTTGAAACTTGCAAATATTACTAGGTGTAGAGGAGTTGTGCCAGGAAAGCTTAACAACAAAAGGTCGATTTGAAACGTGAAAAATGAGTAAGAGTTTGCCAGAAGAATAAGGGGTTGGGGAGAATTCCAGGCAGATGAAAAGCATGTGCAAATAATGGGTGAGAAAGAGCATGGTTCTTGTTAGAAACTACAAATATTTTGACATCCACTCTACTAGAGTTTTATACCCCTTTTCAGGCTGGGCAGTAGTTATCGGTTCATTAGAGCTTCTCTACATAACAGTGGCTTCCTCAGGGTTGGGATTGTATTTCATTCATTTTCCTATCACCATTACCTAGCACAGTGTTGAAAAAACAAAAGATCGATTACTATTGAATAAATGACTGTATGGATGAACGAGGAAGTGAATGAACGAGTTGAAGACACTGAAGAGTGTAGTGTATATGGACAGAGATTGGCAAAAAACAAATTTAGAGAGGTAGAAATTAGTCACATTATGCCATTTTACTCCATACATAAGAATTGATTTGTCCTTATGATTAAAGCATATTGATGTATTTTTAAACATCAATATTAAGAGGTTATTCTAAAAATAGTTCATTTACTTCTGGCAATATTGAGTTTTGCTTGAGGCTAAAGTGAACAGCAGATTAGAAATAGTACATCAGGGTTCCTAGAAACGATTGATTGATAGCTGCTAAGACCTGACTGCTGACAGTTGTAGAGGAGTAATAGAAACATTTATCAGAAAATCCTGGCAATTTAGTGTTATTCAGGATTATTGCTAAAATCCTTTAAAGCATGAATATTCATAATGATGACCCTTGTTCAATAAGAAAGCATTTGATTATGGGAAGTTTCTTCTATTTGATAAGAAATTTAAAAAATCAAAATGTAAATAAATTCTGTGTTATTTAGAAAATGACATGTGAAATAAATATTCATTTCCCCGAAGTGCTCTGTGAAACAGTGGTGCACAGATGCTCTCTCAACTTCCTCTCTTCCCATTTATGGCTCCATTTACTACTTAAGCCATCACTATACTCAAACTGTGTTTACCAAGTCACTAGTAACCTCCATGGGTTTCGAGTTAATGAATGCTTTTCAGTCCTGATTATAAATGGTCTCATCACAGCATGCAACATGGCTGATCATGCCCTCCTTCTACACATCTCTTCTCCTGGCGTTCTTGACCACTCCCATGTCTCTTTTGATTATTTTTGGTCTCCTTCGTTGGCTTCTCTTTGTCTACCTATTTCTTAACAATGAGTGCCCTCCTCAACCTTCCCTTCTCACTTTTCATTGTGTCCTTGGTAATCCTAACTACTCCCATGGTGTTGACTCCATATTGAAGATTCGTAAATCATTATTTAGTTTTAATCTCTCAACCCAGATCAACGTGTTCAAAACTTCTTTTACCCCTCCAAACTGCTCCTTTTCTGTTTCCTATCTTGGAGAATGGTGCCACCATCCACTAAGTTGCCAAAGCCAGAATCTTAAGAGTCATTTTTGATTCTTTTAAATTCAGGGCCCACATCCAATTAGTCACCCAGACCTACTTTTGTACCTCCTTAATACCTCCATCTGTCCTGCTACTGTCCTGGTTTAAACCCTCGTAATTTCTTGTTTGAATTACGGGACCAGCCTTCCAAAGAGTTTCTCTGCCTCTAATTCTCTATATTCTATCAGTGCTCTTTTAAATTTCAAGTTTGATCATATCATTCACTTGTTTAATATCCGTTGACGATTCCTCTGGGCCTTCAGGATAAAGTTCACACTCCTTACAAACTTCATAAACTGGCTCCTACTTTCCATTCTAGCATCAACTTGAGCACCATCTACTACTGTCCCCAGCCACCATACATTCACTATGTCCTGCCTTACGAATGACTTACAGCTCCTGAATTAACCATGTGCTCTCATTTCAGTGCCATTTCTCATTGCTCCTTTTTCCTAGAACACATTTCCCATCCCTTTGCGCTTTCCCCCAATTCTTTGCCAGATTCACCTGTCCTCTAAGATTTAGTATTTACATCCTCTCCTCTGGAGAGTTTTTGGGCTCCGCTCGGTTGATGTTTCTTCTCTGTGTTCAAAGTTACTGACATCATTGCATTTGTTATATGGAATTGTGACAACCTGTTTAAAATGTCACCTTTCCCCCGAGCTCCTGAAATCATAATGGTCTGTGTTCCTTAGCCTTATATCACAGTTCCCAGAATACATTGAGCGATTAACATGTTGAATGCAATAATAGGATAAACATGCCATATTGATCAGAAAGATGGCTATTGCACTGGAAAAAGGGAATGATTTGAAGTTAGTGGAAATAATTTTATAGTATTAGGGTAGAGTGTACAGATATAGAAACAACCAAATACAAAAGAGGAGCCTGACGAACTGCAGAAGAGTGTCTTATAGTCCTGGTCACTGGGTAAATTAGTGTCAAGCTGGGTCTTGCCACAAGAAGAAACTTCACGTTCACAAACCTTGATTCACTGAGTAACAGGACTCCCTCTTGCTGATAATGAGGAAGCTGCATGACAATGAAGCAGAGAGTAATTGGAAGTACAGTCACCTGTGCTCTAGCTAGTTCCTCCTTGGAGGAAGGTCTGGGAGTAGTTTGGGATGTAGAGGGGAAAGAGGATGAGTTCAAGATATGAAGAATACAGATTATGTCTAAAAGAGTTCAATGGAGCCTGCATGCTTGGGAGTGTCTTAGGCTCTACAGACGTGTTGAATCTACTTGGGCAATGGTCAGAGCAGTTAATAAATGTGGATCCACGTTGCCTCAGCAGTTCTTCCAGAAGCCATCATTGCATCAAAGACATGCTACAGAAATAGGATGAGTGAATCCACAGAATGAGGATGACAGATATTTGATATGTTTTCATAGTGTTCTATGACAATGGTCAAAATTGCATTGATTTGAGTGACATGACTCATGATTGCCCATCAAGATTGCATTTATTTATCTGAGAAGCTACAGATGATCTGTGAACCCTCTGAAATGCTGGCTGTGAGGATGTGCCTCAGCGCCCCCTTCCCTCACCCAGCACAGGGTGCATAGATTTTACAAGAAACTTAAGGAGATCTGTGATTCTCTCCCCGGTTCTCCAACGAAATTGAGTACTGGTCAAAAAGAAAAACGCTTTCAACTCAGATGATGTTTCCTAGTCCACTCTGAAGTCCTGTGTCCAGGAGCAAGGATACTGGGGTAGAATGGCTGCTGCTTTCTGTATCCAACGTCCCTTGGGCCTCAATTTGTCTTACATTCTGGGGAAACAGAATTCTATTTTACATACCTCCCAGAACTGTAATATACTTAGAGTGAGTTCCAGATGTCTTAAGAGATGCCAGATGGCTCACAAGACGCAGACCAGCTTAAAGGAAAATGTGCCCCATTTCCTGGGATATGAACCACAAATTTAAACTGTTGGGGCCAGCTGTGGGGGAAGTTCAAGGCCTGCTCCGATACCCAGTGCTCACTGTGGCCATCCCTTGACCTTGGGAAAGGCCTACCTTCCTTTGGCTGTTTTGAAGTGCTAATTTCAACAAACATTGATTTTTTTATTAAGAAAGAAGGGAAACTAATGTTTACTCATGCCTCATATATCAGACAGTGTGCTAAGTGCCTTCACATACTTATATTGTTTAATATATAGACACAGGAAGTAAATATTTGGAACCCAGTAAATATATAGACCCAGGAAGTAAATATTTGGAACCCAGTTTTCTCAGATGAAAAAATCTGAGACACAAAGAGTTCAAGCAAACTTATTTTGATTTTCAAGTCATTTATGTTCAATTCTATGAGTATCATCTGAGAACATTCAAGTTTCACTGATGCTGTTATGTAGTTTCTGATAACAAAGAATTGATGCTTTATTTCTACTGATCTAATTCCTGAACATGATAAATGTTATTTATCACCTGTGAAATCTCCTGTAGTGTTCTCTCTCTCTTTCTAGTGAAACGTGTTTGCATACACACTTACACATGTACATACTGTCCTGAGCTTTGCCTTTACATGCTTAGATGACTGTAAATGAAAGCACAGAGAAAGCTACTTCTATGCTAGAATAAGAACCCACTTTCAGTAAACATCACTTGTTCTTTTAATTCTCTGACTCGCTCAATTCTAACCCATGTTTCCCTAGATAAAAGGTATTTGCCAATCTTTCCAACACGACTTCCCCCCTTCTACCCGGTAATTTAATTTCTAATCCCTTCTACTCCTCTGGAATTGTAACTCTTGTATCCTGGGCTCAGTGGAAACTTCCAGATATGTTCTGCCTGGCAGAGTCCCAATTCTGGCTCTTAATTTCCAGTTCTCTTCTATACTTTGAATCCTGCCTCTCATACTTGTTAGGTGTCTCCCTTGAATGATTCAACGGGCCTCTCTAAGACTCAGTTTTTAAAATTTATTAAATGGATATTATAACACCTGCTTAGATTTTTTTTTAGTTATTTATAAGTGTTAAATAAAATGAGATAATGTAAGTAAAGCATTTGGCGCAGTACTTGTCACTTAGCAAGAGGTCAAAGCTCAGTGATGATGGGTTGCTGTTAATGGAATTATAGTCACAGTGGTAATTATTATTTCACCTGTATGCATGGTGGCCTCATGACTGGGCTTTGTAGTTAACATGGTTCTAGATCTTCTTCCACGAAACACTTCTGCACGGTTAATTAATGCTCCAAAACAGTATGCTAATCTCTATGAGCAATAAATCAAATCAGTCCCTACAATTTGGTGTTCCCAAGGAATGGGATACCACATGCTGACCTCCCTGGAAGTTGGTAGAGGGTGTGAGAAATGAACACTTGGCCTTGGAAAAATATTTGTTTTCCATTGTGAAATAGTATTTGGGTATTGTCATATTCTCTATTGTTAACACAAAACATAGCCCAGTGTAAGTAATTTCTGGATCAATTCTGCACATTTCACAATTCCTTTCCTATTTTGTTTTTCTCCTCTCTGGCACGGAAAACAAAACCAAACAAAAACCAGTGTAATGTAATCCACAAGCATAACACACATCATAACTGTGCTTTCTTACCATAGACCCAATGCCCTGAGGTAGCCTTTTAGAGATGAACTCATCTGAAATATAATTTTGGTTACCTTGGGTGGGGGTAGGCAGCCAGAAAATGAGCGATCTTCTTTTCGAAAACTCAGGTGAAGGTTGTCTATGTTGAGTTTGCCATTGGTTGTCTTTAGTGCCATCTTTAAGATCTCCAGCAGGCTCTTGTTCACTTCTGGCTGGGAGCTGGAGTCTTGAGGGGCAGTACCGCGTGGAGGGGCAGGGGAAAGGCTGTGAAAAGATGATCCACTGAAAGCTGCTGCATGTTTCCACACTATGTCTCTCACCCCTGTTGTACATTCTGGAACCAGAGAACCCACCCAGTAAGGCCTTCTAAATCTCGGTAACCTGGTCGTAGGATTTCATAGATTAAGGCAAATCTGTTCCATTGTAATGAGCACCACAGTCTCTTTTGCAGGAGGAACCAATGAATTCGATTAGAACATGGACCAAAATTTGTAATCTACTCGCTCATGTTTCTAGGTTGAGAAAATGTTTGAAGTGACATAGTAGTTTACTGCTTGATCTTCCTTTGTTTTAAGCCCAGATAATCAAACTATTCATTCTCACAAGCAAAGCAAAGCAAAGTAAAGCAGCTCCTGCCAGATCCCTGTAACCAAGGAAGCCGTATAGAAGGAAGTCTTAATCCAGGTGAACTTCCTGCATTATCCTTGACTCTGCTATTAGTGCCTGGAAAACCCAGACAAGATTTGGGAGTAATTATGTATTTACTGGGTGGCATGCTAATGTACGAAATTTTTCAGATGGTTTATCTAACTGACTATTGTTACATTACATAATAAGTGAAAAATACCAGGGTGATAAAGTGTTAGAGTCATTTGTTTTATGAAAGAGTTTGAGATGTTTACTCATTTAACATTCAAAGCTATGTGTCCTCTCAGATTTGGCTGAACTTTATTTTCTGCAGGGAAGCTTTGCCTAGTTTCCATTGTCTCGATGTTAAGTGCCACTTCCCTAGAGGGATATTTTATGAAATCTCCCATCTTCCACTCATAGAAATCAGTTTACTTTCAGTGGTGTGCTGGTAAATCTTCAACAACCAGCTCTTGAAGATAAAGCCCTAACTTGGGGCATTTCTGATTTTCACGTGTAAATGCTCCCACCATGGTTGATGTGAAGCTACCCATATGATGTCGCTGAATGCAGAGTTGGGAACTAATGCTCACAGTGGGTCCTCATAATGCTCCAGCCCCTTCTGCTTGATAAACTCTTTCACAGTTCCTTGTTCTTTCCCTTACTAAGTTGCCCTCAAGTTGTGGCTGTGTCTTTCTTTCTTTAGTCCTTGTTTCATGTCTGACTTCCCTAGCAGTCTGCTCCATAAGAAGTGGGCTGAGTCTGTTTTGTTCCGTACGGTTTCCAGGGATCTTGTACAGTACATGGAATTGATTATTTTTAGATGTATTTCACTTTTCCAAAAGGTCATACTGTATCTTCGTTTTTGCTCTGTTACTCTTACTTGAACTTTGGCCCTAAACTATACCATTCTGAACTAGTTAGTAATAGCTAATATTTTCCAAAAGCTTGGTACAGGAAAGGAGAAGTGGTTGTCTTTGTTTTGGTTGCCTAGCTCCGCATCCTCCTTTCCTTGCTCAGGAGTTCCCAGCTCAGGAGACTGTCTCTCACTCCAGCAGAGGAAAATGCCAGCTATTCTCTTTGCTGTGCAGGGTATAGGATTCCTGACGGCCTTGCCAATCAGAAGTATCTGTCCCAGATTTGGATCAGAATTTTCTCCTTCTCTTTCCTTTTCTTGCGATGGCAGTTTCTGGGGGTAGGCATTCATGGGACTCTAGCCCCCTACTCACTACACTGATTATTGAATGGGAAGGTATTGTACGAACCCATTTACTGCAGCTGGTGGGGTCTCTTAGAAAACCTGTTGTAGGAGTTGAATTAATTTGGTCCAACTTAGGGGATGCGAGCTGTTGACACTCCTGCTTCCACTGGTGATGCTGGAGGCTTTTTAAACATCACAGAGCTGCCTCATTAAAGGCTCTACCTGATAGAACATGAGAGGGCATTTTCCCGAGTAGCACATTAATTAGCAAAGAGACTGGATTTATTACAGGCCATCAGTCCTGTGCTTCTACACACACACACACACACACACACACACACACACACAGAGTCTGGTTTGTATAAAGCCGCACCTTCTCTGATGAGTTCAAAATGGTCTCTTTATGCACCTTTTTATAGAGTAGATATCCAGATGTCTTTGCATGTGAAATGATGCAAGCTCTTTGGATAATTGGAGGTGCCAATTACATTTAACAAATATTTATTGAGCATCTCCCACGTTTCTGGAACAATGCTAGAAGAGCTATGTGAGACATTGAGTTGTCCAGGACAGACACTATATCTAACCTCAAATGCAAAATAAGTAATTATAAATACAATGTCTTTTATGAAGGGGAAATAACTATGGGACCATACAGCAAAGAGACTTAACCTAGTCTAGGGCTCAAGAGGGGCTTCCTATCTAGGACTCATAAGACTAATATCTGTCAATGAATGACCATGTTTTTCAGTGCAGTCTATTACCTCTCACGGCCCAACTCTTATAACCTGTATTATATGAAGTGTGGTTGCTGATTATTAAAACTGTACAGGGCTTTATGGCTCTCAGTAGGACAGTTACTCCCAGAGCAATATTTGCCTGGCATATCCACATGGCAGTCTCACTTTCTTTGGACTGTGAACCCTTGAAGGAGAAACTAGGCCTTGCCAACTTCTGAGTTCACTGTGCCCGGCAAAGTGTGCCTGGCAAGCAGCTGGTATTCAATGAATGTTTGTTGAATGAAGTATCAGAGTCAAGAGGGGCACCCTGTAGAAGGAAATTAAGTCGCTTGGCTCAGGAATATTTGTACAGAAAACCCTACTTTTTTCTTACAGTAAAGAGGTAAACTCCTATGACATGGCTCTTAGCCACTATGTCACATTATTTGTAACTAAAAAGAGTGTCTTCTGGTAAGATAGTTTAAAGATAGTAACAAACAGTTATATAGCACTTTAATATGTACCATGTACTTTTTTAAGAACTTTGCATTAATTAACTCAGTTACTCTTTTAAATCTCTGACGTGAAGTCTATTGTTCCCATTTTATAGTTGGAGAACAGAAGCACAGAGAGGGTGACTAGTCCAAAGTTGCAGAGCCACTTAGTGGCAGAGAAAAGGATTGAGCCCAGGCTCCTGGCAGTGGGGTTATTATGCTTCTAACCACTGCACTTTGTCATTTTTCTTGGAGAAAGCAGAGAGTATCATGCTTTACTGTGTCTCATCTCTAATGATATTCCTCACATCCTACTTTTACTTTTAATCATTTCTTGTCCTTGAGATTATGGGAAGGGATTATTGATTCTTATACTTCAGACCTTTCTGTGCTACTATCTGTAGCCCAGGAGTTCACTGACTACACATACGTATATCTAGAATCACACTCTCGGTGAGTTCTGCACCAGTACACCCTCTTTTCTCATTTCATAATGAGGTTTTTCATTTTCACAAGACAGCCTCATAAAAAAGACACATACTTGATGTTTAAGAAACATATGCAATTGCTGCAAATAATTTTCTATGCCTACCTATGTACAACAGAGAGAGAGAGAGAGAGAGAGAGAGAGAGAGAGAGAGAGAGAGAGAGAATGATAAGCATAAGCCAAGTGTTGTTGAAAAGCAAGGTGGGTCTACATTGGGTGAGCTTTCAGAGTGAATGGCCTCCAAGATATCTGGCAGCTCCAGAAGTCTCAGGATAGTATGCCCACGAAAAGGGAGAAAGTACCTTTCGCCATGGTGGCCACCACCCTGAGTTTTCCTCAGGCTGCTGTCCACAAGTCTTTCGCTCTGCTGTGGATCTTCTGAAGTGGCAACTTTTAAAAACCAGAGTAGCTTTTCATAATTCACCTGAAAAATTAAATATAAAACAGACCATTCTCATTTATCTTACATGTAAGGGAAAGAAGACTGCTGAGGTAAAATGTACTTGGAACATTTTTCCCATTTAAAGTTTTAAAACCACTTTAAAATATATTATTTATTAGTGCTTTTTACCAATTATTCCTATTATTCTCCATTCTGAACAAATGGTAAAATTGTCCTTCCTGGTAACCTTGTTGGGTAGGGCCGTGTGACCAGCTCTGACCAATAAGTTGTGAGCAGAAGCCATAGGGGCTACTCCTGGGTTGAGGATTAAACTACTGACATGAGACCCTCCAGAGCTCTCATTTTCCTGCGCTGACATCATGTCCAAAAATATTCCACAGTGTCTGTTTCATCAGCCTGGGTTTTGGAGCTAAGATAATGACAGTAATGAGAAGAGGCTGTGGCTGATTCATTACAGAAGTGTAATGTAAATGAAAAATCAGCTTTTGTTTTAAGCAACTGAGACTCTGAGGCTATTTATTACTACATAATAATCTAGCCTCTAGCCTCTCTCTCTCTCTCTCTCTCTCTCTCTCTCTCTCTCTCTCTCTCTCTCTCTCACACACACACACACACACACATACACACAACTCTTAAATTTTATATATATATATATATATATATATATATATATATATATATATATATATGTTTATATTTTGATATATAAAGCAAATATATTCAGATTTTTTGGGGACAAGGCCTTACTAAACTAAGTAAAAAAAAATCTCAAGCCTTTTTTTTTTTTTTTTTACACGGGAAAGCACTGAATGAATGGCGTCCATTTCCATTGCTGGGCTGGATGACATCCTAGGGACAGTGGTGGGCAGAGAACTCCAGAGCAGTGGGTAGCAGTGGAGGGAAGCTAGGTAGGGTACCTGATATAAACTAAGTGTCAGGGCAGAAAATTGGATTGAACTGAAGATTCATACAGTTCGTACTGGTAAGTTGACATTGTGTTGCTAAATACTTCTCATAAATATATAACCAATTTCACTTATTATATTACTAACTACTCAGACTATCCCTATGAGCTTGGTTTTGGCCGAGTTTTCTATCAACACAGGCTCACTAATTGCTACCCATTGCCATTACTTCTTCCTATTTTAGGATATTTTCCTCTAGTTCTCTGAATTTGCTTACACTTAGACCATGCTTTGTATTCACTCACAAATGTGAGCTTGGAAAGTGCAAGCAGAAAAAGAACCCTGCCCTTGTATTGGGGAAACTTTGTATCTCGGCCTTGGATCTGTTATTAATGATCTGGGTGCCCTGAGCAAATTCCTTCACCCCTCTGAATCTCAGTTTGCTAATCAGTAAAATCATGATGGTGAGTTATATTTCAAAGATACCTCCCACCTTTAACTTTCTAGGAACTATCGTGATATATAATATCTTAGTCAAGTTCTCCATTCTTACCTTGGAATTTACAGACTGATCAGCTTGTAAATGGACTTAAGTGCACCCATTATCTTGAATCTGTAACTATCCCAACAATGTTAACAGCAGACAATGAAAGTTGGGACAGGAAAACCCTTTAAAGAGAAAATAAACAGGACTAGGAGGCCTAAATCTATTTTCTATTCTGGTCTATTCTGACTAGCGATTTCCACATATGAATACAAATAAGCTTTGTTTCTTACAGGTCAACAGTAAAGGTTATTTTCAAGGAAGAAAACTTACCTTTCAATTCTTTTACTTTGGTGGGTTCAAGTACAATATACAAAAGGAACCCACACTTAAAATAGCAAGATGGCCATACCATTTCAGGAGAGCCCCTCCTAGAAAATCTCTGGCAGAGGATCTTGACTGTTGGTAACTGTAGAGGGACTTCATACTTCAAGAAGTGGCGGCTTAGCTGAGATTGAAGAACAAATCCTGAAGAGATAGGATCCAGGATCTTCAGCTCTTTCTGAAGCTTATCTAATAAGTCAGAACTCAAAGGGCATGACTTGAATTCTCTTCTGACCAAGGCAAGAAGAAAAGTATCTTCTTTTGTCATTCCACTTGGCCTCTGGCCAATATCCTGACACAACAACAACAGCAATTAACCTGGTTCTGAAGTAAGATGGCTGAAGGCCAAAACAAAGAAGCAGAAGTCTAGTAGGGCTGGCATCATCTAGTTTCAGGCCTAGCCTAGAATAGATCAGGTAGGACCTATTCTATCTTCAGGTGAAGATAGGTATTTAATAGTTCCCAATGCCTCAGGACCTTCTCCAGGAGAAGAGGAAATGATTTCAGAGTACATACTCTGTTAGAAGACTATAAGGCATATCATCTGTCTTTTATAAAATAACTCTTTGGTTATTCTAAATTCTCATATAATCAATCTTAGACACCCACTGGATTTGGGAGGAGGAAAGTGGGAGGAAGATGAGAAGTTCAGTTGAGACATTGGTGGTTTGCCTGTGAACCTCCCCAGGGAAGCTTCCTGGAAAGTTGATTAGACATATGGAGTCTAATCCATTCTCAGACTGTCTTATTATCTGCTCTACATCAAAATCCACAATCCACAATAGGAAACCACCCACCAACTCAGTATACATACCTTAGGTTGTTCAAAGCCAACTCTTGCCATCTGTTCCAAGGACCAATCTCTAAGTTTTCTCCTGGGGAAGCCATGGATATAGGACAGGGACTGATCTCCAGTTGGTACAGAGATGCAGTGGACATTTCCCTGGTTGGGAATTTTAAAGAAATGTAAGGCTCGGAAGGGGAGAGAGGAGAGAAGAGAGAATATGAGTGAGCCAGCCAATTTCTTAAAACACATTCCCAGTTTCAAAGGACTTCAGCCCATGTAGTCACTGGATCATTGAGTCTCCAAAGAAGAAAGCTTGACATCAATTTCAGCATAATGTAATTAATACATTTTTGACAAATATATTAACAACTACAGTTTCATTTATGCCAGAAAGTAGGTGTCTGTGACAAATTAAAAGTAGGTAGAACATGAGGTGTTTATAGGCAAATGTAAGGTTCTTATTATAGATAAGGGTATCCTTAGGCCATTTTAATCAGCAGATTCAGGAAGGGCAGCAAAGGCAATTGTGAGCTTTGTTAAGAATGGAATAGAAGAGATTAAAAAGCCTAGCTAGACTATTACATCCCAAGAGCAATGTTATTAAAGGTCAGAATAGAATAAATGATGGAACAACGGTCAATGATAAAAGCCCATTCCCTCTTGCCATGGAGTATGGTGCATTAATCATGCTTGTTATTTTCTATATTTTATGATGGTTTGACATCCTGGGGGGCCCTGCTTCCTGGAGGAGACAGTTCCTTCCAGGCCTTATTCCTAGAGATAGTTAGCTGCCTGCTAACACAGTGTTCATATGCAGACCAACCAATCCTGAGTCCATATCCCCAACCACCTCCTTCATCTAACCCTCACACACAAAGCCAATATTTCCTCTGTTGAAATCAACCCAGGTCCAGATACCGGACAACTAGGGACAGCCCATATGCACAGAGACTCCTGGAATTATTCAAACTCGCCAGTCCTAATCCGTTTATCCTGCCCTACCTCGTCTCTCTCATGGAAACCCCAGTAAAGGCTGTGGCCTGTGCTTTCTCCTCACTTCTCCTGCCTCCTGACTGACCTTGGTGCTTCCCTAAGTAGCTCTGTGTGGTGTGGTATGCCCCCTTTTCCTGGGAAATGTAAATAATAAACTCTTCTTTCAAAGGCATTTGTCTCTATACCTGTCAGCACGCCATAACTGATTAAAATAAGATCCAAGGTACAAATCAAGACACATGGTTATTTTTAATATCAGATCATTGAAAGGAGACATTATTAGAAGAACTCAATGAAAACTGAGTGTCTGTAGTCAATGGATATTCATGTTGAATAACCTACCAGGATGGGTAGCAACCCACAGATGATTTATAGTCATGAAGCATTTTAAAGAAGAATTAGGAGGCTCTCTAGAGTTGGCAGAGTGAGCAGGAGTGGCAGAGAGTTCTAGAATAGGCATAGTAATAACAAGACTTATTTACGAGGCACATACTCTGTACAGGGTACCACATGGGTGTTTTGTTTATGCCATTCAATTTAATCCTTACAACAACACTATCCGGTAAGTACGATAAGCACCCTTTTATATTTGGAAAGCCAAGGCGTGCAGAAATCAAGTACCTTTATTCCTTCATGTAAGACATATTTATGGCTTCCCTGGTTTGGACCAAGCACTGTGATAGGCGTTACAGTGAACAAAATAGATCTAGCCCCTGTGTTCACATAGCTGCACTCACAGAGAGTGAGAGGTACAGCAGGCAGCTGTGACAGTGCCACATGGAGAGAGCACCACTATCAGAATGGCCACAGGACCGCCTAACCTGGCCTTGGTGGTCCAGGTTTGGAAGCAATGATATTTAAGTCTGGGCTTGGAAGATGAGTTAGATATGGATTTGAATAGGCTAGTGAGTGGTGAGGGAGGAGGAGAAGAGAAGAAAGAAGAGTACAAGGAATGGAAGCAAAATATTGAAAATCGCATAGATACACACATGAGCATAAGGCAGATGGATGCTTTCGGAGCATAGTTTAAGTTCTGGGAAACGCAAAAGATAAGGCTGCAGAAGGAGGTGAGAGAAAGGTGGTGAACAGACTTAAGTCTTGTTAGCATCTGTGCTTCATTCTGAGGGCAAGAGGGAGACATGGAAATGCCTTCAGTAGAGCTATGACGAGGCCAGAATTGTTCAAATTTCACTCCCTAGTAAATCGTACAGATAAGATTTGAGCCCTGCTTTTCACCACTACCCCTGGGTGACAGAGATTCCGCATTTAGTCTACAGAGCAGTTTCATTCTATAAAATATTTGTTCAGGTATTTCAGACACATTGTTCTCAGAATGATATGTTTCTTTGAAAATGACTTGTAATATAAAACATTTCCATTTTCAGCCTCATATATTTTTCTGCCTCTGAGATTTTGATACACTTCTATATTATAGTATTCTGAGGATGCGTTTATCAATACTTTATCATACCAGTGGGGTCAAGGGGTTCTTTAGCCCCCTTTCCTCTTATTTAAACACCAAAATTTATTGAATTTTTTTTTTTTCAGCACCAGAGACACAGGTGAAAAGACAGATATAATTCTTGCCCTTCAAGGTCTTTTTGGCCTATATGTCACAGATTGCATTTTATGGGGCCTCACCTGTGAAAAGGGGAAAATGTATTTTTACTCCCAGGACTGGTGTGAAGAATGAGTGTTACAATGTGTTGCAAATAGTTTATAAATTCTAAAAACTATATTATGTATTATTTTTTGTGTATCTCCCTCCAATCAAGTGCGGGCCAGAACTGTCTTGTGTCCTGCTGATTCCCAGCAGCAAGAACAGCACCACATTTGAGAACAAATGGAGAAACAGTGTCAGAATGGTGATGTCTTGTTCAGGCCAAGTGCACACTGAGCTTTAGATTTGTCCCTTCAGTGATATGAATCACCCTGGATATTGTTTTTCAAAATCAAAGGGTGTCCCCAAAGTGTCAAGGAAAAGAAAATGGGAAATTTTGATCAAGAATCACCATGTTTCTGACTTCAGGAGTTGCCAGAGGACCTATAAAATCTGATGCTATAGGTTTCTCCCATTTGCTTTACTTCAAATCACAAAACACTGCTTGGGGATGACACAATAACCTGAAATGACTGCCAAGCAAGGCTCATTTTGGGATGTTTGCTGAAAGGAATTGATACAAATGAAGCACAGGAATTTAACACAGATTTAGTAACTCTTCTTGGAGTGTTGGAACTTGCAAGTGTTGGAAGTGTAAACAAGTGTTTTTTTAAAGATTGCTTATAAATAAAATTATTTTAAAGTAGTTATATTGTGGGAAATTTGCAGAGACAGCATTAAACATATATTTGAAAAGTCTTATTTCTTTTACAGTGGATAACAGTCCATTGTATGCATACATATTTTTTGCTTATCCATTCATCTGTTGATGGACATTTGGGTTGCTTCCCCATTTTAGTTACTATGAATAATGCTGCTATAAATATGGATGTACGAATATCTTCTTGAGACCCTCCTTTTAATTCTTTTGAGTATATACCCAGAAGTGGAATATAGCTGGATCATATGGTAGCTCGGTATTTAATTTTTTGAGAAATGACCACACTGTTTTTCACGGTGGCTATAACCTTTTGCATTCCTACCAACAAAACAGTGCACAAGAGCTCTGATTTTCTTCACATCCTTGCTAGTATTTCATTTCTTTTCTTGATGGTAACTCTATTCTAATGGGTTGTGTCTGTGAGGTAGTATCTCACTATAGTTTTGATTTGCATTTCCCTCATGATTAGTTATGTTGAATATCTTTTCATGTGCTTATTGGCCATTTGTTTATCTTTGGAGAAATGTCTATTCAAGTCCTTTGCTCATTTTTTAATCAGGTTGTTTATGTTCTTGTTTTTGAGCTTTAGGAGTTCTCTACATATTCTGGATATTACTTTCTTATTGGAGATATGATTTTCTCTCATTCTGTCTGCCTTTTTTCTCTGCTTATAGTGTCTTTTGATGTACAACATTAAAAAATTTTCATGAAATCCTATCTGTCAATTTTTTATTTTGGTTCCTGTGCCTTTGGGGAAATAGCCAAGAAATCATTGCCAGTCCAATGTAAAGATTTTGCTCTATTTTTTTCTTCTAAGAATTTTATAGTTTTAGAGATTACATTTAAGTCACAGATCAATTTTGAATTACTTTGCATGCGTGATGTTAGGTAAGGCTCTAACTGCATACTTTTGCATTTGGATATTTAGTTTTCCCAGTACCATTTGCTGAAAAGACCATCTTTTCCCCATTGATTCATCTTGGCACCCTTGTAAACATCGTTTGGCCATTTATGTGAGGGTTTATTTTTCGACTCCCTATTCTATTCCATTGGTCTGTATGTCCATCTTTATGGCAGTACAATACTGCTTTGATTATTGTACCTTTACAATTAGTTTGGAAATCAGAAAGTGTAAGTCCTCTAGCTTTGTTCTTTTTCAGGATTATTTAAGTTCTTGAGTACTCTTGAGATTCTATATGAATTTTAGGATGAGTTTTTATATTTCTGCAAAAAAGTCATTGGAATTTTGAAAGAGATTGATAATGTTAATTTTTTCTGTACAAGAACATAGCATGACTTTCTGCTGTTCAAACATGTTCTTGTGTCTTTCAGGAGTGTTTCATACTTTTTCTCATAAAAGTTTGGACATTTCTTAAGTTTATGTCTAGGCATTTGATTTATTTAGTTAGTTAATTTTGTTATGCATTTATTTGCTGTTGTAAATGGTGTCTTCAATTTTAACTAGTTTTTGTTTAAATATATATAAGGCCATTGTTTTATGTATGTTGATGTTATAATTGTTTTGTCAAATTCTCTTATTGTTTTGGTAGTTTCTTTAGCTGTTTTGAGAGTTTATGTGTATAATCTTATCATCTAAAAACAGTTTTCCCTCTTCCTTTCTAATTATTATACCTATAATTATTTTCTCTTGGTTAATTACATTGACTAATACCGCCAACATAATATTAAGAACCAGTGGAAATAACATGTATATTTGACTTCTTTCAGACTCTAATGTGAAAGCCTCTAGCATTTCTCCATTAAATAAGATATTGGCTTTGGGTTGCTTACCTCAGAGAGAGAGAATTTTGGAAACAATCATGAATAAGACAAATTCTTATTCTCGGAATTTACAGACTCATTGAAGGAGATAGACAAGGAAACAGCTTATTTTAATAATATAACAGTATTCGCTATGGGGTTATGCACAGATTGATTTAGAAGTATATTAAGGGAGACACTTACCTCAGTCTTGGTGATCACAGAACGATGCTTCTTGGTAGAGCTGATTCTAAATTGATACCCTAGTGTAACTGGGAGTTAAATAAAGAGGAAGGGAAGAGAATTTCATACAAAGGGAATAACATGGGGAAAGGACAGGAGACAAAAGAAACAGCACTCTATTTGGGAAACTGAAGTTCAGCTGAGTGAAAGGTGGGGAAGGGAAGGAAGTAGAGATTGGACAGAGTTGAGGTAAAATGGTAAGTCAAGGAGTTTGAATTTTATACTCGGGCAATGAGAATTAAGCAAAAGTTTTAAATGTTTTGAGTAGGAGTTACACTTGATCAGTGGTTTTAAAGTTCCTCCTAAAAGAAGTAGCATATATATCCCCGTCCCATTGGTGTTGTGCTTTGCCATGTGACTTGCTTTGGCCAATGGGATGTTAGTGGATATGACATGAGCAAAGACTTAAAATATACTTGTGGTTGAGTGATGTGGTTGACATTGTCTTCCTGAAATGTTTACATTGCCATGAGAAGAACTTGTTTTGAAGAGCCCACTGATTCTGAACAATAAGGAAAACACAGAGCAGACATGAAACCAACTTACAGTCTGGAGCCAAGCCTAGGAAAGTCCAAGTGAAATAAATGCTGTCAGCTCACATTTGCAGATGTAAGCATAAACAATTATAAACTGCTGAATACTGGGGCAATTTGTTACACAGAAGTATTATTGTAATAGCTGACTAATACAGAGAGCGAAACATAGAAAAGGAAAGCCAGTTTGAAGATAATTAAAATCTCCCTGCTGAGGTATAATGGGAGTCTGACTAGGATTATGGCAGAGGAAACATAAGTAAGAGGGCATTTTTTGAGAGACATAAGGAGATAGAATTTAAAGGATTCAGTGATTAGTTGGGTATTAGAGTTAGGGAGAGAAGAGGAAGAAATCACGGCCAGGTTTCTTGCTGGTGCAACTGGGAGAGCTGTGAGACCATTCAGTGAGACACAGACCACAAGAAGACGGGCAGGATCAAAGGTTCTGCTTTGAACATGTTGAATCTGAGCCACCAATGTACAGCCAAGTGAAACTGTCCTTGACATCTGTCTATTCTTCTATTAAATCAGAATAACATCATGTGCCTCTACCTACCTCACAGGACTATTGTGGAGAACAAGCAAGATAAAATAGGCAAAAAGGCTTGGAGAAGAACACACTACCAATCAACTGTGGTAGTTATTAAAATTAAAGCACTAACACTTTCAGTTTCATGCTGCCAGATACAAAAAGCACACTCTAATTTTATTTTTGAAACCGTGCTACTTAGTTTGTTGCTGGTCACACATTCTTTTTTATTTTTTGAGAGAAGGCAGAGTTGATGATTCTGAGAAACAATGTAAACAACATATATATTTTCAAAGACACATAAGGAGCAGAATTTGGAGACAAAAACATCCTAGGGCTGGTAGTGAGCAGAGCCAGGCTCTTCATGTGTGAGACCTTGAACAAATCGTTAAGCTCTCTGAGCTTCTCATTCTTTATTTGTGAAATGAAGGTTTGCACGTGTTGATTTCTAAGATAGCTTACTGTTCTCACATATATGAAATGACGGATTCACTTAACATTTTCAGCTTTACTTACCTCCTACTAATGATACTCTTCCAACTTGATCTGTAATTTAGAAAAAAGTTTCACACTTGCCCATTCTCACCCACATTAGCTCAGTATTTATCAGAAATTTCTCTTTTAGAGCAAATTCAGCAGTCCAGATTGCGTGTTATGTCCCAGGCAGGAAAGCTTATTTTCATCTATGTGTGAGGGATGAGGACCTAGAAGGAGTTCTGATTAGTTTGCTTTTTTCACTGAGGCAGGATTCCATTTACCACTTAGTCAAGGTGGTAATGAGGGTCTCTGTACCAAGCAACTGTGGCTGCCATCTGGCAGGCCAGCACCACACACTTGGCAGACAGAACCAATTAGGCCCCACACCTCTCATGAGGCCTTGCTGTGTTTGGTCCTGGGTGTTAGCCCTGCTGAGCCCCCCATAAGAAACCTCTTTGAATTTTGGGAGGGGAGGGGCACATCATCTCCCTCTGGCACTACAGAGCTAGCAAATTCTCCAGCTGATGGAGGTCCAAGAACAGCTTACCCATTGAACATTCAGCACATTCTAATGGCTAATGAAGAATCTGCACCAGGAATGGGCAGCTTGATGTGGTAGGGGGAGTGTTATGAAACAAATTTCTATTTATAAGAGAAAACCTAGAAATGACTTAAATGCCCATCAATAAGGAATTAGTTAAATGAACCATGTTATATCCCTATAAAGGAATTAATACAGTTTAGTGATTAAGGACCTAGAACCTGGGCTTCAGCTGTGGCTCGACCACTTCTTAGCCTGGACAAGGCACTCTCTGTTTCTCAGTTCCTTCATCTATGAACAGAACATAATAAGGGTTCCTACCTCTTTGGGTGTTTGGGAATAGTAAGTTAGTTAATGTATATGAAGAGTGTAGAACAACACTTGGCACATAGTAAATGTTATTTAAGTATTTAGTTCTGAGGATGACTCTCAGAGAGTCATTAAATTTGATGGTTAGGATAAATCTTTTGAAGCCGGGGGAGAATTCTTGATATGAGGTGAATCAAACAGGACAACAAAGAATACACACATCAGATTCTCATTCTGTATCTATGCATGGATATAGTTTTCCTTAGTTGAGTTTTATTCTTAATGATATTATCTTTCCACTTTCCAAAATTTCTATATGAGTATATACTATTTCATAATTAGAAAGATCAATTAAAAATTTAGAAAAAAAGAAAACCTGGGTAAACATAGTATCTGCATACTTCTAAGTCACTTTAACTTTTCTGAGTCTCAGTTTTATGATCTATCCCATAGAGAGAGAAATAACCTCAGAGCTTAATTCCAAGGAACAAATGACAAAATTTACCTGAAAGCAATCAGGCAATAATAGTTTTATAACTATAATGTTCTTACCAAGGTCATCCACTGAGAGCAACAATAACAAATACATTAATGCCAGAGTCAAAATTAGGTAAAAACTCAGAGGTCTTCAGAAATTCATAATAGAGTATTTTACTGCTGCAGATACATTATGTTTTGCTCCAATAAGGCCCTAAATTCAAGAACCCATTATGAGAAAGCCAAAAGGAGACATTAACTGGGGATCAGGAAGCCTGAGCTCCAGCATAGGCTGTGTCTCTGGTGTCTTGGGCAAGTCACTTCTATTTCTGGACCCCAGTGTTCAAGTAGAGCTTGAAGAGTATGTGGTCTGAGATCAATTGGTACGCTGTTAATCACTTCAAATTATAATTTTTTTTAGAGTTCTTATGAGCAAAGGCCATGAATCCATTGGTTTTTATTTTCTTATTTGACTAAAAACTAGCTTGTTTCTGAGTCATCTAGTAGGTACTATTAAAATTATAAACTAAAAATAGTTATGTTAGAGTTTATTGCAGACTCTAATTCAGCATTCTACCAAAATATCTGGCTGTCACTTAATGCTTGGCAGCACTGCAAAACTCCTCTATGTATCCACTTAATTGCAATTTCAGCAATTTTTGGAGATGGTTACTTTGTTATCAATGAATTGTTATTTTTGTATTTTTGGATCCAGTTTTCAATTGCTGCTATTCTTGTTTTCTAATTACAAATTACTAATCATTTAGATTCATTATTATCAAGTCAGTTTGTTGTGGATTGTTTAGTTGATTCTTAACAGAGTTCGGTGATATATAGTTCTATCCAGATAATTTTGGGATGATAATTTTTTGATATCTAGATATGGTGGCAGTGGGTTTTGAAATTAAATGATCTCTCCCTGTAATGCTGAAGCAGACAGACCCTCCCCCTCTAATACATCCCAACTTTACACGTATGGTGACAATTATCACTGCATGATGACCATCACTGAGTTAGCCACAGATAGAGTAGGTTGACCACTCAACTGGTGGTCAACAAAATGCAATATAGAAAATGATTGCACTATTCATTTTTCAGATGGAAAAATTCTCTGTTATACAAAATATATTAATTACCATTAGTGCGTGTGTGCTTGTATGTATCTATGTTTCTATTCTAACTCCCAATTTTCCTGTCTTCAATCATCAAGGAAACCTTAGGTATTTGTCACTCACTTTGCCATCCAGAAATCTGCTACTGACTGCTCCTGTGAGGAGTTTCTGGCTGGTCTCCAGTTTCTGGTTGTTCTCTGGGTGCTTGCTGTCTTCCACATCATCTGAGTCGTGATCGATTTGATGATCAGCGGGATTACTAGGAGCTGGGGGATCTCGGATCATCTGCGTTGCATTACCAGTCACAGATTTCTGGAGCACGTTTTGAGTTTCTGCGTTCAAGTTCTCATTCTCCTTGCTGTGAAGAAATAGTTTTGCACTTCGTTACTCATGCTGCAGATGCACATGCACGAGGCTGGCTTAAGAAATGGAAGGTGTTGGTTGGTGTGAACAGTGGTAACTCAGGACAGTGGAATGAAGAAGTAGATGTTGGTTATTTGTCTACGGATTATTTACCATAGAGAAGCCATGTTATCATCTTCTCTGGCTTTATTTTCCCCATCCTCTTCCTTATACTCATAAAGATAATGTATTCATCTCCTCTAAAACTCTTTACTGTAGGTAATGGTGGTGTCAAAAATGAACACTAAAGGTTATCACATATCTTACAAGTCTACCAGGTATTTTCAGGATTTGAACTACAATAGAAAAGGAAGAAAGTCAAGGAAGTTTGCCAGCACAGCACCAGTTCTGCTCTATGTCTCTCCTTAATGCCTCACCTTGAGGCTTCTTTTTCTATCAGTAGTTCTCTATTTAAAATTAATATTAAGTAGATAAAAGAAAAGGAAAAAATATTGTAGGAATGATTCAAAGAAATGCAAATAATCAAAATTTAAAAAATTATTTAACCTTGTTTGAGTCTAAAGACTTACAAGTGAAAATAATTACAAGGTTTTGGAATTGTTTTAAATATAGAAAACTTTTTAAAAAATAATAAAACTCAGATGCTGATGTATACATAAGTAGATATAATTAATATAGTAGGTGATCTGATAAAATGTGTTAAGAGTCAGGAAGGTGAAACTCTTTAACCCAGTAAATCAATTTTTAAGATTGCATATTATAGAAGAAAACTTAAAAACTCTAAATATTTAGTAATAAGTGGACATGTTGAATATTTTATTCTATGTTCATGTGATAGAATGTATACAGACATTAAATAGTTAGGGATAATTTTAATGATACAAGAAAAAGTACAGTTATACAAATAAGTGAAATATGTAATTATCTAAACTATGTAAAATTCATGTGTATAAGATATGTGTTTACATGTGAGAGTACATAGTATGTCTAGAAGGAAATATGCCAGAATAAACAGTAAGTATTCTCTGGGTAGTAGAACTCAGGATATTCAATTACACTATTGCATTACATTATATCATATTATAGCTTATAAAACTATTGTTCTAGACTTTCTACATGAGAAAGGATTATTTTATAATCAGGAAAAATAAATATGAAAATAGTTTTGCCTCAGGCCTCAAAAGCATTCTATAAATTTTAGCTGTTATTATTGACAGTGGAAAGGATCCACTTTAAAACACGTCATATTATCCGAGCGTAAATCAGTTGCTCCAATACTTGTTGATGTGAATCAAGCCAAACCATTGGCAAAGACTTAAATGTATGTATACTTTTAAAAATGTATATTTTTTTTACAGGAATCCTCTCGGTTGTGGCAGCATGAGAAGGAAAGAAGGCCTAGGGAAGATCTCTGAGGAGCACCTACATTTACAGAAGGAAGAGGAACCCTAAAAGGAGATTTAGAAGAAATTATCAATAAGGTAAAAAGGAAACCAAGAGCATGGGGTCTTGGAGCAAAAGGAAGAGGATGTTTGCAGACAGAGGGTGTAGTGTGTAGTTTCAAGTACTCCTAAGAAAGGTACGCTCTGAAAAGTGTCCACTGAGTTAAGCCATAAGGACATCAGGAATCTTGATAAGGGAGCTTCAGGGAGATAATGGCGTGGGTTGAAAGAAGGCGGGGGACAAGAAACTGAAGACGGGGAAGGCTAAAGACCTCTATGAAGAAGTTTGGTTGTGAGAAGGGAGATGGGATGGTGACTGGGGTGCAATGTGGGTTTCAGATAGGACTTTGTTATTATCTTGTTGAAAGATGGTAGGGACTTTCACACATTTAAATCCCAATGGTGAAGAGCCAACTGAGACAGACAAAAGGAGAGGACATCATTGATAAAATAAGATGAACCCTGACAAAGTGAAATGGGGTATCACTCAGAGAACAGAGGCAGGGATGAAACCTCAGGGTTGGGGAGTAAGGAGATACATGAGAATGTAGGCAAATTTATTTGTATATTTGGAGATAAGGTATTGAACAAAGTGCTGACAGCTTGAATTTTCTCTTTGATATATATGATATGGTTACCTGTTGGCTCTCAAGGGGGAAGTGCTGGGGTAGGAAGTCTGACTAAGGGTAGATGGCTTGACATAGGTACTATGAGGAATGGAAGACAGCTGATGGGAAAAAGAAAGGTTGACTGGGCAAAAGTGAGAGGTCAGTGAAGACTGGAGAGTGCAATTTTGTGGCATCAGTCTGAGAAGGTGCATGCTCTCCTCTGGGATTGCTCAGTAGTCGTTGTGGAGATGCACAGAGGCAGACGGGGGTTTGCATTCAGAGCTGGGTCTTTGTCAGACAGTTGAAGTCGAATAACAATAGAGCAAGATGGGAATATAAAAGAAGAGTGTATATTTAACAATAGTACTTGCAGTGAGAGAAGATGTATATATAGCATATTGTCCCTGACCTCAAGAAACTTAATTTCATTTCGTTGTCCCAAAATAACACAAATAATGAAGTTAACAACTGGTATAAACTTGCTTTTATAAGTCAGACAAATAGCCTCTAGATAGTGATTACTGTTTCAGGGAGATGTAAAGCCCAAAAGGGAATGTTGTGGGGCTTCTGGGATACTGGTAATTTTTTCTTCTGTTTTTTGATCTGGATGTTTGTTGCATGGGTGTATCACGTTTGTGAAAATTCAGTGAGAGTATACTTATGATGTGCACGTTTATGTACATATATTTCTATAGCTTATTTAAAGAAATTGATATAAAATATACATAATTAATATAGAACGTACCTAATTAGCATATAGATAAATGTCAAGTGAATGTTACAAAGACTCAGTGCTATTTGAAGTTCATAAGAGAAATAACTGAAATAAGTCAGATGGAGAAAGACAAATACCATATAATTTCACTTATGTGTGAAATCTAAAACAAAACAGAACAAAGCAATCAAAACAAAATAAAAGCAAACTCACAGATACAAAGAACAAACTGGTGGTTGCCAGAAGAGAAAAGGGTAAAGGGATCAATTATATTGTGGCAATTATATTGTGACAGATGGTAACTAGACTTACAGTGGTAAACACTATGGAGTGTATATGAGCAAATATTGAACAATAATGCTGCATACCAGAAATACATATAATTTTGTACACCAATGTTATCACAAAAAATAATTTAAAAAGGGATATAACTATGGTCTGCAATGGTTGCAAAAATAATGATATTACTGAGGCTTTAGCCACACGACAGTCATACTGTAGTCATTTACATATACGAGTTTATTTAGTCTTCAGATCAACCCTATAGGTAAGTGCTCATATTATTCTCATTTTAGAATGAGAGAATTAAAAGTCAGAGAGGTTATTTGATTTGTCCAATTTTACATGGCTTTTCAGTAGTGGAGCCAGAATTGAAACCTAAGTCTACCTGATTGCGCCTGAATTCCTACTGCCAGGAAAGGAGTCAGGAGAGGATCCATGGAAGTTTGGGATTATGTGAGGAGCTGAAAATAAAGGAGGAGGCAACTGAAGTAGGAAGTGCAGGATTTAAAGGCAAAACTTGGCTTGGGGTCAGAGAGTGAACTTCAGGATGAAGGTAAGGGAGAGAAATCACCTTCAAAATCTTTGTGTGGGCTGTCTCAGGACAGAATTGCCTAGGAAATGTGAAATGTATCCGCCTGTCTGTTAAAATAGCCTCAGTAGATGTAAAATCAAAAATAGCCTGTTAAATCTGTTCAAAGTAAAAGCTGTTTTTTTTAAACATCCATAGCAGTTTAAAATTATCATGAAAATGACTCCCCAGCTGAGAAACAGCATGTGTCTGTTGTTAGCACAAACAATTCGTCAACACACATTGGTCGTTAGGCTGTTCGCAAACTCACAGTTCTTTCTTCTATGCTCCTGTGCTCTCTACCTGAGGTACTGAAAATAGAAACCTGCCATTTCAAAGGAATAAAAAATGCCATCCATACTATCTTGGAAGCACGACACAGCTGGCTTCCTCATATGTACTTACTATCTCTGCTGCTGCTCTCAGGGACTCAGTAGAGTTTAGTGTCATGTGGTAACTACAGCAACTGGAAAGGATTACTGTATTGCTGAATGATACATACATGTGGACAAAACCACCCAATTGTTCTCTCTCTCACACTGTGCTCTTCTGGCAAACCAGCCCTTCAGTACCACTCTTTGCTACAGCTCAGTCTCAGGGTTAGAAAGGAACGTTGCAAAGGCGTCTAGAAGCATCCTCTGCCCAAAGCAATGCAGAGAGTCCCCCTTGGCCCCCACTTCCCATGTAACTCCCAATTCACCAGATCTCACATTTGATTTGGATTACACCCATGCGGAGAGCATCAAGTCTCAAACGGAGGACCCAAGGGGCTCCGCAAAAAGGTCACCAGATGCCATCTTAAAGGTCTGCCAGCCTTGGCAGCAATTCAATGCCACCAATTTCCAACTGTGCACCATCTAACCGGCCCCAGACGCTCTGGAGAAGACGGCCCATATTGTGCCAACGCAGTGAATGGGGATCTAATTTCAGTAAATGAAACCATGTTCTTATTTGGAAGTAATAACAGATAATCAACACAACCAGGGTGTTCTTTCTTTCTTCTTTTTTCTTTCTTTCTTTCCTTCTTTCTTTCTTTCTTTCTTTCTTTCTTTTTTTAAAGAGAACAACAAAATGAAAAATCAAATGGGACTGGGGAGGGAAGTGCACTGAAAATTGCACCAAACCCCATGGGGAAGCTGTAATGTAAAGCCAGTGCTAATGTAGCAAATGTTATTGTGAGGAAGTATAAGGGTTTTTTCTTTTATTTTTTTATGCCGTGGAGCCATACCATGTATTACCAAAGAAATTTAGTCTTCAGAAAAATTTAAAAGTACGTGAACTCCTAAACCTATGCCTGAATCATTTCTTTATCATTGTAATTATAGGAGCTAACATGTTTAAATGTGTCAGCTATCATATCCAAGTGTACATAAATTCTTCCATGTTATCTTAATAATCCTGAAAATAGGTACTATTATCACCATTGTACAGAAGAGGAAACGGATGATCAGGGAGGTTCAGTAAATTGCCCAAGGTCACCTTGCTCGTAAGTCCAGATCTAGGACTCAAATCCAGGTCTGTACAGCTCCAAAGCATATCCTGCTTCTTTAACATTACTCCTCAATTTCACACCCATAATATACAAACTGTCTATCTTAAACAACAGAATTTTGATTCTCTTTTAAAATATTAGTAAAAAATAAAATATATAAAGGCATCTAGTCCATCTTCCCACATAGGCCTAAAGTCCCCTTACAGACCACCTAAGAGGACGTCCTTCAGCTTTGGTTTGTAAACTTTTCAAGGACAAGGAATTCAGTACATTCCCCAAATATCCCATTTCTTTCTTTGTAACACTGAGTCAAATTTTGATATCAATGAAAATAACCCAAGTTTATTTTTCATGGTATTTGCACTATAGAACAAAAATGATTTCCCAAATTAGGGTCATTTTGGCTGCAAAATTAGCAACCAATTCAACAGCAAATGTTCTCAGGTATGATGTACTTTTAATTTACAGAAAATGATATCCCAATAGACCGACTCTTTCTTCATTTGTATGCAGTGCTACAGCATTAGATAAGTTTACACCATGGGTGTTTTCTTCTGACTTGTCTTTTATGCATTACTGCCTTCTTAGTTGAGGTTGTAGGGGGCATCCAATCCACTCTTGGTCTTCTGACTCTGTTGTCTTCAAATTTACAAAAATAGGTGATAACTGAAAAATAAAATATGTAAAAAGAAATAGGGGACCCTAGAGGAGTTTCCAACCAAATATGCTTAAGTAGGATAGAAATGACTCCATGAAGGAATCGACATGTAAAATAGCAGTTGAAAGAAAAAATTAGCGATGCAAAAATATGCCAGATGGGGGGAAGGGCTTGTTCTTGGAGAAAATGACAGTGATCCTAACCGTTGAATCTCAGACCACCTGAGGGGGGTTATAATCATGCAGGGTGCTGGATTCTACAACAGACAGTTGGCTCACTCTGAAATTATTAAATCAGAATTAAACAGGACAAGAAAACTTGCATTCTTAGCAAACATCTCAAATGATTCTTGTGCACACTAAAGTTTGAGGAACCACATCATACAGAATGAAAAAAGAACGTCTTTTCCATAATTATACGAAATTTACTCATAATTTAAGGCAGGTAGTGGTTCAAGACATGGACTTTATGTCCCATAATACTGATTTTTGAATCCTAGCTCCAAACATAGCTTGTTGTGTGACTTTTGGCAACTTACTTTTCATCTCTGATTTTTAGTATCTCATCTGTGAGAATAGAGAAATAATACTTATCAATATAAGATGTACAAAATATTTAGCACTGAGCCTGGTACTCAATCAGCCCTTGACTAATTCTACATTAGTCATAAGTTAAAGTGCCATCTCCTATATCAGCACCTACCTATTACCCAGGTACAGAAGGATGGCTCTTTCCTTCGGACACCCAAAACTTTATTGATAGACAAAACTAAAATTCAAAAGATCAAAGTATTATAGAACATAAGAACTGAGGAAACGTTATATAAATAGTTAAAGAGATAGTTAATGTAATCTGACTACCTTCGTATTTAATGACAACAGTAAATACAAGTACTAGAAATCACCCACTTTGGAAAAAAAAAGCAGATTAGTTAGTATTAAAAATCTGCTCTGATAAAGCACAATTCTTAATTTTGGAGAAAATCCCCAAGCATTTCTTCATCACAATGTCTTCTGATGGATTATACCCCGGAGCTTTGCAGACAGTGCTGCTTTTAAATCTTTGAGCTAACCTTTATCAGCTTGAAATTTAATGTCCTTTGCACTTGCATTCTCTCCTGTTTTGCTTTTGCAAGTCTAAGCAAAATGATTGTGCAACTGCCTGGCCTCTTCACCAATTATCTCAGTGCTGTAAGGCAGTTTCTGGGCCAGGTCTTCTGTTCAGACTATGAGAAGATGGGGCACCAGCAGTTCTGTCTCTGGCCCGTCCTCTGGATACATCCACAGAGTCTATGGAATGGGGAGCAATACTTATTGCTATGTTATTTTCTTTAATTAGGTTGAACTAAACCAGGGGTATAGTAAGAGATTGTGGATTTAAAAAGTGTACTAAGTGGAGGGGAGAGAGATAAATAGAGTGCAGGATTTTTTAGGGCAGTGAAACTACTCTGTATAGCACTGTAATGATGGATACATGTCATTACACATTTGTCTAAACCGATAGAATGTACAATGTCAAGAGTGAAGCTTAAGTTAAATTATGGATTTTGGATGATTGCATGGTTTCAATCTAGGTTCATCAATTGTAACACATGCACCACTCTGGTGGGGAATGTTGATAATGGGGGAAGCTGTGCATATGTAGTGGGGAGGGGTGTATGTGGTATCTCTATACCTTCCTCTTAATTTTGCTGTAAATGTAAAACTGCTCTAAAAAATCAAGTCCTAAAGAAGTGTACTATTTATAAATCTGTGCTTTCTAAAAATTATAAGTTGGTGAAGCATTATATTATCTCTTTATAGAAAATTTCCACATCCATACACAGGAACTTATGTTTGTTTTGCTTTTAAAACAAACTAGAATTATACAGTTTTGTAATCTTAAAAAGAATACTGTCAAAAATATAATGAGATATCTTTACACATCAATATTTATGTCTCTGTAAGAACATTTCATGCCAAAGTAAATGCACTTTTAAGGCTTTTGATAAGCATACCTAAAAGCTAGTAGCGTAAGAGTATTCTTTTCTATACCCTCGTCAACCGTATTTCCATTATAAAAACATTTCCAATTTGATTGGTTAAATGTAATATCTTATTGCTGTATAAATTTTTTTAATTACCACTCAGGTTGAGCCCCCGCCCCCCTCCACCAAGCCACACAACATATCTCATGCTCATTTTTATTTCTTCTGTGATTTGCCTATCTAGACCTATGGCCAATTTTTGAAATTGAGCTGCTTGTCTTTTCCCTACTGATTTATAAGAGCTCTTTATACATTAAGAGGATTAATTTTTTACTGTCATATATATATTGTCAATAGTGTTTTGCTTTTACCTTTTATTTTTGTTATATGTTTTGAAATATAGAATTTCAAATGGTAAAGTATTAACTTTCACCTCATAGTCTCAATATTTAGAATCAGTGGGCACCTATTTTTTATAACATTGATTTGGCATTCATTCATATAATGCTATATTCTCTTACTTAAAATTTCATGCCTCTATGTCTTGTACTAGAGGCATATGTCCAGAACAGTATCTCATGCTTCTTTATATGCCTCACAGTGCCTAGAATAATGATAAACCTATTGTAGAAGATTAATAAAGAAACATTTTAGTGCAGAGAAAAGGGCATAAGAGAGGTATACTTTTAGCATATTACTTCATCACTTTGAACTTGTGAAAATGGAGATAAATAGTGTGTGCTCTGATATTCTATTTTAAGAAGAGATTGCGTTGATGGACATTAAGGTATTCTGTAGATTATATCTCGAAAAAGCAAAAATAAGGTATTATGATCAGTTATTTCTTTAAAAAGATGAATAAGTAGGGTACTTAAATTTCTTAAACCACGAAGTTTATCCCGGTGTTATGTAGGAACTATAATGGGTCGTTGCTACCATGTCCTGACTGGATTGCCATAATGACTCCCTAAACGGGCTCTCTCTTTTTAATCATGCCTCTTTCAGTGTATCCTCCACACAGCGGCAAGAAACATCCTTTGCAATGCATAAATTCCACTGTGTTCTCCACTGCTCTCAATTCTATATAGAACATTGTATTCTACATAGAAAGAAACCCGAAATTCCTACCAAGGCCCACGCAGCCCAACATCTGAGCCCCGCTGGCTTCTCTGACCTCATTTCCTACCCCCTCTTCCCTTGTTCACTCTGCTCCACCCACATTGGCTTCCTCATCCTCATTAAACATGCCTCAGTAAACATAGGCTTTCTTTTGTCTGTTCCCTCAGCCCAGGATGCTCTGTCCTTAGATAGCTGCATGGTTTACTCTCTTATAGATCTGTGGAGGTACCAGGATGCTGGTGATCACCTGTGGTGTCATTTGGTACAGGTGAACCTCCTGGGCAGGAAAGCAGCAGCTATTAATACATGGGTGCCCTGATCTTTGGCACTGTGCTCCCAGAAAGTGATGTTGTCCCACTTTTTATGAAGCAAGCATAAGGCAGCCTGTACTAAAAATTCTGCTTGCGTTCTAGGTAGTCATCTTGGGATCTGTTTGTAGCAGTTGCTAGGAAAGTCAGGTGACTGATATCTGGAAAACTGGGGGCCTATGGGAAGTTGCAGCCTCTTCTGAAGCAGCACAGAGAAGAAGGAGCTCCTAGTTTTACAGAGAGTTGGAATCTGGTGAGCCATGCCCATGGGTCAGTCTTAGCCCGCTCACTGCTAGCTAACCATGGATAATTCTCATTGGGTAATTCTGGCTCTTGTCTCCACATCGTATCAGTTTAAATGTCACTTACACAGAGAAGCCTTCTGGGAAGACGCCTTGTAGCTTGATGTACCTTTATGCTCCTCCTTTAGCTTTCCTCATTGCACTATCCTCACGTGAGTGGTCATTGCTTATCGGTTTGTTGTGCGTCTACCATCACTACAATTCTAGGTACACTACTGTATCCCCAAGGCTTGGTCCTCCATAAGTGCTCAGTTAATGTTTGTGGAAAGAATGTTAATGGAATTCCATATACGCATTGATTCCTCCAGCTGTTAATGTTACTACTTTAAAAAAGTTCAAGAAAGTAAAAATTAATGTATTAATATGAAAAGCTTGGAGGGATTAAAAAATGACAAGCTATGGGCTCCAGGGAAGTCATGTGGAAAAATACCAGAACTTTATATTTCTTGGCTATAAATGTCAATGTAAATTATTACAAGTATTTGCTACTTTTTCCCATGAAACCTTGCAGTCAGCTTCCCCTGTGACTAACAATGCTGTACCAACATCGATGTAACTATGGAATAAAGTGCTTTGGGTCATTGATTCTTGGCATTAGAAGGCGCTATGGAGGCCAACTTTATTCACTGGAAGTATCTCTACTCACAGGAGCTCCTTGAAACGAACCCAATTCCTCTTTTAGTTCACAGCTCAATCCCAGGCCACATTTCAGACCCTGGATCTTCCATAACTCCACACCTTTGGTGTCTCAGGGTCCCTCCTAACATGTGGTATCCAGAGTGAAGCACAGTACGGCATAGGTGACATGTCCACTTCTGAGTACAGTGGGCCTTCTACATCCCTCTATCTGGATACTCGCAGCTAATGGTGAGCTCAAACACAAGTGTAAAGGGGAAATACTCCATTTTGTCCTCTACTCGACTCTCTATTACTACCACACAACTTCTGGTCACCCAAGGTATGGGTTTTTTCCCACACCAAGCAGTTCTTCATACCAGCGAGGTGTCCTACAATGCAATTCAGTTCTGACACTATCCACATGGAGTTAGTGCAGACCCCACAGGTTAAGGGCTCAGTCCCACAAGACTGCCCTACCCCCTTCAGATGTCAAATGCAAGCCCGGGTTGTTACCTGTGTTTCTGATAGATGGGCTATAAACCAGTGTTCCACTGACCCCTCTTCCAGTTTGGTTAATTTGCTAGAGTGACGCACACAACTCAGGAAAACTGTTTAATTACTGGAATACTGGTTTACTATAGAAGGGGCAGCCAGTTGGAAAGATGCATAGTGCAAAGTATGTGGGAAGGGGCATGGAACTTCCATGCCCTCTCTAGGCACATTACCCTCCCAGCACACAGAGGTACTGAGCAACCCGGTAGCTCTCAGAACCCTATACTTTTGGGCTTTTTATGTAGGCTTCATCACATAGTTATGATCAATTATTAATTCAATCTCCAGCCTCTCTCCCCTTCTGGGAGGATGGGGGATGAGGCTGAAAGTTCCAAGCTTTTAATCAAGGCCAGTTCTTTCTGGTGACCAGCCTCCATCCTGAAGCTACCTAGGAACCCACTAAGAATATCCTCATTAAAACAAAAGATACCCCATGACCCAGGAAATTCCAAGGAATTTAGGAGCTCTGTGTCAGAAACCAGGGTCAAAGACCAAATACTAGAACATAAAATGCTCCTAGTGCTCTTATCTCTTAGGAAATTGCAAGCGTTTTAGGAGCTTCATGCCAGGAACTAGGAGCAGAAACCAAGTAGAGCCCAAATATTTATTCATATAATCATTACACATATGCGTAACTAAAGACAGACTTTGCATGTATCTCTGTTGATTTCATCTTGTTAGTTTTAGCTCCTCTTCCTGCAAGGCTTCCCAGCATCCACTACCGACATGTTGATTGAAGTGATTTGTCTGTCTCCCTTCAGTTGTGAATTTAAAAATGTTGACTAAGAATAGGGTCACACACAAATCCTCTCCACCTCTCTACCACTCCAGCACGTAGTATTTACATCAACTGTTCAATCACTACCATGTTGGTGTGTCACCTATGTTATACTGCCCAGTCCAGAATTCTCTGCCTTGTTTCAAGACTTTATGAAGAGAAATGTGCCTACTGACTCACTGACATTAGCAAATAGTGTGCATCTTTATCATTCCCTTCATTTGGACTATAGTAACCTCATCAATAAAGGAAATGGGACCAGTTTGGCATAATCTGTTTTTAGTGAACATGTACCACCCTTAGTGACTACCACTTTGTGTTTTGTTTCCACAACTAACAGTTAATTCTTTGGCCTGCAATTTGCCAAGAATTGTCCAGAAGCCTCAAATTCTGAGGTATTGTTACCCACTTTTACCTCCTTTTAGAAAATGAGAATATTTTTCTCCTGTCACTTGGCATATCTTCTTGATGAGCTATCAAAGATGACTCATCAGGGTTCCATAGAAACATCTGCATGCTATGTTAGCAACATGGGTCTTTAGAGTTGAATTTAAAGCAACTAAGTATTGTCTTTCTTGATCTTTACTTTTCTTGGCATCCATTGTACTCTAACTCATTTATCAAGCTTTCAATATGCATAAGACTTTGTGTTCAGTATTAAGGGTACAGTGGTGCATATAGAGTTTATGGTGAAATGGGGGGAGACAGATATGTGTGGAAAATGGTGATAGAATGTCATAATCCCTAAGTGAGTGATGGGAGTCTACAGGGGGAGGGAGCAGGTGAATCTGGGGCTGGTGTCACCTGATTAGACTTGCATTTTAGAAAGATGACAATTGCCATACTTGATAATTGGTTTTCAGTGTAATGTTGCATAGGAGTCACCTGGGAATTGACTAAAATGCAGATTTTACATCAGTATGTCTAGAAAGAGGTCAAAGATTCTGCAGTTCTAACAAGGTCCCAAGAGAGGTTGATGGTGGTGGTCCATAGACTATATTTTGAGGAGCAAGGCTTTAACAAATGGATTAGAGAATGAGAAGATTAGAGGCAGGGAACTTGATTAGAAAATTCATGTAGTGATCCAGGAGGAAAATGAGGATGGCACAAACTAGGGGACTCTTGTTTCACTCTTTGAAGCCTATAGGTTGATCTCCTTTGTGACAAATATGTAACTGGGTAGGTATTGAGTATTTTCCTTTCATCTGTCAATAATTGTACAGGCTAAATTATGGAAAGAGAGAGGGAGCTCAATTCTAGTCTTTTAACTAACAATAAGTGGCCTCACTTTAAGCCACTCACTGAGACCTCAGTTGTCTCATCTCATCTGTAAAATGGAAGACTGGTTGTTAGGAGTTGAGTTGTGCCCAAATTCATACGTTGAAGTCCTAACTTCCATTACCTCCGAATGTGACCTTATTTGAAAATAGGGTGCCGGAAGATGTAATCAGTGAAGATGAGGTCATGCTAGAATAGAATGGGCCCCTAATCCAATTGACTGGTTTCCTTATAAAAAGAGAAAATTGTACACATACACGTATACCACATATGCTATGTGAAGCTTAGAGTTATGCTGCCACAAGCCAAGGAAATACCAGAAGTAAGGAGAGACCTGGAACAGATAGATTGATCCTTACTGGGCACCTTCAGAGGGAGCGCAGCTCTACCAATACTTGATTTCAGACTGCTAGCCTCCAGAACTATAAGACAATACGTTTCTGTTGGTCTAAGCCACCCAGTTTGTGATACTTTGATACAGCAGCCCTAGCAAAGTAATACACTGATTTATACATTTAAGATCATTTTCTAGCAGACTATTCCATCTTTCCCACATATCCTATAGGAAATCTGAACTAAATGTGGCCATATGGGAAGGAAGATTTCTGTTTTTCCATTTATTATTAATTTGTGATTTTTCTTTTTGATTCAGATTCTCCTTTTAGAGACTTCTTCCTTTTATGTGTTTTTTGGCTTATACTTATGTTTCTTATGTAGATTTTTTACTAATAGGCTCAACTGATTCAACCCAAAGAAAATACCCAGGGTATAGAGGTAGCATAATTAAAATGCTTCAGAGACAGATTTTGGGACATACATGACATGATAATGGTGGATCTGTCCTTACCTCAGCAATAAGAAGCCTTTTGAGAATTATTTATTTTTGAGCCACACAGGAATATTTTAGCAAAGCTTGTTAATGGTCCTATGTCATTCCAGCAAAAGTAACATCAAGCCCATAGAAAACAGAAACAACAAAACTGTCTTCATATAAAAAAAAACAAAAAAAAAAAACCCAACACTTTTTTTTCCAGTTGTCATAGAAGAACAGAACTGTCTTTTATTTCACAATTAATGTAGCTGATTTAATATACTCTTTTATTTCCTGGATTCTGAAGTTTAATGAATAAAGAAGAAAAATAAAAGGCACCTTCTTATAAGACAAAGGGAATTTTTCCCTATTTAAAAGGACAAGGATCCTTCCTCTATCCACCCATTTAAGAACATAACATACTTCCCCCAAAATAAGACCTAGCTGGATCATCAGCTCTAATGCATCTTTTGGAGCAAAAATTAATATAAGATCAGGTCTTATATTAAAATAAGACCCAGTATAATATAATGTAATGTAATGTAATGTAATGTAATGTAATGTAATGTAATGTAATGTAATGTAATGTAATGTAATGTAATAAATACCAGGTCTTATATTACTTTTTCTCCAAAAGATGCATTAGAGCTGATGATCCGGCTAGGTCTTATTTTCGGGGAAACACGGTAGTAGACACTGATACTCTTGGAAAAAGGAAAGGGTGTGGGATGAAACAAAACCTCAGAGAGGAATGGAATTAGTAGAGTAGTAATGTCACCTTTTGGGTAGGAGGAGAACTGAGCAGGGCTTCCAAACTGACCATATTTGCTTTTCTTGACAATGAATGGCATTTGAGAGGAGATCTTAAAATAATCTGTCTTTGTTTCCTTATCTACAAAACAAAGGTAACCTGCCTCCTAGGCATAGAATATAAAAGGGATGGAAACATTTCATAGAAAGAGATTTGATTTTTCCTTAAATGTCTTATGTGTGGAAAGATTTCCTTCAATAATAATAGCAGAACTATTTATTAAGCATGTTGAATACACTATTAGGCACTGGAAAGGTGATTTGCATTTTATGTTTCTCACTTGATCCTCACAACGACCCTACTAGATAGATATGTTTTATCCCCACTTGATAGAGGTAAAATATGAGGCCAGAGATGTTAATCAACTTTCTCAAGGTCAAAAAGGCCAGGAGGGCACACAGACAAGATTCAGACTCTCATCTCTCAGCTCTGTAAGGAACCCAAAAGCATGACTCATGTGCCGCAAAGCTCACTTCCTGTGCTATAGCAGACATTACTAATTGATTATAGCACTCACTTTGGAATCTGGTGGGGCTGACAATACAGATAGTGAGGAGGTAAAATTGATTTGCCCTTCTAAAGTCTGTACTCCATAACAGTAGTTCTGATGGTCTCATCTTCAGAGATCCTGATTCAATAGATCTTGGATTGGACTCCAAATCTTTATTTTAAAGGACTCTTCAGGTCATTCTAATGATAGCCAGATTTGGTATCCACTGCTTTCTGCACCTATGTTTAGTGAGGCCAGATCTTTTTTCTGTTTGTCTGTTTGTTTGATCTGTGGGTTTCTGAAGTTGAGGAAAGAGCTATGGAAAACATCTTAGGAAGAGAATGCAATTATTGACTAGCTACTATTCATGGAATGACTGCTAGATGAAAGGCAGGTCTAGTACCTTCTTTTTCTCTTGTGAACCACCACAACTCTGGAAGGAAGAGCTAGTCATACTCTTCTGTGGCAAGCATCTAGTGAAGTTTAGAGATATATGAGTTACCTCCCTCAAATGTGACTGTGATGAGTTTGGAAGGGAAGAAAAACTTCTTAGTTTTGCTCTGAGAAGCCCCCGCTTAGAGGAGTATTGAATAAAAAGAAGAGTAAATGAAAATCTTACAATTTACTATTTATTATTAATCACACTCCTTTAATTCATAACAAATTGACTAACAAACTTTTCTCCCTCCCCCCCAAAAAAAAATAGATTACTACATGTGGTAGATTACAAATCTGATGAGGAGAAGCACCAATCCTCCATTAATATTTATAAATGTCTCAATGCTTATATTCCCCATCTATTTGGAAAATCAGCCCAAGTAATTAAGGAGCATGGGGAATTATAAAGATGAAAAATATCAGAAAAACAGTGCGCGTGAAAGTTATCAACACTATTTTACTTCAACAGTTATATTTTAATGACTTAATTTTCCATAGACTGCATTGTTAAAATGTAAATTTCTAGATTAAAAAAACCCCCACAAACAAACCCAAACTTCATTATCATCCAGGCAAAACAGATATTTTTTCAAACAGTAAACTTACGTCTTTGGCTTCTCCACAAGATACTGAAAGTATTTACTTCCGATGATTCTTACCACCATTTCAGGCATTGCATCTGATCCACGGGGAGTCTTCCACCCTGAAGACATGATTCTTCTCAAAACCCCTTCAAATCCTTGGGGGTGGAAAATAAGTAAATCTTTCCCTCTTGACCTTCCACTAGGCAACTGCAGCATCCTTGTCAATAATAACAACACTAAGAAGTGGACCAAGGGCTTTACCTGTGTTATGTTCCTTAGCACTCCCAATAAAGGCATGAGAAAAATAGTCTTAATTGCTATTATCATTCTTGTTTTACACTTGGGGGAACAGGCATAATGTAGTTATGTAACTGAATATCATATAACCAGTAATTAGCAAAGCTGGGACTCCCACCAAGAGGTCTGCACAACTGGTCTACTGAGCCTTTTGGCAACTCTACCTTCCTGACATCAGATGGCATTCTTGTGAGGCCAGAGTGTGAACCAAGACTTTAGTGGGTCATATGAAGATCTTCTATGCAGCTCTGAGGCTCAGTCTCCCCTTTTATGAAACCTGGGTAATTCCAGTTCTACTTACAGGGACTTAGGACGAGATAATGCATCTGAAGCAGCATCATACATAGGAAAGAGTGTTTTGTTGTTGTTGTTATGGCTGATCTGTTTTTGCGACAAGCCAATGAATCTGAAATTGAGATCCTGCACTAGATAAGCACTGGGTGTTTAAACAGATCTGGTGCCAAGGGATACTGAGAAGTTCTGTAAACTTGGCCCCAGGCTGACCACACTCCCTTTTAGAGCCTCTCAGAGACTGAAAGCCTTCAGAAAACATTCTGATCCAAATGCTTGCTTTACAGACTGGGAAACTGAGGCTCAGAGAGGGTGTGTTATTTGACCAAGGTCCCACAGTGAGTGAGAGTATTTCTGTTTCTAGTACTGGGGCCTGATAGCTACACCAGCGTTCTTCCCCAAACCCCAGCTTCACTTAGTGTTTGGTCAGTACTAGGACCTGCTCTATGAGGGTAACCCTCAGCAGCAGGACCTGCAACCTCTTTCAAGTTTCTGGAAACTTCGAGGACAAGAATTTAATGATGGCAGAGTCCTCTTTCTGCCCAGCAGCTGCGCCTCAGTCTTGAGCCCTTTCCCAGGAAAGAATAGAGGGGACCGTCTTACCTCTGAGGCTGCGTTTCTCCACGCAGGCAGCTCAGGTGTGCTCAGTTTGTGCTCTCCCCCAAGGAACCTGACGCCAGGCTCCCCTGCGGGGTTAGGCAGGGGATTGGAATCCAGGAGTCTGGCCAATCACAGGGCCAGACTCAAAGGTGGAGGCTGCCCCCGCCCAAATCGCTAAGGACGCTGAGGTCTGTTGCTGCTCAGGGACCTCGCGTTTCTATCCACCTGCAGGAGGCAGGGGACCTTCTCCACAGGTGCCCAGGGTGTGGCGGCTGACAGCCTTAGGTGTTCTCAAATCTGTGTTTTGGGTCTTTCTCAACGCCCTGTGAGCGTTTTTCTTAAAGCCCAGGTAGCTCACCTGCTGTGGTCACGCCTGTTCCTCTCTTTCCCTTAAGTATGTTTTCCTTTATGAGATTTCCACATAGTTGGGAATCCTACATTTGTCCGTTCAAATCCAGGCTCCTCCATTCTACTGCTTTGGATAAACCCCTTATTTTCCCTGAAGGAACTAGAGAGTCAGTTTCCTCATCTGTAAAACAGAGAAAAGTGATAACACAGGCCTAGAGGTAAGTTGGTGATGAAGTTAAATAAGAACATAAAAAATAATTTTGAGTGGTATCAATTTTTCAAATTCCTCATTTGAGCCAGATGACTATTATCTTATAAGTTAACAATTACCAGTAAAATAATTTTATGTTTATTTTAAAGATTAAGAAAACAAGCCTTGGGTTGTTGAGAAATTACCCAAGACACCACAGAAGCAATTGACAGAGCCAAGAATTGCATATAGACCTACATATTCCAAAATGCCAGGCACTTTTTACTGTGATAAAAACTTCAGCAACATGGGTAAAGGCACTGCTCTTTAAATTGAGTCCAAAGTGGTAGGCTTTTTTGTTTGTTTGTTTGTTTGTTTTTATCAGCAGTAGCTGCTGCTGATATCCATACCACCTGCTTCCTGCCCTCTACTTGTACCATGTTTTGTGATTTACTATGTCATCTCCTGGTACATGCAGCCAGAGATGCATGATTACAATCAGCTCCCGCTTAGGGCTCACTGTCTAGTGGGCAAGACACACAGGCACATTCTCTGATGTACAAAGTGCCATGAGCGTAGAGGAGAGGGGCCAGCTCCCTTCTCACCCCTCCAGCCCAGCCTTTGCATTGTCGCCAGATTAGAGCTTCCAAGGCTCAACTTGGATATTCCTCTCTTCTAGTTCAATATTTTAAAAGGCTCCTATCAGCCATGGAGATTGTCCATGGTTTCAAAATCTTCTGTGCCCTGATCTCAAGCTTGACGTCTAGCTTGAGCTCCCACTACCTCTCCCAGGCTTGCTATACTCCATTCAATCCAGTCTACTTACTGGCCTGAATCTGCCTTTCATTTTTCTGCCTCTGTGCCTTTGTTCACCCTGTTCCCTCTGCCTACAATACCCTTCCATTTCCTCATTGCGTCAGCCTGCTACCCATTCTTTTTTTAAAAAAAAACACAAAATATAGTTAACAAACAATATTATATTAGTTTCAAGCATACAGCATAATGATTCAAAATCTATATATCTTATGAAGTGATCAACATGACAGTTCTAGTAACCTTTTGTCACCACACAAAGTTATATTGTTTACTATATTCCCTATGCTGTACATTACATGTGGCTTGTTTATTTTATAGCTGGAAATTTGTACCTCTTAATCCTCTTCATGTTTTTGCGCATCCTCCCACCTCTATCCATTTGTTGAATTTCTTCTCAGATGCTCAAGAGTATGTGTCTGGCAATCACATATACCTTGGGTTCAAATCCTAGCTCTGCTAATTCAGTGTGATATTGGGCAAGTCATTTAACATCTCTGTGCCTTAGTTTCCTCTTCTATAAAATGAGGATGTCTTTTGGTGAAGATTCATTGAGTTATATGAGTAAGGCACTTAAAACAATACTTGACACGTAATGAGAAATATCAATGTTTGCCATCATCATTGTTATAATTATCTATAATATATGTATTATAATTATCAAGAAGCCAAACCAGATCCCAGCAGCTGAAAATGGTTTCTTCATTCTTTGTATAATTTGTGGTTTCTCTCTTATAAAATGTGTCTTTCTTTGCCTGATAGTATGACTGTTTGTTTGCATCAGTTGTCATGCCTTCTTAGACTATGCTTGTGGTAGGCTGTATAATGACTCCCGAGATATCCCCTTCCTAATCCCTGGAACCTATTAATGTTACCTTCTGTGGCAAAAGGGACTTTGCGGGTCTGATTAAATTAAAGATTTTAGGATGGGAAGATTATCCTGGATTATCCAGGTGGGTCCTAAATATAATCACGAATATCCTTAGAAGAGGGAAGCAGAGGGAGATTTGACTACAGAAGAGGAAGTAGGAGATGTGACCAAGGAAGCAAGAGGTTACAGTGATTTAAGGAATGGGTCCTGAGCCAAGGAATACAGGTGGCCTCCAGAAGCTAGAAAGGGCAAAGAAATGGACTGTCCTCTAGATCCCTGAGAAAGAACCAGACCCTGCTCATCCTTTGACTTTAGCCCAGGGAGGCTGATTTGGGGCATCTGGCCACCAAAACTGTAGGAGAATAAATTTGTGTTGTTATAAACTACCAAGTTTGTGATAATTTATCACAGTAGCCATAGGAAATTAATGCAATTAATTCTTCATAGAACTGAAGGATCCACTTCTTCATATCATAGATCGCACTGTTTGCTTTAAGAATACCAAAGAAAGTTCTTGTCAATGACCAGTACACAGATATTGAAGGAAAATAAACTCTTCCATCTATTGGGTTAGTAAACAGTGAGGATAAGGTGTTGAGGCTGTTGGTAGATATCTATATCAACACATATTGCCTTTTTTCAGTAGAAGAAGAGGAAGCCAGGTCCAAGCTGAAAATAGACCCAATGTGGGGAACTGCATAAGAGCAAAGAGCCTGGATCCATCTATGCCTGAAGGATACAGCTATGCCTGAAGTTAGATTTTAGGATTCCCAAACAAGAGGGATAAATTTCCCTTTCACTTAAGTTACTTTGAGATGGGTTTCATTAGTCAGGACTCTTTACCCAAAGAATCCTGGCTAATACAAAGACTCTTAAACTTCAAGTGGCTAAGGTTTATATATTATCAGGTGCAGTTAATTGAATGACATTTCAAGTTTCACTGTAAATTCTGTGATAAAGCTTGAAGGAGTCAGTTGATTTTGATCAAATCAGATATTCTAGTGAAGACTATCCTTTGACCTTATCTTGACTTAAATGTTTCATAAAAACCAATTTGAAATATTAAGATATTGGAGGTAGGCTTTCCATTGTGCAGCACTTCCATCAGTTTGAATGTATTCAGATGAAATTTGATATATTTTTTCAGACCCAAGGGAACCTCTGGTTTGCCATTTCCTAGCCAAGTGACTTTGATTGCTATCAGGATTATAGGTAACATTCTTAGAGCCCTGACAAGTAATAGGCTTCCAATACATTACATTCTTGTTTATAACAATAGAAGCTAACATTTAGTGAACATTTATTATGTGCCAGACACTTTGCTAACAACTTTTCATTCAAAATCTCATTTAATCTTCCCAAGAATTTTATGAAATAAGGACTATTAATATCCCCATTTTAGAGATGAGGAAACTAAGGCTGAGAGAACGTAAAGAAGAGTCAGAGTTGCAATGAAAATCCAGGTGTGTCTGATGCTGGAAGTTGTCTTTGTAGCCACTACTCTACACTTCCTCTGTGGATGTTAGCCATTGTTGTTATTTATTATTATGATGATTAGTATTAATGTTGTCAGTGGCATTGTTTTAAGCCTCTAGGTCCCTTAGAGAATGCAGGTTTTATGACAGGAGTTTTAAGGAGGAGTGGTCTTTTATCTGGGATTTTCTACTTCACACTCTGCTTTATGAAATGACATATCCAGGGAACATCTCTCCAGTGGTTTATATTAAACAAGGTAAAACAAAAAGCTATGCAATAAATGTCTTCATAAGATTAAATACTGTGGTTAAAACTGCCTTCCTTGAATTCAACAGCTTTAGATTACGAGTCACCAGAGAAAGATTCCAGAGAAACATCTTCATCCAATAGAGTAAGCTCTCTCGCTCTCTCTCTTTTTTTCCCCCAAAGAAAGATGAATAGCTGTAATAAGGGAAACAAAGAATGCCCTCTCCTAAAACTTCATGATTTTACATTTACCATTGGACAGAGTAAGGAAGAGAAAAAAACTGTTTCCAATGTTTTGTTTTTCCCCATATAAGTCAAAGTAGGATGAGTTTATAAACAGGAAGCAATAAAGCATTGCTCTTTTGAACAGTTTAATCATAGATCTATAAAAATGAGGCATTTTTGCAGTGAAGTTCCTGTCCAAAAAGAGAAGGGACAAATACTGATGTTAAATTGAGCTGTATTGAAAAGAATATGGGGTATTATACTACCCACCTCCCCAAGAAACATACAGGATCCAAGCCAATGATTTTTATGACTACTGGGGGAGTTCAGGTAAAAATATGAGCAAGGGCAGGCTGATTTTACAATAGAATGCAAATATGGCCAAGTTTCTTTCCTCTTTAAAATGCTCTCATGGCTCCAGAAAAACAGGACCGTGTAGCATACTGATTAGATAGGCCGATTGTGGGCCCTATATTAGTTTTACTAGGGTTGCCATAGCATAGTCCTACTTAGGGGGATGATTAAACAGCAGACATTTATTGTTTCACAGTTTGGAGGTTAGCAGTTTGAGAAGGTGTCAGCAGGGTTGGTGCCCTCTGGGGAGCATGAGGGAGAATCTGTTCCATGCTTGTGTTCTTGCTTCTGGTGATTTACTGACCGTATTTGGCATTCTATGGCTCGTAGAGCTTGGCCTTCGTGCTCACATAGTGTTCTCCCTATATGTCTGTCTGTGTCCAAATTTCCTCTTTTTATAAGGACACAAAGTCATATTGAATTAGAAGCACACTCTACTCCAGTATGACCTCATCTTAACTAATTACATCTGCAATCACTCTATTTCCATATAAGGTCACATTCTGAGATACTAAGGGTTAGGACTTCGACATATGAATTTTTTGGGAGCACAATTTGCTATCGACTTAATATTTGTGCCCCACTATTCATATGTGGAAGCTCTACTCCCAGTGTGATAGTACCATGTTTCCCTCAAAATAAGACCTCGACAGACAATCAGCTCTAATGTGTGTTTTGGAGCAAAAATTAATGTAAGACCCTGTTTATTTTACTATAAGACTCGGTCTTTATAATATAATATAATATAATATAATATAATATAATATAATATAATATAATATAATATAATATAATATATAATATAATACCGGGTCTTATATTAATTTTTGCTCCAAAAGACGCATTAGAGCTGATTGTCCGGCTAGGTCTTATTTTCGGGGAAACACGGTATTTGGAGGTGAGAGCTTTTAGGGGTAATTAGAGGAGGTTAAGTAAAATCATAAGGGTGGAGCCCCCATGATTAGATTAGTGCCCTTATAAGGAAATGCAGGGACCAGATCTTCCTCTCTCTCCGCTGTGAGTATACAACAAGATGTACCTCTGAAATCTAGGGAGAGGGCTCTATTTAGGAACCAGATTGGCTGGCACATTGATCTTGGACTTCCCAGACTTCAGAACCATGAGAAAAAAAATGTTTGTTGTTTAAGGCACTCAGTCTATGGTATTTTTGACTAAGACACATTTCAGCTTAGAACTGGCCCTGCTGTTTAAGTCTAAAAGCAGCTCTGCACTTAGTGTGGTGGTATTAAGGCAACCATTTTGCCTTTCTGGAACTTGACTTCTTTTAGGATAATACCAATACCTGTCACCATGTAAGGGTAAAATAAATGAACAAATGTTTAGAATTGTGTTTGGTATATGCGATGTGTCTTGACTTTAGCCTTACCTCCTTAGGAAAATACACAAGTTCTTTATTCTTGCCTCCTTAGTCACTTTCCACCATCTCATTTCCCACTCTTTCTCTCTCTACTCATTAACTGAAGTTGCACCAATTTACCTGTAGTTCCTTCTATGGAGTTTTGTCCCTCAAGCCTTTGAAGAGGTTGTTGTTTTTGCTTGAAATGTCTTCCTCATGGCCCCATTTCTAACTTTCAAGGTTAAATGTGACCAAATCCATGAAGTTACCTGTTCTCAATGTCCCTAGACAGATGGGTCTGTCTCTTCAGCAAACCACACCTACCACTCTCAGTCGTAATGACTGGTTTAATATCTTTCTCCCCTGCTCAGTATGATGGTACATACTATGTCTTATTCATCATATAGCCAGTTGTAGGCACAGCGCTGGCACACAGTATGTGATCATCAATGTATGTTAAATACAAGAAAGAAAACAAAAATGTGTTGGATAATTGATAATAGTACAATGATGGTAATTATGATAAGTAAACACAGTTTAACAAAGGATTACTTCTATTATTTATTTAAGGTTTACTATATGCCAGTCACTGAGTGTCTTATCTCATTTAATTTCAATAATGATCCTATAAGAAACATATTTTTTTCTTTGTTCTACCAATGAGGAATCTGGGTCTGCAAGTGTTGGATTTGACAGGACTCTCGGTGGCAAATAGTATGAACTCCATCAAAGCCAACTCTAGCAAAAGGGGCATTTCTCATGGAATCCAACTGTATAAATAAACCCAGGCCTCTGGAACAGACAGTGATATGGAGGAGACTTTTCTTTTACTACCTCTTATCTCTGCTCCTCTCTGTGCATCAGCCTCATTCATTCTTCTCTTGGCTATGTGTTGGTGTTTCCTGATTCCCTAGACCATGGGAGAGTAAGTCACCCATCATAATTCATGAGTTCATATCATTTACATTCAAGAGGCTAGTAAACCTAAAATTTCTTAGTCCCATTTACTAGGAAAAAATTATGGTTGGCTTACTTTGGGTTGAGAGACATTTGAACCAATGAATTGTTGCACTGAAGGAAGGGAGGTAATATCAGAAATGTGTTGGTTGGAGCTTTTAGCTATGGGAAGGACAGAACTCAGAAAGTTATAGGAACCTGGTGGAGGTTAATCTGATAGGAGGTTGGATAACTTCCCTCGAGGTCTCGCACCAAATAAGTGGTAGTGCAATGATTCAAATTCACATCTAACTGTAAAACATTGTGTTTTCCCCTTGGAGTATATGATTTTAACCCCTATAGTATAATAAAAGAGGCCTAGAAAACAAACACATGGTTATAATAAAGGGTTCTAGAGAGTGACTGCAGAATCAAAGTTCTAAACCCAAGAAAGACCATTCTGGTCACCTTTGCCCTGGATTGTTAGGAACCTTACCTGCTTTTACATTTTAACATCTATAAATCACAGAATCTCAAGGTTGAAAGGAACCTCAAAAGTTGTCTTGTCTAACCATTCCTGTACCCAGCCAGATGGAACATTGTATTCTTTGTAGCATTCTTGCTCAGTGATTCTGAAGGCCTCAAAGAAGCTGTATGGTAGAAGAATTAAGAGCATTGACTCTGAGGCCAGAAGTCTTGTGTTCAAATCTCAACTCTGCCACTTATGACTTGCATATCCTTGGGCAGTGAGCTTAACATTTAATCTGTAAAAGGACAATAAAAAAAATTACATCACATTTATTGTGCACTTATGATGTGTTTTATATTTACCAACACATCTATCATCATAATTCGATGATGTATAGAGTATTATTCTCAATTAAGGAAACTGAGGCAGAGGGAATTTAAATACCTTGTCCTAGATCACACAATTAGTTAGTGGTAGGGCTGGGATTTAAACACGTGCACTCTGGTTATAGAGCTTATGCACCACCCATTATATTATACCATCTCTATGCTGTTCATGGGAAGAGCAAGTGATAAAATATATATATATATAAAACACCTAGCACGGGGCCTGGCATACCGTATATTCTCAGTAAATGTCAGTGCTGCTGCTGCTGTTCTCCTCCCAATTACAATCTTACTACCAACTACCAAGCCCAAGTGACATAAACTGCTCAGTTCCTGAATTTTCTGGGAAAAGAGGGAAGCCTGCTCCATTTCCTAATACTACTTCATGACCTGGAAGAGGCACCTTGTGTAGATGCAGGACTTTTAATGCCCAATATCCCCACCCACTACTACACATGGCCTGGTTAGGAGAATGCTTCCTCTTTTTGGGGGAGGAGGGACAGTAAGAAAGTAGCTGAGAAAAGGAACACATCTTGCCAGTGTCTCCAAGTGGCCTAAATTGATTTTATGATAAAACTTACTATACTATTATCACTGGTATATCTAGATCTATTAAATACTGGGGGTGCCAAAAAATGTGCACACATGACTTATATTCATCTTTTGTTATTGGTATATGTTGAATATTACAATTTTAATCAGTTTTTTCCTTTCTTAAAATGTGTATACATTTTTTTGGCACCCTCTGTATTTATTGAGCATAATTTTAAGGCACTGGGTTGGGTTGCTGAGGACAAAACGATGAATCAGATTTTGAATGCTCCTCTCAAGATTACCAGTAGGGGAGGAAAATACGCTCATAAATAACAATAATATAAGATATAAAGTTAAAAGAAGTAGCAAGAAATAAACATAAAAATTGGAAGAAAAGAGAAATTACTTTAGAATAGTGGGATTAAGGAAGATTTCATGGAAGATCTAGCATATAAATTGGGCCTTTAAAAAATAGGTAGTTATTTGAAATGTGAACAGGGAAGAGAGAATGTGCTATGCAGAGGGAAGAACATAAACAGAAGTAGAAAAAAATAAAGCAAGAAATTTTGAGATGTGGTCAAGGAATATGGTGTCGTTTCCTTTGGAGAAGACAAAATTTGGAAGGTAGGTTTGGGCCAGATTGTGGAAAACCTTGAGAATCAGGTTACATGCATATATTATTTTTGATTAGGACAGAGAGATGTACATGCTATTTTACAGTATGAATGAAATTATCTCACTTATAGTGTTAGTCATGAGAGTCCAAGTTATGCTGTGGTAAGAGATAGCACCTAAATTTCAGTGGTTTAAGAAAAAGAAAGTTTCTTTTCTTTCTTTTTTTTTTTTTTCAAATGAAAGCTTATTGGGGTGACAATGGTTAGTAAAGTTACATGGCTTTCAGGTGTACAATTCTGTATTACATCATCTATATATCACATTGTGTGTTCACCAGCCAGAGTCAGTTCTCCTTCTATCACCATGTATTTGATCCTGTTGAACCTCTGGTCATCACTAAACTATTGTCTGTGTCTATGACTGTTTGTTTCTTCCTTTTTTTGTGTTGTTCTTTTATTGTTTTCCGTTTTATATCCCACATATCAGTGAAATCATATAGTCGTAGTTCTTGACTTTTTCTGACTTATTTCGCTTAATGGCAACATGGATGGACAGAAGTTTATTTTCATTTATGCACACTTTGCTGTGGATTTGGGCAATTCTCTTGGATGATTATCTTCTATTTGTTGCCTCCGCCATCAGGTCTCTGTGGACCTTATGGCACCTTCATTTTGACACATGCTTCCATGATGGTTGTGGCAACAGAAGAAAATTCTGGAAGATTATCCATCTCGAACTTGGTACTTTGTTCTAGAAATCACACATGTACTGCTTCTGCTAATAGCCCATTGGCCACATGAGTAGCAGGGCCCTACCTTATTAAAAAGGGGGCTGGGAAGTATGGTCTCTGTGAGCCCGGAAGGAGAGAGAGCGTGGATACTAATGAGCCCTAGTAATGTCTACCACACTCACACTTGCAGAAAAATCACTATGATTTAGAACAAGATTGTATTTATAAACAGCACAGAGATAGGTAAGATTTCTAATATACAGTTAACAGAAAATTTCCTGTCTGTTGCATTTACCACTCTCAAATGAAGAAGATGTTATTGATGGTTTATCCACAGCACATAATGAAAAATATATCCACTTATTTATGTATTGTGCCATTTATTATCACCCGAGTAGCATAAATTAGTGTACATTGTGTGTGATGTAGGCTCTACAGACACATGGCTGACACCTCGTTTGACTACAGCTGCAAGCTGCAGTCTAGCCATTGTAGACCACAGCTTCCACAGAAACACCTTGTCAGAACGCGATGAGAGACAAACCTGTGCCTAAGGAATGGAGAACACCTACGTCATGTGTGTACACACAGTCGCCTATATGTGACATTAACATGTTAGATGGTCTCAAAATCTCTGTGTTATTTTTGAACATAGAGTGGAATATAGAGCTAGTATGGTTTAATCAATTAAAGTGCCTGAACTTTGGAATCAGAGAAAGGTAAGTTCCTAACTTATGAACTAACTGCTCTGTGACTTTTGAGACTCAGTTTCTTCATTTTGAAATGACATTGATACAACAGAGTTGTCAAAAATGTATTCATAATAGCTAAAATTGAGAGCCTGGTGTGAGTCAAGTATTTTACATGTGATATTCTGTTATATCATATTTATCTATCATCTATCTATCCATCATCAACATATGTAAGGACACTGATTCTGTGCATATATAGTGGGAGGAGGTGTTACCGATGGAGTTAAACTATGATTTAGATGTATCTGATGAATTGAACTGGTGAGTAAGCCTGAGACAGTGGGTTTGCATGAGGAAATTTTCCAGGGATGGAGAGGAGTTACTGAACGAAAATAATAAAGTGTTTCATATGGGTATTGAGAATTGAGCCTGAAATAACATGGGCAATATAGTATTTGTCTGAAATTTAAGTATCCTGCTCATTACCCAAGTCCGTACATCACTAGAAGTAGATGGTAAAGGAGGTAATATGGGGAGACTCTGAGACACAGAGACACAAGCAGTACTTGTTTAGTGAGCAGGTGACAAAGTGTAACCCAGAAGAGAAAACAAGGGGCATTTCCCTCCACTTAGTATGCACACCATGAGAATCAGAATGTAGCTCTGCCAGGGTGTCTTGAGGGTGTGATGCTTTGAGTGCTCTGGACCACAGCATCCTTGGCAGGCAATCAACATCCTCCTGGAGGGCACCTTTTCTGTGACTGTGGTAAGACCGTCTTATCCCCAAGGAGCTTCCTGGCCAGTTACCATATCCTCAAGGGGAAATAAAGGAAATCAACAAAAGTACAGTGTTGGTATGTTGGTGAGAATGCTTGAAATACCCACTGGGATTCTATGACATTTGTGGGAGGCTGTATCTTTTATATCAGATGCATAGATTCTAATTCAAGGTCTGACTTGAAGGAGCTTGGGAAATTAGCAAAGATTGAAGGAAAGAATGAAGAATTGTCTTAATCCTCAGTGAATGCTGTGTTTCTCTGTGGAGACATTACTGGACATTATATGGAACATTCTTCATTGTGCAGGATTATCCAGATAATTTAAGGACATTTAGCAACCCTAACCCCTGAGCACTAGATTCCAGTAGTGCATTTTATTCATTGTGGCAATACAGACATACATGCCCACCCCCATTTCAAATGCTCATTGTGGGGATGATATTCCCTGAGCTTCAAAATCATTGACCTAATGGGATTCAATATTACTGTGCAGCCTTAGAACCAACATTTCTGTGGGGACCCATAGAGCCTGTGTAGAATGAGATCTTTTCCATATGCTCAGCACATTGTGACTGGATTTTCTACTGCTTCTTTGCAAGGTGCCCTAGGAATCACCTAGAAAGTTGACATCCCAGTGTGCTTGTCCAGGGCAACGAGTCTGCCCAGGTCAGCCCAGTATTCTCCTGAGGAACCAGTCTTTGCTCTTCACTGGGTACCACCAACTTCTTGGTCTCTGTTATCAGAAGACTAGAAACCTGTCTGTATTGAATTCCAACTGGTAGAGATTTTGGAAAGAGGAGTCAAATGGGGGTAAAAATATCAGCTTTGTTAATGTTCTGGGAGATATTAAAGATCATGGATCTTTAGCAAAAAAAGGATTTGGGACCTTTTCTACCTCATATGCCATAATCCACAGTAGAGCCTTAGAAATTCTGGCTATAATGTTGCATATGTCTATGTGTAGAGGGAATTGTTTGGATGGGGAAAGTGAGATGAGTGAGGCAGGAGAGAAAGATGCCTATCAGAATCATTTGTCTGTGTCTTAAACATTTTTAAAAACCTGCTACCTCCTGGAACTCCAGTAGCAAAACTGCCAGTTCTAATATACATCACTAGGTGGCAGTAAAACAGAAATGTCTGCAAAGAAAGCAGAAATCCCTTCAGAGTTATAATACGTTTTATAGACCAAGACAACTGCAGTTGTAAAACATTATGATGTATCAATTGGCATATTTGCTGATCAAATCTTTACAAGGTTCGAATAGGCTCATAAATACTGGGTTCTTTAGTTTGGCCTATTCGTGCTTCATGCTTCTGTTTAAGACATTTTGGAGGGCTGAAAATTCAGCAAATGGTTGCAATATCAAAGCAATATGCCACTGACAATTTGTTTTCCTGTGATTGAGGGAAAATATATATGCCTCGATTAGAAGCACTACCCAAACAAGCAGAATCTGCTACCGTCAAAGATGGGCTCATTTCTCATGCCAAGCACAGCCCAGGCTGAAGCGAACCAACCGCTAAATCGTTTTGCTACTTGATTTTTATAAGTGAGTTCCAATTCCCTTCCCATTTCCACAAGAGTCTTATTATGCAGGGATGTTTCCATTTGTTTATAAGTGGTAATCGGCTGATGATAAAATCAGGCTTTATGATAAATGCATAAAATCATAGGACAGGAGGTAACACCAAAACTCCCTTCATTAAACTATTGCTCTCATGTGGATGGTTGAAAAGAAGAGTGGACTGGTTTATGACTTTCAGCATTTAACAATGGAGAAACTGAGGCCTACGTGTTAAGTGGTTTGCTCAAAGACATAGGAGTACTGAGTGATTTAGCCAGACTGTGAAATCAGATTTCCCATAAGGCATTGGATGGGCTGTGTAACTAGTTACTTGAATTTTGGGGTACCAAAAGCAAGTTCAGCAGCTAAGGTTCTCTCTGCTCTGTTTTTGAAGATATGCACACTGATCATTTTAGGACAAAGAGTTAAATTCCCTGGAAAGAATGACTTTCTTACATTATATTATTGGATAAGGATCTTGTCTCTGTTCAATCAGTTCCCACGGATTCCGCCTTAAGGAATGTCTTAACGTCTTCCTCAAAACCAATGCATGTGCCCTTTCCTCCATCTAGAACCCTCCACTTCTGTTTTCACCTGGCTAAATTCTGTTGAGGATGAGTTTGGAGGGCCTTTGATACATTTCTCAGATACTCTCCCTACATACTTCCCCAGGAGCAGCAACCCTTTGTTATAATTGCCTGAACTTCCACTGGGTATAGGGCAGAGAACACATCTGTTTTGCTAGCCGTTAGAAGTGCTTGGCACATAGGAGGTCCTTAAATAATTACTGTATGAAAGAATAGAGGGATCCTACCCCTGGCTTTTACACAATGGTACTCCTTTTGAAGAGGGAATATTTATTCAAGAATTTGAAATAATGCAAAGTATAAAATGTTTAATGTATATTGCATATCATATGTTATGTGCATTTGTAATCATTTTAAATAAGTTTGAATTTTAGCACCATAATTATATATACATATATATTATGATTATATCTATAACATTACCTATGTATATGTCAAAATGTATAGAGACTCAATTGTTTGTTTTGCTCCAGGGAAAGAGAAATTAATAATTATCAACCCCTGCTATGTGCCAGGCACTGTGTTAGGTCTTTGTACATATTGATGTAATGTAATCTTCAAATATAAGCAGTTCAAAAGCTGAAATTAGAGCTCAGAAAATTATATAACTTATCATACACTCAGGATATAGGAGAACTGGATCCACACCCAGGCCTACCTTCCTCAGAAGTTCATAGTATCTCCACTCTCCAGAAGTAAATGGGGCTCAGAGTCACTGACCTAACATCAGAGAGCTAGTCAGTGGCAGAACCGAGTGGCAGAATCTAAGTGAGAACTCTCCTTTCTGCATCAGACGTTATGTTCTATATAATGAGAAAAGACGGTAAGAACTCATTTTCATGCAGCTAGAACAATTGGGCAGATTTCAAGGTTTCATGAGGCCCAGACTTTTCATTGGTTCTGTTTACACTGAGAAATGCATTCATTTGGCAACTGCCTGGGATCCGTGTGAACAGCTGCAAACTGGTGGTGTTAGCTAGTTCACAGAGTCCTTGGTCCTCTTGACTTGAGCTTCTGCAGAAGTTGAGGATTGGGAAATAAAGATTTTGTAATCCATTTGTACATAAAAATGCATTTTGCAGCAATCCCCCTCCTTACTGTTTCTCTTCCTAAGCCATCTTGTTGTGCATTTGTCAAGGAACTTTGCCATTTTCAATTTGGTGACAATTCAAGTCAAAGAAAGCTAAGCACCAGGATTCATGAAAAAAAAAAAAAAAAAAAAAAAATATATATATATATATATATATATATATATATATATATATATATATATATATTAGAAATAGTTTAAAACTGGGAATGGCTGTATTTGCTCTATAACAAGCAGAGCATTAAAAAAATCAATAAGAACAACAACTAATGGTGATAATGTCTTCCCTGACTCACAGGGATATTTAAAAGTAAAATGATGTAATTGATGGGAAACACTTTGAAAAATAAAAGCACCATGCAGCACAAGACATTACGATTATTATACGATTGGCCTTAAGCACAGATAAAAGTGAGCCTTTTCTCCCTCGGGACCAGATGTCATCATTGATAAATCATTTGTATAATTCCCAGAGCGCAAAAGAAGTCTGCAGAGCTCCAGGACCCTGTAGTTGTTTTGATCTCGTCATCAGCGTATTCAATGGATGTGGCCAAGGACAAGTCGCAACCTTTCTGAGCCTTTGTTCCCATGTCTTTGAGATGGAGGTTAATGTTATTACTAGTGGCTACCGTCTACAGAGCAATTCTATGTCCAAGGTACAAAGCATCTTGGGTTTATTATTTCGTGTACTGCTATCGAGTGCCTCATTTTATAGATGTAGAAAATGAAAAATGAAACATCCAGGCTTAGATCACACAGCTCGGGTATGGTGAGGTGTCTGTTTCTGTTGAATTCGGCAGATCTTTAGTACACTGTGTGTAGTGGATTGTGTAGATTTGACTCTCTAGCATGCTTTCCTCTAGCCCCAATTCTTTGGAGAATTGCTCCTCCCCGAGAATATATTCCACAGTAATCAGATACGGTTGCTAATCCCGTGTACCCTTCCATGTCCTCATAGGGTAAAAGTGTGACCAGGACTAGTCAGTCACAATAATTCTTTCACTCTAGTCCTGTTAATTGACTCACGGGATGGGTACAGAATGAAAGCCTGGCAAATCAGAATCCCTGGGATCTATATGTACAAAAGTGAGAGAGAGACTTTCTCTCCTATAGGGTTGTCAATCAGGATATGAGGTAAGAAGACTCAAGAAGACTATTTTACAGTAGGAAAGAATGCAGTAATAGAGTACCAAAGGGAAGAGATGGAGAACATTCAGATTGCATCGTTTAAGCCCCTAGGTGTGTGAGGTGAGATCCATCCCATCCTTTCCAGTCACTGGAGTTGGTAAATAGCATTAGAGAGAGAGAGAGAGAGAGAGAGAGAGAGAGAGAGAGAGAGAGAGAGAGAGAGACTGTTTTTAGAGTAGTTGTAAATTCACAAAAAAGTTGAGAGGAAAGTACAGAAATTTCCCATATCCTCCTGCTCCCACACATATACAAGCTCTACAAGTTGCCCCACCAGAGAGGTACATTTGTTGCAATGGGATGAACCTCCACTGACACATCTTCATCACCCAAAGCCCACAGTTCACTTTACGGTTCATTCTCAGTGTTGTATATTCTTTGGGTTTGGACAAATGTATAATGACCTTTATCCATCATTATAGTATCACGCAGAGTATTTTCACTGCCCTAAAAGTCCTCTGTGCTCCACCTATTCACCTGCCCTTCTCCCCCACTCCCTGGCAACCACTGATCTTTTACCGTCTCCATAGTTTTACCTTTTCCAGAATGTCATATAGTTAGAATCATACAGTATGTAGCCTTTTCAGATTGGCTTCTTTTATTCAGCAATATGCATTTAAGTTCCCTCCATATCTTGCTGTGGTTTAGTAGCTTGTTTCTTTTCAGAGCTGAATAGAATTGCATTGTCTGGATGTACCACAGTTTACTAATCCATTCACTCACTGAAAGATGTGTTGGTTACTTCCAGGTTTTGGCAATTATGAATAAAGCTGCTATAAACATCTGTGTGCAGGTTTTGTGTGGGCATAGTTTTCAATAAATACAATTTTAAAGCTAATTTAAATTAGATTTTTGGCACTTGCAACCAAAAGGTTCTGATTAATATAACACGTAACATCGTTATATTCAATGTCTTCCTTGGTTCTTACAACAACCCTATGCTCAGTTTTCTTATGAATAGCTTTGTCTAACGGAAATAAAATAACTAGGAAATCTACTGACACATTTGATTTTTATACTTAGTGTTTGTGCCTCCAAAGTCTTTGCTGTTTCCACAGACCCTGTTAGATACAGAAGGTGGAACCAGACATGCTAATGAGTTTTGATTTTACTGTAGAATAAAGGCAGGCAATCAATCACATTAGAATAGTCTCTTACTTACTCTGCATCATTAATTTTTTTTCTAGTTATTAAGGCAAATACATATATAAGCTCTGAACTTTCTTTAATAATATCTTGATTTATATCTAAAATACATTTTACACTTTCATGCCTTATTGACAACAGAACTCTAATCATGATTTTACTTTTTACCTGATGATCTGGGTCACAGTTTCCCCTTTAGCAGACAACACACTTTACTATGTTGCTAATTTAATTGTTTATCTTTCCAGTTGGATAGTATGGTACCATGACGGTAGGTAGCATACTGTCATAATAATAATAATGATGAGTTTCCAATTCATTGCTCAGTATCTAACATCTAAAGGTTTGATTAAAGAACACTTATGTAAGTGTACCTGAATAATTGTAAAATGAACCTGAGTGATTATAATGCAATTCAATTACTAATGTTTTAGAGGTTACTGAAATACACCCCTTCACTTAGTCCCAGATGGGTAAAACTTTTGTGTTTGGCGGCTTTTTAGTTTTTCACATTCCTCTTTCTTTTGCAAGCTCTTTTGCTGTTCATAGCAGCTGGCAACTGTGGGCCTTATAGGCAGTGTGTAGAAAGGAAAGGCAAGTCTCTAGTATCTGATACTGTGTTTTCCCGAAATTAAAACCAGGTCTTATATTAAGGTTTGCTCCAAAAGACGCATTAGGTCTTATGTTCAGGGCATGTCATCCTGAAAAATCATGCTAGGACTTATTTTCCATTTAGGTCTTATTTTCAGGGAAACATGGTAGATCCTGGCACTGTCCCTTAATGTTTGTGTGACCTTGACCACAATCCTTCCCATCTCTGAACTTTACTACTCCTCCTCCTCTGCAATAAACTACCCTAAGGATGTGTGATGAGGATTAATTGAAATAAGACCTTAAAATCACCCTGTAGGTGAACAACAAACATGTTTCTAGTGAGATCTTCAGAAGAGTAGGAAATAGAATGCCAAAGTGTTAAACGAGGCAAGTGAAAGCTTGAATACTGCCTCAGTGAAAGCAGTGCATGGGGAATAAAGATGTCACACAGAAGGGTTTTCAGTGTGGTCTTGACACTAGAGGTATTAGATCAATCTGAGACCAAGGCCAGGTTGAGAATTAAGAGGTCATCCTGCATTAGGGAAAAAACACAATTTGCTTTGAGAGCAGAGGAAAACTTTCTTTTATGAATAATGAAATTAGTGCACATGTGTAGCACTGTTTTAGAGCCCCACCGTCTTCATTTGTATGTGTAAACCCTGCCAACACTTCAGGTGACCCAATTCCAGACAGCTTGGTAGGAAGTCAAATTGTTGGTATGTCTTATCACTTTTCCTTTCCTGAGTAACATCTTCACTGGTCATCAAAGATAAAGGAAGATGAATATTAGGAAGACAGTTTGGGAAGTGCGAGATCCTTAGGACTTGTGATTTTCTTAGCCTTTCAAAACACATATCTAAATAGAAAACTACTGACTATTGTGTTAGGAGTAGACAGTGGCAGTTCAGAATATGGTTTGGAAGTCACATAGGGATTCAAATCCTTGATTCTGTTTTCATTAGTTTTGTCACTTTGCACAGTTATCTAACCCCTCTAAACCTCATTATACTCCCCTATATTATGGGTATAAAAATACCTGCTTGGCATCTTAAGAAAAAAGAACACTGCTGGAGGTATCACACTCCCTGACTTTAGCGTGTACTACAGGGCTACAATAATCAAAACAGCATGGTATTGGCAGAAAAACAGACACGTAGACCAATGGAATAGAATTGAGAACTCAGAAATAAAACCACATAAATATGGACAGATAATTTTTGACAAAGAAGCAAAAAACATATAATGGAGAAAAGACAGCCTCTTCAATAAATGGTGTTGGGAGAATTGGAAAGCCACGTGCAAAATAATGAAACTGGACTGCTGTCTGTCAGCATGTACCAAAATTAATTCAAAATGGATCAAAGACTTAAGCATAAGACCTGAAACAATAAACTGCATAGAAGAAAACATAGGTACTAAACTTATGGACCTTGGCTTCAAAGGGCATTTTATGAATTTGACTCCAAAGGCAAGGGAAGTAAAAGTTAAAATAAATGAATGGGACTATATCAAACTTAAAAGCTTCTGCACAGCAAAAGAAACCATCGACAAAATAAAGAGGCAACCAACTGAATGGGAGACGATTTTTGCAAACAGTGCCTCCGATGAGGGGCTGATATCCAAAATATACAAGGAACTCACGCAACTCAACAACAACAAAACAAACAACCCAATTGAAAAATGGGCAGAGGACCTGAAGAGACATTTCTCCAAAGAGGACATACAAATGGCAAATAGACATATGAAAAAAATGCTCAACATCACTAATCATCAGAGAAATGCAAATAAAAACCACAATGAGATATCACCTCACTCCAGTTAGAATGGCTATCATCAACAAGACAAATAGTAACAAGTGTTGGAGAGGCTGTGGAGAAAAAGGAACCCTCATACACTGTTGGTGGGAATGCAGACTGGTGCAGCGGCTATGGAAGGCAGTGTGGAGGTTCCTCAAAAAATTACAAATAGAATTACCGTACGACCCAGCAATCCCTCTCCTGGGTATCTACCCAAAAAATCTGAAAACATTTATCCATAAAGACATGTGTGCTCCAATGTTCATTGAAGCTTTATTTACGGTGGCCAAGACATGGAAACAACCAAAATGTCCTTCGATAGATGAATGGATAAAGAAGTTGTGATATATATACACAATGGAATACTATTCGGCTGTAAGAAAAGGTGAAATAGGACCATTTTTGACAACATGGATGGATCTTGAGATTATAATGCTAAGCGAAATAAGTCAGACAGAAAAAGCAGAGAACCATATGATTTCACTGATATGTGGTATATGAACCAAAAACAACAAAAGAATAAGAAAACAAATGAGAAACAGAAACTCATAGACACAGACAATAGTTTAGTGGTTACCAGAGGGTAAGGGGGGTGGGGGGTGATAGATGAGGGTAAAGGGGATCAAATATATGGTGATGGAAGGAGAACTGACTCTGGGTGATGAACACACAATGGGATTTATAGATGATGTAATACAGAATTGTACACCCGAGATCTATGTAACTTTACTAATAGTTGTCACCCCAATAAACTTTAGTTCAAAAAAAAAAGTACCTGCTTGGCGTGATTGAAGAAAAACCCAGAGCTTGATACTTGAAAGTTAATTGAATGCTGCTTTGTAAAGCTTTTCGTGTGCAGGTACAGGCTATGTCAGTGAATCAGAGATCTAGCAGGACAGAGATTGCCCAAGGTGTAGCATCCCTGGCTGGGTTGCAGGGCTGGCCTCTCCCTCCTTCTCTCCTTTCTTTTCTACCAGTTCTTGTCTACCTTTTATATTTCTTTCTTTCTTACTTTCTATTGGTCTTCGTCAAACATCTCCTGATTATTTACCATGTTCCTACACCTGAGTAATCAAACTTGTTTATAGAGTACTTGCATGTGCATTCATTTTGCTTTCACGTAATTTTCTTTTTACAAAGTACATTAATATAAATGTGTTTTATTTCAATACATTTTATTTACCTACACCATATGTTCAGAAAAATGGACAAATCACAAGTGATCAATTAATTTTTAGAAAGTACATGCACCTACAAAGGTCGACAATTAAGTTCACAAACTTGTTGCAATGATGTTACTAACCTTTATTGATATCAGAGGGATTATTCATTATGAATTTGTACCAACTGGACAAACAGTTAACCAAGGTTACTATTTGGAGGTGCTGAAAAGGCTGTGTGAAATAGTTAAACGACCTGAACTTTTCGCAAACAATTCATGGCTCTTGCATCATGACAATGCGCCAGCTCACACGGCACTGTCTGTTGGGGGTTTTTAGCCAGTAAACAAATATCTGTATTGGAACACCCTCCCTACTCACCTGATCTGACCCCCAATGACTTCTTTCTTTATCCAAAGATAAAGGAAATATTGAAAGGAAGACAGTTTGATGACTTCCAGGACATCAAGTGTAATATGCTGACAGTGCTGATGACCATTCCAGAAAAAGAGTTCCAAAATTGCTTTGAAGGGTGGACTTGGCACAGGTGTCAGTGCATAGCTTCCCAAGGAGAGTACTTCGAAGGTGACCATAGTAATATTCAGCAATGAGGCGTTTAGCAGTTTTTCTAGGATTAGTTCACAAACTTAATTGTCCGACCTCGTACTTACATTATAGAGTTCACATGACATTATTATTGTTTTGTACAGCCAATATTCAGTTAGGTTTCTCTACTAGTGTACCTCTATAAATTGCTCTTAATTCTTTCCTGCATTTCGATTTTTATTGTCTAGAATCATTTTCTTACTGTCCGAAGAATTATTTAACATTTCTTTTAGTGTAATTATGTTGACAAAGTTTCTCAGGGCTTTTTGTTTGTTTGCTTCTACAGCAATATTTTTATTTATGCTTTGGTTTTATCTTCTTTATATAAGTAACATTGTTTTTATTGAGAAATAATTTACATATATTCAAAAGCACAAATCTTACGTGTTCAGCCTGATAAAATTTACCTGTGCACAACCCAAATCGAGGTTTTTGAACATATAGAGCTTTCCAGAAAACCCTTCCATACTCCCTCTCACAACTCTGTATTCTCCAACCATGAATTAGTTTTGTCTGCTCTTGAACTTCATATAAATGGAATTGTACAATATGTACTTTTGTTTCTGCCTTCTTTCACACAATGATTTTGTGGAATCATCCATCTTTTATGTGTAACAGTAATTCATTTTTTTAAAAATTTATTGGGGTGACAATTGTTAGTAAAGTTACATAGGTTTCAGGTGTACAATTCTGTATTACATCATCTATAAATCCCATTGTGTGTTCACCACCCAGAGTCAGTTCTCCTTCCATCACCATATATTTGATCCCCCTTACCCTCATCTCCCACCTCCCACCCCCCTTACCGTCTGGTAACCACTAAACTATTGTCTGTGTCATTTTTCTTTATTGCCATGTAGTATCCCATTACATGAATATACCACAACTTATTTATCCATTCTATTATTGATGGACACTTGGAATGTTTTTCATTTTTGGCTATTAATAATAAAGCTGTGATAACCAATATTGCATGTTTTCTTATATTTATGTAGGATATACACACCTAATTTCTGTTCAGCATATATAATTTTTCATTGGTTTTAGTTTTGGGGTTGATAGTTATTTCCTTAACTATAGGAATGCATTTTTATAATTTTATAGCTTCTAAAGTTTCTACTGAAAAGTCAGACATTAAATCTTATTATTGCTGTTTTGAAGGTAAATCTGTTTTTTTCCTCTGGCTGCCTTTAAAATAATTTCATTTTTGGTTTTTCATAGTTTTATTATGATATGACTAGATGTAATTTTCTTTGTATATTTCCTGCTATAATGTGTGACTTCCTGTCTCTTGTCAGTATTTGGTAATTTTCAGCCGTTAGTTTTCAAATGCAGTTGTCCCTCACTTTCTTAAAGTTTGTGTTATGCTACTTCACTTTTACAAAAGACCTGGATTCGTACATGTTTTTGTTAACTGAAAGATTTCTGAAGATTTTCACTTTTATGAAGAAAGGCAAAACGCAAAAATCACGTTTAAGCATTTATATTTCAGTGAGCACCGAGAATGGCGCCACCAAACTCCTTCCCTGGGAACTACACTCAGCATCTCAGCATCAGGCAGCCAGAGGTTTGAACTGTGTGATGAGCGTCTGTGCTTCATCTCGCTTTAGTTTGTGCGTTCCTGCTTTTCTCATATGTTAGCGTTATTCTGGGGTGTGTGTGTTATTTGGTATGATTTTGTAGGTTATTTTGGGGTCGGAGAATACTCAAAATTTTCTCCATATAAATTAATGGTAATTGCTTTTTCATTTTAATGCCATTTCAGCTTACAAAATGTTTCATTTTGTAAGCTGAAATGGCATTAAAATGTTTCATTTTGTAAGCTGAAATGGCATTAAAATGAAAAAGGATCATTGTACTTTCGGATAGCGAGGGAGACTTGTATTGCCTTTGATTAGTTCTCTCTGTTCTCCCTTTATGTAATTCTAATTATATATATGTTAGACCTTTTAAGCATGTCTCATATGTCTTTCGTGATATTTTCCATCTATTTTCTGCTCTCCTTATGTTAGCTTGAATAGTTTCTGTTGACCTAACTCCTGGTTCACTCTGTCCATATGGAATCCTTAATTTGGATTATTATAATTTTCAGTTCTAGAATTTTCATTTTTTATAGGTTCCAGTTCTCTGATTACATTCTCCCTCTTGTCATCTATTTTTTTTAAAAAAAAACATGTTACAGTTATTTTAAACTTCATGTCTGATGATTTTCCAAACCAGCTTATCTCTGGTCCTACTTCTATTGTAGGTGTTTTTATCTCAGTCCTGCTCGTTGAGATGGCTGGTACGTTTAACTGAATGCCAAATGTGTGTATGGGAATTCGCAGACACTCTCAGTGATGCAATGTTCCTCCGAAGTGAGTTTACTCTATGCTTAAGATGGTAACTAGAGGACAGATCGCATTAGTGCAGTCTGAGATTGAGATGACCTGACGCTGGGTTAAACCTTTGGAAAGGTTCCACTTGCTTCTAGTTCATCCGCTAGCTAGAGTGTAGTCTTCCATAGGCATTATTTATGTGATTCTTCTATTATGTCAGGCAGGATTCCTTTGGCTGCTGCAAGTAAAAAAGAAAAGCTTAAACACAGTAAGTTTATCATGTTATATAATGAGAAGTCCAAAGATAGAATGGTTCTTTGGCTGTTAATTCATAAACTCATCTCGTTGTTGATCTTCTCTGAAATTCTCTTGGCTTTGTCCTTGTGGTCCTTATCGGGCTGCTGCAATGTAGCTGAGACTGCCCTGATGGAGGAAAATGAAGTTTGTCTTTATGGGGTTTGATGTAAGAGGAAATAATCCATTTTCTAGAGGACTGCTTTTTATAAAGACTTCCCCTCATAAGTCTCTTTGGCCAGAGTTTTGTCACACGCCTGTGCCTAAACCAGAATTTGTCGGGGCCAATGAAATGACCATGTTTGACTTAGACTGGTCAAAATAAACCACTTAGAGTCCTTTCTCTGAGCATGTAGTCAGTGGGTGTATGAACACCTAAGCAACATTAGGACTTGAGTAACAAGGAAGAAGGAAATAATATGTGTCACATGGAGAAACAGCTGTCTGTCACACCCAGCAATCCTATGAGAGGCATATTATTGTTACTCATCCAGTTTTAGTTATGAGAATTTTATGAATCGGAGTTTAAATACCAAGCACAAGGTCAAGTATGTAGTGACAGAATCTCTATTTAAACAAATATCCTTTGATTCCAAATTCTGTGCCCTGAAGTCTTCTGACTGGGTTGTAAGTCTCCTTTTATTGTAATCATTCCAACAAGATGTTCATATATACAAATTAAGGTAGACAACACTATTTTTTCTCTGCTTTTCTAGACCTTAGCGAGAGCATCACAAATGGTCAATCAGGATGAGAATGTTCTGTGAAGAGTGTTAATCACCTATAGAGCTATGATAGCTTAAAACTTTAATCCATATATTTATGTGGCCATTCTCCAATAAGTAATGGACATAAGCCACCCAGAGCCTAAGTATTATAAGGTGTTGCTATTGAAGCTGAAACCACAAGGGACCAATTAGATTTTTCACTTCCATTAGCAAATATGATTTGTGTCCACTCCCCGCTGCCATTCATAATTTTGAATTCCAGTCTACTTTAAATGGTCTCTCTCAGCTTCAGCTGAATGATTTTCACAAGAATCTGTCTCTTTGATATGTACCCTTAGAGTGATGGATTAACAGCCCTGACAGTGTTTGCTAAGTTGGGAGCACATTAGCCATTTCTATTTCTTTCCTCCAGAGTGGCGGTGGGGAGCCAAGAAGCTCTCCTGTCAGAAGAGTTGGGGAATAGACCGCCTCATGACAAAGCAGCTGGAACAACCACAATTGCAGCCCTTGAGAGCAGCTCACGCCACAGGGTCAGAGGAGCAGCATTTTATGTTCCTTTGTAGAATAAACTGAATATTTTTATAAGAAACAAATCTTCCATCTATGATCCTGCTCCCATTAGTGGGTCAAGGCAAGAGCAAAGCAGAGAGGCTTAATTTACTTAGGAGACATTCAGTATAAATACTATATTCCCTTGTGTGATGTTCTTGCTCTGTTAGCCTTAATACGTGCAAACAAAGATGACTTACTCAAAGTTTTGATATGCCCAAAGACCATCCTTCTTATAATAGGGTGTTCCTTTTCGGCTGGGTGTCAAGAAGATCCAGAAAGTCTGTATCAACACAGCATGTATTTTCCCTCCACTAAATTACTATGCAATCTGTAATTGCTAACCCCACAAGTTTGAAAGTTTACCTTAACATTTGTGGGAAGCAGATGGTTTCCATATTCTGCCAACCTGTTGTTACCAAAGCATTTTCCAAGAATTGTTTCCCAACCACAGTAACTAGCATAATTAACCTTTCTGTGGATTGAAAAAAACAAGAAAATGATCACCAATCTGCATGAAAGCCAAATGCACCATTCAAGAGTTTGCCTCAGAGCAAGTTTTGGGACAAACGTAAAAACACACAGTGTGATGAATGATCCAGTTTTGGTATGTTTTCTGGTGGCCACTATACCCCCTATCTCCTCCATTCTATAGTGTACCCTCTGTTTCTAGTCACCTGTTCACATGCACCTATTTCTATCTGCAGCCATTGGTCTGGCTGGGCCCTGACACATTTTTCTTAACAGAATAGTAAGCAGGCAAGAATTGTCTAGGCTGAAAGAGAGAACAGCTTCAAATGTAAGGCTTTAGCATTAGTGGTCCACAGCAGTGTGTTTCCCTATAGGCTTCATTCAGCCTTTTTCAATATCTGTGGATTTCCTGCCTTTCTCTCTCCTCCCCAACTGCCTGGTCTCCTGGTCTTTGCCTTTTCTGCTATTAGTTTCTCTCTCTCTCTCTCTCTCTCTCTCTCTCTCTCTCTCTCTGTCTCTGTCTCTCCGTCTCTCTCTCTCTCTCTCTCGTTTATATTCCACTGTTCCCCTGACTTTTTTTTTAAAAAAAACTTTTTTACTTGAAACAATGATAGATTCACAGGAAGTCACCAAAAAATGTACAGCGAGGTCCCTTGTGTACCTTTTAACTATCGTGTTTCCTTGAAAATAAGACCTAGCCAGACCGTCAAGTCTAATGCATCTTTTGGAGCAAAAAATAATATAAGACCCAGTATTATATTATATTGTATTGTATTATATTATATTACATTACATTATACCTGGTCTTATATTAAAATAAGACCCACTTATATTAATTTTTGCTCCAAAAGACACAGAGCTGATGGTCCAGCTAGGTATCATTTTGGGGGAAACACAGTAGTGTTTCCCAGTGGTTACATCTCACATAAATTAATACAATATTCAAACCAGGAAATTGACATTGGTACAATCTACAGAGTTTAGTCAGGTTTCACCAGTTTTAGATGTGTGTGTGTGTGTGTGTGTGTGTGTGTGTGTGTGTGGTGTGGTGGGGGTGTTTTCTGAATTTTAAAGAGAAAATGTTTTGGTTCTTCTGCCTGAGTTCAAAATGGCTCAGAGTTAGGTTCAATAGCCATTCATTAAGCGTATGTATGAGACATTTTAAGGTAATTCATATGAGCTTGTTCAGTTTATCTTCACATCAACCCTTTTAAGAAGAGATAGCTATTCATCGTATCAATGAGAAATTCAGTGATATTCCCAAGGTCATTTAAGTAACGGCCTGACTCCACATCCATTGCTCACCATGGTGCTTGCTTGGTCTTTCAGCTTCTGTATAGATGATGGCTGTTTTCATGGACTCTTAGACTCAAACCCTGAAAGGGACCTCAGATTTGTAGGGGGCTTCCTTCCATCTAGCCTCCCTGATTGGTGATCCACAGCCTGGATATAGTCCTAACCAGTGTGCCCTTTGCTTTTCTGATCCTGACAACTGATTGGGGTTCAGAATGCCCAATGATCCATGGTGGTATTTGGAATTGTGCCTTAAATATTGGGAGCAGTTTATGAAGTTCTTCTGTACATAGGTTTGTTGGTTTCCCCAGCACATTGAGGTAGGTGGGACTGATATTACTGTTCCAGAAATGAAGTCCAGAATAAAACTCAGGTCTTTTGAGTCCTGGTGAAAGTTCTCCACACTGTTTCCTGTTACAGTGTGGGTGGATGGTTTCCCCCCACAAAGGTAAGACTGACTGAGTACCTACTGTGTGTCATGAACTATGCTAGGTGTCTTATGTACCTTGCCTCATTTTTTTCCCTCACAGCAGTCCTATGAGGTAGCTATTATTATCATTCCTATTTTACAGACAAGGACAGGCTCAGAGAACATAAATGACTTAGCATCAGGCACAGAGTTAACAAGTAGCAGAGCTGGGATTAGAATCTGAGGCTGTCTGACACTCAACCTGAACTTGTAACCTATACTTCTTGCTTCAAAGGAAACAAGTAGTTACCTCGAGATGCAAAAATAAAACAAAAACATTCAAATTGTGTGATATAGGATAGAGACTGCAAACTGTCTACTAAAACTTTTAATTATTTGGTAATAATTAAAAATAAGGACATTTCACAGAAAAATCTGTATTTCTAGATTTTCCTGATAGATTGTAAAAACTGGCAATAGGTTCTTGGTCTAGCCCTGAGTCCATAGTTTCTGCCACAGTTTTGCCACAGTTCCCTGCCAGCCTCTTTCCTCATGGGCCTGCCCAACCCTGAAGGTTAGTGAGGCATTGGTGGCTCCTCAGACAGTGAATCAAGAGAATGGGATTTGGCGTCAAAGCGACAGTTTCAATATTTCCTGTGAGCCTATGGCAGTCTTGAAGCATCATCTCAGGTCCTTGGACATTTTCTCCTATCTTGAGATTGAGTTTGTTCTTTCTGCCCTTGAGTTTGTATGAGCTTTTGATTGCTTAGGCCAATAGAATCTGGAAGAAGTGACTATGTGACTTTCAAAGTTAGGTTATAAACATCAGGCTGTTTCTACCTTGTTCACTGGATCCCTCTCTTTGGAACTAACCTGAGACCATCATGCTGGAGATGCCATGTGTAGATACTGTGGTCAAAAGTCCTCTTGATCTTGGTAATCATTCCGCAATGTATATGTTTGTGAAGTTATCACATTGCACGTTTTACATATATGTAATTTTCTTTGTCAGTCACTCCTCAATAAAATTTTTAAAATTCCCAGCTGAGTTCAACCTCCTAGCTATCCCTGTCAAGGCGCCAGACAGACGAGGAAAACAATCTTTCATTCTGTAGACCAGCCCATCTACCAGGTGAATACCACTGAGAGATCTCAATGCTACATGGGAAGAAAAAAGAAATCAGACTGCTGAGCCCTGCTCAAATATTTAACTGCAGAATTGTGAGATATAATGAAATGTTTTTTGTTTCAAGTTTTCGTAGTGTTTTTTTTTTTTTCCAGCAATAAATTAGACAAAGTCCTTAAAGTTCTGTGCTCCAGTTTGCTCATGTATAAAACAGAATTCAGAATAGTCTATGTCCTGTCCTCTTCTTACAGATGAAAGTGGCAGGGCAAATAAAAGAATGGATTTAACAACATATTGTAAACTACCAAGTGCTATTCAAATAAGGGTATTATGAAGATTGTAAATGGCTGATGGCTTTGTGACAATCTTTAAGCCTTATTTCAAGGGGATACAAAGACTACAACACACAAAGGAAGAGTGAACAGGTTAAATTCTTTATCAGATTCTTGTGTGGGATTTTAATTAGTCACATGTCTTAGTAATGTGCTCCGATAACACCATGGCCTTTTTAGTATGCAGAATTCCCACCAAATGGCCTTTTTATGTCAGCAGTAATGGAGGACATAGTGATAGAACTCAAATGAAACTTTGCATCTTGCAGCTATGTTGAAACATTAAAATATCCTGAATGAGGTTTTCATGGAAAGTCAGCCAAGCAGATTTTACTGGACAACGAGCCAGTTTTGGGAAGATAAATCAGGTCACTTTGTAGGCCTGAGTGCAGAGAACACTGGGCAGAGTGCTTTTAACCAATTGGCTGACTGAAGGTCCTGAGGCAATTCTATTTTCTTTTAATTTTTATGCAATACATTTCTAGAGAGTACTTTTCGCTGTGACTTGTGGCTATAATATGGTGACAAGGTCTTCTCAGGCCTTCTTCTTTGCTTCCTTCTACCACTGGTAGCTTTTCCATAGACTGTTATTTTGTTTAGGATGTTCCCCCAACGCTGCTGCCTAGTTAACTCTTATTCTTTCTGATTTCAGCTCATGCATCACCTCCACAGCCTTACCTGCTCCCACAAATTAGTTGCAGTTTCTCTGTCATGGATAACATGGTTCCCTATGTGTTCACTTCACTATATTTATCACAGTGACATTTGTATTTAATGAGGGTGGAGATATCCTTACAGTACATTCAAATATAAAAGAAAATACAGCTAATTCATTTTCTATAATGGATCTGATCCTTCCCAGGACTAGCAAGCCTTCTGGCTTAGCAGGAATAATCAATTTTAATTGACAGATCACAGGTATCAGTTGCTGCCAGTGTGAAGTACTGGGCATTATACAGTCACTACCGGTTTCAATGCCCAGTCGTTCCATTCCACATTCGAATTGGTGTCCAAGTGGTTGAAGGAGCAAGTTAGAGTCACTTTGTGACTCGGGGAAGGAGAGGGATTTCTTTCCAGAACTTGATCTTGGCTAATTTCTGTATATTGCATAGTGCACACTGTACGTTCTGTACAGTATACTATTTCAACAATTTAGTTACCTGCATTTTTTTCAGAATAGAAGAGTGCTTAAGAGCATTTGCTTTGGGGTCAGATTGATTTTAATTCCAATTCTACTCTGTCCTTTATTGATAATATTCTTTGACCAGACACTTCACTACCCTAAGCCTCAGTTTATTTATATTTATAATAGAAATATTAATGACGGTTATTGGCTTTGATTAAGTACTTAGCACAGTGCCAAGCACAGAATTAGTTTCCTTTCCTTTGCTTCTCTATAGCGCCTTTTAGTTATAGTTTCTTCTTTGTAACTTCTTCCATCCTTGGATATCCTTGAACTCATGTTCCTAATCTCAACCTCTCCCCTTTATCCACCAAAATTTAGCAATGCTTGGTTTCATTTACTCAAGATCCTTCTAAAAGTCATGGTAGGGTTTTGGGAGAATGGCATGCTCATTCTTTCAGCAGCAGCATATTGCAATGAAATAAGCACAAGTCTTGAAATCAAGAATTTGGTACTTGCAGGTTTTCATGAGCACCTCACATTCAGGCAACTTCAAATTAAGCCAACATGTTAGAACACTCCTCAGAAAGGAGATGCACTGGAATGACAGTTGAAATGAAACAGTTTGCTCTCTGTGACTCTAAATCAAATTAACTGTGTATCTCAGGTGAAGGATACTCCCTTGATCTGTTCAATACATGGCTTCTCATGTGTATTCCAAAATATCTGATTCCAGATGTTTCAGATTTGCTGGTTGTGGTATGATTATTTGGTACCTTTATTTAAGGTGCTCGGCAATTTCCTTAAAGGCAAATAATTTGTTTCATTCCTTCTGAAAATAGTTTGGGAAAAAAATATTCAGTATTTATCTCCATATGTAATATGGCCAAGGGGCTTGCAATTTCTCTACTTCCTATAGCCAAAGAAGGGCAAGGTCTTCAAATGATGTTAATGTTATGATAAACATAAACTTGGTGTGGAACTTCTCTTTAGAGGGACAACCGCTTTTTCCAAGGTTAGGTTGTTGAAGTTCTGTCTGTTCCTCATCTAGTCACTTTCTCAGAGCCTGAGCAAGATCAAGGATGTGAAGACCATATAGAATGATCAGGTCCTGTTGAATGGGCTGTGGAGTTTCTGGACAGATTGCTATGCAGTTAAATACTTGCTGTAGGAGTCCCTGAAGTTGGTCTCAATGTGTGTGGTTTCATAATTACATCATAAAAACACTTTGTTAGTAATGCCTGTGAATATAATGTATAGCTTTTTGTTTTTTTCAGTTTGAAATGCTTTTCCCCCACATCCAAATCCACATAAACCTAGTTACCCCTCACGCATCTTTCAAAGCCTACTTTTTGCTCCCTCTCGGACAAACCTTCCCTGAACCATCTAAGCAACATAAGGTACTCTACTTGCTGTGGTTCTACTCTTTGTAGTAATGCTTTGGTTGTAGGATGGTCATATAGCATGTGTTTATACAGTTGTACATACATTGGTCTTCCCAGCTAGACAGTGAGCTCTTTCTAGATAATAGTCATGCCTGATTCATCTATGATTTAAAGAAGGTACGTAATAAATAGTTCGATAAATACTGACTTTCAAATCTTTTGGGGAAAATAATTAGGGCAGAAAAGACTTAAAAGATATTGAGGAAAAAAAGGGGGAACTTAACAAATATTTATTGAATGCCTAATATATTTGTTACCCAATATAGAATATTTGTTTCTCACAGCACCCTTTAGAAAAAATATTATTGTCCTCTCTTGACAGAGCAGGAACTGAAGCTCAGGAATTATAATAAATATATAAAAATCACACAACCAAGAATTGGTGAATTCAGAATTTAATTTAAAATCTTTATGATTCCAAAATTATAGTATTTTATACTATTGTTTCTAATTTCTCAGTAAGATACTAACTCATAGTTTGTCTATTGTCTATATTGCCAGTGACCAGCCTTTCTGGAAGTCTGGAAGTTTTGTTGTTGTTGTTGTTTGTTTGTTTGTTATTGTTTTACTCTATTTTGTCAGAAGCCAATATTTAGCCACTTCTCAAACATTAGGCTTGTCTCTAATCAATGACTTCTTGGCTACTTCTAAGATGAAATATTGTCATATTGTCAGACAGATTGTGGACAGCCCAAGATCTTGATTAGGCTTTGATTACCAGTGGGTGAAGGCACTGTGCTTAAAATGCATAATTTTTAAAAGCTTTATTGAGGTATAGCTGATATACAAAAACCCACACGTATTTGAAGTGTGTAATTTGACCCATATCCATGAAAAGATTATATATATATATATTCACCACAATCAAGTTAATAAAATATCTGTCCCTCCCTAACTCCCTTAAGTTTCCTCATCCCCCTGGTTAGAATGTCCCTTAAAAAGCTGAAGAGAATTGGTCCAAAGTGGTCCCTTGTTCCTCATCTTAGGGGAAATCATTCAATCTTTTACTATTAAGTATGATTTTAACTTTAGGTTTTTTGTAGGTGTATTTCATCAGATTGAGGATGTATCTTTCTATGCCTTGTGTGTTGAGAGGTTCTTTTTTTTCCCACTGAGGATTGGATGTTGGATGTCATCAAGTGATTTTTCTGGATCTACTGAAGTAATTATGTGTTTTCTCTTGTTAATCTGTCAGTCTAATGGTGAATTGCCCTCAAGATCCTTTACAACCTTTAGATTCTATGTATCTTTGATTGTAGATTGTTTAAATCCTTGACTCTACCTCAGTAAAAATCTAGTATTGCTTTGGAAATCCTAAATCTAAAGGCTAACAACTAAGAATTGTATAAATATATATCTTAAGTAGTGTAGCAAATCCATAATTATTAGATACCTTGCTGGAGTTCTCAACACACCATGCAAACAAATCACTTAGATTTTAACATTTATTTTTTTTATTTTACATGACATAAAATTCATTCCTGACTGTACAATTATGTGGGTTTTGATAAATACATAGAGACATGCGAATACTCCTAAAATCATATCTATCTCCGCCAAAATTTCCTCATGTAGTTTCTTCATAGGCAAGCCAGGAACACCCTACCCCAACCTCGGCAACCATTGATTTATTCTCCACCCTTGTAGTGTTAGCTTTTTCTGAGTATTATATGCGTGATTTCATACAGTTTTTTGGGAGGGGCTTCTTTTATCTAGTAAAATGAATTTAAGATTTGTTGGTGTTCCATGCATCAGTAGTTTGGGAGCACATTTTCCCACCAACTTCCTGAAAGGGAAAAAAAAAACAACCAATGTCTCAGGAATGTGGATATTTGTCAAAAGAAAATGGAACCTGACATAGGTGGTAAAATGGGAAGGCTACTATTTGCTTTGCTGTAGTACAAAATTCACATTCTTTGCATTACATAAAAAGCAAAATAAATTGTGAACTCTTTTGTCCAACAGTTGGTGACATCCTCCCATTACATAATGAAGGTGACCTTGTGCTGGCGGTAAGTCCTTGTCACTCTACCTATGCATATTCTATAGTCACTCTCTGCCTATTTGGCATACCCAGTAGTAATTCATTAAATACTTGCTTGATGAATTGGCCAGAACAGATAGCATTCTGTATGTGTAATCTGGATGGTATTCAAGGTGAAGTAGTTAAATACAATGGAGTAGGTGGGATCGGACTTAGTGAATGGATTTCTGTTTTTCTCCCCAGTGAGCGATACTTTTTCAGCTCAGGTCTCCACTGGTCAGATACTTTGACAGAACAGGTACTTTGGGACAAGAGCAGCATGAGACCCAGAAGAAAAGTTTAAAAAATGACAGGGAAAAAGGATAGACATGGTAGATACCATATACTAAACTCTAAAGGTTTTCTTTAACCATTTAGAGAAGTTGAATGGGACATAAATATCAGGTTTCCATTGTATTATATGTACAATTGAATGTAAATTATGCTTTTGTTAACCATATTACAAACTGTATATGCTTAGTCCATAAAGTAGGTTCAGCTGCCAACTGATCCTTCAGCAGTCTTTATAAGGTCCTGAGTAAAACAAACAAACAAACAAAACAACAACAGAAAACTGTACATACGAGCATTTCTGAAGGCTGGCAGGTGCATTTCAGAAGTCCTCACAATCACATCACGAGTCATATCCTACCCAGAACTAGGAAACCTTCAGGTCAGGGTAGTTGGTGTTGATGGGAGGTGGTGAGCTCTGAGGGTGGGTTAGGAGATTGACATTGACACTTTGCAGGTCATCTTGGAAAGTAAAGTTCCCTTCCCCCAGACAGCAGGGAGCAAATTACTAGGCAAAAGAAGCCCAAACTTACAACAAAAGCTGTCAGGCACTCATTCACAGCAAATGTCAGACTCCAGACACCAACTGCTAATGTGTTAGAAAATGCTGATTAGGGATTATTGAGGCTGCCTATAAACTTTCTATTACCATTATTTAAAACAGTCTGAAATGCGTTGATGCTAATTCCATCAGCATTTTATGTTTTTCTTATAGGTTTCATATCTGTGAATGTCAGCATTTACAGAATTTAGATGAGAGATATATTTAAATAAATGCATTATAAAAGAAGGGGCCAGATATTTAATGAATATAAGTATCAACTTTAGATCATATGTACTGAATGAATTGTGGAATTGATTTGTATGATGTACATACAAAATATATACCTCTAAAATGGGTAAGTTCCATGAGGGTAAAATTTTAATTCTATTTTGTTAATTTATATACACCAAGCTCCCAGAACAGTTCCTGTATACCATAAGCTCTCAATAAATATTGTTGAATTGAAGTAGAGGCCAGAAAATACAGTAAAAATATAAATATGCAAACTACAGGGTTGTTATATAGTTGTTATAGTTAGACAAGAAATTTGACTCTGAAGTTCTTAGAAGCTAAAGTCTTACCATTTACGGCAACATGGCTGGACCTAGAGGGTATTATGCTAAGTGAAATAAATCAGTCAGAGAAAGACAAAATACCATATAATCTCACTTATATGTGGAATCTAAAGAAAAAAATAAACAAACAAAATAGAAACAGACTCAGATACAGAGAACAAGCTGATGGTTGCCAGATTGGGGGGGCGGGGAGGGAAGTTGGGTGAAAAGTGAGGGATTAAGAAATACAAATTGGTAGTTACAAAATAGTCACAGAGATCTAAAGTACAGCATAAGGAATATAGTCAATATTGTAATAACTATGTATAGTGCCAGGTGGATACTAGACTAATAGAGAAGATCACTTCGTAAATTATATAAATGTCTAACCACTATTCTGTACACCTGAAACTAATATAACATAATGTTGGATGTCAACTCTAATTGAAAAACATTTTAAAAAACAAAGTAAAAGTGATACTATACTTAGTTGTATAGCTTATATTGTTAAAGAGGAGAAAGGATACCAATTCACTAAGAGGAAATCAAGTTTCCCTTGAGCTAAACTCTATAAGAAGTTGCCAATGTAGAAATTCCTAAGAAGCAGTAAAGAGTTTTTAGGATGAATTTTTATAGCAATTGTCAGTAAAAGTTGAAAGCATGTGCTAAGCTCTAACATATCAATTCATGAATGGGTTTAGAAAATATCCATTCTATAATAAGATGGGAGAGGTGGAAGGGGGCAGCAAGAAGAGAAACCTAAAGTTGTACAGGTAGGTAAAACCCTATTGTGGCTGAAAGAATTTGGCTTCTCAGAAATAGAGATTATTTCCATTTGTCTTTTTAGCCATTTCCTGATTAATCTTGTTTTAATCATTTACTCATTCAATATCATTTATTAACCACTTTTTATGCCTCAGTTACTATGATAGATGCTGAGGATACAAGATAAATTCAACCTCGCCCTGTCCTCACGAAGTTCTGAATCTGGTAAAGGACAAAAGCAAATCAATTGGCTAATATGGTGAATTGCTATAAGTGAAGGCCCCGTGGTGTGTGTGAGGACACGTACGAGAGGCATCTAAATTAATCTGGAGTCAAGGTAGGCTTCCAGAAAAGGAGACCATGAAGTTGATTTTTACATTTGAGTATCTGGATGAACAAAGGGGAACAGGCACCCTAGGCAGAAGCGTGGCATGCAGACTGGGAAGTGACAATTACTGTAGAGTGAGAAATGCCCCTGGGGATTAAGGAGAGACAAGCAAAGGAGCAAAGGAGTAGGAAGAAAGGTGATGAAGGAAGGTAAGAACTTTGAAGTTTATCCTGAAAGCCATGGCAGCCATAATCATTGGAAAAACGAGATTTTAGTGATTACAAGGCTGTTTTAATTTAATGATTAGGAGTTTAAATCGTGTTCAAAGAAAGGTTTTAATGCTGTTCCTTTGGTTCTGAGAGGCAACCAGTAATAATTATTTTCATGCCAGATAGAGAAGTCCCATAGTACATTATGGGACTAAAACAGTCCTCTGGCCCATCCTCAATCTTTTATAGAAAAGAAAAGCCTCAGATAGAATAAGGGGCTTGACCAGCTACTAAACAGCAGAACCAGGACTCCAGCCTCACTAAGGACACACTAAAATATGACAAAAAGACAGAAAAGTGAGTCAAGAAATGAGTTCACATTTCAACTCTGAAGCAACTTTGTGACCTCAAGAAAGTCATATAACCTTTCTGAGTTTCAGTGCCCTCGTTATAAAATAGAGTTAATGATGACTGCCTTAAAATATAGATTTTGTGCTGAAATACTATGAAACATCCAGCTTACAGTGGGTGCTTGGTCAGTATTTGTTGGTTCTGAAAGTCAAGCACTCTGATTTCTACTTTGGAGTTGTTTTCCTGCCGCCTTTTTTGGAAGTTGGTGTCTATAGTATGGCCTTCTCTCTGCTCTTTCTTTTCATCCACAGTATCCTGTGCCTTGTGGACTCAAGCTCCAGTCATATCCAAACAGATCTTTCTGGTCAGGGAAACTTGGGTCTGTAGAGAGTTCCTGAAAATCTCAGTGAAGCAGACTCTATGAGTTACTAGAATTAGAGCAAGTGGCAGAAACATGTGGTTGTCATTGAAACCTCTGGATAAGAACATTTCAAAGCTTACAGCCAGGAGCTGCCAGTGCATCTGTGGATAGAGGCCTAAAATCATCCAGAACCTGCTTACTCATTAATGATGAAAATACTATGAAAGTGCTATGGAGGTGGAAGAGGGTGGCTGTGGTTTAAATGCAGACATGGAGGCAGAGGCATATTTTTGAAATCAATTTTTCTTAAAATCAACCCATCCAAACTAAGTCATTATCAAGCTAACCAAGGATAACAGCTCCATCAATCAAATCTTTTACCTTCACAGTTGAGTGAAATCTTTTAACTTCTCTTTATAATAAAAACTAAGAGAGCAGTTTAATTTCCCAGTTAAAGGCAAAAGAGTCTTTTCTTGACCCCTAGCTCTTCATCTCCACCGAATCGCTCACCCCATTTTAATGTTATACTTTATTATTCATATTATTATTTTTGAAAATTATTCCCAGAGGAGGAAGAATGTAATGAAAAGGTATCAGGCTCTTTATTTGAAGAACTAATCAGATGTTAGCAAGACCCACCAGTGCACTGGAGGGTTTCTGGACAGCAGGTGAAAATGATCTGTTCCCCCCTATGGTTATGGAAGTGCACGATTAGTAGAAAATGAATTTTCTAGCCTTTAGGGGGAGAGCTCATAGGAGGAGGTCGTGGACACTATTGTGTAGCAATAGCAGGGATACCAGGCCTATGTTAAGAACATCCTCTTTTGAAAAGTTGGAATATTATCTTAATAGCTGCAGTATATTAATGCTTCAGTCTCATTCCAGGAAGAAATGAAGTCATTGTGGAAGAGGTCTGCCTCTGAGAGGAGGCCTGCATCTCAGCCATGATAGGTCGATTATGGCTTATTATATTTCACAAAGCCCAAAGTACACAATAATATGCTCATGAAACCAAGTCAGATTCAGCCACTTGCTAGGATCCTGCCTAAAATTGTCCGAAAAAGTTGACAAGGAAGTGCGGGTTTTCTTATCTCACATTGTTCTGAGTATTTAAGGAGTTCCAAAATGTAGGGGAAGCTGACCTTTCTGAAGAAATACCCTTTCTTCAGGACTCGAGAGCATCTAAGGAAGTAGTTCATCTACGGCCATGATGTGATAACTGAAGAACCAGAGGCTAAAGGGGGTATATAATTTGCTGGAAGTCACAGAGGTGGTTAGAGCCCCTGACAGACTGGGAGACCAGGTCTTCTGAATTGCAGTACTATCCTTTCTTACACTGCGTTCATGAGGAATTCCTTAGCTATTCTACCTTTATTAAGAACATCAATGTGAGGGGTGGGATATAATAACAGAGAAGGGATCTGCTATTTGTGGAACAGTTAATAGATACTTAGTGTGGTGCTTGAGGGCTCTTCTCTTTAATATCTCATTTAATCCACAGTGGTCCTGTGAAGTCAGTGTTATGCTCATTCTACAGATGCAGAAAATGAGCCCGAGAAAAGTTAACTTGGTCAAATTACCGAAGCTAGTGTACGGAACTGGAATTTGGTTCCCAAATTGACGCAAACCACTACTTAACACTGAGGCACTATGAATTTATGAAATCATATAGTTTCAGAGTTGAAATTACAATTAGAGGAACTACTACCTTTAATTTGATGCAATATTTTTCCCTACCGAATTCTTCACAGATGTTCATCTGTTTCTACTTTTGTACCTCCAGTCATGAAGAACTCACTCCCTTGCAAGATATTTAACCATTATAGATACATAGTAAAAGAAATATTGCCCATATTTGATCTCTTAGTTTATCCTTATAACTCATATTTCCTAGGTCATCCTCTGATATTCCATTCTGCATGATGTACTCATTCATCTTTTTAAATTCAAAAATATTTATTGAGTATGTATTACATGGCAGGCATTATGCTCTGTTTGTTCTGAAAGTACAATAATGAATAAAGCAAATATCATTCCTATCTTCATGAATTTTGCATTGTTTCAAGCAAGGATTTGGATATAATCATATTTGAGTAACTGGAAGAGGAAAACATTAATAACAGCACATAAAATTTTTTAAAAAAGATAACCCAGGCTCTAAAATATGGTTTGCTCAACCCTATAATAAAATGTTTATGTAGAAGGCAACTGACATGCCTTTGAGGATCACTTAGAAAATGAAATATGGGGAGACATTTTTTTTTTTTTTCTCTCTGAGAAAGCAATGCAAAAATTTGCTTACAACATCTAAATAGCTCCTCAGAGATCTGGCTGAGTTATGGCTGATGACATAAAGGAATCCCCAGCAAGCAAGGCTGGCTGTTTGGCCGCAGGCAAACTGATACATGCTGAACTTTCTGTTGTGCAAATATTGACTCCAGGACTCGGTGTGAACAAGGCTATGGTCTGATCCTGAAGTAGCAGCTGCTTAGACTGGCTCTCAGAGGACTCAGGTGAAAATCCAATTCTATCCTGACAGATACAAACCAGGCTTGGGGAACACTTGAAGGGAGGTGGTTGGGGAAATACCTTCACCATGGCAATACAGAACAATTACTAAGCAGCTATTGTATGCCAGGACCTTTACATAGTTCTCTCAGATACTCTCCACTATAGATGAAGTAGAACAAGTCTCCTGGAAGTTAAGTCCCCTAGCCAAGTTAGTAACTAATTGGCAGAAGAACTGAAACCCCCACCCATGTGTATCTGACTGTATTTTGCCTTACACCATGCTGTTCTCTTTACATTTCTTTGAAGACAACTGGCAGATTCCTTGAAATGGAGCTGAGATTTGATAAGAGGCATGTTGAAGCCAGAGAAGCTTGTTTCAGGTCCCTTCATTTGCATGGGACCAATTGAAGGTTGTGGGAGAGGCTTTAGCAATACGGTCACCTAGTTTTGTAAACTTTGCAACATTGAGATATTTGTACATTCTTTTTGTTAAAGAGAGCCTCCAAAATTGCAAAAGCCTTTGGCTCCATAAAACCTATGCTAACACTATATTTAGAGGACAGTCATTCATTCAATGAATATTTTTTGAGTGCCTAATACATGCCAGGCAACATGCTGAAAGTTGGGGAAACAATGAATAACCCAAAAGGGAGGTCCCTGTCTTCACAGAGTTAATAGTTTAGAAACCATGTCCATTGGCAAGGTCCTGGCAGGAAAGGCGTATTACACTTAAACTGGATAATTTGAAGAAAGTTTAATAAATGGACTCTTTACCAAGGTATGCTTGGGTGCGGTAAACCACCAAGAATAGGGCAATATTTCTGGTTAGTAACAGGAAAGCACTAGCCTGATGGGCAAGGGGAGGGAGTGGTTACTGACCTGGAGATAGAGAGCTGAGTTGAAGAGACCTGCCTGATAGGGGATGAGACCTCTGGTTGGTGCCAACTAACAATCATAACAGGAGGGAGTGAGGCAACAAACACCAGGCCTTACTTTGCTCTTGTCCTGTGACATCCTGCTGGTAGTCCCATTGACCAAACCCAATTGCAAGTTAGCAGTTTAGTCCATTAATACATTCATATAGATAAGCCTCCTAGATTACAAGGTACAGAAAGGTGGGGAGTAGATCTGGAAAATCAGATAGTATCAACACATCATATGTGTTCAATTCAATCCTTAGAACTGTGGTGGAGGATGTGCTATTGGGAAAGGAGTTACATAAAATAAAATGCCAATTCTCTAGTATTGATAGTACTCATGAAATAATAATAACAACAATAATAATAGCAAGAAAAAAACACTTATTGAAAGCATACTCTGTTGTAGACGTGAGCTGAAAGTTCGTAGTATCTGATATCACATAAGCTCTCGCCTTCAAATAGTGCTCTAAAGGGCTATAGAAGTTGGTCTTTTGCCAACTTTGAAGCATTTTCCACCTATATAGGAAGAGTTAAATTTCCTGAGGGACCCCTTCTTGTCTCTCTATGTTTTAGATATTCAGATCTGTGATTAAAAAGAAAGAAAGAAAGAGAGAAAGACAGAAAGAGAGGAAGAAAGACAGAAAGAAAGGAAGGAAGGAAGGAAGGAAGGAAGGAAGGAAGGAAGGAAGGAAGGAAGGAAGGAAGGAAGGAAGGGAAAGAAAGAAAGAAAGAAAGAAAGAAAGAAAGAAAGAAAGAAAGAAAGAAAGAAAGAAAGAAAGAAAGACCATTGGATAACTGTATATATGAAGAACTCACATTCAATCAGCCATAGTGGAGATAATAAAAGATTGAGAATCACTAATTACTGAATTGAAATGGATACTCTTTTGCAAAATACCTTAGTAACCCCCTGATTCATTCCCAGATTGGGCACTTGCTAAAGGTCCATTAGACCTAGGAGGCAGAGTGTGAAAGACACAAGGCATGGAATTGTTCCCATTTCCTTCTTAAAATATTCTTAAACAGAAAGGCTATTCCAAAAAATGACCAATAGGGAATGACCCGTGCATGACAATGAATTGATTTATCCACCTGAGAGACATGTTTCAGATCACTCAGGCCACTGAGATTAGATATGCAAATGAGTTATTCCAGAGTTCCTCAGAGGTACCTAAAGTGAACTTGGAAAAGTTCACAAATTTCAAAAAAGTTAACAATGACTTTCTCCACACCCTTGACATTAGACACGCATTAACCATACTTAATATCCAGAAAGTCTAAACTTTTGGAGTAAACGAGGTACCTAAAAGTATCAGGGAATCTACTCTCCAAATTACATTTTGAATTAAAGAAGCTTTAATCTGTAAATTGAGCTAATAAATTATGTATAATGCCTGTATTTGACAGATGAGAAAACTGTGACCTAGAAAAGGAAAATGACTTGTTCAAGGTCATAACATGAGTTAGTAGCAGAGCTGTGATCAGTAGCCTTTGAGTCCTGTGTCCAGTGCTATGGTGCCTATAGTTATATAATACTGGCTCCCAAAGACAGACAGCGAGACCAACAGTCTGAGGGTCCCAAAGGTTACTCAGTCCATGGAGGAAAGAATATTGATCACTTCTCCAGTAACATATATAGAAAAACCCAGTGTTAAAGAATATATTTGGAGAAAAAAAATGCAGGAAAAAGGAATGCTCCTATAATAGTCTCATCTGTCTACACTAAAAAAGAAAACACTTGAACTGTGCAACCTTCATTGACATCACCAGGTTATTAGCTTCATGAAAAATGGGCAGAAACAATGTTCACTTCTGAGATTATAATTTTGGCAAATGATCTTTTCTCAAAAATGTATTCATTTAACTAGCAGATCATACTTTACAACACAAAATCAAATGAGAACTGAATAAATGGAATCTAGGCTCTGATAATTAATTGCTGGACAACTTCATTCTTCAAAAATCATTCACATCATTGATGCTTTACTCCTTCTTCTAAGCAGGCATGGAAAACTCAAGATGTCTGTGTCTAGATTCGAGCTTTCCCAAGGCTCTACTATGTGAATTTAGCTTTGAATAAAACAAGAGAATTCAACTCTGCTCCCTTTCAACCACCATATTTTCATTTAACTGGGTCTGGTCCCACCGAGTTTGCCTGAGCTGTGATCCAGTCACACCTTGCTTTCCAAGAAGCTATTGACCCACTAGCTGTTATCTGCCTAGCGTCAGTTGCCATCTGAGGCACACATATTATGGACTTTCTGTCTGATGTCATCCAGAATCATAAGCATTTAATTCCTTTCACCGATAGCTAATATCTTGTTTCTCTTATTTTTGTTGTTTTTAATTGGCCAGGGAATTATTTTCTTTCCCATGAAGTTCTCTAAGAACTTCTCGGGCCATTGATTCCTCCAACAATCAACACTCCCAATGTATTTTCAGTTGGTCGATGTGAAGAAAGTCAACTTACATTAAAAATGTTAAATCTTGAAACAGATTAAATGGGCTAAGAATACTTCTGCTGGAATGGAGAACTGGTGAGCTCCCTTCTACTGCGGGTTGTTATTCCCTTTCTTATCTGGCCTGAACATTAGTCACATATGGAAATATTTGGGGGTAATTAGGACATTTCTAAAGTATCTCACAGAATGATATTATTCCTACCTTTTAAGGAAGAAATAATAATGCCCTTTTTAGTATGCTTTTATTATTTTGAGTCCTCACTAGTTACTTGTTCATTTCCAGGTCTGTCCCATGACATAGAGAATCGTCCATGGGTCCATACTCTGGACTGCAGTCTGTGATCAGTATCAAAGGTCAGGCTTCTTTTTCTATGGCTTGAAGTGTGTTAAACAAGACAAAGGCAGGAAAAACTTTGCTATCAATAGGGAAATCTGACCCGTGGTAGGTAAATACTGAATCCAGTGTAAATGACTTGTCAAATAAACCTACAAAAAGGTAATCTGAGTTTGTCTTTTTATACATTTAGAATGAAAACAAATATCTCATGGAAATCTATGAACATTGACATGATACACCATCATGGATCCTTTGAAGATACCCAAGGTACCCTAGATGACCACAAAAATTCAGCTATGCTCGTCATAGATATTAAACTCATAGCATTAGAAGGCCCATCTTTTAGCTACAGATTTATACAATTTTCAATATTTACATTCACTGCACTGAAGAAGAAATATGAAAAAGATTGGGGAGGCCTACTCAAATACCGTTTAAGAAATGTAATTTATATATTGGATGTAGAAGCAAGACTTCAAATGGGGTGAACCAAGAGAATGAGAAATAATAGATGGAAAAGTATATCAGGTCTTTTTGGACTGATTGACTAATGGACATATTGTATCATCCAATAAACACTAATTGAATGCTTACCATGTTTGATATATGCATATTATATCCACTGGTGACTAAAACATATTGTACATGCTCTTACAGAATATACAGTGCAGGGCCTTTAGATAGTATTTGTAGTAACAGTATGAAAGTTCATATTCATAAGGGAACTATACTTCGACCATACTTTTAGGTAAAAATGAAATCTTAGTAGGGGCCAAAAGACCACTCAAGAGTGGGCATTCCCTACATTGTCCATTTGCCTCTGCTTTACATCAAGTGCTTGTTTTGTAAAGGTAAAAAATTACACACTGACTATTTAATTATGTAATATTTTAATTTTTTTTACATTGATTTTTCATGTCATTGCCATTTCATTGTAGTAGAAGAAGAAATTTATTATAGAGGTATTAATTTATAATCCCAGTATAAAATATACTGTGAATTTTGTTTCTTGATTTAAAAAATAATAATGGATATTTAAACATATTTTCATGTCCATCAGAAGAAAATTCCTAAGAATTCTCTATGGATTTCTGGTGCCACTGGTTTTCTTTCCTAATCCTCTCAATATAATATTAATTACCTACAAGTTAAGAGTCAGTTTGATCTACCTGGCTTGCAAACATTTGATCACTTTCAAGGTTGCATATTTTTGCAAATGAGATGCTGTGGCTGGTATTTACTATAGAAGTTGATCTAGTGAACCAGGGTAAATCAAGAGTAATGACAAATGAGAGATAGAAGGGAACTAGTCAGATAATTCCACCTCATTTATCTTTGGGGGGATTTCTCTGAGGTGAAACAGTTCTTTGTAAACCTTCCAAAGAAGTCCTGCAGGTCAAGCAAACACATCTGACAACACACTGCCGTAAGTCTCTCTGACTTACTGAGAAAAAGTGGCGAGTATGATAAAATACACTGCATCGCTTCTCGTATTTCCTTGCCTCATTTCTGCTTTTCTTTTTCATTGTCATAAGTCTAGGCTTGCTTCTTCTAAATAAAGTATCATCACTTCAATCCTTGCCTCAGGCTCTGCTTTATAGAAACTGGGCTAAAACCAGAAGAAATTCTAGAAAGCATGATTTAAAAATTGTATTGCCCACTTGTCAAGAAGCAGTAAGACCCATTGCTTGTAGTAAGATGCTGTGCATTGCAATCACCTAAGTTTTTGTGTGTTTTTTTTCCTGTAGAGGATAATGGGGTAGGTGAAGCTGGAGGGCAAGGTATTGGAAGACCAAGAAGTTGTAGCCCTCACCTAGTTGTTATGGGAACAATTTGTTGTTGTTGTTGTTAATAAAGGCTGTAAAATGAGATGGCTGCTTTTAATAGCACTAGAGACCTGGTTTAAAAAGTGAAATGCAAAGGAGGGTCCATTTCAACTTAAGGAAGACTAAGAAAACCAGAAGGCTTCTATCAGAGCTTTAAAAGGTTAGTCTTCTCCCCTGCAGTCATAAGATACAATTGTGATGAAAGTCAGGCACAGGAACTAATCATAAAAGAGTCGGAGCTACAAAAGGATACATGCACAGTCTCAGTAGGTCTGCTATGCCAAAGTCAGGGCTTTGATATAAAAAGAGTAGACCCATTGAGACCTGGGATGGCAACATTTGTGTGTGTAAATCTCGGAATCTTGAACCCACAAATTCTCTTAAACCTTTCTGGCCAGTAAAAGTATCTTCATCAATTCCAGAGGAGAATAATCTCCCCTTCCCTGCAGACCAAGCAATTATTTCACCTGGAGCAGGTGCCTCATAAGATGACTCTCTTTATCTCAAGACTCACCCTACCATCCCTCATCACTTCTTGGCTGCTAATCAGAATTAGGTCTCAGTATAGCAGCCCTGACAGAAAAGTACAAGCCTAGTTCTGAAAAGAAAAATCCTTAAGCCAAAGCAATTCCAGGATTTGTTTAATGTGTATCAGGAAGAACAGAGGGGAATAGTTGTTGGAATGTGCAGATCTCTATGTCACATTTAATGCCACCAGAGAGCATGTAATGCAGGAAGACAGAATGATCTATATTTGGAATGCCAGCCAGATTCTTTCTTCAGTATCCCAGTGCTTATTCATTTGTCACATAGGCCATGGTACAGAGGTTATGCACGAGCTCTACAACATAAGCTTCCCCTCACCAAGGCTGATCTAACCATTGTCACTGCTAAATGCAGATCTGCTAGCATCAAAGACCAAGGAACAATTCTTCCGAGATACCAGGCAGCCACCTAGTAGCAGATAACAATACCAAAATCCTTCCACTTTGGAAGAGGAAGTCATTTATCTTTACCTGAATTGACACATGCTCCAGACATTGGTTTGGCCTTTCCTATACAGTCTTTCCCATGAGTACCATCTGAAAGTTTATAAAAAGTCTTATCCATTGGTGGGGGTCCAAACACAACATTGCTTCTGATCAAAGGATGCATTTTATAGCAAAGGGAGTGTGACAACTGGCTTATGATAATGAGTATGTGGTTTTACTATATACCCTATCACCTAGAAACAGCCAGCCTAGTAAAAGAGTGGAACAGCCTGTGAAGACTCAGTTCAGGCATTGACAGTACAATGCTCGCAGGGTGGGATACTGTCCATCAAGATGTACCTTGCACTGGTGGTATTTTGTCTTGTTTCACTGAAATACTTTGTGCTGGAAAATAAGGGGTAGAAGTGAAAGTGGCCTTCCCAACTCATGCCCAGTTATCCATCTGTGAAATCTGTGCTTCCATTCCCTTAATCTTAAGTTCTTCCAGTTTACAGAACTTAGTTCTGTTGAGGGGGCAAACTTTTTTTCAGGGAATAAAGTAGAGTTCTACTAAACTGGGCGCTGTAATTACCAGAGAAACACTTTGGATTTCTTATATATCAGTAAACCAATAGGCTAGGAAGAATATTACTGGACTGGCTATGGTACTGTATCCTGTAACTCTAAGGAGAAAGGGTCACTACTCCACTGAGGGGACAGATATGGAATCTAGAAGAGTCTCCAGGTGTCTCTTCATACTGCCATGCCTGGTAATGACTATGGTCAACTATAGCAGACATGCTTGAACACGGGCAGAGCAACTAAGTACTCATTTCTTAAGGATTAAAGTCTGGGTCACTACACTAGACATCTCAGACCAGCTAACATACTAAACTAGGGTGGGGGGAATCTGGAGTGGATAGTTGATGAACGAGTTAATGAATATTAATTTTGTCTGCTAGCAAACTACAGCTGTAGGACTGCAGCTTGTTTGAAAATGCTCTTGCTTTAGCGTTCCAAGATATCATAACTGGACACTGTATTAAATGGGAATCATTGGACTTACATTTCTACTCTCCAAGAGGCAGTCAGAACAACTTTGTTAAAAAAGGGAGACCCGCGTATATCGTATTCTTGGAGCTTCTTATAACAAGAGAGGACAAATGGATCTGAGAGGTGCAAGAAGTTGGCGGTTCCCACATTGAACCTTCCTTTGGAGCTCAACATTTCTCTGCATTTACCAGTCCCCGTTTGAACTTTGTCAATCCATTTCTGTGGTTTCATTGCTTTCACTATATCCTTGTAAATCCATCCCTGATGCTCCCAGCGAGCTCACAATATGACTGGCTGCAAGCAGACACAGAACCTAAATCTCTCTGGTTAGCTGGCACTAATAATCAGTACCCTAATTCAACACACTAACTCATAAGTACGTAACCTTGGTCATAAAGGAGACTTAGAAATAAAACAGCACAACTGGAAAAATAGCACAGAATACTGATTTAGCTTGTGGTGCATCACTAGACATTTTATTAATTGTGTGCCAGATATTGAATTATATAAAAATATGCAATGAGGCACAGTTTCTACACTCAAGATGGTAATAGTCTTGTAAAAGTGACAAGAAAAATAATGGCAATAGAAGCTCAAAAGATTCACAGTCTCTTACAGAGTTGAGAGTAAAGTATTTTGCAATGTCTCAGGGTCTCAGGAAAGGCTCCAAAGGAGAGCTATTTAGAAAACTAGCAGCTGTAAATTTTCATTTAATTGCTGGAGTTTTGAGAGATGACATGGAAATCCGAGGGGAGACCGAAAGTTCCTACTGGCTGAAGTGTTCCATTAGGACATGCTGTTATACTTTGGAGTGTTATAGGATCCTTTGGTTCTTTCAAGTAGGAACACCTACTTCCTGCAAGCTCCCGAAGGGACCTTTATTGACATCTGAGGCAGATGTGTCAACTGACAGGTCAAGTTGTGTGCTGCAGTGGGTAGGGAAACACTGAGCCCAGCAGCTCTCTAGATAGCAGTGTCCTTTGTTTGAGTTGAAGAGACTCAGTTTTGAATCCTAATCAGCACCAATTGCTGGTAGTCCTTTCAGACCATTTCAGGTTTCATTGTGTGGGCACCAGCATGGCGCTTTCATTGTTGCAGCTTGGAACTTAGATGAAATTCAACACAAAGGGAGAAATTATAGGAGGAAGTCTGTGTATCTTCATCAAGATAAGAAAAATAATTTTGGCTGCTATTTCTTAATATATTCTTCTAGTTTTTAGTTCGACTTATGAACTCATGTCAAAGTTTACTTTGATTTCTTCCGTACCTCCTTTTTCATCGTCTTACACATTAGACAATGAATTGTTACTGGACAGTCCCTTCCTTACTCAGCCAACTCTTGGAGAGAATGCAGGAATCTCATGGAATTGGAGGAGATTTAAATAAGGAAAGATAGAAATATTCTCCTGGTTGTTTTAGGAAGCTTATGGATTACAGGAAAGTCGCCAGGATGTTGGCTGTTACTTTAAGGCCATGTGGCTGCCAGTGAAACACGAGGACTCATTTCAGGTTTACCACATCTGTAGTAGGCACAGTTTTAAGAATGCCCCTGGTGATCCTCATTTTTGTATAATACCATCTCCTTTGTATGTGGGTAGAACTTACTGATATGATGAGCTATCCCTTCCATGATTATGCCATATTTTTATATGGCAAAAGAGATTACCTGTGTGGGTCTAATAATCATATGAACCCTTTAAAAGCAGAGAGTTTTCCCTGGTTGGTATCAGAAGAAGTCAGAGAGATTACAAGCATGAGAAAGGTTTGATGTACCGTTCCTGGCTTACGGGGACTATGTGGCGAGAAATGTGGGTGGTTTCTAGAGGCTGAGCACAGCCCCAGCTGACAACCAGCAGGGGAATGATTACTTCAGTCCTGCAACTGTAAGGCATTGAATCCCACTAGTAGCAGGAATGAGCTTGAAATAAATCTCTGAGCTCCAGATGAGAGAACAGAGCCAGCTGATACTGTAATTTCAGCCTGAGCAGAGAACCTAGTCATACAATACCAGGTTTCTGCCCCACAGAGCTCTGATATAATGAGTGGGTTTTATGATACACTGCTAAGTATGAAAATTTATTTTTTCAGCAATAGAAAACAAATGCAATATCCAAGGGTGGAAATAGTTTGAACTGCAGATTTATAGTCAAACATGTGTTCATCTTGAGCATAATTTCTTACATGCTGGGTGGCTTGGGGTTTAACTTCTCCAACTGTTTATTTCCTCATCTGTAAAAGTGATAGAATAATACCCACCTGACTCCTAGGATTGTTGCCAAAATTAAATGAGATATAGTTTATACAATGCCTAGTACACAATAAATGTTATTTCCCATTTGCCAATAAAACTGACCATGGCAATCAATTCAGTAGAGATAGAAACTGATAGAGATAGATACTATGACTTGAAGGAATTGGAACCATAGACATCTCTGGAAGGGGAGTAGAATGGAGCTCATGAGAGGAATATTTGAGTGCAAGTTAGGAAATCACATCATATTCCCCATAGTTTGGAACCAGAATAGAACCCAAGAGTTATAGGGTCATTAATAAGACTTAGTGACTCAAAGCCAGAAGTTATAATAGAATCCCTCCCACATGTTGTGATCTAGATGTGGTTGAGAAATCTACAGACTGGCAGTGGTGCCAGCCTGAGCCCCGAGGGAAAAGTCCTTCCATTTATTTATTTATTCATTTATTCGTTCACCCAATATTGAGTGCCTGTATGCATGGTAATTGTTCAAGATACTGGATTATAGAAGTAAACAAAACAGATGAAATTTCTGCCCTTCTGAAGTTACATTTTAGTGGAGAAAGGCAGGCAATAAACAAGATAGCTTCTCAGATGTTGATAAGTGCTAAGGAAAAAAATAAGTGGGATAAAAGGAATAAGAAATATAAGAAAAGAGCCCTCCTCCATCAGAATTTTCAATAGAGTTGTTAATGTTTGTCTTGCAAAGAAGGGCCATGAAGCAAAGACCCAGGGAATTAGCCAGATGAACATCTGGGGAAAGGACACTCTAAGATGAGAGGGCCTGGCTTAAAAGGCTCTGCGTGATCTGGCTCCTACTGGACAAAACAGTAGTATCAGAACTGCCCTCCTCAGTGCTTGGACAACCTTTACTGATCCACTGAAGTAGGTGTTTAAGCTACAACTTAACTTACCCTCAGAGTTTAAATAGAGTGTAACTAGGGATTGAGTTTGATAACATCTCAAAGCCCATTTAGATCAATATCTCCAGTACCAGCTATTTATAAAACACTTGTTACACGGCAGGCAGTGACTTTAGTGCTGAGAACAACTCCTCAGTGAATAAACAGGGTCTCCTGTCCTTCAGAAACATAGGTTCCTTAGGAAATAGATGAGACCAACATTTTAAAAAATTAACAACTTCATTAAAAATTATGATTGTGATGATGAAAGGAAACCAGGAAGAATACGAAATGCAGACTGGCAGGGTGAGGAACTGCTTTACATAGAGTAGAATAAGACGGCTTCCAAGAAGATGAAATTGAAACTGATTTCGCAGTGAAAGAGTGGAACTGGCAGCCTGTGTAAAGATGTGAAGTCCAGGGGCACTGGGGAAAAGGGTGGGGTTCTCATAGCTTTCCTTAAGACCTGACAAGTAGATTTGGGCAAATTTAAAATGATTTCCAAGCAGCACTATTTATAATAGCCAAAAGGTGGAAACAACCCAAATGTTCATCAACTGATGAATAGACAAACAAAATGTGGAATGCCCATACAATGGAATACTATTCGGCCAGATAAAGGAATGAAGTACTGATTCATACTACAACATGAATGAATGTTGAAAACGTGAGGCTAAGTGAAAGACTCCAGTCATGAAAGACCACATATTATATGCTTCCATTTATATGAAATCTTCAGAATAAAAAAATCTATAGAGACAGAAAGGAGATTAATGATTGCTAGAGGCTGGGGGTAGGGAGAAATGGGAAGTGACTACTAATGGATACAAGGTTGCCATTTGCGATAAAGAAAAAGTTCTGAAACTAGATAATTGTGATGGTTTGCACAGCACTGTAAATGTACTTAATGCTGCCGAACTGTATACTTCAAAGTGGTTAAAATGGTAAATTTTATGTTATGTATATCGTATCACAATAAAAACATGAAAGAAATGACCTCAAAGGCAGACCTGTCTGTAACAACTGTTCTACTCTCTAGTTTACTTGCTGCTTACACTTCAAGTCACACACTTAGAAGGCAGACAGTGACTAGCCGCAGAAGTGGGTAGACTACCTTGTCTGTCTCTCCCAAACCACTTCCTTTTTCTTGGGCCTTTGAAATTACAAAAAATGGCATGGTCCCCACCCCCATCCATGAAAAGCATCTGTTCAGGGCAAAAGTAGACCATCCTAGAATTGCACCATAAATTGTGAAAGCCAGAGGAAATTTATCATTTCTTAGCTGCTTATGCTTCTTGTCTTCTGTGGGCACCCAGAAGCCTCTCCCAGGTCTCCCTAATTTTTCCTTTTAGTGAACTGATTTTGTTTTTCGAATTTGTACTTCTAATTCTTAATTTGAAGGTCAGCATCTTACCTGACTGAGACCATAAATGTTTAACAAGTATGACTAAACCATTTCTGGTTTCCTACTTTTATTATCCAGTGTGTGTTAGAAAGTGTGCTGGCAGGAGATCAAACACCCAGGTTGAACGCTTTGAAGTTGATGTCATGATAGATGTTGTAGAAGCAAAGACCCAACACCTTCTTCCAAGAAGCTGAAACAGGAGCAGGCAAGAATATTAACCCTTTAGAAGCTGGACAGCCATGTCTCATTGATTTGCGTGTTCCAGGGCACCAGCTCTATCTTTCTATGCACCACTAGGGAGCTGTGGAGAAAGCACAGATTTTGGATCCACACAGGTATTTTCAAATTCCCGTTCATTTGCTCGGCTAACTGTTGGACAATGGGCAAAAAACTAAATTTTGCTAGACTACAATTTCCTCATCTATAATACAGGGAGGGTTTTTAAGATAATTAAAAATGTAATCTATCAAAAGTGACGAGCACAGCATAATAACTCATAGAAAATACTCAATAAAAGGAAATTACTGTTGGTCATAGCAATAATCACAAACTGCTCTCCAGAGAAGAAAGTGAACAGATGTTTGAAATGGTGGTTCACCAATGTAGAGCAGACAAGGACCAGCTCTAACCAAACTCAGTGTCCTTAATAGATATCGGCCCATTCAGATTGTTTATTTCTTCTTGTGTGATTTTGGCAAATGTGTCTGTAAGTCATTGGCCCACTTCATCTGGGTTATCAAATTTGTGGGCATAGAATTGTTCATAGTATTACTGCATTGCCCTTTTAATGTCCATAGGATCTGTAGTAATGTCCCCACTTTCAAGATGGACTGTTCATCTACAGATTGGGAAAGATTATGAGAGAAAGAATATTAGGGGGAAGAGAAAACCTCTAGTTTTGGACTGGTTAAATCTGAGGTACCTATAAAATATCTAAATAGAGAAGTTAAGTAGAAGTTGAATAAACAAGTTGCAATTAAATGTGTCCTCCTGTCAGTCAAGTGTATGAAGGAAGAAGGTGGGATAAACTATATCAAATGTTACTGGAAGAGCAATTAAGATGTGGATAAGATTTAATATTTCAGTTTAGCATTTAACCTTTCAATTTAGCAATCTCAGAATTAAGAGTGTTCTTGACAAGAAAAGTTTCAATGGAGTTGTGCAAAAACCTGATTGGAATGGATTCAAGACAAAGAGGAGAGGACTTGGAGATTAAGGAAAGTAAACTCTTGAGGAGAGTGCATCAGTTTGAGTCCTCTGAGAAGCAGGATCCAAGATGGGATTAAGTGTGCAAGGATTTTATTAGGGCATATACCTGTGTTAGAAAAAAATGTAAAGCGAGCTTTAAAAGACTGGGATAGTCCTTTGACTGCCTTGTAAGAAGAAAGGATCAGAAGGTTGGATGGACACATCATCCTAGACTGCTATACTGCTTAAGGACGTTACCGCAAGGATATCAAAGAATCCTTGTGCCAAAGCCAGGCATCAGTGGAGTCCCATTTTAATGGAATAAGTGTACCTACTTTAGTGTCCCTGCTTCACTCAGCGATGGGCAAATCGTAGTTCCTGGGAAACATGGCATTGGTGCAAATGGAGAGGTAGATTTCAGAGCATGGCAATTGGCCTTTTGGTCAATTACGTTCCCTGTAATTGGAGATCACCAGACACCTTCTCATGGCCACCATAACTATTTTTTCTTTTGTAAAAGTGGAGAGGAAAATATGGTGCATGGAGGAGAGCATGCTCTCTTTATAAAGTGGGAAAATTTGCATGTCTATATAATTATGAAAATTGATGATGTAGGAAATAAAGCATAGAATTGCTGTAGCTGTTTTTGGGTTGGTGACAGAAAATGGGATTTGGTGTAAAAGTGGAGGGGTTGAGATCTACAAGGGGTCATCAAGAGTTCATTAAACAGAATCTAAAGAAGAAGAAACAGGCTTGTTAAAATTACTTTCTTTTTTTTTATTTTTTAAAATATTTTATTGGGAAAGGGGAACAGGACTTTATTGGGGTGACAATTGTTAGTAAAATTACATAGATTTCAGGTGTACAATTCTGTATTACATCATCTATAAATCCCATTGTGTGTTCACCACCCAGAGTCAGTTCTCCTTCTATCACCATATATTTGATCCTCCTTACCCTCCTTTCAGTTTTAGTTGTGGAGGGCGCAGCTCAGCTCCAGGTCCAGTTGCCATTTTCTAGTAGCAGGGGGCACAGCCCACCATCCCTTGGGGGAGTCGAGGAATCGAACTGGCAACCTTGTGGTTGAGAGGACTCATTCCAACCAACTGAGCCATCTAGGAGCTCAGTGGTAGCTCGCTCAGCTCAAGGTGCCGTGTTCAATTTTTAGTTTCAGGGAGCACTGCCCACCATCCCTTGCAGGACTCGAGGAATTGAACTGGCAACCTAGTGGTTGAGAGCCTACTGGCCCATGTGGGAATCGAACCGGCAGCCTTCGGAGTTAGGAGCATGGAGCTCTAACCGCCAGAGCCACCGGGCCAGCCCTAAAATTGCTTTCTGATTGCTTCTTTCTTCTGAGGGAAATAGTAAGCAAGGTCTTAAGCTGAGAGGAATATGGGAGTAGGTGTAGTGACTTGAGGAGAGACAGAAAGGTGTGGAATAGACATATATGAGAGTATGAGAGTGAGTGAAATTAACAATATTATCAAGCAGCCTTAAAATTCTGCTTGAGTTTAATGATTATAAATTTAGAATGAGACCAATTGGCAGAGTTTTGTTTCTTCTGTAACCAATTCTGCTATGAGGATGTTGGAGAGTAAGCAGAGGATTATCTTTAACTGTGGTTGGAAAATGTTTTCAGATGTATATTGTTTTAAGTTATCTTTCTGTTAATAACTTCTCACTGCATTAGTTACATTATGTTCAGAAAATATGGTATGTATGGTGACAATTCTTTGAAATTGGTTGAGATTGTTTTATAGCCTAGCATATAATTTTTCATAAAGGGTCTAAACGTGCTTAAAGGGGATGTGTATTTTATGACATCAATACAAGACTCTTTGTATGTATGTTTATTCGATCAAGATTGTTGTCTTGTGCAAATTTTCTAAATCTTTACTGATTTTTGTTCTTAATTTTGCACAGATAATTGTATTAAAATATTCAAATAAACCTTAGGTTTATCCGTTTCTTCCTGAAGTTTCTATTTCTTTTGTGCCTTGTATGTTTTGAGGTCATCTGCTAAAATGCATACAGATTTAGAATCCTTAAAATGACAAGGGAATTGAATACTATTATGTAGTAACCTTTTCTATTTTTAAAACTGCTTTTGGCCTTCACATAAATTTTCTTTAATTTTGACATAATTGATGTAAATTTCTTTTGGATAATATTTACCTAAGAAATTGTATTCTTCCATTTCATTTCAACTTCCCAGTGTCCTTGTGCTTTACTTATATCCCTTATAAATAGCAAGTATAGTATTTTTAAAAATTCAATCTGAAGTATTTTGCTTTTTTACTTAGAGATTTTAATCCAGTCATATTTGCTGTAGTTATTGATGTGATTGAATTTATTTTTTAGCATTTTTTTGCATTTTTTATGAATTTTACTTTTAAGATTGGTCTTTATTTTTGGTATTCTTTTGTATTGCTATGATATGTCCAAGTGTAGATTGTTTTATTTATCTAGCTTAGGATTCATTGGACTTCTGTCATCAAGGTTGAAAAATTCTTGGTGATTGTCTCTTCCAATTATAGCTTCCAAAAACAGCTACAGCAATTCTATGCTTTATTTCCTACATCATCCTCTCTTCCTCATTTAAAAAATAATCTTTTGACAGAAGTATGATTAGAAATATATCAAACCTCCTCATTTTATTCTGCAGCTCTCATAAAGTCTATCTTTTGTGTTGTCCATATCTTAGCTTGTAATAATACATTGTGAGTTGTCTGATTAGATGTTTCTCCAAATTATTCAGTTATTCTTCAACTATCTTATCTTACACTAAATGTATTATTTTAGTTTTTAATTTCAATTATTATATATTCAACATTTAAATTCCTTTTTGATTCTTTCTCAAGTCCCCTGATTCATTTTCAAGAATTACTTGACCCTGACTTGAAGTTCCTCTGCCATTTCTTTAAACATATTTCTTTAAACATAAAGACTTATTTGATGCATGAGGTTTTTGGAGATCTGTTCTTGCTGTGGGTAGTTTTTTGCTGATTCTCACTCGTGGTTTTGCTTTGTGATTTTTGTTTTCTGTGTGATTTGTGCTTTTTTATTGTGAACTTAAATTTGCTAGAGCTTTATGATTGGAACTTCCATGGGACCTGGATTAACTGTGTGTTTTTCAAGAGAGGAATTGTGTTTAAGTGCTTGAAAGTACTCTTAACATAGACCAGCTTTAAATTAAATTATTAGGTTGTGGTTTTAGGAATAATATTATTGGTACAGACAACAATTCACAAGGGCATTTTTTTTTCCTCATTCCATTTCTATCCAAGGCTAAGAGAACTAACTTTCCATGTGGGTCATTTTTCTTTTCCCCTTTTGTAGTTCACATTTTAATAATGATATAGTGATTATGGAATCTCAGCTACTTGTGGGGTGTCTATTTCTACTTCACATCTTGCACTGGCTCTAAGTCTCATACACTCACCCTAGGCAGATAGTAGGTTGTAATAAATATCTATGTCTATAAATAGACAGAAAGGGCAGTTACCTTTTACAGTGTCTGAATTCATGTTTTTCCTTTATATCTCATTATTAAGAATTTTACTAATGGTCTTCTAAGCTCAGTTCTGTATTTACAAATACTTTCTTATTTTATTCATTATTTCTAGGTGTGTTACAGTGAGGATTGATAGGATTTTCAGTGCACCATATTTGCAGAACAAAATTACAAATTTTGTTTCTTGAATCTACTTTTAAACCCATGTATTTGCCTAGGAAATAATCAGTTTCATTCAGTATTTCAAAACTTATTGTAGTAGATTGCACGAATATTTTTTGCAATAATTTCCCTTGTAACTTTTAGATGTGTTTCTCCATTTCATTCTTATTTTATATGTTGCATTTTTTCATATTTTTAAATAGAAATCTAATGGCTGATTTATTTCATTTATTTCTTTAAGGGAACACTTATTGGACTTATGTAGCAATTATACTGTTTAATTTTCTAAGTCTAAGTATATTATTAATACATTTTAATTTACTTAAATTCTTTGAATTTTCCTCTTAGTACATTTTGGCAAAGTTAAACAGCTCTCAATAGTAATGTTTTTATTTTGTAATTTTTCAGATATTTCTAGGTATTTTCTACATATCTTTCTTTTTGACATATGAACAGACCATGTCTACACTTGTAAATTTTGAATTTAGAAATAATTTTTTTATGTCTGGTTTGTTATTAATTTTTACTTTTGTTGCACTTTTGCCAGAAAATATAGTATGTGATAGTTTTAATTTCAGAATTTCATGGCGGTCTTAAAAATTTTATAATATATAGTAATTATTAAAACTATTCTATAAGTCCTTGAAAAGACAGTATATTTTATATTTACAGATGATAAAGTTTGATTTAGCTCTATTTTAATTTGTATATCTAGCTATTTCTCTAGCTTAGCTTATATCTACTTATTATTTCAAATTACTTATTATATTATTTGAGTGCTCTGTGCTCACACATTTTTAGCTATTTAACTTTCATTTTCATGAGCTTTACTTCATACACTTTGGTTCTATATATTTCAATTCTTAAAAAGTAATTAGAGTTATAGTTCATTATATGTTTCATTTTTAGTAAACCTTCTTGTTTAGGATATTTAACCCACTCTGCTTTAATTTTACATCTTTATAGTAGTAGTAATAATAATAATAATTATTATTATAATGTATTCCATTTTTATTCATTAGTCTAGATTTTTCCCCCGCTCTTTTTATCATTTTTTGAAGATGTGCTGTGTCAGGCACATCAGTTTTATTTTGATTTAATCTAAACATTTGCAATAAAATTTAATGTTTTATCCTATTATAATTGTTAATTTTTATTTCAGAAAATTATTATGGTCTACATGTCTTTTACAATTTCTGTTGTTTTAAAAATCGTACTTGCTTTTTCCTTTTCTTTAATGTAAGCTTTAGCTTTATTTTGAGATTTTCATCTTTGTTCTTCTCATCTAAGAATTTGAAAAATGTATGGTTTTCTATTATCTCCATTCATAGCTTTTAGCTCCATTACATGCAATTATATTTATAATTTTAAGTAACTTGATCACATTTATATTTAATAACATAGAATCTTCAGCAACAAAATTCTATCTATTGACTCGCCTATGAAAAATGAGGACAATCATTTTGAACAATTTCTGCTCTACTAGATACTTCTGTTTATATAACCTGGAACATTTATACCTTTCTGTTATAGTTAATTTACTGTTATTTTCATATAATATATATATATATATATATATATATATATATATATATATATACACACACACATATATACATTATATATATATACATATATTTGATGTCCAAGAGAGTGTTTTTAAACTATAACTACTATCATCTAGACTTAATTCTAGGCTGCATGGGTTAATATTAATTGTCAATCATTTCACATTAAACGTCTCCATTTTTGACTATCAAATGTTGCTGTCTTTCTTTTTTGGATGAGCTTATATGTTTAATGGTATGTGACTGATATGTTTCCAGAAACTTTATTAATTGGAATGTTAAATTTCTGTTGAATGTTACAAAAAAAGAAAATACACAAAATAGTTGTGGCTTAAATAAGTTAGACGTCTATTTCTTTTCTTTGTAAATCATAACAGGCATATAACACAGCCTAATAAGATAAACTAATACACTTTAAGAATTGCCTGCAGTTGTGCTTTGCATGTATTATCTCATTTAATCTTCACAAAAGTCCTGAGGTGGGATTTAGTGTTCGCTATTCTAGAGACAGGAAACTGCAGCTCAAAGGGCAAAAGTATCTGGCCCAAAGCTAGTAAGTGACAGACCTAGGAGTGGAAGTCAGTGTTACCAACTTCTCACGTTGCCTTCACATGAGCATACTGCCTCTGAGGAATTAATTACTCGTAAGTGGCATAATAGAGGTAAGAATAAAATGCTATAAGGATAGAGCTGAGCAATCCATGAATTCTTCCTGGGAAAAATCTTCCAGGGAAGCATCAGACAGGAGGTGATATTTGAGAACAGCCTTGAATAATTAATACAAGTTTTCCAGGTGAGCAAGAAAGAAGTTTTGGTTTCTTAAAGGAATTAGTCAATACTTTCTATTTTTTATTTCCAGACACAAAATAGGTGCTTATTGGCTTAATTTACTTAGTCATTCTTTTTGTTCCATGTAGCAGGCATGCTGCTTGGTTCTCTAATATTATCCTACTTTTGCTTCTTAGTAAGAAAACCTGAGTTTCAGTGGAGGCAGCAACGTGCCGCACCAGCTAAGAGACTATGTATCCTAGCCTCGCTTACAGCTTGAGGATATAAACAAAACTTGTTGGGAGGACTTCTGGAAAAATTTTATAAGAGATTGATAGACAGTTGGTTTGCTCTTTACCCTTATGTTCTGATTCCTGCTTAGAATCATCGTCATGTGCCCAGTGGCTATCTGAAACCATGGGTCAGCCTTGGGGATAGAAACCACATGAAACTGATAATAAAACTGAAAGACAGAAAGAGCCTGGGTCTCTGATAACAGTGTGAGGTCACCATACCAACCCTGAATGCCTATTTTAAGATATATTTTATGTGAAAAATAAATTTCTATCTTCTTTATGCTGCTGTTATCGCCATTCTCGGCTACTATATTCCAAATTCAGCATTCATTCTAGGAAATTAGGTGACTAGGACACTTACAAATACTTATGCCTAGAAATTACTATTTGGAAAATGCACAGAAATACTGAGAGAATTTTTCAGCTGGACCCCATTCCCAAGGTGGATCTCCAAGACAGTTTTATACCAATGATATAACTTGGAAGAATTCCAGAAGCCTTTTAGGAAGAGAAAGTGGCTGCTGCTGCTGCTGATACTGCTATAGTTTAGTGAAAACTGAAAGGCTGGAATGATGACCTTTCAAAAAGAACAAATGTTATTAAATAATGGATTTTGTCCCACCTCCTACAATAGTCAAGTGCAAAAGGATGAAAAGGGAATCCTATTCTTCTATTAATAACTCCTCAGTCAGTCTCATGCTGACAAAGCAGAAATCAACTGTAAAATTAGCAATTTTGCCTGCAAATTAGCCCCTTGCAAAGCCATAAAAAGAGGAACGGAATTAAGAAAAATTCTATTAATGGAGTCAAGGATGGAAAAACCAAGAGTGATAGGAGCATAACTACCCAGACAATTGATACTTATTGTAAAGGAGATATTACGCAGGTTTTAAATAGCTGCTTATAGCTATATATGAAGAAAGTGTTAATTTATAGCCCTTGGATCAGTGGCCTTTCTTAATGGCTCCTTGGAGCAAATCTATCAGAACTTGAGGAGCACTAGGTTTAGGTTGATGTTAATAAAAACTACCCCATCTATCCCTATCTGAGATATTACCATTCCTCTTCAGAAAGAAAATGAAGTAAGCGGTAAGAGGTTAAGCTTCAGAGGTAGACGGAGTTAAGTTTGAACGTGGCTCTGCTCCTTTGCTAGCCTTGGGAAAGTCTTCTCCCCATTCTGGGCCTCTGTTTTGTCTTCTATCAAAGCAGAGGGTGATTGTGCTTCATGATTATGCTTCATTGTGTTAGTAGCATTAAATTAAGTGATGTGCAAAGAAGTTGGTCCCTGGTAGGTTGTTAGTAAGTGTGAGTCCCTTTCTCCTTTCCCGTCCTCATCAGAAGGAGAGGAACAACAAACCTGCTTTCAAACCCATGCAAAATAGTTGAATTTAGCTTTCTGACATGTTCCCCATAAGAAGATCAATCCCTACAGAGAAGCTGAACATGTTTTCATAGTTTATGACTGATCTGAGGGGGCAGGATCCCATTTTTACAATTTTATGAACATGATAAATAAATATCCTATAGTGGGAGGTGATCGGGGGGAGAAACTGAGACTCCTTTAACAATAAATAGACAGGGGTCTCCATTTCCAAGAAGGAACATACACAGAAGAAAAATTTGAAATTGTTACAATTTGCTTCATTTGCAGCTTTGGTAGTTTCCACCATCAAAGTCATCTAATACTTCTTAAGTTCCAAGAGGAGATGAAGAATTTGGGGCTCTTTTTGATGTCCTCCATGAGTCTCCGTCACTCTTGTTTTCTTAGTTCAAGAGGATATTTCATATCTACAACACACATTTTCAGCCCTAGGGCTGAAACATGGCAAGATATAGACAAAGCATTTAATCCACAATGCACATGGAGGGTAGATATTATTTGAAGGTATATAAGTCATTGTGAAAGACCTGAATAGCACTTTAAAAAAGTATTTTTCTAATTGATAGCTGTAGCTTATAAGACTGGGCAAATTTAGGGGCCGGCCCGGTGGCTCAGGTGGTTAGAGCTCCGTGCTCCTAACTCCGAAGGCTGCTGGTTCGATTCCCACATGGGCCAGTGGGCTCTCAACCACAAGGTTGCCAGTTCAATTCCTCGAGTCCCGCAAGGGATGGTGGGCTCTGCCCCCTGCAACTAAGATTGAACACGGCACCTTGAGCTGAGCTGCCTCCCGGATGGCTCAGTTGTTGGTTGGAGCCCGGGCTCTCAACCACAAGGTTGCCAGTTCAATTCCTCGAGTCCCGCAAGGGATGGTGGGCAGCGCCCCCTGCAACTAAAATTGAACACGGCACCTTGAGCTGAGCTGCCACTGAGCTCCCGGATGGCTCAGTTGGTTGGAGCCTGTCCTCTCAACCACAAGGTTGCCGGTTCGACTCCCGCAAGGGATGGTGGGCTGTGCCCCCTGCAACTAGCAATGGCAACTGGACCTGGAGCTGAGCTGCGCCCTCCACAACTAAGACTGAAAGAACAACAACTTGAAGCTGAACAGAACCCCCCACAACTAAGATTGAAAGGACAACAATTTGACCATTGTTCCCCAATAAAGTCCTGTTCCCCTTCCCCAATAAAATCTTTAAAAAAAAAAAGACTGGGCAAATTTATAAAAATCTAACTATATTAAAAAACACTAGTCAGAGTCACCTCCAAATGTTATAAGGTAATCCTAGCATCATTCCCCTTCAACCTTCTAAGATCTTAAGATCGTAGGATTTGGTTTAGGTGGGACTCTTAGAAACGATTTAAATTCCTCCGCAATCTCCCCATGGAGTGGCTTTTCTACTTGTGTTTGAGCACCTCCAGCAACAGATGACAACATTCTTTCCAGAGCAGTTTAGTTTAGTTCACATGTACACTGAGAATCTCTAATGTGCTAGGCAATTATCTGTGCAGAGAATATATATTAATTTTCTAGGGCTGCCACAACACCGTATAATAGTTCCCCCTTATGCAGAGCTTCACTTTCCGTGGTTTCAGTTACCCCCAGTCAACCACAATCTGAAAATATTAAATGGAAAATTCCAGAAAGAAACAATTTGTAAGTTTTAAATTGCACACTATTCTGAGCAGCGTGATGAAATCTTATACTGTCAGCTCTGCCCTGCCCGGGGTGTGAATCATCCTTTTGTCCAGAGTAGCCACACGGTACACGCCTGCTCCCATCCGTTAGTCACTTAGTAGCCATCTTGGTTATTAGATCAATTGTCTCAGTACCACAGTGCTTGTGTTCAAGTCGCCCTTATTTTATTTAATCATGGCATGGCCCAAAAGCACAAGAGTGATGCTGCTGGCAATTTAGATATGCCAAAGAGAAGCCGTGTTTTCTTTAAGTGAAAAGCTGAGAATAGTACTAGATGATATTTTAAGAGAGAGACCATATTCACATAACTTTTAGTACAATATGCAGTATTGTTATAATTCTATTTTATTATTAGTTGATGATAATCTCTTACTATGCCTAATTTATAAGTTAAACTTTATCATAAAAGTTTATCATAAGAGTATGTATGGGAAAAAATAGTATATATAGGGTTTGGTATTACCCACCATTACATGCATCCACTGAGGGTCTTGGAATGTATCCCTGCAGATAAAGGGGGACTATTATACCACATACTAGGTGGCTTAAAACAATGGAAGTTTATTGTGTTACAGTTCTGAAGGCTAGAAGTTTGAAATCAAGGTGTTGGCAGGGCCATACTCCCTGTGAAACCTGTAGGGGAGAATTCTTCCTTGCTCCTAGCTTCTTGTTTCTGCATTGACATGACCCCCTATGAGCGTTCTTTGTATATATAGTGTTTATACGTATGTTTGTCTTGATTCTGTTTCTGGTGTAATTTTCCCCTCTAAGTAAAATAAGTCTCCAAAAAAAAAAAAGAAAAAAGGTAAACTGAGTTGCAGCTGAGAACCCCAGTGTCAGCACCAGGTTTAGGATCATGAGCCAGATTCCTTTCAAGATTGCGCAGCCCAAGAAACAGATTATCCCCAGACAGTGGAGAGAGACTTTGAAAGGGAGCATGAAAACCTCCCGCAGCTGGAAGGGCAGACCAAGAGGCTGCCAAGGGACACAAGAAGAGCACCAGTGCTGGCATGGCCATGCCCACATCTTCTGTGAAAATATCCTTAAGGCTTACTCTCCAAACCCCTCTGCAAGCAAGACCAGGACTTTCTAAACATGATGACAGCCCTGGACATGGCCATGTAGTGGATGGATGCCTTAATCAAGAAAAGATGAACCAGATCCAAAAGGCTTTGGTTGAACACTTAGAAAAGTTTGGCAGTGTCTTCCTGAGTCTCAACATGGCGGGGAAATGGCAGCAGCATGCCTTACAGGATTATGAGAGATTGAAGGCCAAGGTGAAGAAGTGCAAGGAAAAGGAAAAGACAGGGCCACTGCTGGCCATACTCCACCAGGCCAAAGAAGAGCTTCACTTCGCGTGGGCCGATTTGAAAGCCAAGATCAAGCAGCTCCTGAATGAGATACTGTGGTTCTACCACAGCCAACGTGACGATGTCCAGCTCAGCTTTGAGTCCCTGATCCAAGCACAGATGGTACACTACAAGGAAATGATGGAGACTTGACTCAACCAGTTGACCAACCTGGCCACACAGACAAGCAGCTGGAGTGGGAGAATGAGGCCAAATTGCATGAGCTCATAGCCCTTTCTATTGTTGCTGATAAATGAATCCTGCTGCCCTTGGAAGATTCCTGGGACATAGGTCAGTCTCTCTAGTTTTTTCAAGCATAAACTCAGGTGTCAGCCCGTTCAAAAGCCTGGGAAAAGTATGGCAGCAGGCAGGTTGGGGACAGAGGTGGCTCCTATTCTACCTCTCTAGCCTTTTGAATGAGCCTGGCACCAGGAGCCCCAAGCCGACTACTATCTCTCCACCCAATAGCAAGAGCCTGTAGACACAGGAAGCAGGGTAGGAAAAGCCCAGGGGCTTTGTTGTTTCCAAAAGAACCATCTAAACTGCGTCCTGGCCTAGGGCCAAAGCAAGCTTTCAGCCTTTGAATGGCATGAGCTTTGTCAGCTCACTTGAGGTTTTAACCTTGCTTGCATGGTGAGGATAACGTCTATCTCTATAACACCCATCTTGGGGAGTCCACTCATTCTCATTTCCTTTCAACTTTGAAGACATTATTATTATTATTATTATTATTATTTTATTTTTTATTTTTCCCCTGGGTGCTGCTCTAGGGAACTTGTGAGGGCCTAGTCCTTCAGCGTTGACAGACCCCTCCCTTCAGCTTCTAACCACAATAAAGTGATTCAGCCCACTTCTCTCCCTTAGATCAAGTGCAGGGAAGAAACCCAAGTCCTAGGTTCCCCAAAAAACTGGAACTTAACTCATGTAAATATCCTACCACAGAAAATGTCATAGATCGATTCACAGGCCTCAAAGAAAGAATAGTGGGTTTGTGGTGACAGTTTGGGCTGGGTCAGGAAGAGAGAGCAATGACCTAAGGCTGTTCTTCAAGGGAAAGGCTCAAGGTCTCCTGGGAAAAATTCTAGACACTTCCCAGCTGCCAGGAGAAGCAACTGCCCAAGGACGTGCAATGGAATAGTGCTTCCGATTGTGGCACTAGGGCTCTTTGCCAGAAGCCTGCGTCCTGATGCTGGGTCTTTCGGCCTCCTGTGTTCCACTGACTGAGTACAATGACAGAGGGGTTCTGGCCTGAAACCCAAGCCACAGTTTTGCAGCAACTGCCCCCAAACGGTCAGTACTTTCCTTATTGATGGAATTGTTCCACTTATAAGGTTTTATATATCAAAAAGCTTTGATCAAGCTGTCCATTAATTCATCTCTCAAAAGGTAAGTGGCATTAAATTTCAGGTACTATATTTTGCAGCATTAAAGGGCTATGCATTCAGTAGCTTCTCAAAATGCTATTTTATGCACAATGGCATTCAGCAGATAGAGTCCATCATCTCATCCAGATTCACACAGACAGGGCTCATTTGAGAGCTCCATGGATAATAGCTGGTGTTTAGTGACAAAACAACTCCTGACCTGACTTTCCTACTACCAATATGGACAAGCTGGTCTTCTCTGTCACATTTTGTAGTGCTATTGAAGACATACCAGCAATTCCCCCACCTGTATCTTGGCGTTAGAACACCAGGTCTGTCTGATGGTGGTGACAGACACTATGATTATATCCAGGTAAATAAAAGCACCCCCCTTTTTTAAAAAACACCAATGTGAAATGCAAATCAAGGTATCAACATACTCAGCAGTCTGGTACCCAGAATACATCCAAGCTTCTGTTAGTTGCCAGGCATCCTTGGCATTCCTTGACTTGTAGATGTGTTACTGCAGTCTCTGCCTCCATCGTCGCATGGGCACCTTCTTCCTGTGTGTCTCTCCCCTTTCTTTATGAGCACACCAGTCATATCGGATCTGCAATGAGTCTATTTCCAAATAAGGTCGCATTCTGAGATACTGGGGCTTAGGACTTCAATATATCTTTTGGGGACACAGTTTCGTTTATAACAGGATAGAAGGACGATTAGTAATGGGTCCCTGCTTTGGATAGCAACCTGTCCTATAGCTTACAGAGATGCAGGCTTAGAAGTTAGACAAACTTGGCTTCAAAGCTCAGCCAAACCAATTTAGTAGCCATGTGACCTTAGCCAAGTTACTTAAGCCACAGTTTCATCTTCCAAAAAATGGGACAAAAATTTGAGAAAAGTAAATAAATCGAAGGCTAGAGACTATGTATAAAGATGATTAACAAAGGGTAGGCACTGGATGAATGCTATTATTTTCTTTCCCAATACCAAGACTTCATTGTCTGATTAATTTATTTACTCACACATTCATTCTTTCAGCGATGGTTTATTGAGCACCTAATATACGTCTAGCACTAAGGTGTCATTCATGTAACAGAGAAAAATGACAGGCATGATCCCTTCCCTCACAGTGATTACATTTATTGAGTGTTAACCATGTAGCAGACACTGTGCTAAATGAGTTATATATTATCTCACTGGTTCCTAAATCAACCTGAGGAAGTAATTGTTCAATTAATGGGGACTCAGATAAATGAAGAAATCTGCCAAGGAACACTCATCTAGTAATTTCTACAGCCCCTTTCCCCACTGCTACACCTAGGATTCTATGTGCTATTGGTCAGACACGTAACAGTCAGCTGAAGACCCAGGATGCAGAAATGAATGAGGGAGAAGAGTGGCTCAATTCTCCTTTGCCAAAACCCTTGACTTTATGCATTGGGTAGCAGTTTATCTGGAAGCAAACTTCCAGGCCATTTTTCTACCCAGTTCTGACTTCTTTTCTCTCCACACACATCTGAGAGCAATTCAAGCAAAGCTTAAATTGTGCCAAATTCTGCTCAGTTTATGTTGAATGGGTGTGGGGAAACCCATTTTCAACCTCTTTAACCATCGTCTCTTGAAATCAGAGTGGCAAAGAATGCAGTCAGTGGCCACATATGGAGACCCATTACAAGACTTTGACTCCCTCAATTCTGTATTATAAAAAACCAGACCCTGTGCATTAGGTGAAAGTGATTCCTTCAGCTTTACAGTTTTCTCCATTGACTGCCAGAGTCTTCTAAAGGCCCAGCGTCACCACCCAAGGACTCATAAGCACAGATAAAAAGCTCTCCAAACAGTTTGTCTTTTCAGAGAAATCCTAGATTAGCAGCTTGCAAGATTACGATAGCTGTGGAGTTGATGTCTGTTTCTGTGTTCTTTCCCTTCATTTTATTGTCTGTGGGTTCATATATTCTCTTGGACACCAGCAGGAATTCTAAAAGCCTTTCTGAATAATATATTTCCTCTTGTTCTTTGGGATAACCTACATCAAAACTCTTATATGTATTGTATCCTGAATTTGCTGAGGTTAAATATGTAAGTTTTACTTGACTCATTTTTTTCCACATATGCTTCTTAATCAAAGTCTATTCGATATTGAAAAGGATGACTTCTTACTGGTGTTGCTTTCAGTGGGGATCAGCTTTCAGAAACTAAGCAGCAGGAAGCCTCTAAAGCAGTGGTTCTTAACTGAGGGCAATTTTTGCCACTCTGCGCCCTCCCCCAGGGGACATTTGGAAATGTCTGGAGATATTTTTGGATGTCATAACTGGTATGTGTGTGTGGGTACTATTGGCATCTATTGGGTAGAGACAAAGGATGCTGCTAAACATTCTATAATCACAGAACACTCTCCCACAAGAAAGAATTAACTGGCCCAAACATCAATAGTACTAATATTGAGAAAACCTGACCTAGAGGAATATTTTTCTCCTAACCTTTAGATATCACCTTGAAAACTGTGTGACCTGTTTTCCAGGCTCAGATCAACTATTTATTAATTATTTTAATACGGTCAAATGGCTCAGTGCTTTTGGAATTTGGCTTGCCCATATGTAAAATGAGGGGAGTGACTTTTGGGAAAGAAATTGGAACAAGTTAAACCACTAATTGTATTTTATGGTCAAAGGAAAAAGAAAAAAATGTTTAATATTTATAGATGTTCATTGAAGAGTTACTCAACATAAGAAAACAGTTCTGTTTAAGTAAATGATAGTTCATCTATTTCATAGAACATTATGGGGATCATACAAAAAAAATTCTCATAACATAGAAAATGCCTTTATTATTAAGAAAAAGAGTAATGGGGTTCAAATGTGTATATGAAGTAGAGCCCAGGGGAATTTGTTACTTCATTTTCTGAGCTACTTCTATCCATGTTTCTCACTGTTGCACTCATCCCTTGTTTATGTATGTGTCTTTATGACCAGACTGTATCTGTGTGAGTGATGGTGAGGTCTTAGTCACCTCTGTATCCCTTATGTTTGTGCATAACTAACTGTGTGCTCTCTCGTGGGACAGATGGGTCCTCCATGCTTTGGTTTCCTCATCTGAAAAAAGCAGGCAAAATTCTGTATATAATAACTCAGAGTTGTTGAGAGCAATAAGTGAGGTGATGCTTGTAAAGATGATCACATACTATACCTGATACATAATAACCATTCACTAAAATTAGTTATTGTTATTACTTTTATCCCAGCCCTGCTAATAACAAGATGTGTAACCTTGGTAAAATAAATTCAGGTCTTGTCTTTTTGTTTGTTTGTTTTCTGTTTTCCCCCTCAGTCAATGAAAATTTGTACTAGATTATTTCAATTCCCCTTCCCAGATTCTAGATTCTTCTATCCTTTGATTCCATGTATTAAAGACTTCAGGAGCCTTGTTGGAGGTCTAATCCTGTGCAGACTTTATAGAGCTGAAAATGGCTCCATTGACTGTGGTCTAATTAGGCTTTGAGGCTGGGAAATTATCAGGAGGAAAGTGGTGGAGACTAGGGCTACCGGGCAGGAATTCCCACCCATTCTCAGAAATTGTTTTCGCTTTTCCATTCCCAAATCCTGAGAAAAGTTGGTCAGGAAATTAGGAAAATTGGCTCCTTGAACCCAGGTGGCTGGTAGTATCAGCTGTCACTTTGTGGAAATGATTCATCATGGAGAACAGAAAATAGTTTGTATCTTGGGATTCGGGAACAGGAAAGTGAAAAGAATGCCTGAGAACAGGTGAGAATTCCTGCTCGGAAACCCTAGTGGCGACTGAGTGGGATAATGTGTTGTTGGGGGAAGAGCACTGGCTTAGGTCTCAGAAAACGGGGAGCTAAATTGGGTATCATGTGGCTCCATATACCATTTCTCCATGGCAGTGTCCACCTTTCCCACCAGTAATATGAAAAAAAAAAAAAAAAAAAAAAAAAAAAAATAGACAGCAAATTCAAGGATTCTCCCAGCTCCCACCTTGTATGATTTTTGCTTATTCATGTCCTGCTAGGCATGCAATTCTGAATTTATTCTTCTGTGCAGCAGTTGTTCCCCATCCTATCATGTGGCTTCCTTCCTCCTTCAATCTTTCAATGGCTCTAGGTTTTGAAGACAAATGGTGTTGCATTCTCATTTAGATGCTAGCTTATTAGCCACTCTTGTATGCTGGCTAGAAATCCTAGAATAATACAAGGTATCTGTCTGAATGTCTTAGGGTACTGCCTACGTCAGAATAACCATAATGGGACTAATGAGGCTCATGGGACTAACCGTAGGTTAAGGAAAAACCATCTGGTACTGAGAAACCAAAGGCAGTGGGAAAATCCTTCACAGGAACCAGAGAGGTAGGAGAAATAATAGATCAGAAGTCACCTGCAATTAATAATAATGAATAAATCATTAAATCTTAGACTTATCCAGTCTTGCTCCAGAATGAACAATAGGTAAATGAAGGCAAATTTAGACTCGGTGTTTGAATCAAATTTATCACAACTGTAATCTATCGAACAATGAAACTAGCTACCGCTCAAGGTAGGGAGCCTCTAGCTGGAGAGTGGAAACTTTTAACGCTGGGGAAGATTCTTGCTTCTGATGAGAGTAAAGATTTCATAATCTCCAAATTCTTTTTAGCTCTGAAACAGTGGTTCTGCTCATGAATGGAGCAATGCTCAGAGAGGGTAGATACCATGGAGCAGTTTTCATACGAGGTCGGAAAATTAACTTCACAAACTTGTGGCAACGATGTTGCTAACCTTTTTTGACATCAGAGGGATTATTCGTTATGAATTTGTACCAACTGGACAAACATTAACCAATTTACTACTTGGAAGTGCTGAAAAGGCTGCCTGAAAAAGTTACACAACCTGAACTTTTCACCAACAATTCATGGCTCTTGAATCACGACAATGCACCAGCTCACACGGCACCATCTGTGAGGGAGTTTTTAGTCAGTAAACAAATAACTGTATTGGAACACCCTCCCTACTCACCTGATCTGGCCCCAATTACTTCTTTCTTTACCCAAAGCTAAAGGAAATAATGAAAGGACGACATTTTGATGACATTCAGGATATCAAGTGTAATATGATGACAGCTCTGATGGCCCTTCCAGAAAAAGTTCCAAATTGCTTTGAAAGGTGGACTAGGTAGGTGCTGGCATCAGTGCATAGCTTCCCAAGGAGAGTACTTTGAAGGTGACCGTAGTGATATTCAACAATGAGGTATGTAGCACTTTTTCTAGGATGAGTTCACAAACTTAATTATCTGACTTTCCTATAAGGTGCCAGGCACTATGCTAGAAGCCTTGACATTCTCACCATAGTCCTAAAACGAGGGTCTTAGCAATTCCATTTTGCAGAGAAGGAAATTGTAGCTCAGACAGGGAAACTAAGTGTTTTTCCCAAGCTTGTAAGGGTTGCAATAGAGTTTGGCTTTATGTCTGGTGAAGAATCCTTAAGCAGCCAGAAATCAGCTGGTTCTCATTGTTTCAACTGCACTGGTTTGGGTTCCTGGACTCCTCCATAGAGGTCCCGATGAAAGGGCAGATTGTTAGCTGCTTTGCACATAGAAAGGGGAAGGAGGAAGAACCAATGACTCTACTGCTTGACAAAGAGGAGGAAGGAGGATATCTGTGGGGACATGTCTGGTAGCTCCTGCCACCTGCAGCCAGTCATTTCATACTCCAGAAACTGCACTGCAGGCCCCATGCCAGCTTGTCAGTGGAGAAACTGGCAAGCAGAGAACCCACTCAGAGGCTGTCAGACACAAGAGCCTGCCCACAGGTTACACTGTGAAAGGGGGACCTAGGAGCCGAGAGCCATGGCCGATCTCAGCTGTCAGCAGGAGGAAAAGGAAAAGGAAGGCAGGACTGAAATGTACTATGTGTCTTCTTTGTTCTAAGCACTGTATTGTGCTCAGAACTTCAAAAATATTTCCTTTTTTAAATTCCCCTCCACAGTCCTATTAAGTAGGTATTATTTTTTTTTTTCATTCTCCCAGATGAAGATGTTAAGACTAAAACAGTTTAAATAAATTGTCTTACATTATTCAGTAGGCCTTGGATATTAAGCCAAATTTTGTCTGACTCAAAATTCCACATTTTCTAACAAATTATCGTTTTCCAAATTCTATTCACTACTGTTCCCTTTCGTGTTTCACCATGTTTGCATAGCACTTATACTTTTATTTCACATTTCTCTGTAAATCAACTACCCTCCTTCTTAAATTTTACTTACATCTGAATGTATTTTATAAGGAAGCTATATAATGCCATCAAAAATGGAAAGCAATTTTGCTTGTTATAAACGATGGTGTTCACAAAAATAAACAAATGAAAGCAAAAGAGTGCTATTAAATTCTTGCAATAGTATCTTATGTCTGGAAAGCTCTGTGCCTAAGGTATACTTTCTTTGTGAAAAATGAAGATTAGTATATTGTTAGAGAGGTGCCAAAGATATCGATCCCCAAAATGCTGTTTTTCTCTTTGGTATAATCCAATGGATTAAAAGAGAATTGAAATTCATATTACGTGTTTCAAGGCTATTTAATGGCCTTTCTCTAACCCACCCCCACCATCTTCAGGACTGTCAGTATCCCACACTTTGGGAAGCTCATCATGATAGTGGTGATATTATTAGCTTGTGTTCTGTTATCAAACAAGTGCTCACTTTGAATACCATCTCCTCAGGTGAAATGAGACAGATTGCTAGCTAGGAAGGGAAGAGAAGGATGCAGAAAATAAATGGATTTGGATTGCTGCGGTGACCTCCTACATTGTTTCCCTACCGCAAGTCTTCCATCCAATGTATAATAATTAAAGATCATGACAATTTTCTAGTAAGAAACATGAAATGGTTTCTCGTTGCAGATAAAAGCAATTCTCAGTTCCTTAGCTTAGAATTTAAGGTCTTGCAAAATTCTGTTACACCCCACCACCAACATTATACTTAAGCCAAAGTGAGCCAATATGAACCACTAAGTGTTTCTCTTATATGTCCGCAAAATGTTCTGCCTCCATACTATTGCTAATCTGTTATTATGTTTAGAGAACCTCTCCCTACTCCCTTAGCCTATCTATGTGTGTAATGGTGTTGGACAGAAAGATACAAGCCTGGAAAGATAAGAATAAGAGAAGTTTAGTATGCGAAGGTCTGAAAGACGTCTGTTGGATTTGGCAATATCAAAGTTCTGAGAAACTATTGCTGGAATTGTTTCTGTTGCATGTTGGGGATATCGGTGGATTAAGACGTAAATGGCAATTGAGTAACTGGAGATAGCAAGAACACATGGTTGACTGAGATGAAAGACGAAAAATGAAGTGTTAGATGGAGGAACACAGGAGAGCTTGCAGCATGTTTTTAGGTTTCAGTTTGGCTCCCTTTTGGAGAAGGCAAAATGTTCAAGAGGAAGATGCTAAGATCTCAATTTAAAGACCATGGGAGGGCACAGAATCAAGAGGAAATGTGAAGGGCTTGGTTTTGTGCATAAGGAAGGACACTTGGAGAAGCTCACAGGAAAGTGATGACTTTCTATAAATGGAGTGGAATTAACCAAATGAATTTATAACACACATTTACCACTAAGTAGCTGGAGAGTCAAGATCTCTCTGGATTTTTGCCATTCAATATATAACATTAGGAGAGTCCGCCTGCTAATACTTATGTGAGCTCGCAGAATATTTCAGGGTGAAGGAAGTCCTGTCCTCTACATAAAGCTCGGATCCACGTCACAGAGAGGAGTGTCTACTCTCTTAACTTTAGCGGAAGGAGAATAATTTCTACAGGAAATAGAAAATTCCATTTTCAGAAAGCCTTAAGTATCTGGATGTCCTCTTCTAAATAGAAGCAGTGTGTGTGTACCATGTTTCCCTGAAAATAAGACCTAGCCGGACAATCAGCTCTAATGCGTCTTTTGGAGCAAAAATTAATATAAGACCGGGTCTTATATTATAGTAAAATAAGGCTGGGTATTGTATTAATTTTTGTACCAAAAGATGCATTAGAATTGATTGTCTGTCTAGGTCTTATTTTGGGGGAAACAGGGTATCTCTCTGCCAGATGGTGCCAGTTTTGCCCTTAAAAATCCCTCAGGACTTGAATTCCTCTTCAAATAAATGTATAGTGATGGGCTTTTTTCCCATAAACCAAAATGTAGGTTATTCAACCATTTTTTAAACATACAAATTGATTTCAAAATCATTAATTGTCTCAGCAATTCTGTTTTGGATGTACCAATATCTGTTTACATCGTAATGTCCAAAAATAAAAATCTCATCCCAGATATGGTTTGATCAGGGAAAAGTAGTGAAGAATTCATGCTAGACACTAGGTTTCATTAAGTCCAGCCAAGTTGCTGATTAAGATTTATGGAGTACTTATTACATGCAGGCAATTTCTTAAGAGTTTTAATACATCATCTTATTTAATCTTTTCAATAACCCTATGAGGTAAAAACTATTAATATTCCATTTTACAAATTAACAATGGGAAGCCAAGATGGGCTAAGTAATTTTCCCAATGTCACTTAGCTAGCGAGTGGCTGAGTTGGGACTTGAACTCAAGTGAAGTTTGCTTGACTTCACTACATTCTGGTCTCCTCATGTGTTGATGCATTTTTATTCACTTCCCTTCCATCCTGGACCTGTGCAGGCAAGTTATTTGAACCAACTGTTAAGCAAAGAATGTGGCATACAGAGGCTCTTGTTAAATGTGGATCAAATCCCTGTAGGATAGATATTACTAGCTCCCACTTTGCAGATGAGAAAACTGAGGCTCATATTAACAACAAATATTTACTAAGAGCCTTCTAAGTACCAGATACAGCACTGTTGCCAAGAGTGTGATAAAAGTAAGCAGAGTTGTATGGAAAGAAAGAGTCCTATCTCTAGACTCAGAAGTCAACACTATTTCCATAACACCACAGCTTTTTCATGTCACAAAATTGCTCAGAATCAGTCTATAACATTGGAGTTTGCCCCCTTTGTCAAAAAAAAAACAAAAAAAAAAACACCCATTCAGAAAAGTGAGTATGTCCTTAGAGAGAAAGAAGGGGCCCTGGTAAGGGAAACACAATAATGCATATGTCAAGGAGAGGCTTTCTTTACCTTCTCCCCACAAATCTATTTTTTTTTTATTAATGCCCTCTCCCCACCAGCAAATGTAGCATTCTTTTAAATATGCACTGAAGGTGTAAATCAGAGCAAAGACCATATTTCATGCCAAGAGGCTTGTATATCCATCAGGTATTTATGGTGCTGCTGTTAGCCAGCTCTTCCATCTGGGATGTCTTTAGCCATCTTTCATCTGGTACACCTATTAGAGGAACTCCAGAGCCATCCATAACAAAGGGGCTCATCTGTTAGAACTCCTTTGGCAGGAGGGGAAAATCCAAAGGTTTCCCATAAAGCCTGTGTTTCACATTGCGTTTAAAGCAATTGTTTGATATGATAATGTCTTTAGGAAGAAAACTTGGCCTTGCCTCTGAAGGATAATAGAAGACAATTATTTTATTCTGTTGTGCTGTCTAATGAGGAAACATCTATTAAAAGCACAAGGGCTTGTCTAATCTACAAATTATGAAAAAAGGGATTGCAGATCCTCTCTGTACCCCACCCCCCAACTCCCAACAAAACTAAAAGCTTTGGCCAAAAAAAAAAAAAAGCTTTTTATCCTTTCTAAATTAGGTAGTGAATACCTGCTATAACCTAAAGCCAGTTTTAAAAAAAAACACAGAAGAGGAAAGATTTAATGGACTCTCCCGTTAAATATGATCAAATATTCCTGGAACTAAGTTGTTTCCCAAATACTTTCCAGTTTCAATCTGTTCAAGTGAAGGTGAAATCTAAAATCTAAACATGGGTTTGTTTGTTTTTTAAAAAAAAACAACAACCAGCAACAATCATTTTGAAAGAGATGAATGCATTGCTGGGGGGGAAGAAAGCAACTTTAATTATCACTTTGAATACCACAATGCTATCTCATTTATCCCTCAACATAATGCCTCATTATTAAAATAATATGTGGGGAGTTTATATCCAAAAAAGCCAGGAGACAAATTCACTACTAAAATGTTCCAGAATGTCTCAGAAAGAAATAAAACTACCAGAACTTTCATCCTATTCCAAACATAGACACAATATCCATGAGGAACTGTAATTCATTTTGACATGACAACTCGGATGGTTCCAAATACTGTCATGGTGGAACCACTCTGACTGCTCCCATCCTCAGCCTGGGTGCAGGGACTCAGGCCTGCAAGTGTCTCTTATCAATTAGACGTTCAGAACACAGAAGGGCTAGCTACATGCATGGGGGTGAGGAAGCTGCACGGCTTTATACCTTATTAATTGGACATCGCTATTTAAATTCTTGAAGACTCCAAATGGTTTTGGCATGCAGTCAGAACCATAAAATAAATGGACTCAAGAAGTGGAAAGGAATACTTTGAGCTAGGCTACTTCCTGTTCCTCCCTAGAATCCTACACTGTATCTGGTACCAGAATTTCAAGCTCAAATCTCAACTGCATACTCAGCCAGCCTTTAGATGCTGTTGCAACGGTAATCGCGACTTTTCTTCCTCTACTTTAGTTCTGGCCTCTTCAAGAGGTGGTGGCATGAATAAATAAGCACCTTTATTTTTAATAGGCCACCAGGTATGCATATGCCAAAACAATCTGCCCAGCAAAATAAAACCTCATTTCCTTTTTTTTCCTTTCCTTTTTTTTTTTTTTTTTTTTGTGTGTGGCTAGTATTTTGTCAGGCATTAGTGCCCCCTCTGCCTTTTATACCAGTCTTTCTGTGTGAATCACCCTGAAAAGAGTTATCTCTGGCCTGGGATATGTTCTGCTTCTGAGAGAGAAGGTGGTAGGAAAGATCAGCATAAGTTTCTTTCTGTTTTTGCTTTCTTGGGAATGAAGGCAGTGTTCTGAGACCAGATGGCTTTATTCCATGACAAGGAGCAGAGTCAGACAACAAAGCAGATGCCTTTGTCACAGCATCACCCCCATCACCATCCCTCCTCACACTCATCTAGCAGATTACCTTTCATGCCTGGTCCACGAGTGGTGGGCCAAGGGAAATCTGGAGGGTAAACTTTGTGGAGCCATATTATGGATTGATGGCATGCTGGAGGGTGAAGAGATAATTTGACTAGAACTGGAAAAAGGGGTAAGAACACTGCTCTACTAAGTCCAGGTCGGAGTTCCTCAGTAGAGGCTCTGCCGAGGGGCATTAAGGGAGGGGAGAAAGCAGCACCCTTTTTTTTACACACTCGGTGCCCGATGGTCTGTTAAGAGTGTCACAGACGTTATCACATTTAAACCTTATAACAGCACTTTCAGGGAGGTATGATAGCCCCCGTTTTATAGATGAGGAAACTGAGGCTTAGAGATTTTAAATGACATCCTCAAGGTGCAGGTTGTGGACTTAAAGGTTGAAAAGTGTGTCTATATATCCCCAAAATCCTGGTAGTTACTGCCGAAGGCTCTTTATGCCACTTCATGTGGACGGCAGCGCACTGCCCCCCGCCCGCCCTCCTCACCCCACTCTGGTGTTTGTCTGCAGTGCCTCACATTGGGGTCCCTTTGGTGTCTTAGAGCTTATCCTGCACCTCTGTTCATGATTTTGGTCTTGGTAACCAGTATTTCTTCTCCTCCAAATAAAACCTAATGTTGGCTCCAACACTCTACTTCCCTGCACTTGTGTTGGCACGCTGGGAGGAAGCACGAGCAAGCCCAGGCCACAGGCAGAAAAGTGCTTCACAGAGTTTCCAACCTCCCTCTATGTTCTTTTATTAATTTAAGGTACAATTTAGTGTTAAGAGCATGGGCTCCGTGTTTGCTCAGAACTTGGTTGCATTCCTGGCATCACTTCTCATCAGGTGGGTCACCTTGAGAAAGTTTCTGTGTCCAATATCCTCAGGATTCTCATCTATTAAATGGGGATAGGACTGCATTCCTTACAGATTCATCGTTCAGGTTATGAGAGATCGTGTATAAAGGTATTAAGCATAGTGTGGAGTGCTTAGTGAGTACTTCATAAACGGAAGCTGTTATTTAGGATAGATGTTTGAAATTAAATGGTCTCCATATTTATTTTAGAGTTGATAAATGATGAGAACGTCCCAAAGAAGGAACGAGACAGTACTCTTGGAGAATACTGAGTTGCCTTCCCCTACGATGCCGAAGTCCCTTTCCTACCCCTTGGTGGAAATATTCCTTACACTGCATTTTTTCATGTTTTGCAAGGGCCAATCAATACAATTGAATTAATGATTAATTTATTGTGTTCCTCAGTAAAAGCTCCACATCGACTTCTTAAAATGGAATCTTATTGCATTTTAGACAAACAAAACTAATTGGCAGCGATCATTTAAAGGGGAAGCACAAAGTGTTCTAAACACACATACACAATCAAAACCAATAATGAAAATGAAGCCTTGTACTATTTTAAGAATTTAAAAGTGAAGGACTGCGTTAGAGTGTGACAGTGTTTTATGAGTGGCTGAGCTGCAGATAAAGATCATCTGGGCCAGTGACGCTCCTTTGTGTACTGACGTTATTCATGACCTTTACATCTTGTCCCCTCTATGAGGAGAGGGATTTTTCCAGCTGCTGGGAATAGTTGTGTTCCTCTTTGACTGATGGTTTCTTTTCATCTCATAGACTGTAATCAACAAGGCCTCCATCCTTCCATTCCCTCATAGAAGACCCAGAGACAAATCTGTGTCCTATCCATATCCTGGGATGGCGTTTTTGTTTTTGTTTTTTTGTTTTGTTTTGTTTTTAAGTTATGCTTGCTGTGTATGTTTCATTTCTGGATCTGTGCTTTGGTTTCTACCATTGTTTACCTTTGTTTCATCTTTCCCACCAAATCTTAAAATGGAAATCTCACTCAATGTCCATGTACCTTGCTAAGTTGCCTATAAGTATATTTGGAACAAGATAAAGGATATATAAACTGATACATAAGCAAATACAGAAATTAGAAAAGAAAAAAGGCTAATTTCCTTTTCTCCTGTGCCATAAACCAGATTGTAGTCGGTGACTTATAGCAGTATTTGCTGATGAGAACAAAATGGATTCTGTCAGCAGCTACCCCAACCCAGTGGTTGGTTCTACCTGCTCAGTGGTGAGCGCTCTCTTTCTGAGAGTCTGAGAGGGCTGGTGGTCCTCCCCCCTGAAGCTGTGGGAGGGGATTCAGGGAGGGACCTGGGAGGGCTCACGTGGCCACAGGGTGTCAGTGTTGCTGCACTGGAGCAAGGCCTCTGGAACTCGTCTTTGGCAGCAGAAAATGCTTCCTGCTTTCCTCAACAACAAAATTCTTAGGTGAACCAGGATGAAATAGCATTCATTTGATTTTTATTTTCTTTTTTGCACTCCAAAGAGAAGAGATAAGAACTCTCTTTGATATAGATGTTCCCAGCTGCTGTGAGGGTTAACTTTAAGGCAATGGAGGAATCAATGATTTTTAAAATTAGTTTTCTTCACCGGGAAACTGTCTTGATGGAATTGTCTATCTAGCACCACACCGACAGAGCCTGCTGAGACAGCCAAGGGCCTTGGCCAAACCCTGGGCTTTGGAGCCTGACAGACTTGGGTTTGCATCTGGGTACTCTTACCTCCACCACCTACTCTTATTAGCTGTGTGGCCACAAACAACTTGAAACTTTCTGTGTCTCAGTTTCCTTGACTCCAAAATGCAACTTATAATAATCTATTTCAGCGGAATGTTGTGAGAATTAAATTGGGTTACGCATATAGAACAGAAGCTCATAATAGGTGCTCAGTAAATGAGGATATTATTGATAAAATGTGAGCTGGGGGTAGTTATTTGGTAATTCAAAATATATCTTGCACATTCTTTCAGTGTCCACAGAAACTAGGCAACTCAGCAGCGTGTGTGTGTGTGTGTGTGTGTGTGTGTGAAAGAGAGAGAGAGAGAGAGAGAGAGAGAGAGAGAGAGAGAGAGAGAGGTAGTGGGATGAACTAGTGTGCTTGTGAGAGACACTCTCAGGTGACATGCACAGGAAGCACGGTGCTTCTAATATAGCACATGAGACAGTTTCTGAATCTGTATCCTAACATCTCTTTTCCTGCCTGACAGTTCTATAACTGTCGTATAGTGATAGTTAGCATTCTGAGATGCTCACTCGTGACAAATGGCACAACACAGACCAAGGAGCAGCCTCTCCTTAGGATCAGAGATCGCCAACCCTTTGCTCTAGCATTGTTTGCACCAACTGTCTGACATTCTCAGGCTGGAGATGGCCTAGTCAAAGGGACATGGGCTTTGGAGAAAATGTAGGTAGGAATTCCAGCTCCCAGACTTACTAGCTCTGTGATCTTGGTAATCATTTACCCCTTCAGAGTTTCACTTTTCATCATTTGTCAAAATGGGGGTAATAACACTTAATTATGAATGGTTTTAATTAAAGATTAGATAAGACAGTACAAGTGAAAGCATGGAAGACAAAGAAAACTGAAGTCCCTGGTAATTCTGTCCTGGCCCCTTAGACATACGCTATCAGGACTGCCCCATCTGAGGCAGAAAGTTACTTCCCTAGATCTGTGGGATCTCTTGGAACCATCTTGCTCCAGAGATATGTAGAGGGGGAGAAACACAAGTTCTGTTTTAAACATATTAAATTGGAGGTGTCTTTTAGATAGGTAGGTGGAGATGTTTACTGGACAGTTGGATATATAGGTATACAGTTTTGGAAGAACTCTGGGTGGAGATTTGGAAGTCTCCTGAATTGGTGAAATTGCAGTTAAATGAATAACTTTCTTCCTGGTCATCCCGGTCCCACTGCCCTCCTTCAACTCAATTTAATACGGGCTAATTGGTAGACCTTATTTTCTTTCAAAGAGCCTTAGGATAGATGGAGATACTACTGTCTTTCCACTTAGCTCAAGCATTCTTTCTGGGAACCCTTATATTACTTCCCAGGTATCACTGAATATGAAATCCACCTGGAACTATGAAATTCTGTGCCCTGAGCCATGGCTTCCTGCCTCACCAAATTCACAGGTTTGAGACTGAATATTCTCTAGGTGGACCTAGGAGATGTATTCTTATAGAACCTTAGAGGAGTGCTGACAGACGATGAATAACGATGTCCTGTTTTTCAGAATTAAAAACTGAGGCCCAGAGCATCTAAGCAATTCTTCCCATCACTGTAGAGCTCAGAGCCACACATCAAGCTGCCTCCTTATTTATAAGGCAATGGGTTATGAACCAGATGGTAGTACAAATACTTAAGAGGCTAAGGACTGAAACCCCGCTCTTCTCCCAAGTCAGCTGTTCTAAGACTTTAAGGGAAACTCTTCACACACACAGAGTCCTTAATTACTATGGGTCATTGTGACACAGGCTATGATTTGTCACAGGATAAAAACAACAACAACAACAACAACAAAAACTGAACAAAAATCTGGTTTTCAAATATAGTGATGAACCAATGAAATATAGTTTTCCTAAAGGTAAGAATCAAATGGATTAAAAATATGGTGGGCATCCTATATGCTCTTCCAGTCTTGGCCAATATTTCCCAGTGTGATTATGGAATATGAATCCTTTGGGATGCTTAGTTAGGAAAAGAAAAAAGAAAAAAATTTTTGGAAAAAGCAGAATGTGGATTCTCTCTTAAACATTCACAATGGAAATTAGCATATTTAAAGCTCTAGTTCTAAATAAATATGCTCAAAGTTTGTACTTAGTTCAACTCCATATTTCCAAATCATTACTGACCTTGGGATGTAAAATATCTGTTAACATCTCATAGAATAAGTGTTTGATGAATTATCTTACTTTGAATTTCTGACATGAATACTATTCTGGTACTTTACTGGTTTTCGTCTTTAATCTTTACAACCAGCCAGTAAAACAGACATGGGTTAAAATCATTTTATGATAAGGAAATTAGGGCTCAGAAAGGTAAAGGAATTTTCCCAGGCTCACATAGTCAATATGCCCTGCTTTTCACTTTACGTTTATAATTTTTCACACATCTGCCGTATGTTCATTCATAATGTTCTCAATGGCTGCAATTGGATTCTCACCATTCATGGCTGAGATATCGTCCTTCTCTCTTAAGATATAGGTCAGGAATCATCTCAGTTGTTCTAAGTGTTTCTCTCCCATGCTCCCATATGATTCTCTTTACCTTTATCTTAAAATTGCCCACTTTATTTCAAAAGTGTCTATTTATATACCTCCTCTTCCCAATAACTTATAAGCTCCTTAAGAGCAGCTGCTATGTATTCATTCTTCTTGGTCCACATATTCACAAGCTCAGTGCTTATCTTACAGTATTTCCTAGTTATTAAAACTCTTGGCCTAGAGGTTCAGTGTCTCTCTGTTGCACTGAATTGAACTGAATTGAACTGAGGCCAGTTTTCTCCATCTTCAAAGCCTCAAGCATTTCCCATTATACCTCACTGTCTCCCATTCAAGCTGTAAAAGTTCTATTACGTTTTGGTCCAAATAAACAATGGGCTTATTTTTGCTCCCATGGTAATGGAGAATTATAGGGAGCAAATTTGGGAGGAGAATAGACAGACACCTGAACTCAAATTTATGTTACATTAAATATTACATTAGCAATCTATATATAAATCCCTTACTACAGGGCCAGGAACAAGGAAAGCTCTCAGTAAGTATTAGCTATTATTTAAACTATTACAATTTCAGAGAATGGGTTCAGTCACTGTCAATAATACTTTTGTTTCATGCCTGGAGTTAAAGATTAGAGGGTAAAGGGGGTCAAATACAAGGTGACAGAAGGAGACTAGACTTTAGGTGGTGAGCGCACAATAGAATACACAGATGTTGTATTATAAAGTTGTGCACCTGAAATTGATATAATCTTATTATATCAATGTTACCCCAATCAATTTATTTCAAAAGATTAGATTCCAGCCTTTTTTTGTTGGTGAATACCTTGGCTGGGTAAATCCAACCTGAAAGTTAAGATTCTAGTGCTCAGCAAATAGGTAAGTCAGAAACCACTGGTGGGGCATTCTGGCATGAACAGGCTTATTTTCTCTGCGTGGGCTACTGACCCACACTGGACACTGTAGTTTGTAATGGGAGGGTTATTAGGACTCAGAAGATTCTACCTGGAAGTTAAGCTAAATTTCCTTCTCTCCCTACCTTGCCACCCATGTCCAGCACAATCTATTCACGAGGAGAACAGGAGTCTGAAGCATAAGCTTGCCCAAATTTTTTGCATCTTTGCTATTATAATTCTTTAAGAATAAATGTATAGGATTTTACTGTTTTGTGCTTTGATGCATCCCTTTTCCTTGTATTGAAGGCTTTGAGGCCTGCTTTTTTTCTCCCTCTGCTCCTCTCTCTCCATATCTGACACTAAATCCTGAGGTTATTATTCATAAATAGGTCCCAAGTTCACTCTCTGGCATGTTCACAACCTCACACTCTGTGAGAAATTGGAAGAGGCTCTTGACTTGTCTTCCTGTCCCTGATGTTGTTAAAATAAATCATGCCGATTCCATGCCTCAAAATCTCCCATGAGAAATCAGAACTATTCAACTTGACAAGCAAAATTCTTTATACTCTCTCCCAAACATTTCTATAACCAGATCTCTTATCACTTACCTCCTTCTCCCTGTCCAGGTACCCAGGCGCACATCGAATTTCTTACCATTTCCCATTCTGTGCTTCTGCACATTCCCACTGCAAGGAATTCTCCTCTATCTGTTTGGAATTTCCCACTCTTCCCTCAAACATCCCCTCTTCTGTGCAGCCTCTCTTTCTCCTCAAAGGCAGCATACCTAACTGTTCCTCTGGGCTTCTACTGCACATAGAGTCCTCTCTTTTCTTTAACTGGTGATAATATGAAGGACCTTCTGTTGGAGGAAAAGAGGGGTCAAAATATCTACTTGTCATATGACACTCTCTGTCCTCCTGTGTGGCTGGAATGTAAAATGTGGGCTGGGTAGACCTTTTGCTAGGGAGTTCCAAAGACTGACAGGGCCAAATGGGACCAGCTGGGTACCCTGACGATGTGAAAAAGGAGAAACTAGTTACTCGGGATTGATTCTGGGCTCAGTCTTAGAGTTCTCCTGTCAAGTTTGCTTTAGTTCACTTATTCCACTTGGGATCTATTCCAGCTCTCTAGAGTAGGCAGGGATTCAGATGAAAACCATGGCAGAGAATAACCAGGGTGCATATGGTTGGCATCTTTTATGCTGTATTTTCTCAGGAGCTTTAAGTGACTGAGCAGGGATTTGGGATCCTGGCTCTATCACAACCACACATTACAACACCCAGCATGTTGAACAATATTTGTTTCTGTGTCTTTCTTTCCTGTTAGACTATGAGCTCTTTGTATCCAGGATCTGGAGCATATTGGCCCTTGTTCCAGTCCTGTGCTGGGCCTTGTAGCTTTCTCAGCAAACCAGAGCAGAGCTAGAGTGATGGCTTACTGTGTGGACTTTGGAGATAGCTTAGGTTCAAATCTCACTTGTAGCATTGAATGGGATGTACATCACGCAGGTTATGTAAGCTTTCTGTGCCTCAGTCTCTTCACACATTTAGTGAGAATAACAATAGCCTCTCCTACGTTATTGTTGCAATGATCCAGTGAGCTAATGTGCATGGAAAATTTGTGCCTGTCACATAGCAGGTATTGAATAGATACTAGTTATACATAATTTTTGTTCTCCTAGGGCATAGTAGTATCTTATCAGCATATAGTAGGCATTTCATAAGTGTAAACAAATAGTAAAGCATTGCATGGGAAGTTCTTCAAGGCACTGCGCAAATTGGCTTGATGCAAGGTGGCATTCTATTAAGATAAAGAGCGGTGGTTGGGAGTCAGAATGAGTTTGAATGATTGCTCTGCTTTTGTTAACATGGACAAGTCATGTAATGTCTCAGTATCAATAATATCTTATTTAATCCCAGAGGTATGTGTTATTTTCACCTTCTATTTTATTTTACTTGTGTCCCTGAGTAGTGCCTGACACCCTGTTCTCCAGTCAGAGAGCCACTTCCTTATGAACTGAAGGTTTGTGACAGGGATGATAAAGCAGGGAGCAGAAGTAAGCCAATGAAAATTCCCAATGACCGTGAGCTCTGAGAGCTCCTGAATACTACCGTCTAAGTGGATACACTTTGTGTATTATGACCCATTATTTTTTTAATTTGGTCATTGGTTTTATGAAAATAGAAAACAGGAAAGGCTTATGTATCTTACTTTTCTTTGCCATTTCAGGTATTTCGGGCACCATTTAGCAAAGTTGTTAATTTCAATATATTTTGAGAAAAGGCCTTTTGATTTAGTTAATACATCTGAATTTTGAGAAATAAAAGAATAAATGTAATTATTTTAATTTCATCCATATCCAGAAATTTTAACAATCGGAAGTAGAGAATCTGGGATCTATTTTGGTGAAGAGATGAAACAATTAAGACTAATTGGGGCCTGCAGGTGGGGGCAGGCAGTGGTTTGGCATTAAGGCATTAAGGTTTATTGAGTGCTTATTTTATGCCTGGTCTTTTCATTATCTGTCATCCTAATGACCACCCTGTTAGGCATTGTTAGGCCCATTTTATAGATTAGGAAACTGGCACAAAATCACAGATCTGAAGAGTAGCACTTCCAGAATTTGAAACCCAATTCATGCTTTTTAGAGTATATGTGGGGACAGAGCCAGGAGTGCAGTTTCCAGGCTCTTAGCCTCACATGGAAAGGTGCTGGCTCAGGTAGTAAATGGCCATCAACTGTGATTGGATGGCCATCAGCTGTGGCTAGTTGGCTGTCAGGTGTAACCAGTGAGCCATTGGCCACTAATATAACTGCTGTGGCTGCACTGGAGAGTAGAATCGAGGAGAGTTGGTCGGTTGGCAGAAAAGCGGACAATAGGTCTCATGTCGTGTGAATCCAGCCTCCAGTGAGACTATAGTGGTATGACTCCCCTACCTATGGCTCCGTGGGTATTCCTTTTTGGCCTAGCCATATCCTGTGTTCTTATGTGGGGAGTGGGAGCTGAGACCCCGCCTGTCACCCTGCATGACAGTATACCACACTGGTTTATGAAGCAGCAACAATGACTCCCAGACATGGCCTGGCACATAGGAGGGGTTCAATAAACATTTCTGGCATGACGGATGGATGGATGGATGGATGGATGGATGGATGGATGGATACCCTCTGCAAATTCCCAGCAAGTAAAATGTGTTAAAAGTCACAGGAAGTGAGATGAGGGTTAGGGAGGCAGAAAGCAGTTCAGCCTGTAGGTTAAGTGCCACGTGACTGAGAGGAAGACAGTACCAAGTTCAGTAAGTACAGAATGAACCCACAGACATCTGTAAAAAAAGGAACAAGCGTTTCAGACACCTCCCCTCCAGCCCCATTTGCTGAGTTGACAAGTTAATTACTCAGCTATCAGGAGATAACTTGGTAGCGGTAACATGTGTAACTATGTAATTATCAGGGGTTCCAGTAGTCGCTGTGTAATTATCAAGTAGTTTTCATGAAACAACATGTGTTTGCTTGTAAATACACAATTAAGCAATGTCGCCACCATTAACTATAAAACAAAACCAGCATCTGGCACTTAAGGTACCAGCTGTGGGTCCCTACAATTTAACTTGTCTTTAAATAGGACTAACTTTTAAAAAGGCTCCAAGTCACAGAAACTCACAGAAGCACATTTGGTACCACCATTCGATTTCTTTTGCCTGAAATGACACTTTTCTATTTTCCTTTCATACCTTTAGAAATCTACCCTATTCTTTAAGGTCAAGATCAAATGCTCACTCTTTTCTTTGTATTTTGCAGATTTCTTTAAACAAGATGGAATTTTCACCTTCCTAAAGTCCCTAATGTTCTTTGCAGCTCTTATGACTTTTAATATATTCTATCTAGCTGGGAATGGTGGCCATATCCATCCATTAATCATGCCACAAATATACATTTGTCCCCTATTATGTGGCAGGCCCTAGGTTAGGTAACGGGAATACAGTCATTGACAAAATGGATATGGCCTCTGCCACCAAAATTTACAGTATAGGAGGAAAGACATGTATATACAAATAATTGCCAGTGTGATAAATCTTGGAAAAAATGAAGTGAAATCTAGTGCTATGGGTGTTAATTCTCATTTAGTTTAAGTTACTTGAGGGTGGTGGTCCTACGTTCTTTTTCTTCATTTATTTCATAGTTATTTATTTAGAACATACCTTGTGTTTTTTGGTGTGTTGCGTGCAAAGGATTTTACAATACACAAGACAGACATAATTCATGCTTATACTCTACACTCCCAAGTTATCTAGCTCAGACCTGGAGCATATCAAGTACTCAGTATATATGTGTTACTGCCAATGATATTAGATAACAGCCCTAATATAAAATAATTATCATCCTTACCTTTATATTGTCCAGGAGAATCTGATGACATATATCAATATTATTATAGATAAAAATTAATATAGAGTATAGATATTATTACTGGTCATATAATATATTGACCAGAAGTAAAATCTTAGATTTATAATTTGATAATATATTTTCTTAAAATTCTCTGCTTATTATAAAAGTCAAGGAAACTTGGAAAATCCACAAAAATACAAAATAATCACACAAAGTTCTCTCATTCAGAGGGGCCTATTAAGATTTACTTCTTCCCTGATATTTTTAACTCATTTTTTCCAACAATGAAAATTTTATGTCCTGCTTTTTTCCACTTAGTATTAGAACATAAGAATTTCTGTATATTATTAAAAAATCATTTCAATTTTTTTTTAAATTAAAGTTTATTGGGGTGACAATTGTTAGTAAAGTTACATAGATTCAGTGTACAATTCTGTAATACATCATATATATATCATTTCAATTTTTAATGACTATTTTGTGTTCTATCATAGATGTACGATAGTTCTTAACATTTTCTTAATGCCTGAATATATCATTCATTCATTCATTCATTCAACCTGTATGTATTTAGTGACTACTTTTTTTAGCTCTGTTCTGGGCATTGGAAATATATTAAAAGTAAAAACTGAGAAGAACCCATAAGGAGTTTATATTCTGGAAGATAGGTAATTAAAAAAACAGTAACTATATACTATGGCAGACAATATGAGGAAAAAGCAGGGTGAGAGGATCAAGTACTGGGAAAGGTGCTCTTTTCCATAGAGTAGTCAAAGAGACTGTCACTGATTAGGGGATAGTTGAGTAAGACCTGAAGGAGATGGAGTTCATATGCCAGAGTTTGGGGCAACAGAGGGAAAAGCAAGTACAAAGGACCTGAGGTAGGAGTGTGCTTGGCTTGTTCAAATAGTAGCAAGGAGGCCAGTATGTCCGAAAGAGAGTCAGCAAAGGGAAAGAGTAGTAGGTGAGATCAGAAGAGAGTGTCTTGTAGGCCACTGAATGTCTGGCTCAAATAGGGAGCTAAAATGCTTACATTTTAACAGATCACCCTGGTTGTCATGTTGAGAATAGAGTGTAGGAAAGAAGAGTGAATAAGAAGTCCAGTTAGACGGTTACAGCAATGATGCATAACTATTTTTCTAGCCTTTCAATTAGAAATAACTTTAAAAAATCTTTATTATAAAAATTTTAGTAAAATTTTATACAGGAGTAAAAAAAATCAGTATAATGAACTCCCATATTCAACTTCAACATGAACAACACATGGCTGATTTTGGTTCATCTATATACTTACCCTTTACCACCCCCACATCTTGTTGGATTTTTTTCAAAAACAAATTCCAGACATACACTTTTGTCTTTAAATAAAGGAAAACTTTCTAGGCTAATAAAAAGCAGTGATGAAATCCCAAAGGAAGATCTTATAGAATTTCCATAGACTAGAATTAAAGATTCTGGACACAAAATACTATAGTTGGAAAGTATTTACGTTAAATATTCACAAAATGTATATTGTCATGTGCAAAGAAGTCACAGAAACGGATAAGAAAAATCACGCACACCTCAGCATACATTTGAGCAAAGCAACTGCAGACCTTTTTTAAAAAAAAAAAAGTGATAGAAAAATCACACTGAAATCTTTAATCATGCAAAAAAATCAAACAAAAATAAGCTAAGACAGTAAGATACACCGCCACTACTCCATAACATGCTTCCCTTCCGCAAAATAAAGGGTATAAGGTGGGGGTGCAGGAATGCACATTCCCAGTGAACAAATTGACTCCATGTAGCAAAGCAAGGATTTTGGAATTATATTCCCTGTGGCGCAGTAATCCTATTCCTTAATTCCAGCATTATATGAACGCAGAAAAATTGGAACCAACTTTGGTGCCCAACCACAGGCTAGAATATTGCTGATTTCTCTCAATTGAAAACTACCTTGAGGTACTTTAGACTTATAGTTGAGTCACATACATGAACATGAATTATATCCTGTCTAACGTAGTTCTGTGATTCATCTACACTAGATCTGTCTTCTCAGTCAGTCCCATCTCTTGCATGTGATGGTACCTTCCCTGGAGCCAGCTGACTGTTTAGTACTTGTCTAGATCTGCCAAACCCCTGTTTGGAAATTGATCCATGCTTGCTGGTTCCTCTCCTCATTCCCCAAATATTACCCAGTCAGCAGGTAATCTTTTGTCAGAATTAAAGCAGATAGTCAGTGGGGAATGTGCATATCTGCCCTGACACCTTGCATTAGTGTTCACTATCCATCTAATCAGGAAAGCCACAAAGCTTGTTACCTCTCAGGGGTCCCCTTCCCCCATCCAATCCATCAACAATTCCTAGTGACTGTACCTCCTAAAATTTTTCCAATCTGCTTACTTCTCTTTGCTACTACCTAACTCTATTTCGTCATAATTTTTTTTCTAGATTACCTTCTAACTGGGTGTACCTACCTGCACACATATATCTCTTCAATCCATTCTCTATAATGCATGTGGGAAAAGCCTTTAAATGTAAGTCCAAATTTGTTGCTCCCCTGCTCAAAACTATTCATTGTCCTGATGCTCTTGGATAAAAGTCATGGTCTTAACCCAACCTGTGGCATGCCTTCACCTTTCTCTCCCATCCCATCCCATCCCATCCCATCCCATCCCATCCCATCCCATCCCATCCCATCCCATCCCATCCCATCCCATCCCATCCCATCCCCCTTGTAGTCTAAGCTGGCACTAACCAGCTGGTACATTTCTTTCAGTCTCTTTTCCTGGCAAGGTTCCAGTCCACTATAGGAGCCATGCGTATATTAAAACTCTTTCCCTCATCTAGTGTAAAGGAAAATGCTACTGCTTTCCCTTATCTCCTAGGAGCCTTTTCTGACAATTCTTTGCACCTTCTCTTCTGTGTGCTTTCGTGCCACATAGCACCTTCAGCTCCTTTGTGGAAGATTGCCCTCCATTTATTGTGGCCACTTTATTGGCAGAGAGTGCCTGTGAGTTTAAGCTCCCCTCCCACCAATGGCTCTAAATGTAAGTTTGAAAGACCAGCAAACTTGTCAGAGATCCAGAAAACTGAGGCAGGGCTTACAATCCAGAGCCCCTAAAGGGTCTGGCTGAAGCTACTCTCTGCATAGCTGTGCCTGAGATCACACTGTTGCCTGACTCTCTCCCTTCTCTGTACTACTGTCCCAGCCCTTACCCATCTCTCTGTGATAAATCTTTAGTGCAGGATGTCTCAGGGCCTGTCTGTGGGGAGCCCCTTCAAAGACATCAAACAGCTTATACTCATTCTTTAGACCTCAGGTTAAATGTCACTTCTTAGGAATTCCTGACTATCCAAAATTCTCCCTTCCTCCACTCCAACTGATGAAAACCTGTTCTTCACAGCATGTCCCAATAAACATTTTATATGTGTTGGTGAACGTCTTTGACCATCAACCACATAAGGCAAGGACTATGTGTCTTTGCTTATCATTTTGTCCCCAGTATTTGGCATAGTAGCTCAAACCATTCAATAAAGATTTATTAAATGAATGAATACAAGCTGACACACTATAAGTGTGATGAAGGTAAGTATAATGACAGATGAAAACATTGCATTATTTAAACTATTTTTACTGAGTAGCTCCTATATACCAGGCACTGACGTAGTAAATTAAGTTTTCATATTCTCTTAGCCATTGCAGGCACTCAATAAATATTTGTGAAATGAATGAATGAATACATGATGTGTGAATGAGTTGTACAATGGAAAACTACAATATAGTTGGAAAAATAAAAACATAGGTATGGAATTCTTTTTTTTAGAAACTCAGGATTTGTCAACATATCCCAGAGGTTGTTTAGCTGGTCTTAAAGTTACCTTAACAAGGGAAGAGTTTATTCTCTTTGAATTTCATCCAGATGGGCTATTGCCAATGTTATCTGAACATATTTAGCTGAAACTAAGGTAGCTGTAAGAAGCTAAAGCTCATTACAGCCCACTATATTGTACCTTCACCCTTACTTCTGAGGTTTTCCTTGGCACACTCTCCTTTTACAACCACTTAGAATTGAAAACAGCTGAAGTTTCATAATTTTATAGCCAGTTTGTTTTTAAAGGATGTAGGGAGGTCCTCAGTTTGACAAACCTTAACTTGTAAGATCCTAGTCCCATATTTTAGGGTGTTCTGATTGCTGAGGGTAAAATAAGCATCTTAAAATATAAGGTGAAGTTTTTCTTAAGTACAGACTAGTTTTGCATTTATCGGTTCTTACTCCAGTTTCTGCCCCTGTCCCGAAGTTATAAGAATGAGCCCTTACTTTATAACAATAACAATATTATAGCCCCAATTCCAAGAACTTTTGGTTGGTTTTCGATGAAGGGATTAACACGTTTACTGTACTGAGATGATACTGGACTGAACTAAAGGTGTCGAGGATAAATTCCAAGGCAACTCTTGTTGAAACTTTTATCTGGAATGTCATTTATTATGTTGTATGTTCTATGGATTTGGACAAATGTATAAAGACATATACCCACCATTATAATACCATTCAAAATATTTTTACTGCCCGAAAGATCTTCTGTGTTCTACCTATTCATCCCTTCCCCACCCCTGCAACTCCTGTCAACTGCTGATTTTTTTTACTGTCTTTATAGTTTTGCCTTTTCCAGAATGTCCTATAGTTAGAATCATAAGTATGTGGCCTTTTCAGATTGGCTTCTTTCACTGTAATATGCATTTAAGATTCTTCCATGTCTTTTCATGGTTTGATAGCTCATTTCTGTTTAGTGTTGAATAATATTCTATTGTCTGGTTGTACCACAATTTATCTATCCATTTACCTACTGAAGGACATTGATGAATGTTAATTTTTTACATAGAACTCCATTTTGGATGAAATTGACTGATGGCTACTTGTGATGCCTTCCAAGACAGAATTAAATTCTGTTTTTCAGATCAAAGTGTGGGGCTTAGCAACAGATAAAAGGGTAGGGGGGGAACCTACCTCAAATAAATATTTATGGTTTCCAAGTGTTGACTACCTTCCACACACCAAACACTTTATATCCATCACTTAACTCAATCCTTACAACTGTGAATAAGTATTATTGCAAACTAAGACTTACGGGAACTCTGAGCAAGATTTCTTCAAGATCACATGGCCAGCAAGTGCAGCAGCCTGCTTGATAAAATGCATGCCCTTTGTAACACAGCAAACTCTTTCTACTTGAGAATAATTCGGGCTTAAATCTTAGCCTCAGAAAGTGCAATCTTGTAGATCTTTAGGTTTCAGAATCAACTCCTGAATTTCTGGCTGAGGAAGAATGTGTATACTTAAATACACATCTTATTGCTTTCTCCCATTGAGCACATAGCTTTTGTTCCTCCACATGAAACGTAAGCTTGACATGTTGGGATAAAGGGAAAGGGGAGGGGGAATGAGGGTTAGGATATCAGAGAGGTTCATAGAGAAATTGGGATGTGAATAGAGCATCTTTTTGGTTTTTGAAATTCCTTAATTTTTCCAGCCAGCTCCAAATTAGTAGACATGGGGACTAAACTTGAGGGAAATCCGCAAAACAATCATTAATCAACAGTATCCTCTTGAGGAGGCCATTCTTTTCTAATTTTCAGAGACCATATTTCCAAAGGGATAAACAATAATGTGGGATACTATGTGTCAGGGAGAGTGTTGTGCTGGTCCTTCAGCTTTGGAAGTCTCCCAAGAAAGCAAAAGAGAAGCTTTATTCTGAAGAGAACAACAGCTCAACAACGTAGAAGGGGCAGAGATAAATAATACATCTATTTATTGAGTCATGGGCCAAGCACTATGCTAAGTGAGAATTTATACGCAGATTTGCTCACTTTATTTTCTCAATAACTCATTATATACCCATTTATAGATGAGGAAACTGAAGTACAGAGAGGGTAAAGTGAATTGTCCAAGAAAGCTGACATTCAGCTCATAGAGGTGGAGCTAAGAGTCAAACCTAGATTTCAGTGACTCCAAATCCAGCCTTTTTCCCATTGGAGCATATTCAATAAATACTTGGTTAGGAAGGAAGGAAGGAAGGAAGGAAGGAAGGAAGGAAGGAAGGAAGGAAGGAAGGAAGGAAGGAAGAAAAGAAGGAAGAAAGGGGGAAAGAAGGAAGGCAGAGAGACAAATTTGACCCTCTTGTAGGTTGTGTTTTATTTGTCCTAAGGTCTGGTTTCATTTTTGCCCTACATTTCATATTGATCAGCTGTTCCATTAACAAACACAAATTTAAAATGCTCCTAGAGTGTTTGACTTATTTAGTGACTTCATTGTTAAAAGGACACTGGGGGCAAAGGGAAGCAAGAGTGTAGTTTTCTAAGATCCATTATTATGTACAAACTGTCTTTTCCCACATCTCTCTTGAAATATCACCACCCATTCAGCGTCATGCTATCACAGCAGCAATGGAGCAGCTCTCTACAAGACACATAGAAAATCCATCATTCTCCACCACGGTAGAGGATTTTAAGATACAAAGCCAAAAGGAAGAAGTGTCACTGTGGTAACTTGAAGCTTACAGAAGAAAATGCATATACGTATAATGATAATATTTACAAACATTTCACACATAAACATTTAAAATGATCATGACAGCTTTTAAATAGAAGAATATGGCAGAATTTGTTCTCCCTGTTAATCAGGCTTGTTTGAGCATGAAAAAGAAAAAAAAATCCCAGAAGCAATACTCACTATAATGATTTTTGAGAGGCATTCAGATTTGTTCTTCAGCTAACTCTAGGAATGCTAGAATTGACAGAGTACCCGTAATAGTCATCATTTTCTTACTGTAAAGGACTTACCATGTATGCCTCCTTCCTACAATACATAATTATCATGCACATCATAATAAAAACCTTCAATTATCCAATGTCAACCTTAAATCTTTCTCATGTATCTGTACTCTGTCAATTCTAGTGTTCCCAGAATTAGCGGGAGAAAGAAGTGGTCGTAGGGAGAAAAGCCAGGGAAGGGAGAGGAGGTGGTGGTTTCCATCTATCTTCCTGTTGCTTTTTCTGCTGTTGGATGGAGTCAATCATTTTTTTATTCACTTGTCTCCTAACAGACGTGAAGCTGAATTCAGACCCCACCCTCCCCACCAGTGCATGTGCTATCTCACAGAATTCCCATGTGACACTGAGGCTCAAAGACTCTGTTCCATGCCTTGGACAAGAAAATTCTTATTTTAGTGGGGAGGTGGTATCATGTAAATCAGTTGTTCACAAACATCAGCATGTATCAGAATCACGTGAAGGGCTTGTTAAAACACAGGCTGATGAACCAGAATTTCTGATTCATTATATCTGGGGTGGGGCCCAAGATGTTATGTTCCTACAAGTTCCTACATGGTGCTCGTACTGGTGGTCTGGGGATGTAGAGGTTAACTAAAACCACAAGCTCTAATGTTGGCCAGACCTGGGTTCCTAACCCAGCATTTCCACTTGCATGGTCCTGGGAAAATGACTTCATGCCTCCACACTGCAGCCTCTTCAGCTATGAAATGGGTCCAGCTCACAGCATTATTGTGTAGATTCAAAAAGACAATGCAGGCAAATTTCTCATCACTGTGCTTGGAGTTTGGTAAGCATTTTGTAAATGTTAGCACATTTTTAATGAGATGTTGTTGCCTTTCTTGACAAAAGATTGCCTACAAATTATTTTTGGCACCTACCAGCTAGAGAGAAAGAACCAAATCTAGGGAGCACCAGGGCTGAGTAACAGATATGACTTACATTTAGGTCACATCGAGTAATCCGATTTCATTGTACACTGGTGCTATGTAGGCCGAGAATCATCTGAGAGACATGCTAAAAATATATATATTCTGGGTCCTGCTCCCAGAAATTATGATTTGGTAGACTCAAGGCAGGCTCTGGGATCTGTATTTTTAAAAGAGCTTTCCAGAGCACTCAAATGTACTTTCATACGTGACTATCACTGGTGTTAGTCATGGGATTACTTTCCTGATACTCAGCTTCCAAGGCATTGTTCTCAACCTTAGAAATATCTGGGGAGCTTTCAAAAATCTCAGTGGCGAGGCTGTACCCCAGACCAATTACATCAGCATCTCTGTGGGTCGAACCTTGGCATCAGGTTTTCTTCTTGTTGTTTATTTGTTTTGCAAGATCCCCAGTTAGTTACTATGTGCAGCTAAATTTGAGAATCATTGTCCTAAGGGAAGGAGCATTTTATTGGATGAAGACACATTAAAAAGTGAGTTTGAAATACTGGGCATTATCATATTAGGCAAAACCTGATTTTGGTCATAAAGAAGAGTTGCTCATCAGCGGGATTATAACGGCATTGTTAATAGTCCTTACAAATGCACGAGGCATTAGAGGTGGGAGAAGAACTCTGAAAGAATAGTCCCTAAATTATGTTTGCCTGTTTGAAATCTTCTCGGGGCTGCCTTTACCTCTTCTATGTCTCCAATAAGATGTTTCCTCTTTGTTAGTCACAGTTCCGTCACAAAATGTGAGCAAATATTTTTGGTTTTTTTGTCTGCAATGGCAAACAACTGTGCTAAGTGTTTTTTATATGAGTAATCTTATTAGAATCTTAAATCATCAGTCTGAAATACATATTATCTCTCTCCGTTACAGATGAAGCCTGGACTCAGTCAGGCAAGTAGTAACCGGCGTGATTGTCACAGACCACACCCACATGTACGACTGAGCAGTAACAACTTCCTTAAAATGGCCTCAAATGTGATTCCTCAAATTTGTCTTAAATATTTGCAAAATGTTTTCGAACAGCGTGAGATTCAAATTGAATGTCAGCATAAGAGTAGAGAGGACCTATTCTTGATCATAGTCAGGAAGTCTAATCTCTTTTTTTAGGAAGGGATAAAGAATATGGTATATAAACATTTGTGACAACATGGATGGATCTTGAGAGTATAATGCTAAGCAAAAATAAGTCAGACAGAAAAAGGAGAGAACCATGTGATTTCACTGATATGTGGTATATACACCAAAAACAACAAAAGAACAAGACAAACAAATGAGAAACAGAAATTCATAGACACAGACAATAGTTTAGTGGTTACCAGAGGGTAACGGGGGCGGGGGGTGGGGGGTGGGAGATGAGGGTAAGGGGGATCAAATATATGGTGATGGAAGGAAAACTGACTCTGGGTGGTGAACACACAATGGGATTTATAGATGATGTAATACAGAATTGTACACCTGAAATCTATGTAATTTTACTAACAATTGTCACTCCAATATATTTAAAAAAAAAGAATATGGTATGGTTTCACTTACATGTGGAATCTAAAAAACAAAACAAAACAAATGAAAAAAACCAAACAGACACAGACTCATAAATACAAAGATCAAACTGATGGTTGCCAGAGGAGAGGGGTGTGGGGGTATGAGTGAAAATGGTGAAGGGAGAATATCACCAATATATTGTGATAACTTGGTGCAGTGGCAGATGGTTACCAGACTTAGTGTGGTGATCACATCATAAGGTATATAAGTGTCAAATGACTCTAAAGCACACCAGAAACTAATATAATATCGAATGCCAACTATATTAAAAAAAAAAAAAAGGAAGCATCAGCACAAATGTCCTCTGGTAGCTCTGCTCACTGTGTGTCTGAGAAAGAAATAGTTCTAAAAAGAATACAGCTTTTATTAAATTGATTTGCTTACTTTTTTAGATGTTTGATTGTCTTCAAAGTTTTTCCATCCTCTTCTCACCCTTTAAATATTGAACATAAAAGTAAAAAATTTTATTAAACACTAAAAATGCGCCAATAAAGTAATGGTAGTAAATCCTTCCAAGTGCCAGCACAAGAGGCGATTCCATGAGAGCCAGGAGAAGGGGCCTGCCTTTAGAATGCAGGTATAGTTATGGGATAATATTGAATCTTATTTCTAAAAAGCAAAGCCAATGGAAAAACCTGGCATGCTTAGACCAACAGAAGAGACATGAAGTTCTGTCTGTGAGGGATTAATCGAGGCCTTGGATATACAGACCAAGCTTCAATATTCCCACTTATGTGTGTTCTGCACTGACGCTTGACGTTCAAAGCTATCTCAAGTCACTTTGCTGGAGGGATTTATGAGGTATTGAATGGCAGGCTGATTTAAATAGGTCTCTGCAAATATGCTTGTTGTAAACTTACCTGTCATAGACAATCCTACCGTTGTAAGAGGGTTTTCAGATTCATCACAGTCTCTATGGTATTTTCCTTTAATAATGTATCATGAAAAATAAGATGTTTAGCTAAGGCTGCTAATTCTTTGAAGCTCTAATCATTTAAACTGTCTAGCCTTGTTCAGGATAATTATTTCTATCCATTATCCATCATGCTAAGAAATGACAGCTCAGGGACAAGGAGACTTTTCAAGCAAATGCTTTAAGACAGTGTTTTAGTTTGCAGGCACTGGCCAATGTTAATTAAATTATATAAACAATGACTCATGGCATAAATACAGTACAGAGAAGCTTGAAAGAAAAAAAAAGCAGTTCAATAACTTTAAAACAATTTATTCTTTCCAAAAGAAAATAAAAGGAGCTCTTTATTCTCTTGGCTTTATGTTTATCTTCCTAAAATTTAGGTGTTGTCAAAATGCAGTGTCTCTGAAGACCTTGCTTCTAAGATTAACAGGAGGACCTTTCTGGATTATATTTCTGGAATATATTCTGGATTGGAAAAAGAAAAAAAGGGAGGAAAGTAAGCTCTTTTAGGAGCCACAGAACCATGAGTCAATTCCCTAGACATTTGCAAAGTGGGAATAAAATCCCAGTGGATGGGAGATTTAAGAGCTATTAGTGTAACTGACAATATTTCTTGAATATGCATCATTATTGAGAATAATTTTTACTATCTCTCTAATACACATCACTTTTTTCTCGCAAGTTTTACAAGGTTACTGTTTTTCAAGTTTTGTCCTCTAGGATGCATAAAATTCTCAGAACCAGAGGCATATACGTATAAAAATGTGGCATTCTCACCTACCATCGATCGCTCACGTTCTCTACCCTGAGGACAAAAATATCTGATAGTCTATCCATGTCTTTTAATTTATTGTAAAATCAACAGCTTATGAACTTCCTAGAAATTCAGAATTTTGGAGTACTGAATTGACACAAAAAGAAAAGAAGCTGCTGGATTACCCTTACTTTCTATTTATTTCCCTTTGTTCTTTCGCTGTGCCTAGTAGAGCCACAGGAAAAGTTAAATTATTCACAAACATATCAGTGACTTTTACTCTATGAACATATCTTGCTAACTTAGGGAATTTAGGTAAAGTAACTTGCAAGCTCCTTAAGGTCACACCTTATGTGCCATTCACCTTTGAATGGCCCACTGAGACTAATGGGGTGCCTCATAGGTCCCCAATAGGAATGATGTATGTAGCAGTTGTTGCAGCTTGAGCCTAAGTGGGATCATTACAGAATTCAAGTATGTTTGGAAGTGGTAAGGAAAGTGACCACAAGAATGTATTGTTTGAGGATTCAATAAACTTAAAAAGAACAGGTTTTAAAGAAAAAGAAAATCAGGGACCACAAGTTTGGTTCAAACTTAGTATTGGAGAAGGGTGATTAATTTCACATCTTTCAATCAGAATTTTTATTCATCCAATCCACATCAATTAATGATTGAACCCCAGATTTCTAGAACTCCAACAAAATAGTGAGTGATACACAAGTAAACAGACAAATCAATAAACAAATAGTTCTAAACTACAGTGTGAACAGCAACTCCCACAGCAAGAAGAAATAATACCAGTGGCTATAGCAATAATGGAAGACAGAGCTTTTGATGCAAAATTCAGCACCTTCAATGGGTAGCAACCTTGACACAGATATCAGTGGCAGAGGCAGCAGGGAGAACACTTTTGTACACAGTAGCAGACTGCATGTTGATGGGATCAACATCAAGTACTGGAACTGAGCAACGTTCTTAATGACTGTTAAATGAAGTGTTGGCCAGCTCCCCAAGGACAACATGACATACTGAAACTATTTTCTTTAGCTCTACCAATCCCTCCCCTGCCTTAAAGAGAACAGTATCTGAAAGGTCAGTTAAATCATTTTTTTTAAATTTATGATAGCATTATTAAATGTTATAGACTGGTATATCTGGATTTTAGCTTGGTATGTGCATATATTTCAAAATCATCTTATTGACAACATGGGAATATCCACCCTGCTTGAACTATTTACTCTAGGTAAAATGTTTGAATTATTTACTCTAGGTAAAAGGCCTCCCATGTTATAGCTATTCATACAAGGGATTGAGGAGACTTGTGGGAGGAAGCTTAACACAAGGGAAGAGGATCGTGTTGTACAAACTGATTCAATGACAGGAAAGCAGGATCAAAGAATGAATGGAGGCTTATCAAGTGGGGAGATGACCCAAAGTCGAAAATGGTAGCCATTTTGACAATCAAATCAGATACAAAAAGTTCCCATACACTGGACCATTGGATAAAAGCTACCATGATGAATGAGGGGGTATAAGTGAAAGAGCGCTTTTTAAAATATGCAGGATGGGGTAGTGAGAATTCTATGTACAAATAGAATAATGCAACTTGCACTGGTTTTTTTGTTATATTCTTAAAATTAAGTTAAACTTATTTCTCAAATAAAATAAAGCATATCCAGTTGCCTTTCCAATTCTTAGCAAACTAGTATTTTCTGGCACAATAATGTGGATGGATGAAGTTTTTGAATTCTCTACATATTAAAATCAGCTGTTGCATGCTAAGTGACAGTGGAGAGGAGGGAAAATTTTTAGTTGGGAGTTATTAAGCTATTGAAGGTGAAATTAAAACAAACTATCCCCTTTATTCTTAGGCTTTTATCACAGGCATTTGCCTCTGGCAAATTCCCAAATGTTTGAGAATTTTCCAGATATTGTTCTTAGTCTTACTTCCAATTTAATTATGTGGTGGTCAGAGAAGATACTGTGTGTAATATCAGTCTGTTGAAATTTATTTAGACTTGTTTTATGGCCTAGCATATTATCTATCATAGTGAATGTTTCAGGTGCAATAAAAAAGAATGTGTATTCTGCATTATTACGTACAGCATTTTATAAATGTCAATTAGGTGAAATTGGTTGATAGTGTTGTTCAAGACTTCTATGTCCTTACCAATTTTCTGTCTCTATCAATTATTGAGAGAAGGCATGTTGAAATCTCCAATTATACTTATGGATATGTTTATCTTTTTAGATTTCAGTTTTTGAAGCTCTGTTATTAGATGCATACACATTAAGACTATTATATCTTCTTGATAAGTTGGTTGTCCATTTATAACTATGAATGACCTTTTTTTATCTCTGGTAATTCCCTTATCCTCAAGGCTACTTTTTTTTATAGTAATATAGCCACTCTAGTGTATATCTGATGCCTGCATGGTGTATCTTTTACTCTCTTTTAACTTTTAATCTGTGTCTTTATATTGAACACGAATGTCTTGTATAAAACAGAGTAGTCTTGCTTTTGTCTTCAGCAATCTCTGACTTTTTGATTAGAGTTTTTAGACCATTTTCATTTAATGTAAGTATTTGTATGATTGAATTTAAGTATATCATCTTGCTCTTTGTTTTTGTTTGTCCTATTTGCTCTTGTTACATTTTCCTCTTTTCTGAAGAAATTCTTGTATTAGTTCTCATGTATAAAGAAAGTGTCTACACCCCATCCCCCAACTCTCTTCCTGGATGCCTTTAAGATCATTCTTAATCACTGATTTTCAGCAATTTGATTATGATATATCTTGGTGTGATTTCTTTTTTGGGGGGTGGGGGAGGAGGAGTTATCCTGCTTTGTTTTTGTTTTTTAGCTTCTTAGATATGTGGTTTGATAACATTGATAAAAAATTTAACCATTATTTTTGCAAACGACTTTTCTGACCACCATCTTTCCTTTCAAGGACTTCAATTAAATATACATTAGCTACTTAATATTGTCTCTTATGTCACTGAAGCTTTAATAATGTTTTCAGCCTTTTTGCTTTGTTCTTCAGTTTGGATATATTCTATTATTATGTCTCTAAGTTCACTTTTCTTTTGTTATGTCTACTCTGTTAATCCCAGCCAGTAATTTTTAAACATTTTCAGATCTTTTTTTTATTCTAGAGATTCTTTTTTTATATATTCAATTTCGTTCTTTTTTATGTTCAAATTTTCTTCTAAATCCTTAGTCATATTTGTAATAGCTGTTTTAAAGTCTCTATCTACTAATTTTATAAGATCTTACATTTCTTGGTTTGTTTCCATCGACTGTTTTTTCTCCTGGTTATAGGTCAAATTTTTCTCTGCTTCTTCACGTGTATTGTAATTTTTATTACATGCTAAATTTTTGGATATAACATTGTCCAGTGTATGGATTTTTTTGTTAACCCTTAAAAAATTGTTGAATTTGGTTTTGACAGGTCATAAATTGCCTTTGCAGATCAGCTTGATTCTTTTGCGCTTTATTTTAAAGATTTTTAAAAGGTGCCTTTTAAAAAGTAGCCTTTATTCTATGCCTAATTTACACTTACTCCACAGGCATAAACTGTCTCAGGCCCCTATTGAGTGACCTGGGTGTTCACCAAGGTTTTCCCAGTCTGAGTGGTTAGATCTTGAAAGTCTTCCAGCCCGGTGTGTGCTCTGGAAATTGTTCCACTTACAGCCTTGTGGTAATTGTTCTTTGTATGATTGCCATTCTTTGTTTGGCCTCGGGTATCCTCACATTATGCATGTGTGCAGTTTCATGTTCAGCAAGGCTCAGGGGAATCAATGCAGATTTATTAAGCTCTTTTTCTGCATAATTCCTTCTTTTCTATTACTCTGCCTTGGAAATTACATGTGCTTTAGCTTTACAAATTCTGATGTCTATCTCCTTTCAGAGAGTCCAGCATTCTCGTTGGGCTCCCACTATATCTGTAGTGATACAGAAAATGCCTGTAGGTAGAAAGTTTGGACAATGGTAGGACTCACCTTGTTTTTTTCCCCTTTATCATGGATCACACTTCTGTGCTGACTGTTGTTTGATGTCAAAGAACAGTTATTCACATAGTTTGTCCAGTTTTCCTGTTGTGGGCTATAAAGAGGGCACATCTGCTTTCAGTTACTCCATTATGGGTGAAAGCAAAGTTGATAGTGTAAGTTTTAATCTGTTATCTTGATGTACAGTTTTCAATTTGTACATTCTCCCAGAACATAAAGATATAAAAAATCATATATGTAGTTTATTCCATGTACTTTGGACAGTTCTGTTATATATGCCACACTTGCAAATTATGTGAGCTTCTTTACTTATGATACTGAGAGTTTCTTTATTTATAGCATGGGAATAATAGTATTATATTAACCTCATGAGGCTGTAAGGACTAGAAGTAATCAGATATATAAAGCCTGGTCCTTAAAAGAAGATTGATAAATGGTTCTGTGATATAATTACCAGTCCCAGAATCTGTAGTTTTAAAAGAGACAAAATTTTATAGCTACTTATGTTTGTCTCCAGTCAATTGTAAAATAATCTTATCTCTCCTATATATCAAACAACCAATTAGATGCGAGCTAAAAACAGTAATTTCATATTACTGCATTTAAATTATTCCCCCATATCACCAAAGAATAAACTGGTGTTCCATCTCTGCCAAAATTTAATTGACTACTCAGGTCAATAATAATTTTACATAGCACCTTTCAGAAACCACAAGGAATTAAAAACTACACATATAGGATCACTTAAATGTTTTCTACCTCTGGCACTTGGCCACCACTATATGCCTTGATCCCACACAGGATTCTAAAATGATATTCCAATTTCAAAGCCAAGATACACATGCCATTCTTTTTCTTCATTAGTAAGATAGAATACAGACCCCAATAAACCAGCCAACAAATATTCTAAATGCCAAAACAAAGCTTATTGACTTCCAGAATAACTTGACTTCCTTACTCTTTTAGTCTAACAAAAATAAAACCCAATGAGGACAGAGACATACTCCAGGGCCTGGGAAAGTGGTACAGCAGTGAGAAAGAGGTCAGTTCAATTCACTGCATAAATAATCCCAGAGTGTTTGGGATGTTGGAATCTTACAGATCACCTAGTTCTGTGGTTTTCAAACTGTCTTCCAAGAATGGAGTGGATGGGGGTGGGGCAATGGGAAAGAGGAGGTTAAATTGACAGGGCTCTAGGGTCTCCTTTTTGCATGCTGAATAGCTCCTGTGTTTTATTTGAGCTTTACAGTATGATTTCCTTGAAAAAAAGAGTATTGCTGGTAACCAAAAATGTTGACCAATCATGATTTAGTCCCATAACCTCATTTTACAGATAGAGAGTGACAACCAAAGAATGACTTCATGCAAGTTTACACAGCTAATTAGTGGTATTGCTATGACTAGAATTCAATTTTGTGGTCTCCCAGGCTGCTGTTTCTTACAAAGAAAAAGGATATATTTAAAGGGTCGGTTTTCCAACTCTTTCTTACCTGTTGTCCCATTGTGCTCCAGTGCAAATGTTAGGATCTAGGGAAACAAAAATAAGGTTAATGTCTAGTGGGAAAATAGAGTGTTATAAGTACATGTTGAAGATAAGCACAGGTGCTACCAGAATGCAAAGGGGGGACACATAAATTTGACTGTGGGTAAGGCAGTAGGTGATGTCAAAGCAGAGTCTTGAAGGATATTTAGATATTTTGCAGAAACAGAGGAGAGAATTTCCTTCCCAAAAGAGGGAACAATATGTGCAGAAGCACTGAAGTGAGAGAAAGGATTGTGTTCTAGGGTTGTGCTGTCAATAAGAAGAAGGAATAAGAAGCCCTGAACCCTCCTTCTCCCCATGGGCACACCCACTGAGCAACACTAGAAGGACAAATTTCCTTTTGGGCAAATCCAGAAACCAACTGAGAGGCTCCTGCACACCAAGTGAGCATGCAACAAACCACACAAAGCTGGTAGGACAAGCTCTCTCACCATACTCCCTCCTTCTAGAACAGCATCATATGATCCTCCCTGGGAAGGGAATAAAAGGACTGGACCAGACGTCTAATGTTCTGATTTTTGTGTGGACTTCCTGACTGGTTTCTGTCTTGCCTGAACCTGAGTGCTGCCAGGAAATGATCCCAGGTTGGGGACCTCTGAGAACAAAGATGGTGGTTTGAATAGCATGTAAGCACTTGCTGTCAGCCCCTCCACCCAGCACAGCCCAGAGCGAGAGGGTGAAACGTCCCAGACCTCATCTTTTCCCTGAGGAGGGAAAGACTTGGTACATGTCTCCAACGCTCCAGCTTTTCCAGAGACTGGCCAAGGGATTGGCTCTCTCTTGACTATCTCAGAGTGCTGACAGGACCTGGTACACTCTTGGTGACTAGAAGATGCTGACAACATGTACGCAGTTTGGATTAGCATGCAAACATCAATGTAGCCCTTCCCACTGTCTCAGCACCAAACAAGAGAGTTAAAAAACCCCAGCTCCCAGATTCTTCCTGGGGAGAGAAAGAGTTGGACCATATATCAAATGTTCCCCCATTTCACCGTGCTTCCCTAAGAACTGGCTTCTGTCTCACCTGTCTCAGAGTGCTCACTGGATCTGTCTTACCTTAGATGATGAAGGACCACTGAAAATAAAGGTGAAGATTTGGACTAGCACAAAATCACTCACCGGAGCCCCTCTCCCCAGCTTAGTGTAACATGTTTGCCAAGATAACCAGCCTCTGGCTTATCCCTGGAGAGGAAAAGAAAAGACTGACACATGTTAATGTTCAGACTTTTTAGGTGGCTGCCCAAGGGACACTCTTCCATCTCACCAGTCTCAGAGTGTGGATGGACCCAGCATACTCTAGATGCCTGGATACAACTGAGGACACAGAGAGGGTTTGGAGCATGCTGTTGCTCCAGAAAACCCACGGTACAGTAGACAGACACCAGAGGGAGCAAGAAGTTATGAACTTCTGGATAAAAGAGGAAAAAAATGAAACAAGCAAACCCCTCTAATTGGGAATTTACACACATAAGTCCAGAGAAGAGGCATATGCAGAGGTTTGAGAGGCCTCCAAAAACTCTGGTCAAGTGGAGCAGTGAGAGCTTCTCCTAGATGAGACCAGTCCATGAAGACTGAGAGAGGTGGCTGTTTTCTCTAATGTGCAGATACCAACACAAAGCATAGAATGAATGAATGAAACATGAATAGAATGAAATTGGATCCTTATACCATGTACAAAAATTGATTAAAGACTTCAATGTGAGATACGAAACTGTAAAATACTAGAAGAAACATAGGGAAAAACTTCACGATGTTAGTCTTGGCAATGATTTCTTGCACATGACAACAAAATCATGGGCAATGAAAGCAAAAATAGGAAAAGGGACTACATTGAACTAAAAAATTTCTACACAGCAAAAACGAAAACAAAACAGTCAACAAGAGTTAAATGGCAACCTATAGAATGGGAAAAAAATATTTGATCATGGGTTAATATCCAAAATATGTAATGAATTCCTACAACTCAATAGCAATAAAAACAAATAACTTGATTAAAATTGGGCAAAAGACTTGAATAGCTATTCTTCCAAAGAAGACATACAAATGGCCAACAAGTATATGAAAAGATGGTCAACATCACTAATCATCAGGGCAATGCAAATCAAAACCACAGTTAAATATCACCTCACACCTATTAGGATAGCTAATATAAAAATAAGTTTTGGTGAGGATGTGGAGAAATTGGAATCCTTATCCAGTTGATGGGAATGAAAAAATGGTACAGCTATTAAGAAAAACAGTTTGGATGTTTCCATACAATTAAAATAGAACAGCCATATCACCTAGTAATCACTTTTGTGTATTTATCCAAAGTAATTGAAATCAGGATCTCAAAGAGATATTTCCACTCCCATGTTCATTGCAGCATTATTCACAATAGCCAAGATGTGGACACAACTTAAATGTCCATTAAAGGATGGATGAATAGATGAAGGAAACGTGGTATATACATAAATCGGAATACTATTCACCTTTAAAAAAGAAGGAAATCCTGTCACAGGCAACAATGTGGATGATCCTTGGGGACATTATGTTAAGTGGAATAAGCCGCTGACAGAAGACCAAATACTGCGCATTTCCACTTCTGTGAGCTACCTAAAATAGTCAAACTGAAAGAAGCAGACAGAAGAATGGTGGTTGCCAGGGCCTGGGAGGAGTGGGAAATGGGAGGTGCTATTCAAAGGGTATAATTTCAGTTACGTGAGATTAATAAATTCTAGAGATCTGCTGTACAACATTGTGCCTATAGTTAACAATACTGTATTGTATACTTAAAATTTTGTTAGGAGGTTTAAGTGTTCTTAACGTTAAAGAAGTTATGTTCCAGGAATGGCAAGCAGATTAATGTAGCAGGACAGTAAGCTACAAGGGAGGGAGTAGCATGAAAGATGAGAAGGAAGCAAAGGTCAGGTCAAAGAGGCCTCGAATCTCTTAGCCCAAAGAAGCTGAGGAAGCAGCCACTGTCACCACCACTGTGCTGCTCAATCCCTCTGGACTCCAGACTGATGGCCTCACTTTCCTCACAGGTTCCGATCTCTTGCTTCATAAGGAACACACCCTATTTCCAACCCACGGTCTAATTACTTGCAACACTGCCTCTGCTCTGCCATTCTTAAGGGACATTTCTCCAGCTGTCATCTATAACAATTGATTAGTGAACTATGGAAAGAGGTTAAGAAATGTGTAATTCAGATATTGGTTTCCATTAACTCTTTCACTGCCCAACTGTAATAATAGTTCAACGAAGAGAAAAATAGTTAAAGCATTTGTACTTGGAGACAGTTCATATCAGCTGAACACGGGTTCAAATCTGTTGTTATACCATCCATAAAGGAAATGTTCTGAATCAGAGCTCTGCTTTTACACTAGTCTCAATATGCAAAACCAAATCAACAGCAATAAAAACACAGGTGCTGAAGGTAAAAGTATTAATATAACCTGAAATAGAATCCGTTCATAATAAAATGTATGTCACAGCAGTAATGTTATTGCTCCCAGTGGAAAAACATTCACAGGCGTATCTACACACACAAGTAGTTATGCCTATAGTGCCAAAGGCAAATCATGATGAGTTGAAAAGTTTTGTTTCTTTTTTACTCTTGCCTCACCATAATTCTGGAACTCCATGGTCTCCAGGGGGCAATGTGCTTTGGGTTAGACATAGCAGGGTTCATATTTCAGCTTTGCTTTTTTGTTAACGTGTTCAGAGACAGGTTATGTAACCCTTTGAATTTCAGTGTTCATATGTACAAAGTGGAAATATAGTTAATTCTTTTTATTCCTGAGAAGTAAATTACATTTACTTAATTTCAAATACATCTTATTTTATTTTGAGTTGTATTTGAATGTAGGCTACACATCAGAAGGTGTGGGGTTAAGATTTGAGTATGTTTGTTCTGGGACTTGTAACTGAGAGCAGGTCAAAACTAATCTTTCTACAAGACTGACTCTTAAACCAATACCCAAGTCTCTCTCTCTGGTGGTTGTGCGCTGATTTAACTGACACATTAAATCTGGCAGGTTGGAAGAGACAGCTGAAGGAATACTACAACCATCAGTACCATTAAAGGCAAAAGTGTAATTTAAGTGAGAATCCCATGACTTGGCCTGGCACCAGAGGCAAACAATGGATATATTACAGCATCTGAATCCTTTGCCAGAGAGAGAGAGAGAGAGAGAAAGAGAGAGAGAGAGAGAAATTAGCTGTTCGCTCCTGTATAAACCCGAGGTAACCACAGATTCCAGAATCTGAAAAGTTAAACATCAGTAAAAATAAGGGGAACCTAATAAGAGCTATTTGTAGGGCCCCTGAAGTGCAGTCCAGTCTAGTCTGCTGGACTGTCAAGATCATATCTCAAATCATGTTAATGTGAACATTTATCACTTAAACCTTGTCAGTGAAGTTCGAAATAACGTATGTAACTCCTTGCTCCCATAAGATCATAGAATCTTTGTGTTGGAAGTGGTATTAGGGTGTCAGCTAGCTTTATCTCAAACTCATACAGGACACCCCACTATAATATACATCTCTGTGCTTTGCCAGAATTTTCTTGAGCACTTCCGCAGATATAAAACTCACCAATTCAAAAGACATTTTTGTCAGTTCTAATTGTTACAAAGATTTTTCCGTACTTTTTATGAAATCTCATTCTTTTTCACTTCCTTTCATTTGTTTAGTTTTGGCTCAGGACCATAAAACACTCCCCTTCTAGGCAAGAACTTTTCAGCTGTTGGAAGACATGGCTCATGACTTCCCTGGAGCTTCTCTTTTCCCAGCTAAGCACCCTAGTTTCCTTTGATGCGCTTCATAAGATCCAGTTTGCATGTTAACATTCTAGTTGTCCTCTGCTCAGTGTAATTCAGTTTCTCCGTGTTTTTTCTTAAAAAAATGACCTTGCGTAATGGAACAGGTCTTTTTGACATATGACCTCATCAATACACTTTTATTTTTGTTTTATATTTTGTTTGTCTTTAGTTCTGCAAGTGACGTGTTGGATTGCCCAAATTTCTGGAAAAATAAAAATCATCTCTGGAGTAAGTGAACAGTTCTGTTGCAAATCCTAGATAAACACTCTTTTAAAACCAATGTAGAATTTTTCTGAGTTAACAATATAGTTGCTAGAAAACAAACAAACAAATATCAGAAGAAATAGGATAGTTTAGTATGATTAGTTTTTGAGTATTGAACCAAATTTGCATCCCTGGAATAAACCCCACTTGGTCATGGTATGTAATTTTTTTTATAGATTGGGGATTTCTATTTGCTATCATTTTGTTAAGGATTTTTTATCTATATTCATGTGAAATATTGTTTTGTAGTTTTCCTTGTTTTTGTACTTTCTTTATCTGGTTTTGGTATCAAGGAAATATGAACTTTATAAAATGAAGTAAGGAGTGTTTCTAGTTTATGGAAGAGATTATGTAGACTTAGAGTTAAAAATTTAATAGGATTTTCTTGTGAAACTATCTAATACTTATCTCAGACTATACTCATAAAATTAACTCAAAATGAATCACAGACCTAAATGTAAAAGGTAAAACTATAAACCTTCTAAAAGAAAACATAGGAGAAAAAAAAATCTTCATGACTTTGAGGCAGGCAAAAATTCCTTGGGAAAGATACAAAAAATACAACTTATGCTCCCTTGTGTGTGTCTGACAGTGACCACCAATAGTAGATTGAACCAATTTTTACTGGAATATTTGGAGGATAAACTGACAGATTATCTGATGTATTTATATTGAAATAAGTATCATACTTTTGACGCAGATTTAGGTCTGATTTCAGGACTGATCATCAGAAAAATCAAGAAAATAAAATCTAAGTCAACCATTAATTTCAAGAAAAAAATTTCTGCCATCTACGAAATGTAATTTTAATATCTAAGTGGCTTCAATACGAGCAATAGTTTATGGTCATAAACATTGACTCTTAGTTAAACAAAACGATTGATAGCTGTGCATCTGAGGAGAGTGCAAATAGAGGAAGACTAGGATTTGTTGTAAAAGAGTTAAAATGTTATCTTCAGTAGTAGGAAGTCAATAAATAATATCTAAAGTTGAAAAAAAAAAACAGACATAAAGCAATATAATCATGTTATTAGAAGTTAGAAGCGAAGCACCAGAGTGGGAACGAAACTGCCAAATGAATTAAGTGAGGAGTTAATCTGGAAAGTAGATTGAAGGTAGATGTGGCATAGGAGGGGCTATGGAAGAGCAAAGAGGAGTAAATCATGGGACTTCTGCTCAAACACACACACATATTAGTAATATTTACCGTTAGATATAATAAACAGTTTTTTAATAAAAATAAACATTACATTAAAAAAATGAAAAGCAGTGGGGAAGGGACGGATAAAGGGAGAAGGGGAAAGAAGAGAAAGAGTAAGTTGCTTCCTTGTGCAGATAATGAATGTAAACTTGCAGGATAAAAGAACTTAAACTAGCTGAATATTATGCAAATGGCTATTTATTGCTTGTAATAAAAATTCAAGTGGCAGCATGTTATAATGGTAAAAGAATCTCACATAAGGTAGGCAAAAATGGGGATGTTAGATAATTTCATATATGTCACTACTGATAACCAAGATATTAAAGTGTAAGATGCACAGACAGAAACTAATAGTAATAGTGAACACTTATTGGCACTTACTATATGCCAGGCAGTTGTCCTAGATACTTATTTTTTTAAAAGTTAAAGCTTCACACAGCCTTAGAGGTAGTAACTATTATTATCACCATCTTACAGGTGACAAAATTTGTCCAAGGTCACAACTATTAAGTGATAGAGCCAGGATTCAATCCCAGGCAACCTGACTTGATATTCCATGAATGTAAACTGGAACAAAGCAATATTTCTCGTGTAGTTTATTAATTTATGTACCTTATAATATGCATGATTAAGTAAATTATTACATGAAATATTAAAAGTAAACATTTGATTATTTTATCACTATCATTAGAAGTTTATTCAAGTAAGTTAAAAGCATTTTGGTTAGTGGTAGGTAGGAAATATTATTGGGAAAATCAGATCATTTTTATCTATCATTTCTGTATTTAAGGCATATTTGTTAATATAGGAAGCATTTCTTGACTAACAGCTTAGTTCACATATTTCCTATTACATGCTTTCATAGCATCCCATGTTTTTCCTTTAAGACAACTTATTGTAATTCAAATTTTTATTTATTTATTTATATTAAATTTATCATGGTGAAATTTTTTAATAAGATTGTAAATTTCAAGTGTGCAACTCTATAATTCATCATCTGTATATTGCATTGTGTACTGACCACCCAAAGTATAGTCTCCTTCTGTCACCTTATATTTGACCCTCTTTACCCTCTTCATCTTTCCCCGACTCCCTTCTTCTCTGGTAACTACCATACTGTTGCCTATGATTTTTAAAAATTTGTCTTGTTTGCTCTTTTGTTGCTTTTTGTTTTATGTCCCACATATGAGTGAAATGATATGGTTCTTGTCCTCTTCCATCTGATTTATTTTGCTTAGTATGACATTCTCAAATGGAAGTTGTCACAAATGGAAATATTTCATCTTTACTTATGGCTGAGTAGTATTCCATTACATATATGTACCACATTTTCTTTATCCAATCATCCACTGAAGGACATTTAGGTTGTTAACATATCTTGACTACTATGTATAATGTAGCAATGAACACAGTGGTAAATATATCTTTATGAATAAACATTAAAATTTAGAGATAATGCCCAGAAGAGGGATTGCTGGGTCATATGGTTGCTCTATTCTTAAAATTTTGAGGATCCCCCCATACTGTTTTCCATAGTGGCTGTACAAATTTTAAAATTACATTGTAAATGTCTGTCTAATTTTCTAAACTAGAAGTTTCACAATGGCTGGTACCTTATTTTTCCCCCCCACTATGTTGCCTAGTATCTATCACAGTGGGTGTCACATGGCATATACTGAACCTTTGCTAAGTAAATGAATGAAGACATATCCATTATGTGAATGCAGTGATTTATTTAGTGGTGGATTTCATAGTGGGAGTCCACATTGAAAACCAGATTGTCATTGAAAACCAGATTGTCATTGAAAACCAGGTTGATGGAGTCTGCCAACTTCCATACATGGCTACCAAAGTCTCCCTGAAGTTCTAAATCCAGGCAGCAGTTAGGGAAGGAAGAAAGTGGGTATATAGTAGGTATGCATGTTAGGAGTTGGAGGGAAGACGACAGGGGATATTATTGGTCTGGCCTAGAATTGGCGTATATCACTTTTACCATATGTCATTATCCACAACTTAGTCAAATGACACCTATATGCAAACAAAAAAACATAACCCAGCTGTCTACATCAGAGAAAAGAACTACCTGCAATGAATAGCTAGTTGGTACCTGCCAGTGTATGAGAGTGCTTATTTCATGCTTTGTCAAAACAGAGTAAAAGCAATCTTTTTAACCTTTGCCAGTCTGAGGGTAAAAGATAGCCTGCCATATTTTAATTTGTGGTTTTAAAAATCTCTAAAGAGGTTGAATTTTTTTTATATATACTTTGGCCCTTTGTGTGTCTTCATGTGTAATTACCTGTTAATGTCTTTTTTTTCCATATCTATGTTGAATACCCTTTATTCTTAACCTCTTAACATATGCCTTATGTCTCTCTTTGGATACAAACTTAAATTAGTCTGATTCTAAAGCGTATTCCTTTCAGTGCCATCATGACCCAATAGATACTGAATACTTATTTCCAAGTCCTATAAACCTTGAGTGTTGTTGGCTTAGAGCTTACAATTTAGAAACAAATATAAAACAGTAGATCTTGACCAATAGAGGGGGATCTGTAGACCTGACTGCAAATCTGAGTCTTCAACATGCCAAGAGTCAATCTGAAAGAACTCAGATTAATCAACAAGTTCAAAATTAAGTCAAAATCAGGTATGAAAATAAGTAAGGAGGTAAAGGTTAATGATGGTAATGGAAAAAGAATGAGTTCAGAAGATAAATGAACAGGGTCTTGAACTACAATAACAAGTGGGGCTGACTTGGCTTTGGTGTATTTTTATTGGCAGAATATCATATTTAATTTATAAATTTAATTACACACATATTTTAAAATCATATATTGTATAAAATAATAGCATAATATAAATATATTGCTTTTTCCATGCTTACATTTCATAAAACAATTTTATTAGAACTCTTTACATGCATATTTAACCTAAATGTCTTTATAATTACTAGGGCGATTTGTTTTCTCTTTTCCTAATTTTTCTTCAAATAAACACATTTTTAAATATTTCAAGCAGCCCTACCAACATTTTTATATCAGTTCTCCTGATTTAGAACTTTTGCATATTATTTCTACTATTTTAGTGGCTTCTTGTTAACAGGTATATTTAAAATTCTAAAGTTAATTTATGTCTTTTCCTTCTCTCTTATTCAGGTAAGTTTATGTTTTGGGTGCATTTAAGAGAAAAATTCCAAATAACAGCAGCTTAAGCAACATAAGACTTTATCTATCACATAAAGTAATTTCACAAATAGGTGTTAAAGACCTGATGTGTCAGATTCAAGGTCATTGGGTACCCAGAACATTTCTATTTTTCTGATCTGTATTCCTAGGGTGTGATTTCCATCTTCAAATTCAGTTTATTATCCAATACGGCTATTGAAACTTGAGCTATTCCATGATTTAAGGATTAATCATATTCCATGATTAAGGAGGAGGAGGTAAAGGCAAAAGTGATTTTCCACCTAGTTAAATCAAATCTCCTTAAGAAATCTTCTTGAACATTTCACATACAATATGAACTTTTCATTGACAGGATTAATTTGTAAGTATACCTAGCCTGAAGAGGAAGCTAGGAAATGTGAAACTAAGTAGTCACTTTGCCAAACTCAATATATATATTTTTAGTTAATAAAAAAGGAAAAATGGATATGATATAGGCAATTAATTGATTCAACAACCACATAACCAAATAAGAAACTTAACGACTTGCTTCTATTCAAATTTTCCTCTCCTGTTTTATATGTTATAACCAGTGTTTTGTTTTGTCTTTTTAAAAGTTATTTAGATTTACGAACATGTTTTAGGGATTTCTTTTGCTCATCACTGTTTCTTGAATCTGTCTATTACCTTCTAACTAAATTTTTTTCTATAGGAATTACCACTTTCAGTAGTTCTTTAAAAGAGATATGTAGATAGAAAACATTTTTAGACTTTATGTTTCTGAAAATCTTTATTTCATTCTCATTCTTCAACAGTTGTTTAGTTGGTGTTGTCAAAATTCATACATTGAAGACCTAACCTTCTATGTTACTATTTGGAGATAGGGCCTTTAAAGAGGTAATTAAGATTAAAGAAGGTCATAAAAGTTGGGGCCCTAATCTAATATTACAGGTGTTGTTTTAAGAAGAGGAAGAGGCAACAAGAATGTATATGCAGAGAGGAAAGGTCTATGAGAGCACAGCAAAAAGGCAGCCATTTCCAATCCAAAGAAAGAGGGCTCAGGAGAAACCAAACCTGATGACACTTTGATCTTAGAATTCCAACCTCCAGAACTTGAGAAAATAAAGTCACTCATTTTGTGGTATTTGTCATGACAGCCCTAGCAGACTAATACAATTGGGTATAGATTTCTAGGTTTTTGTTGTTGTTCCTCAGCACTAAATCTGTTATCTTCTAGCATCTATTATTGCTAATTGAAAATCTTAAGTTTCGTTATGGACAATCTGCCTTTTCACTTTCGTAGATTTTATTTCCTCTTTTTTCATGATATTTTGTAGTTCTATGTAATATCTAATGAAGAAACATATATTTCTTAAATTATTAAAAACTTTCAGCCATTAACTATGGATCTATGAGTTTTCATCATTCTCTTTTTCTGGAATTCTTAATTAATTAGTGAGTGTATGTTTCAGCTTCTCTTTCTTCCTTCTATATTTCTTAATATCGCCTTCATATTTTCTGTATTTTATTTTACAAGCCTTCTGGGTAATTTTCTGATATCTACCTTCAGGTTGACTAATTCTCTCAACTGTCTAATCTATAGTTTAACAATTTTAATTTTTTTATTTCAATTACTTTACTTTATTTCTAGAATTTGAGTTTTGTTTTATTAATTTACTTTCACTTTTGTTTCATTGTATTATTCTTGTTTTAGGGACTATGCTTATTCTTTTTTTAGAATAGTTCTATTTTAGTATAGTTCTAGGTTTGTAGAAAAGTTACAAAGAGTTCCTCTATATCCCTCAGACAGTTTTCCCTATTATTAACAGCATTCCTTATTAACATATTTGAACATAATTGAAATATTTACTTTAAAGCCCCTTTTAATTTATTTTATTACTTTCATATTCTTGGGCTAGAATTCTTCCCACAGATTGGATCTGCTTATTCTCTTTTATGATAGTATATTTCCTCATATTCTTTACCGTGTTTATAAACCATAAACTAATTTTCAATGAGAATTATCTTGCTTAGTTTTCCCAGTTGTGCTCTGGGTTGTGGAAAAATAACTGTGGGTAGATTTTTACTTGCTTTTACCTGGTCTCATAGGTTTTCCAGATTTTACATGTATCCCCATTATTTTTCAAGTGGGATTTTGCTTAGTATATAAAGCATGCACATTCAGGTTTTTTACTCACACTCTGCTTAAGTGTGGGGTTCTGACATTTTTTTCTGACTTACATATCAAAGATGATAAATTTACAGGATGCCTGGACAAATAAGTGGAAATTTTATAGGTATAATCACTCAAATGGGATAATCCATTACTTACACATAGCAAAGAGCCTATTTCCAACTTCACCCTGTGCATGAAGTCCTCTAATCTCATGAAGGCATTAAAATCCCAGCTCCTATTTGGATATTCCTGAGCTCATCTATATATTTTAAGTTTATTATCTATAGTTTATTCATCCTTTCTACATTTTGTATTCGGGAGTTGGAAGGTAGTTGAAAGTGATTAGCCCACCTCTGTCTGCTCAATTCATCACATTAACTGGCTATTGAATTTACTTACTGTTTTAGAGATAACTCTCCTATCTAGATAAGAGTGTAACTTGTACAGCATGATGGGAGAAAAAATAAGAAAAACAGTACATCTTGATCTTAGTGTACTGAACATGTAAATGAAGACAAATGAAGTGTGGTTCAAGATGGCAAATTCAGGACATGGAAATAGTAGAGTGGGTGATTAGCATGTGACTAAAAAGATCCTGAAAGCTTAGTGACTAATTTAGCTATTATAAATAAGCTGCATATTGCTAGGCTGTTAATTCACAAGACCAATGAGCAAGTTTGCATTTTTCACTGCTTTATCCCCAGCACCTAGAATGTTGTGCAATGAGTGCTCAATAAATATTTTTGACATTTCTGAGCAATTACCTTAAATCATTCTTCATCCTCATCTTATTTGGTAGTTGGCTATCCCATTTAACAATTTTGTTCCTCGTTTTCTCGTTTCCATATTTACTTCATTCTATAAGTCATTTTCAAGCTGTCGTCCTTCTGGCTATAGTTTTTTCTCCTCTCTACAGATAATTCTTTACTTTCCTACCAATTGTGATGTTACATATAGCCATAGCTAATAGTTCTAGGTCTTCAAATTAGCCTTAGGGATCCTTTTCCCTGGTTCTGCCCCTTTGGACCATTATCTTACCATTCCTATGGTATTGCATTTATGATTGAGACTCAAACACCTAGACTCAAAACTGCAAAAGTCAGGCGGTCTTCCTTTCATATTTGAATTGAATGAGACCCAGAGCATAAAACAGTGCTCTAATTTTACTAATGTGGGAAGATTAAAGCTTTTTGGAGGCCTAGGTATATGTATGAAAACAATATTAGATTTATTAGCAACTGGGGTTCAGTTGCAGATAACAGACACCACTCTATTTTAAATAAAAGGTGATTCAATACTCAAAAGTAGAAGCTTTTAACATTGTTGAAGAGGCAGATCTATAGGAACGACTCCTGCCAACCACCATAAAAATGGCCTTCCCTGAGAACTGTTACCTCTGCTGTCAAGAAGCTGGTGTATCAGGAATTCACTGGGCCAACTGTTACTGCCAGGAACTCACTCCTTATCCTTCTTTATCGTATCTGCCATAGCCATCTACTGATTCCAAAATTACGTCACCTTAGCTGCAATCTGGAGATCAGGAAGCTGCTGCCCCAACTGTTGGCTGCTAGGTCAGACTGAGACTGTTGGCCCCACACCTTGCTGTCTGATAAACCTGGGTTGGAATGCGGGTTCTCTTATATTTTAACTATGTAAATATGGGAATATCATTTTATATTTTTGAGCCTCAGTTTCCTCATCTATAAAATAGAGATGAATAATTCATTAGTTTTTTTGTGACAATGAATGAAATCCTGAGAAAAGTGTCTTATGTATATAACTGATACGTCAAACTTGTTGGTTAGCTTCCTAAATAAGGCTATGCCCTAAGCTTGCTTTCCGAGTAAGTCAGTGTACATGTGCTTATTATATTAACTTCCTCATCCAGAAAATACAATTGATGATACATTTCTTGTTTACCCCATAGGTTTATTGCAAAAACCTGGTGAGATGGTGTATACAAAAAAGTACAAAAGGATGTGAACGGTTAGGGGAAATTATTTCTTTTATAGGCTGATTAGACTGCTGTGATTGATTTGACCAACTAGGTCAGTTTGAGGAAATAGTCAAAATCATTTCCTGTATATTTGCTCTTTTTCACTGACAATATATCAAGTCCGTCAAAATTGTTAATGAATTTACATATATGGGTTTGCATCTAGAAAGACAGATGATAAAATAGTGAGAAAATGAAATCTATGAGGAAGGCTTAAAGGAACAGAGATTATTCAGCCTATAAAGATGATTTATAATGGTACTTCAAGCATAGAGACAAGAAAACCCAATATCTGAATACTGATGTTTACAAAACCCAAATGAGGGCATAATCAATCACTCCACAAGAGGATTTCTCACCCTCCAAACAGATTCTCTTTTACACAGGGGATATCACAAATAGAAATCAATTAATTTTATAAAATTTAATTTGCCCAAAACATTTCAGAAAAAGGAGGTCCATCTGTCTAAATGCCTCTCACACTAAGGATGGTCACCATCTGTTTTCTAATCCCCTTAGGGAAGCAAAGAAGAGATTGAATTCTAAAATGTGAGATTTAGGTTGATCAAAGGAAGAATTTCATATTTATGTAGGCTTGTTAATCATAAGCGCAGGTTAATGAAGGCAAGTTATGGACTTTACCACATGTCTTCAAAACAAGACGTTCTTTCCTGCTTTCTCCAGGAAACTGGCTTAAGAGTGGGTCTGGTCTATCTAAAGACTGAGATGATTGAGATGACCTTTCAGGCCTCACAGCCTCTAGGCGTCCATGGCTTCTCAGGTGCAGATAGTATTCCAAGCTATTTGTGAAAAGCATTAGGAAAGATCTCGCCATATGGAAGACATTCACAATTTGAGACTGTGTTTAGAAGACAGTATAAATATAAAGGCAATTGAGGAGCTGGAAGATATATCTTTTAGCAATATGCTTTCTGAAACCCAGGATACTTGTTTTACAAAATTGGGTAGGAAACCTGGAGAAAATACACCTTCTTATAAAGATTTTCCTGGAGATTTCCAAGACTTTCCTCTTCATGATTAGTACAGTGCTTTAAACACACAAAGGTACAGAAAAAACAGAATAGAAGAAGAAAAACTTAAAGAAAATTTTATGAATTTTAATGTTTAATACCAGCAACTCATTACAAATCTGTCTTTATTCATTTTTGTTTGGTGATTGGTTTAGTCTGGTGAAATTATAAGTGTAAGATAGTTGATCTTTACCTCCAGAAAAGCATTCTGTTGGCACTCTATCTACACCTCTAGTGGTATGCTGGTATAAATATGTAATGACTGATTCTCTGAGGGAAAACAAAATAACAACAACAAAAAAAAATTTAAAAAGCTCTGATTTGTAATGTTTGCCAATTTCCTTGGTGTAAATTGTTCCACCATGGATAATTTCAAACTACTAACAGAATGGCAGTAAATACAGAGCTGTAAAGAGTGGCACATAAGCATTTCTCATGAATAGGTTCCAGCATACAACTGTATCTTCTTTATCACATTTGCAACTCTCATTATTGCATTATAGCCTCATACATGCCCCATTTTCTCTGTTTCATTGTTAACAGAAGTCTCTGGCTCTTCTACCTAAGTGCTTCTTTTCTTTCTCTGATTCATCTCTGTGTTCTACTACTCCTACTATAATGCCTGGCATTTTCCCAGTGCTTGAATAATATGTATTAAAAGAATTGACTGAATGAATGAATGAGATTCTAAATTCTAAATTACACTGAGTCTAATTAAAAGGAGTAAAATCTTATTTTATTCTCATTTTTTAAAAATTTGAAGTTTCGAAATATGGCAGAAGGCACTTAGACAATTCTCCTCCTTCTTTCTTGGTATCCAAACCACAATTTTGTCCAGGTATTGGGCAATAAATTATTCAAGAAATGTGGACATTCCCCAAGCCAATATGTTAATAAAAATACTTCTGAGATTATTTGTTTACAGAGGGCATGGGGCTCATGCCCTCTGTAAACAAAAGCCTCCTGCTGAGAGGCTTTTGACAAAGATTCTCCTCTACAGTAAACAGATGCACTACAGGGAAGACTATCTTCCTGTCTTTTGATAGCAGGTGGTCATCTGACCCTTAGATCTAGTAAACTACTGGTGTTCTTTAGTGAAATCTGAGCGAATCACAGAGAAACTGACCGAGAACCTTGACACTATTGACATGCTGAATTAATAAACCTCAAACTGCCCCCTGGCTTCTTGTTATAGGAGATAGTAAATCCACATTGTTTAATTGGGTATTGCATTATATACAATCTGAAAGCCTCCTAACCTATGCAGTGTATTATAAATTCCATAGATTCTTTTCTAATTTTTTCATGATATGCAAATTCTCTATTGGCTGGTTTCTATTACACCTGCCTTTGCTTCTCTCCACTTCATCATTCTAAGCCACTAAATATGTGATGTGCCTCCTTGTCTTTGCTCAAGCATTTTCAACTTTTTGGAATATATACCCTAAATTATCTCTTACTTTCAACCCTCCAGTCCCCTTATCACACCTTGTCTACTTGGAAGGGTTAGCAAACCCTTTAAAACACATATTCTCAATTTACTTCATGAAAAAGGATTCTTTTAATCTAGCTCTGATAATTAATTATTCCATATCGATCTCCATTCCTTCTCTCTCTCTCTCTCTCTCTCTCTCTCTCTCTCTCTCTCTCTCTCTCTCTCTCCCCCCCCCCTCTCTCTCTCTCTCTGTCTCGCAGGCACCCCCTCTCCCCCCTGTGGATGAATTTTATTTTCTCTTTATATCTAGTGTCTACTTTGGTGCCTGATACATAGAAAGTGCTCTATCAATGTTGGTAGTTTAAAATGAATTGACATAAATACTGTATTTCATGTAAGATGTTGTTAACTTAAGATGCACTTAATTTATGGATTCATAAAAAAAATCCTTCAAATGAACAATGAATTACCATCAGTTGCAAGATATATCAATTTCAGAAACAATGAAAAAAAAACAAAAAAAAACAGTGTCTTAGAATTAAGGAAAACCCCACACTGAAAATGTTCATAGAGTGAGAATAATATTATTTATTTTCAAAATATGATGCAGATAACAATATGTTAGGTACCCAAGACATTTTTTCACCTCTTTTCAACAAAGTTAAATTTGTTTAATGTATTAGTTTGTTAGGGCTGCTGTAACTAACTATCTCAAACTGAGTGGCTTAAACAACAGAAATTTACGTCATGGTTCTGCAGGCTGGAAATCCAAAATTGAAGTGTTGGCAGTGTTGGTTCTTTCGGTGGGCTGTGAGGGAAGGATGTGTTTCAGGTCTCTCTTCTTGGCTTATATATAGGTGGCCATCTTCTCCCTATGTCTCTTCACATCATCTTCCCTCTATGTGCGTGTCCGACTTTCTCCTTTTTCATAAGGACACCAGTCACATTGGATTAGGACCCACTTTAAGTAACCTCATTTTAACTTGATTACCTCTGTAATGACTCTATCTCCAAATAATGTCTCATTCTGAGATACTGGGTGTTAGGCCTTCAACGTACGAATTTTAGGGGGACACAATTCAATCCATAAGTTTGTTAAATGCTTTTACTTAAGAACATTTTTTCTCACTGTGCCAGATATGCTTTTTCATAGAAATGTTTTAACATATTGGATGATGTTTAATGTTGTGAAGAGGGTCCCCTGGTCCCCTAGAAAAAAAATAGTTGAGGACTAGCCTCCAGATTGTTATTTATGAAGGAAAATAAGTCTTATCATTGTAGACTGACTGGAAGCTCATATTTTCACGTCTTGCCTCCTAATAGTGTCTGAGAACAAAACACAAGGAAGAGAGACAACTGACATAATGCTATTTTAAACATTACAAACACATCACAATTTATGTTTTGTATATGAGTATAATAGGGACATATACTCATATACCTCTGAAGTGAGTATAAATTAATACACTTTTCTGAAGGCAAGACTTTAGAAAAATCTTTAAAAATTACCCATACTCCTTACCTAGAAATTCTACTCCTGGTCCCAGTGAAGCAGAAAGTGACATGGGTGAGGGCTGGGTGGGGGAGAGCAGGCCTGATCCAGAGTGCCAAGGGAGTGGATAACATGTGACTAAGAACCCATCTGAAGGAGGTGGCTGTAGGTGAGGCCACATGTGATCTGATACTCTGAGCTCAGGACACATGCTCCCTTATCCCATCAGATTTCACCTAAACACAAATTCAAGGATAAATTTCTAAGGATTCCAAGAAGGCGGTCCCAGCATATTAACCCCCAAGCACACACCTTCTGAGTGTGGTACCATGTGTGACTGCACTGGTCACATGCCCACTAAGCAAGCTCAGCTGGAATTGTCAGGGCGCGGCGAACTCCAATTTGGGTCTTTCAATTCAACATCCATGCTAGCTACATTGTTGAGTGTCACCATGTGCTTTACCAATATTCAGGGCAGAATTAAGACACTTCATTATTAATATTACTTTTAACTAAGGCATAGGGTCCTGAGTTAAAAAAATTGTGGGTATAGAATGAGAAGGAGCTTCAGAGCTCCAAATTCCAAAGTGTTAGATGAGGTTTAGTTTTGGGGTCCCCAGAGAACAAGAATTTAGGATCAGCATTTCTCATTATGACACCCTGGAGATATGCAGATCTCCAGAAGGAAGTGGGCACGAGACAGCTTGGTACTCACCTTCAGCCAAGCTCCCTGTGACCAACTTTGGGATGATAGTAACCGAGTTCTGTGACTGTATACGATCATGTAGGCTTGGGCATTGAGCATTCAAGTTGATGGTGTAGATTGAAGACCAGGTTGCTTGTCCTGAATATTCCAGATGGTGTTAGGCTCTCAGGGCACCAGCTTGAGGGAAGAGGAGAGCACCCATGACTGAGACTGAAGCAGGAGGTATGTTCACAGAAGATTAAATGGTAATACAGAAATTGAAAATATGCTAATTTTTTATACCCCAAGTTCCTTAGTACACTAGTGATACAGAGGGTGGGGGGTGGAGGGGTGGAGTGGGGAATCAGGTCAATAGCATTATATGCAAGCTCACATTGTCTTTTCTCTTCAAGTTGGCATTAACTTATTGGTGTATCCTCTCAGGGATAAACCTACCAGGCTGTGATTCTCACCTGGAAGAGATGAAGGATGACTTCCCTTTCTCTTCAAAGCATTTCATTCCTCTCTGCATTTCTTTATCCACAAGGGAAAACAAACATAAAAACAAACAAACAAACAAAAAAAAAACCACAGAATTGTGTAAAAGCATCAGCAAAATGAGAGGTGAGGGATGGGGCAAATTTGTATTCATGATGCACTAACTATGTATCAGACACTTGAGATGCATTGTCCTATTTAATTCTCAAAAGATTTCTGAAATGTAGCTATTTGTTGTTATACCCACGTATTAGAAACCTGAGGTTCAGAAAGATACCAGAGTTTGCCTGAGGGGATTGACCTAGGAGATGGTCATGATATATTTCTACCAGAGGCTGGTGGATTTCAAAGACCATGTTCTTTCTTCTGTTACAAAAAAGAATATAAAAATGAAAACATAAAGAAGGAAAATCTCTCTTGTAAAGAGTCTGAAATTCAGAGGAAGGCTTCTGTGAGGGATTTAGTGGGATTCTGTTAGGGAGGGAAGTTCCTTGAACTTGACTTAGTATTCTAGCATCTTACATCATTCCTGAGATGCAATCTCTGACGGATTGGCCATGTACATGTCAAATAATCCTCCAAATCTATTGTGCATAGATTCTTTAAAAGGCAATTTCTAATTTCTTCACTGAAAAATGTGAATGTATGCACTTCTTATATGTAATGTTAACAAAGAAATAGGGTAAAATTTGGCTCACCTCAGAAATTTAATTCTGATCCAACTCAATCTAGTTGTAAACCAATTCAAGAGTATTTAAAGACTACCTACAAGATGCCCTTAAAGACACAAGGCAACAACTGACTTAAAAATATTTTCAAAAAATTAAGGAAACCTACATGTAAGAGAGTAATAACCTTCTTTTTCAAGTCATTTCAATAATTCTCTAAAAGAGCAGACAGCTCCCAACTCAAAAGGCCCATATATAAAATGGTGAACCCTTCCCAAGTGACTAACAAATGTGCATGTAAAAGAATTTTATGCAATTATGTTCAGGGAATATTAAGCCTTAATTAATGTATTGGTGATTTCAATAATAAAATGCCCAGTGTTGTCTAAGAACAAATGGAAGGCATTAAACCAATGGTTAGATTTATGGCTGAATAAATCAAACACGTTGTCAAATTCATCAGGGAAATATCTCCACCTATATGTGTCCTTGGTTCTATAGAGCGCCCTCCCACAACGCCAGACGTTCTGTCAGTGACACTCTGCACTCATGAATTGTGACTATTGCCATACATTGAAATTATGGATGGGGCGTTTTCCGGTGAGCTGTGTGCCTGTAAAGTGACCCGAGGTACCATACAGAATCCCCAGGTTTGCCTCATTTAGTCACTTGTGTATATATGTGTGCATGTGCTTCAGGAGTATTAGACTGGAGATGGGGTGGGAATACGGAGGCTGGAGTGCTGGGTCTAGTGGAGGGGAGAAGCAGCTGCATTGAAACATATAAAAAACAAAGAGCCAAAAAAAAGAAAAACACGTTTTTTCTTATGAATATATTTAACGTGTTAAACAGATTCTGGCAATTTCCTGATGGCTCCAAAAGAAGCCTGAGCTGAGATTTTCACAGAGAGTGTTCCAGGCTCTGAATCCTGTACCTCGTGTATTGAATCACATCTGCTACAGAGAGAGAGCAATGAATAATTAACTCGGCCTCCACATCACCGCCATAGATTACAGTCGTCTTGACTGCTGGACTGCTTTGCACAACATAAACCATGTAGAAATCTCAGTTACTCTCTTTCCCTTTAAATTTGTCTTGCTATCACTTACCGTTTAAAAGGGTAAATCTTTCTCTAGTTTTAATTAAAGCATTTAAAATAATTTACATTGAAATCATATGTGCTCGGGTCTGTCAGAATTGATGCTTTAATAACATGCCATCCCTTTCTCCATTGCCCTGAAATCTGTTAAAATTACCACTAATCTAATTGGGAACAAAGTTGTCAAATGCACGCAGCTCTGACAGTTTGTCTTTCTGCAAACTGCCGACAGATTGCAAGTTACGCATGTGTTGAGCAGATGGGTAAGTTAAAAGGAACACCAAAAAAAAAAAAAAAAAAAAAAAAGCAATTTATTAAATCACCTGGAACCAGCAGCTCCAGTCCAAAAATAGTGAGAATGAAATATAGCAGGAGCCGGGAGTGCTGGCACTAGAATATACCAGAAGGTACCGGTTACAAAACAAGATAAACATTTGGAGATGCCTCAGCTGTGTTACAGAATAATGAGGAGTTATTTAACCCGATATAGATTACCAGCCAAAATTAATTTAGGGTGCAGCTTTTTTGGAAAATGGTTTCCAACGTGATTGCTTTAACCCTTCACTGTCTTCTTGTTAGCATGGGAGGACAGGAGCGTTTTTCCTCTGTTCTTGTAGGCATCAACGCACGTTCACATACGTAGATGCACCCTCACACACAACACACTGGCATACATATACACGTATACATTCATATTCATATACATAGGCATACATGCACGACTGTGCACCCACATGATCTTGTGTGTATACATATTTACATAAACATCAATCTGTAACGCTGTCATCTATCATCTATCTATCTATCTGTCTATCTATCTATCTATCTATCTATCTATCTATCTATCTATCTATCTATCTATCTATCATCTATCTATCTAATCTTTCTATGTTTATGTCCATGAGAGCTTGTTTGCTTCCCATCAATTGAAGCAAGCTTCTGAGTAAGCCTTGCAGGCACAGGTTACCCAGCCCTATAGCCGGTGTTACTATAATTGCTTTCATGTGTTCCATGGGGAAACTATCCAGGCTGGGAGGAGCTGAGGTAAGCGTGGGAGAGATGGAAGCAGGGAGGGGAAGTGGAGCCCCCATGGCCTCTTTTCAGTGGGGCTCCCTACAGCAACTCTGAAAGATCAAAATTTTGAGAGGTGTTCTCTGAAGTCTTATGTGGCTTAGGAACCAACAAATAAAGCAGACATGTTTTAACTTATATTTGTCTCATTTAAGCAACCTGGGCCTGTACAAATCATCAGTTCAGTTTTTAAATGGCAATAAATCTAAAATAAAGATATATTCTGGGCAGTAGTTTCCAGCCGACTCTGCCCAGCCAACCCTCCTCTTACTTTAATAAGTGTTCCTTCTATATTTCTAAAAAAAAAACACAAAAAATTATTCTGTCTCAGTAGGAGATTTGACAGGCTGAGAGGCACAGAAAATGAACTCTCGTTTCCTGGAGCAGACCAATACAATTACTTTAGGGAGAAGACCTTGCTGGAAATTTAGATGATCAGCATTGAAGAGTCAAGAACTGAGAGCGTGCCCAGGTCCCCGAGAACCATGCATTGGAATTCAGATATTAAATATTGTTGTTCTCCTTAGCTCACTCCTCTTATCACTTTGCTTCTTGGGGGCATCATCCATTTTCATAGTTTGGGACACCATGTAGTCTGTCTGACGATTTGCAAATCTGTATCTCTAGCCCTGGTTCTTCTCACTTGGTATTAGAATCCTATATTGAACTACCTGTGTCAAATCTCTACATGAACGTTCCTCAGGTCTCTCAAACTCCCTAGAATTCAAAATGGCATTTTCAGTTCTCCACACAAGGTCACTTCTTTTCCTGTATTCACTATTTGGATTGTTCATATCACTTTTCCCTTTAGCGTCCAAGCTAGAAACCTGTGAAAAACCCTTAAATCTTTTAACTTCTTCACCAGCCACAGCCAGTCACTAAATCTCACCTATTTTGCCTCTCAGTGTTCCTATAAAACTGTCCTTTCCATTCTATCTCTAATAGAATGTCTCCATTTTAGGCCTTCTTCATCTCTGCCATGGATATGAACTAGGTCTTCCTTTCTAAAGTTTGTATCTTCTCCAGTTCATTTTTCATAGAGTTGCTGCAATGACATCTAAAATTCAAATAAGACCATGTGACTTTCCTTTGTGCTGTGGGGACATCTTATGTTTCCCCAGCAGGTCTGTTCTCTATCCTGCTCCACTGTTGCTGGAGGCCGAGAGAGAGGTAAACTACCTTTTCTGTTTCCTCTTTGCCAGGTCACAGATTGGCAGGGGCTGTGTTTCTTTCCCGGCAGTCACAGCTCCTGTTGAGTTGCCTTATCCTTCATCTACAGCTTCAGCTGGGGCTCGCTCCAGGATCTGGGAAGTCCGTCTCCCCTTTCTCCTTTAAATCCTGGGGTGCTATTGTCTTCTCTCTGTGGCGAACCCCAGGGTGCTTTACTGTGGCTTGTTAGTATCTCTTTAACCCTGGCCATACCTCTGTAACCAGTCCTTTCATTGTATTTTCCTCAATTATGTCTTTGCAGGTGCCATCTATTCCTCCTAGGATTCCAACTGGTATATCTCCCATTGCCAACAAAACTTACAAATTCATAACATGGCAAACAAGGCTCTTTAAAATCTAGTCTTTGACAATCTTTCTACTCTCTTGGCACTTGCCCACACCTGCTCAAGTATCTGGGCTCCTTGCATACACCATGCTGTTTCACATGTTTGTGCTTCTGACCTTGCCCATCCACTTGCATGAAATGTCGCCTCAAGCACCCAGACCCTGCCTTACTTTCACCTCCATACTCTCTCTGGTCATTGCTGCTTTTTTTCTTAAAGATGCAACTCAGGTATCACCTCCTCCAGAAAGTTTCCCTGAGCCTTTGGTGTCCCCACCCCCAGCTGTGGCAAAAAGATTTTATAGACTCACAATGAATATTACATAGTCAAGGCTCTGGGAAATTGCTTGCTAAGGAGACTTGTTAGTCTATTTTAACCCAGTTTTCTCCAAAGTTAATGACTCCCTAAATTAATTTGCAAATCATCTTCTCTTCCTTCTTTCCTTTCTTCTTTCCTTGCTTCCTTTCTCCCTCCCTCCTGCCATTCCTCTGTTTTTTTTTCTTTCTTTTCCCACTTTCTTCTTCTTTTTTTTCTAAACAGTTTATTGAATAATATAATTTAATTTTGACAATTTTATAAGGTAGTTCCTATTATTATTATTACCATTTTTAACTGAGGAAAGTAAGAAGTAAGGAAATAGAATTTTCTATACAATGGTAAATCAGCTAGCAAGTGAAGGAGCTGAAATGTCAGTGTAGAGTTTCATTCTAGAATCCGTACCCTTAGGAATAATATTAACGGCAGGATGTGGGTTATGTCTAGGCATTATTATAGCATATGTGTGAATAAGTATATGTAATCCTCACATATAAATAGTAATAAATATATAAGAATATATCCAAAGTAAAGAGCCAGATATTGTGTTGTACTTTAATATATTAGACTAAACTTAGTAGTCTTTTGCAAGCCAGGATAAAACTCAGGAGCTCTCAGTGTGGTATTTAAGATCAAACAAGTTAATATTTGCTTAATAGTTCAGTTTTCCATATGACACTTTCTCACACACATCTTGGGAGTAAAAGAAATATTAAGGTTCCCAAAACAAGTATAGAAAAAGTCAGAAATAGTAACCACATATTTTCCAACCAAATTCAAATATTTTGAACAGTGTGGTCCTAGCCAGGAAGCTTCAATTGTCCGTGAGGGCAAGGCAAATTCACAGAGAGAAAAATACAGCTATTCTGAGACCCTTGGAGAATAAAGATTTTCTGTTACTGTGAAAATCACCATCATCAACTAAGCTGATGATTTTTAGGAGAACACACAATGGGTAGTGAGAAAGAAAGGGGAACCTATTTAGCAAATCACATTAATGGTTTAGATCCTCAATACACTGATAGATGTTATGGCCACGCATTATAATCTACTAACGTTTTAACTACCAAATAAGATAAACAGTACAAAAGTGCTTGTGTAAACTGAAATGCAACATGCAATTGTAAGATTTTATTATACTTATTTATCCATTAGGGTAATACGCAGTTAAAAGTCTCTGTCAAAGATATTTTGTTAACTTCTGTGCCCACTCACTCGTGGACTCTCCAGTGTTTCCTAATCAAGCATATACATCACAATCACCAGGAAAGCATTTTAAAAACATATAAATCTGAAGTTCACGCCAGAAGATTCTTATTCAATAGTTCTGGAATGAGCGCTAGCTTATATTTACTGGGAAGTCTACCTACATGAATCTGATATCCACTCAGTCCTATATTGGATGAGATAGGTTATGCTGCAGTAACAAAAGCCTCTACCAATATAAAGAATCATGCACATCTGCAAAAACTGATAATTTGACTTCTTCATTCCCAATTTGGATGCTTCTTATTTCTTTCTCTTGACTGACTGCTCTGGCTAGGACTTCAAATACTATGTTGAATAACAGTGGTGGGAGGGGGAATACCTGTCTTGTTTCTGATCATAGAGGAAAAGCTTTCAGATTTTAACCATTAATGATGATATTAGCTGAGGTTTTGTCATATATAACTTTTATTATGTTGAGGTACTTTCTGTCTACACCCATTTTATTGTTTTAAGTATAAATGGATGTTATATCTTGTCAAATGCTTTTTCTGCATCTATTGATATGATCATATAGTTTTTATTATTTATTTTGTTTATGTGATATATCACATTGATCAATTGGCATATGTTGAACCATCTTTGCACCCCTGGAATTAACCCCACTTGATCGTGATGTATAATCTTTTTAATGCATTGCTGTATTCAATTTGCTAATATATTGTTTAGGTTTTTGCATCTGTATTCATCAGAGATATTGGTAAGCAGTTTTCTTTTTTGTGTGTTAACCTTACCTTTTGGTATCAGGATAATGTTGGCCTCACAAAATGAGTTAGGAAGTATTGCCTCTTCTTTAATTTTTTGGAATCATTTGAAGGAGACAGGTATTAAATCATCTTTGAATGCTTAGTAGAATTCACTAGTGAAGGTACCTGGTCCTGGACTTTTGGGGAAGTTTTGGACGATTGTTTTAATATCCTTACTGTTGATCAGTCTATTTAGATTTTCTAGTTTTTTGCTTTTAGTAATGTAAATTGGTACAGACACTGTGGAAAACAGTATGGAGGTTCCTCAAAAAATTAAGAATAGCATTACTATATTACCCAGCAATCCCTCTTCTGGGTATTTACCCCAAAAACCTGAAAACATTGATTTGTAATGATATATGTACTCCTCTGTTCATTGCACCATCACTCACGGTGGCCAAGACATGGAAACAACCAAAGTGTCCTTCAATAGATGATTGGATAAAGAAAATGTGGTACATATATACAATGGAATATTATTTAGCCATAAGAAAAAATGAAATAGTGCCATTTGCCATAACATGTATGGTTTTTGAGGTTATCATTGTAAGCGAAATAGGTCAGAGAGCAAAAGCTGAGAACCACATGACTTCACTCATATGAAGGATATATAACCAAAAACAACAAACAAACAAGACAGACAAACAAACAAAAACTCATAGACACACACAACGATTTAGTGGTTACCAGAGGGTAAGGGGAAAGGTAGCAGAACATAAAGGGGGTCAAATATGGTGATAGAAGGAGAACTGACCTGGAGTAGTGAACACACAATGCAATATATATAGGTGATGTATTATAGAACTGTACGCTTGAAACCTATATAACGTTACTAACCAATATCACCCCAATAAATTTAATTAAAATTTAAAAAATTAAAAAACAATTTTAAAATGAAAAAAAACACACACCAAAATCTCAATGGCTTAACATTATAAAAGTTTGTTTTTTCCTCATGTCACATGGAAAGTGTAGTTTATCAGGGAAATTAATCATCCTAGTTACTCAGGAATCCACATTAACTGAGACTTTCTCTAGATACATCCTACTATGACCATGACAGCAGTGGGAAGAGAATGGGACAAATTGTGCACTGGCTCTGAAAGCTTCTACCTGCAAGTACCACTTCTCACATGCCATGATTGAAGCAAGTTATATGTCCATATTTAACTTCAAAGCAGTGGGAGATTGTATTTTTACTGTGGGCCTGAAGTGGGGGAGACCTGAAAATATTTGTGAATAATATTAGTAACTGCCAACATCTCTGATTACGAATGATTGAGTTCAGTATCTTTAGTTTACAATGAAAGAAATAAGCACAGAGAAATTATTTAATTTTTAAAATTACGTAGCTAATCTAGAATTAACATAAAGGTCTCCATACTGCAACTATTTCCTTAAAGTATTGCAACAAATTTAATCTGCTTCTCTTGCCACACATTCTTCTCTTCTTTCCTTCTTTTTTTCAGAAATTTTCAAAATCAGAAAAATTTCTTCCTTTAACACATAACTTTGGGTTTGTGATTTATTTGATGGCAGTTTTAAATAAGATGTTTTTAACCCCACTTAGAAACAGTCCACTTTCATGATTTATTACAACTTTCTTTCCCTGGTTAATTAAACTCATTTCTTAGGAAATGACTCATGGCTAATCACACTAAGAATAAAATTAGTTATATTGCCCTCTTTGTTATAAAATGAGTGTAAATAACTTTTAAGGCAATTTTTCTAAAATCAAAAAAGCATGTAATAGTCCCCAATTCAGCAACATTATGTAAAATAGCAGACTCAGGGAGTAGTAAATCCAGATGTTGTCCTATTATTGCATAAAACAAGGCAGAAATTTACATTCCTTTATTATTAAACTAAGCTCTATCAATTGAATTTCTTTGTGGAAATACTCTATTTTGGAGGGCTAAAGTACCATTAAAAAATTCCTAGACTAAAACCTGTTATACAGTTTCTTTGCCCACTGGAGAGATATAAAACCATTACATTTAAGTATCATAATAGCTAGCATATGCTATTTCTTAGAAATGACACCACCATCTGGATTAAGGTCCACTGATGATTTCATACAATACTCCAGCTTTCTTCGGGTAGAGGGAGGCCAAACTGTTCCAACTCTAACTACCCTATTGTACTAATGAAAAATAATAAAAGGTTACACTTATGTTTGACCTACTTACTGGAGATCATATACTGCTTTATTAATAAATGATATAATTATCATAGTAGCTGGGAATACAGAAGGCAAGACAGATGCCTGTGTTAAGAAAGTGAGTTGGGGCCCAAACCCATCTCCCAACATTATCTGTTTCTAGCCAAGCAGATCATGGATTTTCCTGGTGGCTAGAAGCACTATTCTGTGGTGGAAAGCCCACCCGTCTTGCGTTCATCTTGGCTCCCCTAATTGCTAATTATGAGACCTTGGGCATATCCTTGGATCTTTCTGAGCCTCTGTTTCCTCAACTACAAAATGGGAATAATTCTATCTGTGGTAAATTTGTTAAGAAGCTTAAGGATTGTAACTGTAGAGTCTCTACCAAGGAACCTCTTTCAGAGTAGGAAATATACTAACAGAGTAGGAAATCATGGCCACTATAATTATTACTAATATTATTATTTACTTTTCCTTTTCCTCTCTCTAGTCATCTTTATTTCCTTCAGCCTGGACACACAGAACCAAAATAAGAGATTAAGAGCAGGGTTTGGGTCACTATGTGGAAGGAGAAGTCAAACTGAAAGTATGATAAGAAAAAACATATTACATATTACGTATCTATTCCTAGAATGGCTTTCTAATGTGGCAGAATCACTGGACAATAAAAATATACTGCTGTGAATAAAACAGTAGCAGTACTGGTTTGTTTTCATGTAAGGAACCTCATGGCTGGTTATCTTTAAAGGCCATTTGGTGAGCTCTAACTGATAGAACCAGTTTAATCCCCTTGACTCACTGAACTCATTAAATAGATGAGTGAGTGAGGGTGGGGAGTAGAGGTGGGGTAGAGAAGGGGACCCTCTCACCTGACTGCTTCCTCTCTGGTCCCTTGCCTATTGTCATGCATACAGCAAACCTTCTGGGCCAATCCATCTGACTGTCTGTTCAGGGAATGGGGCAGCCTGGATAATTGATGGACTCAATCTGACCAGGCACAGGTGGCATGGAGACGGCGTACAGCAGCTTCTCGGGTTTGCCAGTGCCATCTGTTGCCATAAGAACATCTGTCGTCAAGGTCATCCTGTCACCCTCTGTTAAAGTTACAGGTTTGGTGAGTAGAATAATGTCACCTAAGAAGAAGGAGTATGTATGTTGGGGGCTGGAAGGGAAGAGAAAGGGAGACCAAGATACACAAAGACAATAGAAAATCTCTCTCTTTTTTTAAGTTATGAAAGACAAATAATAATAGGAAGAATTACTGGTAAGAAAAACTACGAAAAGTGCACATGATTTTAAAGAATTTCCTGGCAAAAGGTTTGCCAAAAGATTATTGCCATTGTTCCCTCTAGCTAAAATATTAGCTCATTTTATAGAGTAAGAACATTTTTACCAGAGGCATGAAACACATTTGTAAAAGAAATGTGAAATGTAATTATAGTAGGATTTACTTGTAAAGACAAGCACTTTTCTCTCAGCTTGATAACGCTAAAAACCAATTTTTGATATGATCCTTTTGTACAAGTACATTTGGTTAAGCAGGTGTGTGTGTGTGTGTGTGTGTGTGTGTGTGTGTGTGTGTGAATATTCACAGCATGTTCAGCATGTTAAGGGAGGTAGCAGAGTGAAAGGGGGTGTTGCATTTATCAAAGTATTTAACTGACATTGGAGCTTTGCTCTGCTGCCAGAGAGAATGACCCATTTGTTAATAAAGAACAATTAAGTTAATAGACTCAAATGAGCTGATGCACAAAGTGCTGTAATGAAGCAAATGCAATATTGGATTTTCAAGTGGCAAGTATTCCATGTGGCTGGACTTCCAGCAGCAATGGTTCAGTTTTCCTTCCCTATGTTTGCTGCTGATGCATTTTAAAGCAATTTCACCCAGTGGCAAAGAAACATCATTCCCATCTGTTTAGGAAGTGCGGCTTTCCTTATTGGACCGATATTGCTGGCACCGTGGGCTTTCGGGGACTTAATGATTATCACTGAATGGAGAGATGAGGAGGGAGATAATCTGCTTGATTTTATGAAATATACTCACATCTGCCCTGCCAAACCTAAAGGGCAGTGGATGGAAACAAAATGGTTTTTCAGCCAAAAGGAGGCTCAGGGAAGGAGCAGCAGACAGAGTAGACGAACACTCTAAGTTTTATCTATACCTTTTAGCGCAGTCACCACACACCATCCAGAACATTAAAATGGAGATCTTGGAAAGAAACAAAATGTTTATGGCCCGCTGTAATTTTAGTTGTTGAATGTGTGGGTGGTCTATGGAATTCAGTTTGTTCCCTGACTCAGTTGTTTCATGTTTTCATAGTAGAAATGGGATGTCTGCTTGGCAGCAATTAAGGGTAGCTCTTTCCTCTAGTTTGGGCCACTGGGAGGATGTCTGTCTCATCATCTCTTCCTGATTCTCTGTTCCAAACCTAATGTAAGCCATGCAAAGAAGTCATGAACATTGATTTGTATGCTTTGGATTTCAAAATTATTTAGCGACATCCATTTGAATCTATGTTCCAAATTAGAGCAAAGGATTTTTTCAATTGTCTAGTTTCAAAGTTTCACAAAAATTTATTTTCCTTATTAGTAAAGTTAAGTCTTTGTGGTGCACATTTGACATGGCTATTTTCTAACAAATAAACACATATATACCTAGTTGATGGTTATTCACCTATTATTAGACATGGTTTCAGCATGTAAGTTGTAATGATCTTATCAGTACAGTACATGAAAAAGACCATATATAAGTAGTGGCTTTCTTTTTTTGGCAAAGTGAAAGAGAGATGTAAATATTTAAAACTTTCTTCACTTTTTTATTGACTTTACAGTCTCAGTTAATATGCAAGTTACACAGCATGCCACCTTAAGTCAATGGATATGACTGTGAAAAATAAAAACCAAAGAGAAATGAAAGTCTGATCATTTTCATTAATGTTTGTTAAATCAAAAGCACCATAATAGAATATTGGTCTACAAATTATATGTCAGTGACTATTACATAGCCACATAATTTAAGCAACCATAATGTACTGTCACATTATAGAGGACTTCTAATTTAATTGAGTTTAAAGTAGGCCAAAGTCAGTCATTTATACCTCTCTGCATAGATTATACTTACAATTACTTCCTACAAAATGGAAACAAAACTTTGTACTCAGAATGATGGCCAGTCCTTTCAATGTGATCCACTGGAATGAAAACTAAATGTTATTTTTATTATCAGTAGATATGGATGAGTCTAAGTTGATATTCAACAAATCAATTCCCTTCAAAGGTGGCTCAGCAAAATGTTTAACTTTCGCTTGACGCAACTCTTCTTATTTATAATGATTATCAATAACCTGCTTTTCCCAAGTGTTAAGGAAACAAGCAAAACTGGGTTAGATTGGATCTTTCCTGTGTGTACCACTCATTTTAAAATAAAATCAGCTGTGTGTGTGTATGTGTATGTGTGTGTGTGTAGGTGCATGTGTGGAAGTGTGTGTGTGTATGTGTACTGGAATCACTTTTGCCAAAATAAGAGCACTCTAACCTCAGAAGCACACACCAGTTAGCAGGGTCGATGAAAGTTCAGGTGGTGAGGGAATACACCTTTTTCCCCTTATGCTCCCAATTCCAATTAAAAACAAGTAACCCTATAATCTGCTTCTGATAGTCTCAAGCTAATTAGATTTTGACAAGAACGTAAGCAACGCTCAGTTGCAGAAAATTAACATACACATTTCTCTACATGTACTTGGAGATGAGGAAGAAATAAAGCTACATGTAAAATCTTTCCAAATACTAAGCCAGACCTCATTCATAGCCACATACTTCATGTCATATTAACTCACCCAGCCTGACATCCAGAGCTACACCCTCCAGATGACTGGCAAGGTTAGGCTTTAGCTTTTTAATAACCTTCTTATACATATAGACCTATATATCCAGGATCTATGAAGTATACAGATGATTATTTTGGATTAATGGATCATCCAAAATGCCAGTTGGCACGTTTTGAGTAAAAAGTGTAACAAATGCAGCTGTTTACTAATAAATAAAGCCTCAGCTGTAAGAGAAATAAATTAGATGTGTTTAATTGGTAGGCTGAAAACCTCCCCTCTTTATTACAATGCCTCTTCTTGTTATTTTATGATGTCAGGGTAGATGGCAGACTGACAGAGTGTTTATGAATCGCAGTTTGCAGATGGCACTCTTGGTTCTCGGCAGCCATGAGCAAAAGTAGCATGAGGCCTCAATAGTGGATTTTGCCAAAGAAGACCCCCTGAGAATTAGCTGTCTCCATTTCTCTTGTGCCAATCTCTCCCTGGCAGAACTCTGCTTCACAAACCCACCTTCAATAAATTTTGGCTGCCTGGCAGGGAATTAAAGATAGATCACACCCAAGAATGCCCTCTTCTCTAGGTGATCTCTTTATCATTGCAGAGAAGGCCTGTGTGAGGATTCTCAGAACAGGCATCCCCCACAGTTTCTTACAGGGGAAGAAGATCAAGGATCCGATAGGACAAAAACCCCTCCCCTTCTCACTCACTTGGCTCTCCAAGCCTTCCCTCCCTCCCGCTGACAGGAGTGATTTCCCAAGCACAGCATAAGGTCCTTGCACTTGGGATTCAGAGCTCCACTCACTAATGACAGTGTTGTCATCATACAGCTGGGGATGGAGGGGGAGGGGTCACCTAAGCCCCTGGATCTGAGGCTTCATAGTTTCTGTATTCCCCTCATCCCCCTGGGTCAACTAGTCACCTCTATGGCTGGGGAACAGCACACAGGAGACATGCAGTTATAATTGTCAACAGAGATGAACATTTTTGTCACTGGTTATACTCATAATGGATTTTTATGCTAATGGGTTTTTTCATTAGGAAAATAGGAATGATCAAACCCCTTTAGAGAGAACAGAGGATAGTCTGAACACATAATAATAGTAAAGATAGGTTAATGATCATAACAGTAATAATATTAATATTTGGAGCTATCATTCATTGAGTACTTACTATGAGATAGGCAAAAATCACTTCCCTCGGGATTATGGGAGTTATGACAGTTTAAAACACAGTGACACCATTCCCTGTTTATCTTTTTGTTTCCTTTTCTTACCCTACACTCTCAGTCATGTGACCCCTGGCCCTGTGTCCAGAAGGACCTTGAGAGAAATCCTGAGATCACTGTCATCTTGCTTCCTCTTTTCCACTCTGTCTGGTGGGGAGCCATTGGAGGGGTCTGATCTCTCCAGCTGTCTCCTGAAGCTTGAACTAAAATCGTTTCTAGAAGTCAAGCTTGACTAGATAAAATACACAAACAAAAATAAGTTTTGCTAGTTCATTCGTTTCAAAAACATTTGAAAACCATAAGCGAGAAAGGAATGAAACTCAGATTTTTCACTTTAGATGAGGCCTCCTGTGTCTCCCAAGGGATTTCTTTAAAACAAAGGAAAAGTCATTTATATTATATAAAATATGTGTGCATTCCTCTAAAGATCAAGTACAAGGCAAGAATTTCTGCTCTCAGCACTTTAACATTGTACTGGAGTTTCTAACCAGCACATCAAGGCAATACATGAATACATACATACATACATACATACATACATACATACATACATACATACATAATAGATGAATAAAATCTAAAGCATCCAGATTGGGAGAGAAGTCATAATACTGTCCTTATTTGCAAATTACATGATCCTATATTTAGCAATTCTAAGGAAAAACTAATAAATGAGTTCAGCATTATCACAAGATACTAGATCAATACACAAAACAATTATGATGCTAGCAACAAACAATTTGAAAATAAAATTCAGAAAACAATTACATTTGTAATGCCATCACAAAGGGCAAAATACTTAGGAATATATATAGCAAAAGAAGTATCATATTTGTACAATGCAAATATAACACATTGTTGAAAAAATACTAAAAAATATCTAACTAAAGTGAGAGGTATTTCATGTTCCTAGATTGGCAGACTCAATATTGTTAAGACAGCAATTCTCCTCAAATTGATCTACAGATTTAATTCAATCCTTACCAAAATCTTTAAGTTGGCATTTTTTTCAGAACTTGACAAGCTGATTTTAAAATTTATATGGACATGAAAAGGATCCAGAATAACCAAAACAATATTGAACAAGAAGAACAAAGTTGGAGGGCTCATAATTTCCAATTACAAAATTTACTATAAAGCTACAGCAATCAAGAGAATGTGGTATTGGAGTAATGTTATACCTATAGATCAATGAAACAAAATTTAGAGTTCAGAACTATAACTATCTATCTATCTATCTATCTATCTATCTATCTATCTATCTATTTATCTATCTATCTATCTATCTATATAAGATTAATTAATTTTTGATAAAGATGGCAAGGCAATTCTGTAATCTTTTCAGCAAATGGTACTGAGACACTTGGATATACGCATGCAAAAAATGAATTTAGATAGTTACCTCATACTACATAAGAAAATTAACTCAAAATGGATCATTAACCTAAATGTAAGAGCTAAAATAATAAAACTTTTGAAGTAAACATAGAAAAAGTAGAGTAACAGGAGGGAGAGAATTTTCCTAAGGAAGTGACATTGAGCAGAAAGTTGATTGAAATGAGGGAATAAACTATATAAAGATCTGGGAGAAGAGTATGCCATGCTCCAGGCAGATGGAAAAGCAGTTGCAGATGCCCAGAGGTGAGAGAAAATTATGCATTTTTAAGGGGCAAGAAGACCAATGTGGTAGGTGCCATTGTGACACTGAGCTAGACAAAGATCTCTTAGGATATTAAAAGTGCTACATATTAAGAAAATATTAAAAATTAGACGTAAAATGAAAGGTTTCTAATCTTAGATACAATTAGGAAAATAAAGTATTAAGCTGCAGACTGGGAAAAATATTTGCACATCTTATATTTGGCAAAGACTTTGTATCCAGAATATTAAAAGAACTCCTATAACTTAATAATCAAAAGACAAATAGCCCAAATCAAAAATGGGCAAAAGATAAACAGACATATCATAAAAGAAGATATATGGGAGACCAATAACATACGTAAGATGCTCAAAGTCATTAGTTATCAGGGAAATGAAAATTAAAGGCACAGTTGAGTACCATTACCCATACATTAAAATGATAAAAATTAAATAGGATAACAAAACTAAAGTTTATCAAGGATTTAAAGCAATTGGAACTTTCATGGATTTGTATTGAGAGTGTAAGTTGTTTTAAGTACTCGGGAAAAACACTCAGCGGGTTTTTTTCTTATAAAGTTAAAAATACTTGTCTCAGTAATTTTATAACTAACTAGTTTCTAAAGAGAAATAAAAACATTTTGCTCACAAAACACTTGTATACAACTGTTTGTAGCAATTTTGTTCATAATAACTGCAAACTAAAAATATTCCAAATAGCTTCATCAGACAAATGGATAAAAAAATGTGTTGTCAATTCATACACTGGAATATTACTCAGCAATTAAAAGGAACTTGCAATTCATGCAATAGAACGAATGATTTGCCAAAAATTTAGGCTGAGCAAAAGAATCCAGAGTACATACAGTGTGCTTCCTTCTATTTATATGAAATGCTAGAATAAGCAAAACTAATGTATAGTGACAGAAAGCAGATCAATGGTTGTCTAGGGTTTCAAGTGGAGGAATTGAATGCAAAGTGTCTTGAGGGCACTAGTTGAGATGATGTAAATGTCCTGCATCTAAATGAAAATTAAAGGCACAGTTGAGTACCATTACCCATACATTAAAATGATAAAAATTAAATAGGATAAAATGGTTACATGGGATTTTTCTTTTGTCAAATCTCACACTTAAAGTGATTGTACCCGTAATGTACTGCACATTTAAAGTGGTTACAATTTATTGTATTTAAATTATACCCCAATAAAGTTGATTTAGAAGTTAAATTAAAAAATACATTGACAAAAGAAGTGATAAACCTGAAATGATGAGAAATCTTAAAATAAAGTTACTTCTAAACCAGGCACTAAACGTAAAAATTTTTATTACAATTCCTAATAAACACTCAATGATTAAATATTTCCCATAGGACATAAAATTTCAAGATCGTATATAAAGACATAAAACTTACCAACTTGTTTTATGAGCCTAGTAAAATCCTGATACCAAAATATGAACAAAAGTGGGTAAAAGGAAAAAGAAAAAAATAGGTCAAATTCTTTTATGAACATAGGTAAAATAATTCTGAACAAAACTTTAGGGTATTAAATCAAATAGTTTAATAATATTAACGACAACAATTAGGGTTTATCACAGAAATGGAAGGATATTTCACAGAAAATTTTTTTAAATGTGTCTCTCGCCATTAAACAATTAAAAAAACAACAAATTTATGTTAAAGAATAACTGAAAACCTCTTAATAAAATTAAACACAGTCCTTATAAAGTATTTTATCAAGCTCTCCCTTTAATTCCTGAGATAATGTAATAAGATAAGAAAAAAATAAAAAAGATGCTTGACTATAAATAAGACTTTTATTAATTGCAGATATGATTATTTGCATGTATAAATTTAAGGAAACTAACTGTGAAAATCTATTTTAACTAATAAAGGTGTTTGGTAAATTATCTTGTTTGTGATTAATAAATAAAAGTCATAACTTTCCTGTTATTAACAAAACAAAAACAATTTAAGGGGAAAAAATTACATTAAAAATCTAAAAACTAATAAAAGTCTAGAATACCTAGGAATTAACCTAGCAAAAAAATATGTGAGACCCATATGAAGAAAATTATAAAATTTTAATAGAAATATTTAAGCAGAACTGAATAAAGAGAGGTACTTATTCAGCTTTATAAAGCTATTAATTATAGCTAAATTAATTAATCTCTGAATTTAAAGTTTATTCTGAAGAAATGTTTCTCAAAATGCCAGAATAAATTTTGAAAAGGATGCACAAAATTAGAATTTGTTCATATATATATATATACATACATAGATATATATACATATATATGTGTGTGTACATGTATATGTATATGTATATACATATACATGTACACTCACCCACACACATGTGTGTGTGTGTGTATATATATATATATATATATATATATATATATATATATATATACAGAGAGAGAAGCAAATCTAGTTAGTTGCCTAATCAGCCTCAAACTTTTCTCTTAATTTTACTAAAGTTAACCTCTGCCTTATTCCAGGCAATATACTTAGACAATAAAATACATTTCCCAACCTCTTTTGCAGTTAGGAGTGACCACGTATTACTGTTCATACTAATATCACTAGGAGGGACTTCTGGGACATCTTAAAAGAAGGCACCCTCAGCTCCCATACATGTGCTCTTTGCTTTCCTTCCTATTCTTGCCTGGAACACAAATGTGATGCTAGAGGTAAAGCAATCATCTAGCAACCATGAAGCAAGAACATGAGGATGAAAACCGCAATCAGGATAGTTGAGAAAAACGTGAGATGCCTCTGTTCCTGATGTCAACAAGGGCTTTATCAGCCTTGGACTCTATCTTTCAATTTCCTGTTATGTGAGAATGATAAATTTCTTATCTCACTGAGCTACTGGTGGCAGTTTTTTGTTATTCTATGACACAAAGAAGAATGCAATCCCTAATTATAAAATGCTTCAAAGCTACAGCAATTAAAATATCATACATTGTCATATTAGTGCTAGAATAGACAAATATGACTAGACAGTCTAGAGTTTACATTTGTGTGTATACAGACAATTAAGTTCACGAACTCATCCTAGAAAAAGTACTACACGTCTCGTTGCTGAATATCACTACGGTCACCTTCGAAGTACTCCCGTTGGGAAGCTCTGCACTGATGCCAGTGCCTAGTTCACCCTTCAAAGCAATTTTGGAACTCTTTTTCTGGAATGGCCATCAGAGCTGTTGTCAAATTACCCTTGATGTACTGAATGTCATCAAAATGTCTTCCTTTCAATATTTCCTTTATTTTCGAGTAAAGAAATAAGCCATTCAGGGTCAGATCAGGTGAGTAGGGAGGGTGTTCCAATACAGTTATTTTTTCGCTGGCTAAAAACTCCCTCACAGACATATGCTGTGTGAGCTGGTGCATTGTCGTGATGCAAGAGCCATGAATTGTTGGTGAAAAGTTCAGGTCGTCTAACTTTTTCACGCAGCCTTTTCAGCACTTCCAAATAGTAAACTTGGTTAACTGTTTGTCCAGTTGGTACAAATTCATCATGAATAATCCCTCTGACATCAAAAAAGGTTAGTAACATTGTTGCAACAAAGTCACGAACTTAATTGTCTATATGTGCGTGTGTATATATCTATATATATAAATATATAGATATATAGATATATAGATATATGTATTTCTTTGATAAATAGGCTTTAAAATCAGCATCATATGTGGGGCGGCTCATTTAAAGCAGCCAACAGATAAAGAAAGGTTTCACCAGGACAGATCGGACCATTGTTGAAATTGTTCCCACATTCTAACAGCTGACTTCTCTCCATCAGCACAGCCGCACAGTGTTCTCTTTTTTTGGACTAGGGCTGCTCTCTTGTCACAGAGTATCCCCAGCTCATTGCTTTTCATTACTGAATTTGGTCACCCTTGGTTTTCATCGCTCCCTGCCCATGGGAGTCTTTGTTCTGCCCTGACTCAAGCTGGTACCATGTGATCCCTAACATTGGACCTTTCACAATTGGTAAACTCTTGCTGATGGACTCCTTAACTCAAAAGTCAATTTTCCTGATAATGTTCAGGATTCCATCCTGTGCACTTTTTTCTGCCATCCACTTATGTTGATTGATTAGGTCAGAAAGCCCAAGCTTTTCATTTAGTTCTTCTTAACACCCTTGTCATTTAAGTCCATTAGTATTTGAATAGTGGATTTTAAAATATTATATTAAATTTTATTGCTTTTTGGCAAAGACAGTTCAAGAATAATTTCTGAATATCTTATGGAAACCATAAAATGTCAGAGTTACAAGGGCCCTTGGAGATATCTGCTATTACCTCTTATTTTACAGATGAAGAATCTAAAGTCCAGAGAGGGGAGTGATTTGCCCATTGTTGCACATCTCATTAGTGAAGGTGCTGAAATAAAACCCTAGAACTTTCTTGATTTTCAACCCAGATTTTGGGGTTTTCTTCATTCAAAAGAGGTTGAACCCTTATTTATTTATCTTCCTGTTATCCTTAGAGGATTACTATTCTCCACCATCAAGAGGAAATGGGCTAATAAAGAATAATTTCAGTATCTTTCCCATCCTTTCACTTGCTCTCCCTAGGATACTAGGAACGATTTATCTAATTGGAGAAGTGGTAAAAACCTGACAGTTCTGTTAGCTAGGAGCAAAGTCATTGGAATGGCATTTCAGTAGTTTTGGTCCATCTCTGTCATTCTTGTGGACTACCTGGTCATCATACCTGTAGTAGGCTTCCATGCTTTATTTAGTCTCCATGCTATAAAGGGATTAGCGACTGGTCTTTGCTTTTTCACTGCCAGCTACAGGTAGGTTGGAAAGTCAGCCTCAAGTGGCTTCTTATTTGTGTGTTCATATGGAGACAGGAGACCTTACCATAGTCTTCAATCCAACTTCACTAGGAATGAAGCTGGTATTATATTTGAATGCCTATTTTATTTCTGTATCTGTTCACAAAAGACTAAAAACCTGGAGGTGAGAAAAAGTGATCCATTAGGTTTGCCCTAGTAGCTAATATTTGCTTCTATATTTTGAGTATTAGGTTATATATGCATATCAGAGCCAGGCGCCAGAAAGAACTACAGTAGGCTGAATCACCTGGTTAAGTACAACAATATTCTAAAATGTAAATTTGGATATATATCATTCTACTTGCAATGCTTCTATGACTTCCCATAGAAGCCTTAGTGTTTTCTAAATGGATGTCAATCCCCTGGGGATGTATAATATAGTGCCGAGAGACAAGAAGAACATGTTAGAATATCTATTTCTGTTTATTTTTTATAATAAGCTTTCCAATTTTATTTTGGTATATTTTATAATGTACATAAAATGTACATTATATGTACATATAATGTACATATAATGTACAGGTAAGTTTACTTATGTACATTAATGAATGTGCAGATGTTGGGAATGAGTGCCCCAGCGCATTGACTCATTAGGGTAAGTGATAAGATAAATTTTGGAGACCACTAATTCTGGATTTCAAATTCTTAGTGTGAAATAAGACTGACTTGTTATCAAGTGCCTGATTTTCTCTACCCTAGTCTCTTTCCAATCTTCTTTGCAATAATCCTTTTAATCAATATTTATTTAAGGATTATTCTGTGGAGTTTACTTTCCACCTGGGGCTGCAGGAGGAAAATTGGCTTTTGCCTGGGGCACAGGGAAGACCTTCTTAAAATAGTGGTATTTGAGTTCAGAAGGATGAATTGTTTCTAGCCATAACAAATCACTGCAAGTTCCTAGAATTTGCCAAAATGTTCCACCTAACACATCTTGTATGGATTAGTGCTGCTGTTTTGGTATCTCTCCCTCCAGCTCCCACACCCACTCTTATCTACCTTCTCATTCTTATCTTAGATTCTGCTAGAAGCCTGCTCCTTCTATGTGCTACTTGCATCCAGGCACTTCCTCTATCTATTAACATTTTCTGTGTGTTTATCGGCCTTGGGCGCTAACCTGTACTTTGTTCTGATTTCCCATTGGCAGCACATTGCGTGGAGTATATGTTAAATTGAATAGAAGCTCCCTAGTGTTCAGTCATATCAAATGGTTTTCTGTTACTTGTTTGTACAAAATGTTCTCTCTGGAAGTTCTTCCTTATTCATTCACCTGTTTAAATTTGAGTTATTCCACACAATTTCACCAGCTTGGGGAAGCTTGGCTTAGGCCACAGGAGGTGGAATTCTTTGCTTTTTTCCCCCCAGACTTTCTAGATTGCTGGAGTATTTGAACACTCCATAGAATAAGTAATAAATAATATTGTAATTGTGTGTTGAGTGGTATGTTTCTATGGCAACATCACAAGCAAGTCGTTGGGAGGAACATTTCTCATTACCTTATATTTCTTCCTAACATCTAGAGTTGTACGTAACACATAGTATGCCCTCCAAAACTATTGTTTGAGTGAAAGAGTTAAAGAACATGTGGTACTATCATAACCTATAAAGCAACTCTAACACCGAGTTCCATGTATGAGAGAGCGGTAAGAGGACGGTGGGAAGTGGGTTCTGTGGGTGTGCAGGATACGTGCATATGTGAACACATGGTACCTTCATATTAGTGCATGGCTAAGGGTTAGTGAAAGGGAGAGTAACAACTAATGTATATAATCTGTATTTAGTTTTTGCTCATTGTCTTTCTTCCTTTCTATAATTTAAAGCCCCCTGAGAAAAATGCCTTGTCATATTTACTATTGTGTTTTAGCTCCCAGTGATACCTGGCTCATAGTAGGCCATAGATAAAAATGAGTTAAATGAATAATAATTAATGCTTATTTAAGACCTGATGTTTGTAAATAGTTTGCATATACTTTCTCATTAAATCCTCACAATCCCATGTCAGAGATGAGTAAATTGAGGTTAGGGAATTGAAGTGACATGCCCAAAGTCCCCTAGCCAGTCAATTCCAGGACTCTCTGCCTCCAAAGTCTATATTTAAAAGTGAAGCCAAATAATCCTTACATTTTAAAAAAGTTGCCCTTGGGTACATTTGTTCATTAACCCCACCCCTGTTTTCACAGGAAAGAAATCTGTGAACCAAGAATAAATTATATTGTCTTGTAAACTGTGAACTGCAAACTTGTGAAGTGAGGGTAAATTAATTGTGACCAGAACATGGGCCCAGCCCAGCCATGGATGGGTCTCACAACAACTGGGAGATGACAGAGAAGAAATGAGTCCACACTGAGTCCTATCTGTCTGCACTTCACTTCTATACAGCTAAGAAGCCTTTCTTATGCATGTGGGCTGGGATCTTGTCCAAATGTTTGAAGGTGACTTTGATTCTCACTTTGGGGCTTCTGATGGGGGGAGGGGAGGACACAGGCAGAGGAAGCTCCTTTGACATTGCCTTGTGACACATGGCCCAGCCCCTGACTAACTGGCACGTTATCCAAGAAACTTTGCTTTCCAAACAACTATCCTCCTTTTGGACTCACATCCAGAATCAGTTTTGTTTCAGAGCAATAACAAGTTCTCCATGCTCCCATGGCTGCTGACTGTAACCAAAGACAAATGTGAGAGGCAAATGGATCCCTTAGACTAGAAGGTAGAGATAGAGGTGGATGGTGAAAAGTGGTAGGGTTCAGGAATACATTTTGAAGATGGCACCTGAAGGATTGACTAATATACTGAACAGAGAATGGGAGAGGAAAAGAGAAGCTGATGACAACAAGATTTTGGCTTCAACTGAGTATACGAGTATTCAGGTGGGAAAGGGGTGAAGCTGGTTTGAAGTGAGAAATCAAGAGCTCTCTTTCAACACAGTAGGTTGTAGATGTCTATTAACCATTCCAGAGAGATATTAAGTAGGCAGTTAAATATATAAGTCCAGAAGTTAGTTAGGGCTAGAGATACAAATTTAGTAGTTAGCATCATCTATTAAAAGCAGTGGAATTAGATGGTATCTCCTAGGAAGTACATGCAGGTAAAGAAGAGAAATCCTCGAAAGAAGGAATGACCCCTAGGGAACTCCAATAATTTATTAACAAAGGCATTATTGAATCCCAAATCATTCAAGCTATCCTTTGGTGAGCCCGATTCTGTGGCATCAAAAGGATTTCAAAATGAATGAATGCCCTTGCCCTCAAGAAAGAGAGGTTGGTTTATTGCAAAGAACACTGCCCAGCGAGTACTCAAGCCACTCTATCTCTTACCAGATGTGTGATGTTGGACAAACTACTTAATCTTTTTGACTTTCAGTATTTCTTACAAGTGAAGTACTAAGTACCTGTGACATAGAAGTTTTACGAGAATTAAGTTACATATCAAGTGTATGATAGTCTATAAATTCTAGCTTCTTTCTCTTCAAACAATACATCTTCCACCTAGTCCAGAATATAAGCTGCATAAGGGCAGGAAACACTTTTATCTGGTTTTAGTTACATAGACAAATTGTAACCTCAGAGGTTCTCAATAATTATCTATAGAATAAATTAAGTGTGAAATTAGTAAGTGTATTTGGTGAGCTTATACAGATTTTGGTGCCTGGATATGGAGATCAATCAAAGTAAATGCAGTCCCCTCCTCACAAAATTTACATGCAGCCCAGGCAGTTTAATACAGTGATTCTCAGAAGGAAAAGACAACCAAGTAAAATACTCGATCCTACATGAATGACATAGAATTTTTTTCAGCATTGTATTTGTATGTAATAAAATATGCTGGATTACCTTTAGGCCATTTAGAGCAAAGGAATGCATCAAAATGAAACAAATATCTGATTAAAAAATATTGTAGAAATTTATTGAAGTTTAAAAAAAAAATTCAGTGATGAGAAACGTACAGCAACACTCAATGGACTCTCTGAAAGATCTTTATTGTCTGCAATATCAAAGCCCAAGGCAGTGGCTCACTTTTTTATTTTCTTTATTTTTGAAAATGTGATATATATACACAATATTCTGCCACAAGAAAAGATGAAATAGTGCCATTTGCAACAACATGGACGGATCTTGAGACTATTATGCTAAGCAAAATAGGTCAGACAGAAAAAGTTGAGAACCATATGATTTCACTGATATGTGGTATACAAAATTGAAAACAATGAAAGAACAAGACAAACAAATGAAGTGGCTCACTTTTTATCATTTTTCTTCTCTCTTCTCTGAAACTCTTCTCTCTAGACAAATGACTCTTGTCATTTCTGGTAACTCCTTGTTTTGTTTGTTTATTTAAATGCAAACCAATTTAGCTGCTCTCAGTTTCTCTGGTTTCCTGACTCTCTGATCACATCTCATCCCTTATTCTCTCTCATGATAGAGACCTTCTTTCTAGGAGATAGAGCAGTGGTAGGATTTGAATGGCTTGAAATTTTTTGTAATCCTGATAAAATATGTTAAAATCATTGATTACAGAAGGGAACTCATGCTTCTTAAAGGAGTAGGGTCTGAATGAAACTTAGGGCAGTGTCATGATCTCTGAAGGGAAACTAAAAGGGCAGAGTATGTGTGAATGGCCTTTTCTCACTGATAGGGCTTCTGAACTCTATCTCCTCATCTGTGTCCACTTCCTCACTGTATTAGTTTCCTAGGTCTGCGGTAATAAATACCACAGACTGGGTGGCTTACACAACAGAGATTCATTTTTCACAATTCTGGAGGTCAAAAGTCTAGGATCAAGGTAATGGGAGGGTTGGTTTCTGTTGAAGTCTCTCTCCTTGGCTTGTAGATAACCAGATAACTGGCTTCCCCCTGTGTTTTCACATGGTCTTCCCTCTATGTGTGTCTGTGTTCTAATCTCCTCCTTTTATAAGGACACCTGTCATATCGAATTATAGCCCACCCTAGTGATATCATTTCAACTTAATTGCCTCTTCAAAGAGGTACTGGGCATTAGGGCTTCAACAAATGAATTGAGGCACAGTTCATCCCATACGACCTGAGTAGGAGACTTTTCCCACTGCTGTTTCCCTATGCTCTTCCATCTTGGAAGATCTCAGAACCCCTAAGAGCACAGTGAGTAAAACACAGAATTTGAATTAGACAGTCCAGGGCACTGTAGTAGATGGAGGTTGAAAAGAACCTTAACTTCTTACCAAACTCTAAGCTCCAGAATTTATGCTTCTTATTTACAATTTATGAATGGATGAATAAAGAAATACGAGCTTCTAATCATCTTGGCACATATTTCTAAAACAGCTTATATTTTACCCTTAGATGTCAGGAATCTCTATTTCTTTCAAGAATCTGACAAAAACTTCTCTGTTGAGTTGGGAAAATCTTAAATTTAAGCAGCCAGGTCCTTCCTTTTGCCCTGAGAAGTTCTGAGGGAAAAAATAGGTCAGCATAAACTAAGGTAATATTTTCAACTTGACAAATTGGTCTCTGTGTTCTTTGGCTATACTCAATGACAGAAATTTAAGAGTGGTGTTCAAATGAGGGAAGTAATAATCTGCCTGTGTCAAGTTTGGGGCTTGGCTTGATTCTTTGTCATATTTAAAAAGTGACATTGACATAGCAAGGCAATTTCAAAGGTCAATTGACTAAAATAGGAAAGGGCTGGAAACCAGGAGATATTTAGAATGGTGGAAGATATTAAAAATGTTTCACCTGTTAAAAAAGGGGGAGGGAGTGGACAAAAAAAATCAAACTATCTCATTTTACATATTTAAAAGGGTGTCACATGGAGGAAGAAGGAGACTGAGTCTCTGTCTGCAGAAGGCCGTTCTAGGACCAGTGCATGAAAATATCAGGGGGCAGACTTGGTTTCACAATGAGGAACGATTTCCTATGTGAGCTGCTCAACAGTGCTTCTAAAGGTAGGAGGAGGGTTCTGATTGATGTTCACTGTGCCCTTCATATTTTGCTGTATTTCCCACTTTATTTTTCTCTAAATAATTCATTCATGTTATAATCAGAGAAAAAAAACAAATACATGCTCTAATGTAAAGAAAAAAGAGAAATAACATTTATTGAGGAGATATTATTTGCCCGGTATTAGACATTTGTTACTGGATTCATCAGTAATAGTCTGAAATAGGTTGGGTATGCACATAAAATTATATATATATATAATATTTTACATATATATATATAGTATTTTACATAATAGTATATATATATATTTTTCCAATCACTGCCCCCAGATGTGCCACTTTTATCATTTTATTAACTTTTGCTATGAGTGCTATGATTTTCTGATCACTTTAAATTATTAAAAATTCAGTCCAGTACAGCATTAAACTCCAAACTCATTAACCACCCCTATTCAACTCCCATTTCAAGCCTGATGCTTGGCTCTAGAACTGCAGCCATTGTAGTCTGTGTGTGTGTGTGTGTGTGTGTGTATGTGTGTGTGTGTGTGTGTGTGTGTTTACGGGGGGTGTTTTGATCCATATTTCCATGCTTTCCTTCTTCATCCTTCTCCTTCCTCTCCTTATTCTACCTCCTCAGGAGGCAGGGATTTGGGAAGTAGAAGAAAGCATTTATATTTAACTGGTTTGTTTGTATATCTGCTGTTAGATGGATGTTGCTACTTCTCCTCAGGACACAGATTGCTCTGTGTCTCAGGTTTCCAAAGAAAGGCTTTCGTATGGCTCGTGGGTACATTCTTACAGTTTCGGGATACAGGTAACCCCTGTATAACACAGCACTTCTAGAACATAGTTGGAGAAATTGGGGAAAACCCTCGTACAACACGGCATCCTAGAACACGGTTTCACTCTAACATGGTTGAGAATTAGAGAAATCCCCGAACTACACGGAGTGTAATGAGGGCTTTTAAAAGCAAACAATATCTCACTTGAAATTAGGGAAATCCCTGAACAACACAGAATGTAATAAAAGCTTAGTAGTGATGATGAAGAAAACATTATTTTATGCATATTAATATGTTATACTTTTGGTGAAAATTGCTTTTATAAAGATATTTCTCTTAATTATAAAACTATAATAGTATGTTTTTTAATTTTTGGAACCTAACCCCCTTTTTTGTATTAGTTCTTTGTTTCATATAACACGGATTCGCATAACACAGCATTTTAGGAACCTAACAACTGTGTTATACGGGGGTTACCCGTATTCCATTCCCACTCTAATTCTTTCCCCCATAAAGTACACCTGCAGCAGTACCGTTGGCAATACAAGTCATCCTCTTTTAGGCAGTGTCCCCATTCCTGCGTGGAGTTGCCCTCCTCGGTGGCGCTGGCAAGATGACTCCAAATCACTTTCTATGGAGTCCCTTGCTCCATGGGAGGGTTACCCATCCTTACTACATCAAGTAGTGGGCCTGGGCCTGTTTGAAATCTCCACTCTCCATTCTACCATCTTCCTCCAACCCTCTTTTCCTTTGCTCTAAGAGGCACTGGCTAGATCAAAAACTCACTGCATAAGCATGTGTCTAACCAGGGAATGAGATGCAAGTCTCTCCCTTTTGAAAGTACTCCTATTCTTTGGCATTGATCCTCTTGGTGCCTCCTTCACTGGCTTTGGGATGAGCAGGAAAAAGCAGTAGCTTTCCCCCTTACCAGGCCAACAACTCATAACTCTCATGATGCCCGCTTTCCCCTCTGTCATTTTTCTTCTTCAGTGCTGGGGAAAGGGAGAGCTGTTTGAGGATAAGTGGTAGCAGAGATGTTTGACTACTTCTTATTGAGCTTGAGAAAAGCCCAGTTGTTGGTAGCAATTCAATTGTTCTTGTTCCCTAATATTGGATATTCAATGCTTTTTCACCCTCAGTTTGGAGTCCTACACTCCAATTCAAGGGCAATAGGAAAAATCCTGTTTATCATCCATAATATATAACCAATCTCATTTCACCCTCATGAAAAACTATGAAGAAATACTACTGCCATTTTATTGACAAGGACATTGAAATTCCAAGAAAGTACCTAATTCACTACCAGTAAGAGGAAGAGTCAGGGGTGAACCCTGGCCTGGCTGACTTTAAAGGTTTTTCTTTGCCTATTCTACCAGTGGTGGCCATCTATATAGCAGAATTTAAGAACATGCTCTTGTCTAGAAGCCCAGTTTTCACCATGACCAGTCACATTCTCTGAGACTTAGCTTCCTCCTCTTCCAAAAAGTGGTAAGTATAGTATCTATCCTCAGAACATTATTTGGAGGATTAGATGTCTTAAGAAATCTGAAGGGCTTAGCTCAAATTGTAACACCTTTAAGTGCTCAATGAATGTTAGCGATTGTGTTATGCGAAGGGGTCCTCCATACACACCCCACTGGTATAAATTTAAAATAAGGTTTACAGGGGAAAAAATCTTACAGACAGAAAGGAAGCACACATGAGGATCTGGGTTCTCATCCCACAGAGAGTTGGATCAAATAGACAGGCAGCACTACTGGAGGCCCCACAAAAATGTTCTAATAGATGGCTACCCTGTTTCCATAACACTCTTCCTATGCAAAAGGAAGAAGGGTACAAGTCATCTGATTGACTTCCTGCTTACAAAGGGAAGACCTTCCAAGTGCAGCCTCTGGTATTGGACTGTTTCTGGAGAGCTCAGTCAGGGATGTTGAGGTGGCTGTCTGCAAAACTACTGACACGAGTAAGGAAATGAGCTTTCACAACTATGCTAGATTTGTCTCTCCTTGGGGTTTTAACATTTGCTGTAGTTTTGTTAAAAAGAGTAATAATCCACATGGTAATGAGAATAATAATATACACAAAGGCTAATACACAGAGCTACTCAAAAATAATGAGTTCCCTGTCCTTGGAAGTGGTTCAGTTGGGGCTGGGTGGTCACCTTTCAACCATCTGAGGAGAGGATTCCAGCACTGGGTTAAAGTTTACAGAGAGCACCTGTAGGTTTCCATTCAACTCTGAATTTCTCTCAGTCTATGAGTGACTTGACCTGGTTGCATGGATCCAACCCTTCCTTTTGGCTTAAACCACTCCATGCTGTTTCCATTTTGAGTTAGCAAATGTACCTATTCCCAAGGGTGCTCAGTTTGTCTGCATCACTGAATGGTAATGCTGATAAAGAAGAGCAACAGAGCTCATTCCTTGAGTCAAAGATACCACATTTGTTTTTCCCTTCCCCAAATATTCAGACAGTTTATTTAGAGAGCAAAAGAGCTTAGCTCTTGTTATACCGGGGGTGACAAAAAAAATGTATACACATTTTAAGAGATGTTATCTACGCTCAAGCATAGTTCACCATAATCAGAAGTGTCTGGACGCTGATGGTAACCACTCTGAATACCTCTTGTAATTGCAGAAGTTAAATGTGACTTGTATTCATCTTTCGTTATCAGTATATATTGAGTATTACAAATAGCATATTTTTTTTCTTTCTTCAAATGTATATACATTTTTTTGGCACCCTCTGTATGTTATTCCTAATAGACCTGTTTGCTCACATCCATGAGCCTGTGCTGTGGTGGAGCTGTGAAATTATTCCTTTCACTTTTCATATTTAATACAGATGCGAGCCAGATTTTTGGTCGTGGGACATCATCTCATCAGAATGATCAATTTCTTCCATTCTAGAACCAATGGGAGGCATTCAACCTTATCTAAGAGAAATACTCATTGGATAACTTTGGATTCCCATGACACTGTCTGTTACCAAAAAAACACTGCTTCGGCCAGACTCAAACTGCCTCATTTCTTTGGGTTTACTAAGACTTTTCAGGTTGGTTTAGTGTGAACTGCTGGTGAAAAATTGCATCTACCATGTTTCTCCAAAAATAAGACCTAGCTGGACATTAGCTTTAATGTGTCTTTTGGAGCAAAAATTAATATAAGACCCAGTATTATATTATATTATATTATATTATATTATATTATATTATATTATATTATATTATATTATATTACCCTTGTCTTACATTATAGTAAAATAAGACGGGGTCTTATATTAACTTTTGCTCCAAAAGACATATTAGAGCTGATTGTCCGGCTAGGTCTTATTTTCAAGGAAACACAGTATGAAAGTTAATGTCCTGTAACTTAGCCCAGATGAATAAATCTTTCTCTTTATGGCATTATGAAGACTTTCCATTTTTTGAACATTAAAAAAAAATTTTTTATGTATTGGGAAAATTTTTCAGGCAAGACCACCTGATTTCTGAAACAGTTTTTGTGTGTTCTCATTTAAAAAGAAAAGGCAAAGATAAAAAATTAAAATAATAAAAAGAAAAGAAAAGATAAAGCCAACCAACTACACTGAAAAACATTTAAATCCATTTCTTTATGGACTAAATTTCCTCAAGCACAGAAAAATCCAAGAAGTTGGAAGCTTATTATTTTTTTTCTGTTTTAAATATTACCTTCTTTCAATTTATTTTTATATTGGTAGATGATGTGAGACTCATTACATTTTATAGGCCTGAACAAAATCTTACAATTTTTTACTAATATTATGCAATGACATAATGCCATTTGTGGAGGTGTCACATAAAGCAATTGACTTTTACTGGCTTCTGATGGCAGGACTTGCCATTTTATATTCTGTTTTATGTAAGCGTTTTCCAAATTTATCGACCTCACAGGATTTCTCAAGTTGCTTAATTATGGTAGGAAGAAGATATCTTTGTGGTCTGACACAAGAGCCTGTTAAAGCCCCTTTTAAAAAGGGAATATAAGAAGTGGGGAGGTGAACGTAACTAACATTTAATGCATGCTTACTTACTATGGGTTGGATGCAGGAATGTAGGGATAAAAGAAGGGGCACATACCATGAAGTAGGCATTGCCTTGACAATACCCTGCAAGGTATATTTAGTTTCTTAATTTCACAGATAAGCAAACTGAGGCTCAGATGTTATGCCCAATGTCACAGCAGCTATTAAGTAAGTGGAGGTGCGAGGATATCCATACAAGTTTGACTTCAAGTCTGTGATATAAAGTCACAAAACAGAGAAATGCTCACATCATAGTGGATCAGCCTTGCAGGGAAACCTTTTGAAAGTGTGTAGATTTTCACTGAGAATTCCTACCCAGAGGAAAAAGGCTCTGAAGACCTACCCAGAAGATTAAAAATTGGAAAGTTTTGTTTATCTCCATGATCCCTATTCATTTGTTTCCAAAGTTCAATTAAAGGAGTTCTATAGCACACCAAGGAAATGAGGCTACATTTTAAAGAACGTTATTTTAAAAATTAAACACGATGTGAAAGCTTTCATTGCAGCTCTCCAAATGCTGATATTCCACCCACATGTTACTTCGTTCCTCCCCTGGAGAACCTGTCCTTTTCTTTTCACCTAGTCCTGCAGCGTCCATATCTGGATCAAGCGGCACTTCTTAAGTAAGAGAGAAAAGGGTAACAAGGATATTGGTGGGAAAAGAAATTCAAGCCACACTGAATTATAGAATATTAATGCTCTACCAGACCCAAAAGATTCCCTAGTCCAGGTTTTGATTTTTATACTGTAGGAATTTGAGGCCCTGAAAGAGGAAATAAAAAAATCTATTTGAAGCTATGTCTTCCAATGATCCATGCCCATTAGTTGGAAGAGTGCTTGGCCATGGGTTAAAAAAATATGTGTAGTTATGATGGTCAGGTTGCCAACTGCCATTTCTCAGGAAGGGTCATCGTCCTCAGCACTCTGAGCTTACCACGCTCACATTAATTACCTCTTTCAGTTCTATCTTGCTAGCATTGACCTTATTGGTTTCTCTGTGCTTCCCTCACACTTTGCTCTCTCAGTGGTCCTCAAGGACTATTTTTCTTTTCTCCCATCCAAAATGAAGCAAAGTGCTTTTACTTTGAGGTAGAATCTCAAATCGTTGGGTGCATGCATGCAGAATCCCTGAGATTAGATAATTCCAAGACTTGGGGGAAAGAAAGAGAAAAAAAATAGAGTAGTGATTTAGATGGGAGAAGAAGACAAAGATTCCTGTAATTGAGAGGCAGAAGAAGTGACTTTCATTAGGGGACCAGGGAACAAAGGAATACAGAACATGCTCTCCATGAATGTGCATATTCCACCTAATGGGCAACCTGCCCTTCAACGTTATTGACATGCTTAGCCCCAGTCAATGTGAACTGACTGAACAGAGAGAGGGATGTTGGACAATGCGATGAGGATAGGGTCCTGGAGGAAGGACCTGGCTCCCTGACCAACATAGAAATCAACAGAACTACTTGTAATTTCCCTGGGAGTGGTGCAACAGTGACACACCAACACCATCACATTTGTTGGAAGTGGTACTTGCTCTCCTTCTTCTCTATTGTGAGCAACTAGTGGGAGAGCTGTGTCAGTCTCTGTGTATCCTCAGCCAGCTGTTGTCGTTTCTTATAAACAGCAGGCACCTGGAAAAGTTTTGTTGAATGAGTGAGCCAATATCTGAAGTAATTTGTCCAAACTAACACAGTGAGTTTCATGATTTCACTAGGACCCATACCCAGGGCTTGAGACCCAAGTCCAGTGGTTGTTCCAAACATTCTCTGTCTTTTCATAGGGATGGATAAAGAAAATATTGGACATATCTGCTGTGATTGAAGGAGGGGTTACATAGAGCAGAATTAGCATGTACTTTTCTATTAAGTGCTGATTCTGCTCAAGTAGCAAGGCTATCCCCTCTCCGTCAGTAACTCTGGTTTCTAGGAAGTGTAACTTCCTGTGCACATAATATCTTTATTCAATTTACATTGACCAAGCAGAGGCTGCATTACAATATTGAAGATAGGGTACTTGTGGCTTTGAGACCTGCAATTTGAGATTTTCTCTCTCTAGGTTCGGATTGTTTCTTTATGAGCATGTGGCTGCAGAGTTGTGGTCAGATCTAAGTAATTCCAATATTAGCCAGGAGAAATGAGCATTCCTTGAGGATTACTGCAATGCCAGCTGAGCCACTAGGTAAATTCCAAAAGGAAAAAAAAGGCAGAAGACCGTCTAGCCCAGTGGTTCTCAACTGGGTGTAAATTTGCCCCAGGAGCCATTTGCAATGTCTGCAGATATTTTTGATTGATAACTAGTGAATGTCCCTGGCATCTAGTGGTAGAGGACAGGGTTTTAGCTATCCCACCATGGACAGGACAGCCCCCACAATAAAGAGTTATTTGGTCCAAAATAACAGTAGTGTTGCTATCAAAAAACACTAAGCTATTCCATATATCCATGCAAAGTACAATTGATCTACTGTGATTCTGATACGGAATTTTCTAGCCTCTGGTTGAATATGTTGAAATCTAATGCTTGCTGTTCCACTGGCAGCTTGTTCTACTACTGGATAAATGCTAACTTAGTCACTTGTTCTTGGTGGCCCCAGAATGCTGAATGCATATTACCACATTATTCCATAATTATTTGATTATGTGTCTGTGTCATCTATGGGATGGTGAGTTCTTTGAGGGGCTAGGCCAAGTTCATATTTGTCCTTGCATTCCAAGCTCCTGCATCATGCCGGATACAACAACAACAAAAAATTTACTTGGTAAAGATACAGTGAAAATAAAAGAATGAAAGATTAGTGGTTTTACATTCTAAGCTACATCCTATTTCAGGACTGAAATTTTCGCACTTGGGTTCTAGGCAATGAAGCTCTAGGCAATGAAACTTTTCTTTTAACTGGAAGTGAGAGATACATCAGGTTCTATCTTGCCCTTTGCCTCTAGGCAATCCTTGTGAGTTTGGAAAACTATACTTACTCTTACTTTGCACTTTTCTTTCACTGGAAGCTAAATTTCCTATAAAAGTGCTGACACTGGGGGCAGGGGGCAAATGGAAAATATTTCATAATCAACAAGTTTAATTTGCTGAGTGCTTTGCATTAAAATCACTGAAGTAAATTGCCCTGGCCAATTCCCAAACTCTATTGCCAAACTGAGAAGCACTTTCTCAATCTTGCTTTCCATGGCCATAAGCCATTGGACCACTGAGTTGGACCAACATTAGAAGGAAGGAAAGAGCATGGAAACTAATTCTCCCGTGGGGTTGAGAAGGTCAGAGTAATTGGCCATACTTTTCCAATTTCAGTTTAAAGTCTGTAAATAATAATGGTAATTCACATTTGTAAAGAGCTTACATACAATTTTTACAACTGTCTCACCTTCTCAAACTCTAATAAATGTGCACCTAGGAGGTAGAGGTTCCAGGAAATAAGGGAAACCGCAGGATAAGTATGACAGATTTTTTTTTTTTTTAGAGAACCAATTCTTTTTTTAAAGAAAATGTGGCAATTGTTAGCAAACATTGTCACCCCAATAAACTTTAATAAAAGCGAATAAAATGTGGGACAATAATTTGTTATATTAAAACGCTAATATAACATGGAATAGAATTCACCATTGGCACGATCTTTTTAGATAAAACTCACTTTAAAGAAAACTCTGGTGAGGTTGCTTAGAACTATAGTTCTAGACTATTCTCTCATTCATGTTTGTAAGAAAACAGTGGAAAGGTTGATACAATTTGCACACATTATTGCTTTTAATTTCACAACTCATCTTTTTTTCTTTTTCTGGAATTTTCTTTTACCCTCTCTTGTCCATTCTTCAAACACATTCTGACACATTCTCCAAGGCTCAGCTCAAATGTTACATTCTGTTTGAAGATTTATTTGACACCCCGACGGTGGCTCCCTTCTCCATGCTCTGTCTGCCTATGTTCAGCAACTTTTCAAACTATGTTATGATTCGCTGTTTATATGTCTGTCTTCCCTGATAGAAAGTGATCTACTGGAGGGAGGGGATCATATCTTAACCTCCATTCCCCTGGTGGTGTCATTTCTATACAAACAACCCGCAACAACTTAACCTCATAATCAGGCTGTAGTAAGAAACTTCTTTCCGAATATTTCCAAGATACCCTGATCATATTTTGCATTTCTTGATGAATCAATTTTTGTTTCATTAATATATATTTATTGAGATTCTGGTGCAAACAGGGCTCTCTGTTTGGCTATACAAAAATATTTTAAATGTGTAAGAAAAGGATTGAAATATATGGAACACCTATTCTGTGCCAAGCACCATGCTAGCATTTTACAAATGTCATCTCATTTAATCCTTGCCGTACCCTGTGAGGTACTATTGATTCTATTTTGCAGAACAGGAAACTAAGGTTCCTATACTTTTTAGGTCACACAAGATGTAATCCTTATATTTTGGGTTAAGTTTTAATTTAATTGAGACAGTGTAATATGTACACACACACACAGTTTATTTGCAGAGCTCTTTCTTATGTGCCAAAGCTGTAGCAAAATGAAAAGAACAGAAGTTCTGGGACCTGGATCATGGCTCTGTAACCCAATATCTGTGTGACTTTAAATGCAGGATAAAATCTGTTTTTCTGTCTACATCCATTCTCCAGGACAAAGCATACTTCCATCCCTGGGCCCTGCATGAGTCCTGTGAGACTGGCCTTCAGGGACTGCTCTCTTGGGTTGTCTTGCTGTCTACCTTCTGGTTGGCTTTGGCCAATGGGAAGCATCAGAGGGAGGAGAGAAAACTCAAGGCATTTCTTCACCTCCCCTACCTCACTTACTCCTGGGTGAGGGCTTAAGAGCTCCCTGCTCTTGGAAACCGAGTGAGGGGAGGTGGCTCTTTCATAAGTACAGCTCTTACCAGGTTCTTGTAGCTGCTCCCTCCCCTTGTCCCTTTAGGCATAGGAGTGGAAATGCTTCTCTGTGAGGCTCTCCCAGAACTTCACTATCTCTCCTGTTTCCCATAAACTTGCCCACAATCTGCACAGTACTTTCCTTCAATTCTCTCTAAATAACCCACTGAGTGTGCTAGTTCTGTTGGGACAAGGACAGACACGCCCACCTCAGGCAGGTCCCTTTATCTCTCTGAGCCTCAATTTTTTCATCTGTAAAGTGGGGATGACAACATGTAATCCACAGGAATTTTGTGAGGGTAAAATAATATATGTTAAAAGTACTTCGTAAATTTAAAAGTACTACCAAAATATTTATACTCATAAACTTACTGTTCTTTTCTATTAGAGTTCACACTTTCATTTGTCAAATATTTACTGAGGATCTATTTTCAATAAGGCCCTATGCTAAATGCTGAGAGAACCCCTTTAAGCAGAGAATTAATCAGAGGAGGGAAGAGGTCCATCTAGGCTAAAGCGAGGGAGGAAGGGGTCTTAATAGAGGAAAAGAGACAACCTGGACCTTAAAAAATAGTAAGATTTTTGGTAGGTGAGATTGGGGAAGGGATGCAAAAGATTCTAAGGGAGAGGAAATGTGTGAGGGCATGTGCAGAGATGGAGAGAGCAAGGCATGCTTAGGATGAGTGAGTAAACCAGTTTCATGGGAGATGAGGCTGGGAATGCAGTATTGGACCAGAGTTTCAAGGTCTTTGTAAAGAGTAATCATATCCTTTAGGAGCCTGGATGAATAAGAGGAAAATATTTCTAACATATCTTAATATCCTTTTCTTAGTATGGCATCTGTCCTATGAAATGCTCTGCATTGAGTAATAAGTGATCCAGTGGGATTTGGATGTCTTCACAGTATAATTTGATTGATTGTCCTAATGGATTTTGCAGCAGATTGGATATTAAAGTGGTCAAGAAAGGATTTGACTGAAAATAGCTAATTTAGACCAAAAGGTACCTTTGTCAACAAATATTTATTGAACTTCTACTGTTGAATATTACCTTGGGACTTAAGGAGGTTAAAAAACAAATTTCATTTACTTGGGGCCCTTCCAATGCCTTTATTCCCACCTCTCCCCCACATATGCTCCTAGGGTCCAGCAGAGAGCCTGGCATCTATTTGGTAGATACACAATAGACGTGATTCACTTTTTAAATTCTTTTTGGTTAAATAAAGAAATGAATGACTCATTTAAGATATAATCTAGAGCAAAGCTATGCAACAGAAAATTCTTTGATGGTCTGAATGTTCTTTATTTGTGTTGTTCAGCATGGGAGTCACCAGCTACACGTGGTTGTCAAGAGCTTGAAACATATCTAATGCAGCTGAGGGGCTGAATTTTAACTTCTATGCAATATTATTTAATATAACATTCGATTTAAGTAGCTACATTTGATTAGGGCTACTGTATTGGACAGTGCAGGTCTAGAGAGAAGTGTTCTTCACTAGGAAATACACATAAATCCATTCATCATGTGTCCACAACACTCCACAGTTGATGAAGTCTTTTTCCATTCGGCCTAATTGCTACCGTGTTTGAGTCATGATTTGGGGTAAGTTTCTAGGGACGTGCCATGAATTCCTACCTTGTTGTTCTACTTCTAAAATACCATGTAATCCATGTTTATTCAATTTCCCTCCTCCAAGGTGAAATGGGGGTGGCCAGAGACTTTTTGCAGCAGTAATCATTGTGATTCATTGAGTATGTTTACACCTGCTGGGTTTAAATAGCACAAACTTAATTTAGTAGCACCTGTAATCAATCTAACTACTAATAAAAATATTTGGTAAGCCTTTGGAGGGAGAAGGAGATGGAGAGGGGAGGGGAGAGGAGAGAGGGAGAGGGATTGTTAGTTAGTTGCCGTGTCACCGTCCAGATGACCAGTCTGCCAAGAACTTCTACTCAACAGGTAAGATGGGTAAGAATAATGTGCTTGTTGTTATAATTATTTGAAACAATTATGTGGATATGTGGAAGGCAGAAAACAGACAATGCAAAGCCTATAATTCCCTTATGAAACATGGGGTCAAGTAACCCTTTCCTAATGAAGTATTCTAACATTATGTAGCCTCAAATTACCTGACTTTGAGACATCTCCAGGTCAGAATCTATATTGCCTTGAAGTAAATCTGAGAAAAGATAGGGAAAAGAAAAATATGTTACCTAGCTTTCCTCATGGTATTGAAGTGTCTTGTGGCTCTGTGAATACTTCATGTTCTTTTGCATGTTGCCACTCCTGTGAGAGTCCTGTTTCTTCAGCCAGGGATGCCTCTCATCTCCTCTGTTCACAGATATCAGTTTGGATTTTCCAAACACCAGCACAAATGGTCCCTTCTTTATTGAAATTCCTTGGACTTCCCAATAGATGCAGTGAGATACCTTGGCAATTTGCATGTACCTCAATTAGAGCAAATGAAATGCTATGGACATTTGTTTTCTGTGTGTGCACCATGAGAATGTGAGCCCAATAAGGTGGGAACTGTGTTCTATGAATCTTTGTATTCCTAAGCATTATCAAAGAGCTCAATGATGCTGAATTATACGTTGTTAAACATAGAAACATGGGTCACCATTCATAGCTAGAATGTCATTTCAAGTTAGTTTTTGTTTTTTTATATATTTGTGTAGGGATGTGAGATTGGAATAAACCAAAACAGAGATAATCCCCAAATGTTTGGAATTATATATTAGAACATATTACGTGAAATTAATTACTTTTGCCTTTTTAGATGTGCTTTGTTTAAACTAATATTGAAAGGTATCCCTTCAGTCATTAGCAAAGCTTTGAACCGTCACTACTTTGATTAACTTGAAATACAATCTTTATTCCTTACCATTACCTGCTAGGAACCCCTATACAGGCATACCTCAGAGATATTGCGCATTTGATTCCAGACCACTGCAATAAAGAGAGTTGTAATCTTTTTCCTGGTGGAGGGTCTTGCCTTCAATTGTAAAAACTGCAACATCTGTGAAATGTAATAAAGTGAAGTGCAAGAAAATGAGGTATGTCTGTATTCAGTTATTCACTGATTGTTCCAGAGAAGATAGGGTTTTCTAGATAAAAATCACTACTGAAATGTAAAATCCATAAGAACATATGTTCCTTTAATTTTTTTTAAATTGGGGAATATTGGGGAGCAGTGTGTTTTTCCAGCACCCATCAACTCCATGTCAAGTCATTGTTTTCAATCTAGTTGTGGAGGGCGCAGCTCACTGGCCCATGTGGGAATCGAACCAGCAACCTTGGTATTATGTGCACTGTGCTCTAAGCACTGAGCAAACCAGCTGCCCCCCCCCCCCAAATTTTGATTGCTGACGTAAACCCATAGCTTTGAACAGTATTTTGTACTGAGTAAGACTGCAACAAATATTTTATGTTAAAAGTAACAATTGTCACCCCATTAAACTTTAATTAAAAAAAGAAAAAATATAATGAAAAGTAATTGACAAATATAATCAGACTTGCCTACAACTTTATAATTCCTCATTCTACCATCCAATAGTTATCATCATGCCTAATTGACAATTACCACTCTGCTACTTACTCACAAGTTGCTATCTATGCCGTCCCCTGGTCCTCTCCTGATGTCCTCTAGGCAACAGTACTCTCTACCCTCAGGCAACTGTCCATCCCACTACTGGCCTTCTCTATGAACCCATCTCTAGGATTCCATCACCATCGGGTCCACTCTTTCCATTTTACATGGCTAGCTCTTTCAGTGGAGGTTTCTAAAACACATCTGATACACCGTAGTGACATCATTACCTTCTCTTAAATGACTCCTTTTTCCAGAAAACACAGGATACTCTGGGGTTATGGTGGTGAGGTTATCTCTGGGTGAGAGAATGCTAAAATATAATCTGCTAGTGTATGAAAGTGCTCCTCTCTCCAGCAGTCAGGCCAATTTGGTCTGGCCCATTTTGTCAGACTTCAATTAGTGTGATTTTTTTTTTCCTCTTAGGAACTTAATTTTCTTCTTCTTTAGTACAAGCGCCTTCACAAAGCTCCACTTTATTGAATGGCTATGGATCTAGGTTTATGCCCTTTTCCATGAGGCTCCTGGGCCACTTGCAAATCAAAACATGTGTTTGGATATCTGTTTATGTCCTTTCCAAGGTTGGTCTTTCCAGAGAAGTCAGGTCAACCCAGGTGTGGCTCATGGAGCAAAAGCTTGAAGGAAGTGAAATTAAAAGAGTAGTCAGGAGGTTGGTAAGGTGGTCAGTATTGTTAAAGAGATCATTACTGGGGCTGAGGCAAGAATTGAAATGGGGTGGAAACCCTTAAGCTCTCTGTTAACAGTTTATCATGAACCAAAGACAAAATTTAAAAGACTAGATTACTAGACAGAACTTTCTATAATAATGATTCACAAATGTGGTAGGGTATTAGAGTCAGCTGGGAGTCTTGAAAAAAGAACACAATTCTGGGATTCACCCAAGGATTCCAGAAATGTTTTTACAGTGATGGAGCTCTTTCAGCATGCCCCGGGCTTTGGGAGGCTGGTCACAGAGGGCACCTACGGTAGTGCCTCCCAACTTTTACAGACGAATACATGGAACACAGAGAAAATAATAATGCTTAACAGTTGCCCAGCAGACTGGAGAGAAGCAACACAGTAGTTTGTAGCCTGAAACAAACATACCGAGGGGGCTCGAGACACTCTAGAGCCAATGTGGTGCCCAGATTGATGAGAGAGGATCAGTCTTGGCACATTTCAATTCATGTGCACCTCACCTGCCCAGTTGGGAAGTTTTGATTTAGAGAAAATGTCACCTAACTCAATCCCATAGTCTATTCAGTATCAGATCTGAATGAGGCCAGATTAGTTTGGTAACTCTCTATTCCTGACCAACATTTGCTAAAAGCAGATGAAAGAGAGTTGAAACATATGGAAGGAAAGTGACTCCAAAATAAAATGTTTTCCATGGGTAAATCCACAAACAGATAATTTGCATAAAGATAAGAATAATTGGAAGTTGTATGATAATTTATTGTCATATTTTACTCAAAAATCTTCATGTTGAAATTCCTTACCTTTGCATTCAAAGTTCTCTTTGTCAGGGCCTATATTTCGAAATGTGTCTCCTTTTCCTCTTTAAATACACTAAATTCCAGCCAAAAGAGTTTTCGTGTGTTTACTGATGGAAGTTTGATATTTCTCAACAGCTGTTTTACGAGGTGTGATCAAAGAATACGGTGAATGTTTAAATTAAAAAATATATATTACAGTAAAAGACATATTGGCATTAATACCTCTCAAAATACTCCCCTTTGCTTTAAACACACTTATCCCATCATTCTTGCCACTTTCTGAAGCAGTTCTGGAAGTCCTCTTTCGTGAGTGTCTTCAGTTTCTCTGTCATGGCTGCTTCGATGTCCTACATCATTTTGAGTTTGGGGATGAGCCAGAAGTCACACGTTGCCAGATCCGGTGAATAAGGTGGATGAGGACACACTATAATGTGTTTATTTGACAGAAATTGCCATATGTCAGAAGTGATGTGTGACATGGCACGTTGTCATGATGGAGGATGATTTACGGCACACTTTAGAACACAGCTTCTCTCAAGTGTAGCAGTTTGACTGCACAGAGCAAATTGAATCTTGTCACACACTGTTACTAAGATTTGCCACACTGCTTCCCATATTAAAGATTCCTGCCTTTCTGTTGAATGGCATTCGGCAACAGCATTCCCCTTATTTTGAGATCACAATGGAAAGGCTCCGAGTCATACATCGCTTCTGGTGTGGCATTTTCTGTCAAATAAAAATATTATGGTGTGTCCTCATCCACTTTATCCACTGGATCTGGTACCAAGTGACTTCTGGCTCTTCCCCAAAGTCAAAATGACCATTAAAGGAAAACTTTTTTTAATGGATTCAGGACATCCAGGCAGCCATGACAGTGTAACTAAAGGCATTAACGAAAGAGGGCTTCCACAATTGCTTCAGAAAGTGGCAAGAACGATGGGATAAATGTGTTTGAAGCCAGGGGGAATATTTGGAGGGGGGTTAATGGCAATGCATCTTTTACTGTAATGATTTTTTAAATTTAAATATTCACCATATATTTTTATCACACCTGATATGCTCAAAATTTTTTCTCTTCCTTGATAACTCATCCTTGATGGACAAGCTCACATTTATTTTTTATTAAATTTATTGGGGTGACATTTGTTAGTAAATTACATCAGTTTCAAACGTATCTTTCTATAATACATCACCATATATTTGATCACCTTTTCTCTCTTCTATCTCCTTCCCTCCCCCCTTACCCTCTGGTAACCTCTAAACTGTTGTCAGTGTCTACTGTGTTTCCCAGAAAATAAGACCTCTCCCAAAAATAAGCCTCAGCCAGACGGACACATTTAGTATGTGATGACGATGTTCCATAAGATGACATGATTGTATTTGAATAAATGTAGATTGTTGTACATGAAAAAATAAGACATCCCCTGAAAATACGCCCTAATGCATCTTTTGGAGCAAAAATTAATATAAGACCCGGTTTTATTTTCAGGGAAACATGGTATGAGTTTTTGTTTCTTTGTTTGTCTTATTTCTTTATTGCTTTCAGTTTTATATCCCACGTATGAGTGAATTCATATGGTTCTCAACTTTTTCTGTCTGATTTCTTTCGCTTAGCATAATAATCTCAAGATCCATCCATGTTGTCACAAATAGCAGTATTTCATCTTTTCTTATGGCCGAGTAGTATTCCATTGTGTATGTGTATTATACCATATCTTCTTTATCCAATCATCTACCAAAGGACACACTGGTTATTTCCATGTCTTGGCCACCGTGAAAAATACTGCAATGAACATCTGGTACATATATTTTTGTGGATAAATGTTTTTAGATTTTTGGGGTAGATACCCAGAAGAGGGATTTCTGGGTCATACGGTAATTCTATTCTTAATTTTTTTGAGGAAACACCATAATGTTTTCCATAGCAACTGTACCAATTTACATTCCCACCAACAGTATATGGGCATTCCTTTTTCTCCACAGCCTCTCCAACACTTGTTATTATTTGTTTTATTAATGATATCCATTCTAACAGGTGTGAGGTGATATCTCATTGTGGTTTTGCTTTGCATTTGTCTAATAGGTAGTGAAATTCAGCATTTTTTCATACATCTGTTGTATGCTATTTGTATGTCTTCTTGGGGGAAGTATCTGTTCAAGTTCTCTGCCCATTTTTTAATTGGATTTTTTTGGGTTTTGTTGTTGTTGAGTTGTATAAGTTCTTTATATATTTTGGATATTAGCCCCTTTTCAGAGGCCTTGTTTGCAAGTAACTTCTCCCATTTGATTGGTTGCCTCTTTGTTTTGTTGAGGTTTCTTTTGCTGTGCAGAAGCTTTTTAGTTTGATATAGTCCCACTCATTTATTTTTGCTTTTATGTTCCTTGCCTTTCAGGTCAAATTCATAAAATCCTCTTTGAACCCAATGTCCATAAGTTTAGTATTTCTGCTTTCTTCTATGCAATTTATTGTTTCAGGTCTTATGTTTAGGCCATTGATCCATTTTGATTCAATTTTTGTATATGTGACAGAAAGTAGTCTAGTTTCATTCTTTTGCACATGACTTTCCAATTTTCCCAGCACCATTTATTGAAGATGCTTTCTTTTCTCCATTGTATGTTTTTAGCTCCTTTGTCTAAAAATCTTCTGCCCATATCTATGTGGGTTTATTTCTGGGTTTTTAATTCTATTCCATTGGTCTGTGTATCTGTTTTTCTGCCAGAACCATGCTGTTTTGACTATTGTCCTTTGTAGTACAAATTGAAGTCAGGGAGTATGATACCTCCAGCCTTGTTCTTTTTTTTAAGATTGCTTTGGCTATTTGGGGTCTTGTGATTCCATACAAATGTGATTTTTTTTTTGGTTTTATTTCTTTAAAAAAATACCATTGGGATTTTGATGGGGATTACATTAAATATATATATATATATATATATATATATATATATATATATATATATATATATGTATTTCTTTGGATAATATGGCCATTTTAACTATGTTTGTTCTTCCAATCCATGAACATGGAATGTCTTTCAATTTCTTTGTGTCTTCTTCAGTTTCTTTTAAGAATGTCTTAAGGTTTTCAGTGTATAGGTCCTTCACATCCTTTGTTAAGTTTATTTGTAGGCATTTTACTCTTTTTGTTGCAGTTGCAAAAGTAAGTTTTTTTAAAATTTCTTTTTCTGAAATTTCATTGTTAATATATAGGAATGCAATGTGTTTTTATACATTGATTTTGTATCCAGCAACTTTATTGTATTCATTTATTGTTCCTAATAGTTTTTTCTTTTTCTTTCTTTCTTTTTTTTTTTTTTTTTTTTTTTTGTGGATTCTTTAGGGTTTTCTGTATAAAGAATCATGTCATCTGCAAAAAGTGATAATTCTTCATTCCCAATTTGGATGCCCTTTCTTTCTTTCTTTGCCTGATTGCTCTGGCTAGGACTTCCAATACTATGTTGAATAACAGTGGTGACGGGGTAACCCTGTTTTGTAGCTGATTTTAAAGGAAAAGATTTCAGTTTTTCACTGTTAAGTATATTAGCTGAGGGTTTGTCACATATAGCCTTTATTATGTTGAGGTACTTTCCTTCTATACCCATTGTATTAAGGATTTTAATCATAAATGGATGTTGTATCTTGTCAAAACCCTTTTCTGCATCTATTGGTATGATCATATGATTTTTATCTTTTATTTTGTTTATGTGGTGTACCACGTTGATTAATTTGCCTATGGTGAACCATCCTTGGGCCCTTGGGATGAACCCCATTTGATCATGATATATAATCTTTTTAATGTATTGTATTCAATTTGCTAGAATTTTATTTAGAATTTTTGCATCTATTTTCATCAGAGAAATTGGTCTGTAGTTTTCTTTTTTGTGTGTTCTTCTTTAAAAATTAATGCTTATTGGGGTGATAATTGTTAGTAAAGTTATATAGGTTTCAGGTATACAATTCTGTAATACATCATCTATAAATTACAGTATGTGTTCACCACCCAGAGTCAGTTCTCTTTACATCACCATATATTTGATCCCCTTTACTCTCATGTACCACATCCCTTCCCCCTAACCCTCTGGTAAACACTAAACTATTGTCTGTGTCTATGAGTTTTAGTTTCTCATTCGTTTGTCTTGTTCTTTTGTTGTTTTCAGTTTATATACCACATATCAGTGGAATCATATGGTTCTCTACTTGGAAACAACCAAAATTGCCTTCAATAGATGAACTTGTGTGTTATTCTTACCAGGTTTTGGTATCAGGGTACGTTGGCCTCATAAAATGAGTTAGGAAGTATTTCCTCTTCTTCAATTTTTTGGAAGAGTTTGAGGAGGGCAGGAATTAAATCCTATTTGAATGTTTGGTAGAATTCACCAATGAAGCCAACTTGTCCTGGACTTTTGCTTTTGGGAAGGTTTTAGATGATTGTTTCAATTTCCTTACTGTTGATCAGTCTGTTTAGATTTTCCAGTACTTCATGATTCAGTTTATGTGTTTCTAAAAACTATATGTTCCTAAAAACTTGTTCATTTCTTCTAGGTTATTGAATTTGGTGGCATACAGTCCTTTATAGTATTCTCATATAGTCCTTTGTATTTCTGTAATATCTGTGGTAACTTTACCTCACTCATTTCTGATTTTGCCTGTTTGTGTCTTTCCTCTTTTTATATTAGTGAATCTAGCCAAGGGTTTGTTGATTTTATTAATCTTTTCAAAGAACCAGATCTTTGTTGCATTAATTTTTTCTGTTGCCTTTTTGTTCTCTATTTTATTCAGTTCTGCTCTGATATTTATTATTTCCTTCCTTCTGCTGACTTTGGGTTTCATTTGTTCTTTTTCTAGATCTTTAAGATGAACTGTTAGGTTGTTCGTTTGGGATTTTCCTTGTTTCTTGAGATAGGCTGGTAGTGATGTAAATTTCCCTCTTAATGCTTCTTTTACTGCATCCCAATAATTTTGATATGGTGTATTTTCATTATCATTTGTTTCTATGTAATTTTTTATTTTCTCCTTTTATTTCTTCTTTGATCCAGTCATTTTAAAATAGCATTTTCTTTAATCTCCACATATTTGTGGTTTCTTCCATTTCCTTTATGCAGTTGATTTCCAATTTCAAAGCCTTGTGTTCAGAGAATAGGCTTGGTATGATTTCAATCTTCTTAAATTTGCTCAGTCTAGTTTTGTGTCCTAACATATGATTTATTCTTGAGAATACTCCATATACACTAGAAAGGAATGTATAGTCTGGTGTTCTGGGATGAAGTGCTCTGTAAATGTCAATTATGTCCAGTTGGTCTAATGTGTCATTTAAGGCTGATATTTCCATAGTGATTTTCTGTTTGGATGATCTATCCATAGCTGTCAATGGCGTATTTAGGTCCTCTACTATACTTGTGTTTTTGTCTATTTCTCTTTTTAGTTATTTTAGTAGTTCCTTTATATATTTTGGTGTTCCCAGATTGGGGACATAGATATTGATAAGTATCATCTTCTTGTTATATTGTCCCCTTTATAATTATGAAATGTCCATCTTTGTTTCTTGTAACCTTTTTTTTAATCCTAAAGTCTGTTTTGTCAGATATATATATGGTTACACCCGTTTTCTCTGTATTCCATTTGCTTGGAGTTTTGGTTTCTACTCTTTCACTTTGAATCTATATTTGTCCTTGTAGCTGAGATGTGTCTCTTGAAGGCAAAATATTACTGGGTTTTCTTTTTTGATTCAGTCTACTACTCTGTGCCTTTTTATTGGTGAGTTCAGTCCATTTGCATGTAGGGTGATTATTGATATATGAGGATATTTTTATAGCCATTTATCTTTTATTTTCTGTTAGCTCAGTGTCTCCATTGTTTCTTTGCCCTTTGTTTCTAGCTGTTATTTCACTTTGATGGTATTCTATGATTTTTTTCTTTGTTTCTTCTTTTTTTATGTTATGTGTCTCAATTCTGGATTTTTTTTTTTTTTGAGTGGTTACCATTAAGTTTATGTAAAATCAAGTTTCATATATAGAGTAATCCTTTTTCTTCAGCATGCTTCTTATCTCCATTACCCTTTGCAAATTCAGAACTTTACCCTCTCCCCTTTTATGTTTTTGTTGTCACAAATTATCCCTATTGAGGCTGTGAGTTGATTTCTGAGTTGCAGCAGCAAACTTCTCTTTTTCTTTTAATGTTTTTATGTTCTTTACCCTTTATGTTATGTTTAAGTATACAGTGCCCTATTCTGTTCAGAGTTTGCCATTTCCTGCTTCTGTCCGTCTTTTAGTAATCTTGCTTGTGGTTTTTTGTCCTTTTGACTTTTTGTTTCAGGCGAGTAGACTCCTTCAGTATTTCCTGTATTGCAGGCCATGTGGTGGAAAATTCCTCAGCTTCTGTATGCGTATGTCTGGAAAGATTTTTTATTCCTCCTTCATATCTAAAGGATAACTTTGCTGGGTATATGATTTTTGGCCCTTAATTTCTCTCTTTCAATACCATGTTTCCCCAAAAATAAGACCTAACCAGAAAATAAGCCCTAGCATGATTTTTCAGGATGACATCCCTTGAACATAAGCCCTAATGCGTCTTTTGGAGCAAACCTTAATATAAGATCCAGTGTTATTTTTGGGGAGACACAGTGGTTGGAATATCATCAGTTTTCAGCAGAAATTCTACAAGCCAGAAGGGACTGGAATCAAATATTCAAATTTCACTATCCTCATTGAGAATTTTCTGACCTCTCCAGCCAGAAATAATATTTCCTTCTTTGGAACGTTGGTAAGTTCTTATCTGGTCTCTGTTATTCTACTTATCACATACTGTCTTATGCTATAGCAATTTATAGATGATCTGATTAGTGAGAATTAGGCTTAAGTTTATATCTAGCATCTGCCACTTATTAAATGGGTGACCTTGTAAAAATTATTAAATTTGCTGAACTTCAATTTCTTGCTCTTACATTTAATCTGTTAGATTATCCGTCATGTTGTATACTAGTGACAAACAATGGCTTCCAGTCTCAATTTTATATTCTTGCTTTTGCAATGTGACTTTATAGCTCATGCATCAATAGGTGGAGTCTATTTTTCCAGTCCTTGAACTTGGGCTGGGCTTGAGACTTGCTTTAGCCAATAGAATATGATGAGTGTGAATGTGTCAGTTCTGAACTTAGGCCTCAAGAGAGATCTTGCATGTTCCCACTTGCTCTCTGGGAATCCTGCTCAACTATCATCTGAACAAGCCAAGGACAACTTCCTGAAACTTCTGAGACTACTCTGGGCAGAGATGAGCTATCCCAGCTGTTAACATTGTAGATCAGCCAGTAACCAGCTGACTTACTGGAATCTGTATAAATGAACACAGCTGAGATGAAAAGAATCACCCACTGAACTCAACCCAAGTTACCAACACATAGAAGTGAATTGTGACCTTAAAAACATATATGCTTGTTTTCAGCTAGTAGTTCCCAAAATTTAGCTTGCACTTGTTAAGACACTTTGGGGCTTGTTAAGACAAAAATTACTGGGCTCCACCCCCAGAGTTTCTGATTCCTTGGTCTGGGATGGGGTCTCTAAATTGCATTTCTAACTAGTTCTCATGTAACATTGATGCAGGTGGTCCAGGTACCACATTCCACGTTTTGAGAATGACTATTTTAAGCTGCCAAGTTTTGAAGTAGTTTGTTAATGTAGCAAAAGACACCTCGTTGGCAGGGATATTGTAAAGCTTAGTTATTACAAATTTAACAAGTCTGACAAATAGTAGGCACTCAATAAGTCTAGTTATTGTTATTTGTTATATCTCCTCAACTAGCCTATATTTTTCTTGAAGGAAAGGACTATGATTTAGTGAGTGCATCCTCCCCTTATCTCTCAATTTGCAGTACCTTGCATGTGGTAAATACATATTTTTGGTCCAATATCTTATACAAATAGCAAGTAGGTGTCATACACATTCCTTTGCTCTTTGCTCCTTATTACTATTATATTCTCTTTCATAATTTGGAGACACTTCCTAAAGGTAACTTAATACTTGTATTAATCGATTCTAAAATCCTTCTTTCTTACGTTCATATGTCTATGAACTTCTGTTAAACATAAATCACAAAAGGTAAAAGTTTTGTCACTGGATAGGCGAAGATGTATGGTACTATAATAGCTTGAGAGGTTGAGAATTCTGGTAAGGAAGTAGCCTGAGTAATCACCCAGGAAAAGAAAGAGAACCAAGGAGAGAATGAATGAGTTCAGAGAAAACGGGAATATTAATGGACTGGAGAACTCTGTAAGGTCTAAAGTCATCTATAGTGGGAATGTAAGTATACGAGGACAGGAAAGAGTTATGGTGAAAATATAAGCTATTAGAATTTAAGATTTGGAGGATGTACTTATTAAATAAGGTCCAGGAATATGTATTCTAAAACAGATCCCTAATGATTCTGGCATGCAACAAGTTTGGTAATGAATATTCAACTATGATATGCTCTTTGCTATCATCAAAAGCCATGATAGGAGACAAACATGTATTTGCTTCTGTAAGAGGTGAAAAACTGATGCCGAGAACATTATCCATTATATCATTCAATGTTTCCTACAAAATTTCATGGAAATAATTTCTTTCCAATTGTGTGCCAGAAAAAGAAATTTTGCCTTCTCTGAAGCATTGCTGTATTTCTTCCTTTATGATACTGAAAGTTATAAAACTCACCATGGTTACCTCTTCATCTTGGCTGCTAAGAAGCTAAGCGCCAACCCTGAAGTTTAGCTGTTTCCAGATTAAGTCCCTTTCCTCTTTGTTCTTAAGGCTTCTTGTGAATACTTCTACGCTAACACATCATTTTAGTTGCTCATTAAATTTATTTCTTTGCCATTTTACTCTAAGCCCCTAAAAGTTAGGACCATATCTTTTACATCAGTTCAACTATAGTAACTAGCATAGTGTCTGGTGTGCAGTAGACTTTAGGGATTTTTTTCTTCTAAATTATGAACTAAATACTGGTAACTATTAGATAGATGGATTATATTAACACTAATAATTAAAAGGTCTGTTCTTCCCTTCTTTCATGGGTTTTAATTTGTAAATACATTTCATTAATTTTATCATATGTGTTTCACTGCTGGGTGTTTGGAGGAAATCCTTTCCCTCCATTTCTTGTATTTTCCTTTAGGTGGAGAGAACCTAGTTAATCTTACACCTCTGGTCTGTCTCTGCCCCTTTACTCAATCTATGCCAAGGGAGCTTGAGTGATATATCAGATTGGTAAATCTGACAAAAATAAACCAGACATGCTCAGTCCAGGTTCTCCATTTTTTCCAGTATTGTCTTTTAAATAAATTAGATCTGTGTTCATTTGATACATTCCCTTTTGTTCCTCCATTCCTACAGATCTAGTTTGTCCTCTGAAAGTTCAACTCTCTTTGTAAATACATTTCTTGCTCTTTCATTTCTTGGTACTTTAGTTTATTCTGTGATTTCCCAACTAAAACTGTTTTCTGAACCCTCATTTGCTCTTTACCTATAAAGCACCCTTCAGTTACTTTGCTGCTTTTGGCCTTTGCACTGTTTCTGAGCCAGCCTATTTCCAATGACTAAAGTATCACAGGTATACTTCTTTAATTAATTTTTGGTTTTGGATTTGTGATTATTTTTCCTAGTTTCTCTGTATGAGCAGAACTTGCATTTGTAACTTGATATGGCCCACATTTTTCTTTATTTGCCCATTAAATAAAACTACTTTATTTCAAATGGTAAATGCACAATCTAGATATCCAATATTCATAAGTATAATTAGCAGTTGCTACAACGTAGAGCCTCAGAAATAATATAAAAACAGATAAGCCATGCAACTCTAGACTAAGCTTGGCTTGGTTCCAAATAAAGGTCAACATTCACGATCTGAAGGCAAAAATATCTTCGAATGGTATACACACTTAGGTGAAAAGCATGTTAGATGGTATGAAATTATTAGGTAGCATAATTCCAATGTCGGAATGTAGTATACACAAGAACTGTTTAGAAAAGGGCTGTAACAAAAACAAATAGTCTGAATCAAAGATTTCATGATCCCAAATTCAACTTAGGGATCTTTGGAGGAGTCCCCAAAACAGTATTCCCCTTTGTGGCTCAAAGATTCAGCAGATGGGGGCCAAAATATATTGGATCCCAGCTTTATTTTAATAAGATTAAGTTGGAAGACGTAATTTATATGTGGAACAGTAAACTTCTGATATTGATCCAGATTGTGCAGATTACTCACATAACTACAGATATGGCCAAACATCCACAGGCCTCCTCAAAGGAAATAGGTCCTCATAAAATATGTGACATGTAGGAGCAGGGAAGAATGTATGTTTCCTAGGAATTACATGCTCCAAGAGGAAAAAGGAAGGGCCTAGATTGAGCATGAACAGTTTATGCTTCCCTAATTTACCCATCACATATGCATGTGTCACTCTCCCTGGACTGGAGTATGTAAACAGATGGAAAACATTCAGAAGTATTACAGAAATTGAGGCAAGAGACTGAGATCAATCAATAAACTTCATAAAATAAATTTAAATAAATGAATGGAAAAAAATTGGGAAGGTTCCACTATATATATTAGATAGGAAAGGCTGCCGTGGAATTCCTAGGTATTATCAACCGAACACTGTTAAGGACAAAAATGAAAAACTTATCAGAGGTGTTATAGCTAAATTTACTTTTTAATACCTCTGGTAAGATCCAGGATATTGGGTGAGAGGAGCTGAATGGTAGCACTATTATCAGTATGCAGTCATACCAAGCAATACCCAGACAATTATACATTTTGAATTGCCCCCATGAAGCACCATGGTATTACAACAATAATGACAGCATAGGAGCTAACGTGTATGAGCTCTTCCGATGTGCCAGGCCTGTGCTTAGTGCTGTATATATTACCACACTTGGTCCTCTAAAGTTTCCTATGAGTTAGATATCAGTATTCTCATTTTATAATTAGGGAAAACAAGGTGAAGTAACATATTAAATAGGGCTCATAAAGCTGTATGTAGCAAAGTCAGGATTTGACCCCAGATTGGCTGACTATAAACCCTGTGTTCTTTTGCATATGCCAAAGTAAACACATCTGTAAATATTATGGGGCTGGATTACGAGAACTCTAGGACTCTTTTGACTTTCTGTGTTTCTATGACCTGACAGTGTGAAAAGTTCCTGCTAGTTAAATGCTACCCCAGATCATTGTTTGTCTTCTTTCCTCTTTTCATTCTTTTCTGTTTCTTCTCTATTTGAAAGTTCCAAGGGGCTAATTTGAATGGTCTTGCATAAATACAGTAAAAGTCATTATGAGGTCATCCAAAGGACAAAATGGGGAGGGAGGTTATGCTACAAGTGAAAAACTGTTGTAAATTTGAATTACAACCTGGTTGGACCTTCTCAGGGCTCAATAGAGGAAAACATTATACACCAGGACACTGCTAAACAGATTTAACTTTACATTCTAATAAACAGAGAAAACCTGAAACCTATGTAACTTTACTAACAATTGTCACCTCAATAAACTTTAATAATTAAAAAAAAATTTTAAAATGGAAGATAAATATTTCATAAATGTGTTTCTAGATCTGATCATGTAAAAGACTGATATCTTAAGAATTACGTAGAATCCTGACCATCATTCTAGGAAATATTCCAGGCAGTTCTTAAAATATATATATATATCTCCAATTTAACTAATATTTTTTATGGAAAGAGTAGAACTTTGAAGGTAAAGATTTCCCTCATACTGTATAAGATACGATATATTGGTTGGTCTCTCTGAACATCAAGTTTTTCATCTGTACAAAAGGGCAAATAATATCTATTTTACAGATTTATTGTAAGTGGTCAAGGAACAAAATGTATGTTCAAGTGCCTGGCTTAGTGCCAGGTCTCTAGCTGATATTAATAAATGATAGATTGTATTTAAATTAATGGAGGTACATTTCTTCAGATTCCCAGATCACTTCCTTGACAAATACCACAGTCTTGTAAAAGGCTGAAACTGATTTGCATTGATTTAATTATTTATTTACCATCAATTTTGTGGTTGCCTATGGTATGCCAGGTACTGTGTTAGGCTATATGTATGTAGAGATTAAAGAAATGTTTTCAAGTTGCTTATGATTGACTAGAGAAGAAACAAAGAAATATATAACTACAAAAGAGTATGAACCATCATATGATAGAGGAAATCCTCCAGAAGGGATCCCTAGCCATTGTAGAAAAATGATCCTAAATTTAATCAGATTGATAAGTAGAGTCTTTCTTTGGTGACTCAGTAGCTTTCTGCTTTTACCAAATCATGTACTGGTTTTATATGTGACTCTGATTCTTATAACTTGAAGATACATGTCTGTGGTATTGAAATGCTAACTGGACAAAAGAACTAAAATTTAGGTCTGGGTTTGTCATTTAGCAGTTTCCTGAATGGGTAAGTCAAAACACATCCACTGATTTTAGTTTTCCCTTCTATGAAAGCATATCTGTGTGTGTGTGTGTGTGTGTGTGTGTGTGTGTGTGTGTGAATTTTTCATTTATGTAACATTGCAAAGTAGCTAATCAAATGGTTAAGTTCAAATGATGGTATTTGGGTTTAGCAATTGTGGAAAGGGCAAGGAAAAATTCTAAAATGTGGCTCGACTCATAGCAGTGAGCTGAATGGTCACCAAAGGTAAGAGATTGATTACTTGTAGCATTATTTAATGCCAACTGAGGGCCTACTTCTCTCTCTTGTATCCAATGATGATATTTCAGAGAGGGATGGATGGCTATTAAGAGGTATGCATGCTGACACCCCCACAGTAGACATGCCTCTGTAACTATAATTTTCTCTCCTGCAGAGTTCAAGAAAAGTCTCAAAATCCTCTCTCCACATCTTGGCTTCAGGTAGTTGCTATCATTCTTTCAAGAGTTGGACTCTGGTTGCAACTTATCATTCCAGATTCATAATCAGACTCTGACAGTCTCTTTGGCATAGTGCTTTCTTTTAGCTAATCAGCCTGGAATATTGCAGTCAGTTGGAGGAAATATCAGGAAAAAGTAGGATTTCACACATTCATTCCAAACACATTCAGAGATCATTATAATTAAATACATACTGTGACCAAGACTTAGTGTCTACAAGTGTTCCCACAGCTGCTGAGCTGCTTCCCCAAGCTTCTTTAGTTCCCTGTGAGTTTTCATAACTGCCTACTACCTAGTTCATCTACTTATGTCTTTCTAATAATATAAAAGGATGAAAGCCACTCATAATAGTTATCATTGAGACTATATGTGTATATAATTTTTGCATATTGACTTGTATGTGTTTGTATGTATATACACAAGGATATTGATACGTACATATGTGACATTTGTTTCTAGGTATTTTACTATTGTTGTTCATACTATTGTTGATACTATTATATTGTTGATACTATTATACCCATGTTGTTTTTTTCAAAGTAAAGAAAATTTGAATTCATTGCTTCCAGGTTATGACAGTTCAAATAAATCAAATTAACTATCTGAAAGCTCTCATTAACATAATTATTACAGAGGATCTATTTAGCATATATTAAAATAGCATTCTATGTGAACAGTAAACATCTTTCTTTCAAGTGTTCCCAGAAAAGTAAAAAATGGTTGAGCATTTTATTAGGCAGCAAAAGAAAAATTTTGTTGTAAGTCTAACTTTTTCAATGTCAATTTTATTTGGAATACTCAATAAGTAATTGTGTTAATAATTATATTAAACTAATTATTTTATCCAATCACTGGTTCTTAGGCTTTCCATTGGTTCTTATGTTTCAATGTTTTGATTTTTTTATATAATGTTCAATTTTGTGTTGTGTTAACTCTGACTAAATATTTGAGATATTTTTAAACAGTTTCCATATAGTAGTCTTTTATTCTTTTATTTTTATTTGAAATCCATTTTTTCCATACTGCTTAAATAATTTTGTAACCATATTGCTTTTATTTCCATTTTCATTATTTATAGTTAGTGTATTAACTGGCTCAGGATACCATAACAAGATACCATAGACCGGGTAGTTCAAACAACAGAAATTGATTTCTTATAGTTCTGGAGGATAGAAGTCCAAGATTGTGGTGCCAGCAGGGTTGGTGTCTTGTGAGGTCTCTTCCTCTTCCTGGCTTGCAGACAGCTCCTGTCTAGCTGTGTCGTCGCAGGGCCTTTCCCCTGTGAACACTCAGAGAGAGAGAGAGAGACTAAGGGGAAGAGGAGAGGGAGAGGGAGAATGAGAATCTGAGAGACCTGGTTTCTCTTCCTCTTCTAATAAGAACATGAGTCCTTTGGATAAAGGTTTCTCTCTTATGAACTTACTTAATGTATATGACCCTCTTCTAGATCCTATCTCCAAATACGGTCGCACTGAGGGTTAGGGCTTCACCATATGAATGCGGAGGCACAATTTTGTTCATTAACAGCTAATATATAAAAACACAACTTTTATATATTGACTTTGTGTCATAAAGGCTTACTAAACTTAGGTTTTAGTTTTAGGAGCATTTTTGTAGGTAACATAGGATTTTATACTTAGACAAGCAGGCTGTCTGCAAATAAGGGCAGTTTTAATTCTTTCTATCAATGTGATGGCTTCTATTTCTTGTCTGGCCTTCTTGCACTGGTTAGTACCTCCAATATGATATTGATTAGGAGAGGTGGTAGTGGCATCCTTGCCTTGTTCCTGAACTTAGGGAGAAAGGGTTCAATGTTTTCCCACAAAGTGTAATGTTAGCAGTAGGTTTTTCAAAGATGCCCTTAATCAGGTTGAGGAAAATCCCTTCTATTCCGAGTTTGCTGAGTTTGTAAAATAAATGGGTTTTGAATTTTATCAAATGCTATCAAATGCTTTTTCTATATATGCTGAGATGATCATATGTGTTTTTTTTTTCAATTTTACTCTGTTAATGAGGTGAATTTAATTGATCGATTTTCAATGTTAAAGCAGTTTGCATCCCTGTGACAAATTCCACATGGGTATGATGTATTATCTTCATTATATATTGCTGGAAAAGATTTAATAACATATTGTTAAGGATTATGTTTATGAGGGATATTTATATTTAGTTTTACTTGTTTATAATTCTTTTGGTTAATAAGCATCTGGGTAATTTTTGCTTCATAATATGTGTTTGGAGGTGTTCCATCTCTTTAATTTTCAAGAAGAGTTTATGAGCAATTGATCAGTTGATATTATGTTTTGCTTAAATGGTTGATAGTGTTCACCAGTGAAGCTGTCTGGGCCTGGAGTTTTCTTTGTGGGGAGGTTATTAGCTATAATGTTAGTTTCATTAATGTATATGGCCATTCAGGATATCTATTTCTCCTTGAGTGATCATTGGTCACTGTGTCTTTCAAATAATTTTCCCATTGCATTTAAGTTGCCCAACTTATTGATAAGATATTCATCAAATTCCCTTTCTTTTACATGTCTATGGGCTCTGTAGAGCTCTTCTTTCTTTCATTTTTATATTGGTATATATTCTATAATATTTTTTATATTGTCTTTTCCTTTTTCTAATCTCTAATTAGTCTGGTTAGAGTTTTATCAATTTTATTGATCTGCCATAAAAATAGATGTGGGTTATATTTTTTCTGCTTTTTTCTTTTTCATTGATTTTTGCTCAGCTTTATTATTTCTTGCCTTTTGCTTACTTTGCATTTAATCTGATCATCATTTTTCTATTTTAAGGTGAAATATTATACAATTGCTTTGAGAAATTCTTTTTTTCCCTAGTAATCATCAATGTTATCAGTTTTCCTCTAAGCCCTGCTTTAGTTGTATCCCACCCATTTTGATGCATTTTCATTTTCATTTAAGTGAAAATATTTTCTAATTTCTCTTGTGCTTTCTTCTTTAAATTGTGTATTTAGATGGTTGTTTAATTTTGAATACTTGATGGAAATTCAGATACTATTTTGTTATTGATTTCCTTTTTTATTTTCATTGGGGTGACATTGATTAGTAAAATTATATAGGTTTCAAGTGTATAATGCTATAATATGTCATCTATATATTGCAATGTGTGTTCACCACCCAGTCAATTCTCCTTCTATCTCCATATATATGAACCCCCTTGTCCTCTGGTAACAACTAAACTGTTGCCTGTGTCTGTGAGTTTTCATTTGCTTATTTGTCTTGTTTGTTTTATATCCCACATATGAGTGAAATTATATGGTTCTTGACTTTTTCTGTCTAACTTATTTTGCTTAGCATGATAATCTCAAGATCCATCCATGGTGTCACAAATGGCAGTATTTTCTAGTTTAATTCCACTGTGGTAAAAAAAAACAGGCCCTCATACAATTTCAGTTCCCTTCAGTTTATAGTGACTTGTTTTATTGACCAGCAAATGTCTGTCTGGGTAAATATTTTTAGTGCACTTGAAAGAATATATATTCTGCTATTGTTTGGTGGAGTGTTCTACAAATTTCAATTAGGTCAAATTGATTGATGGTGTTCAAGTCTCCTGTGTTCTTACTAATTTTCTGTTTGCTTGTTGTATTAATTATTGAGATAGAAGTGTTGAAATTTCTAGCAATAATTGTAGATTTGTCTATTTCACCTTTTATTTTTATCAGTGTTGTTTCCTTTTTTTTGAAGTTCTGTTCTTAGATGCATACAAAAGTAGAATTGTTATGCTCTTTATGTGTCTTTTATCATTATGAAAAGTCCCTTTTTAATATTAATTTATTGATAAGATTTGTCACCCAACACACTTTGGGAAAATAAAACTGAATAATTGATTGGTTTTGATGGAGGGAGAGAATCTTAATCAGCCTCTTTCAATTACCACAGAGAAAAAATATTATCAGGTTGAAAGAGGCCTAAGCATGAAAGTACAGGAAGCTGTGAAATGAGGCTGTCATCCTTGAATACAGATTCTTTCCTGCTTAAAAAGTTTCCCTGGAGTTGTGTTTCCTATAGGGCTCTCCTAAGGTTTTCCACTAGAATCTCCTTCCATAGCATAAGAACTTGGTTGGTCTTGTCCATCCCTATATGCCCAGCATCGAAGAGAGTGTCTGGCACACAGTAGGTACTTAACAAGTACTTAATGCCATGAAATCTAGATGTCTTAGGATGGAATTCAAGGCCTTTTACAACTAACTGCACTTAGACTCATTTCTTACCACCCCCAGTGTTGTGAATGCTCTTGAGCTACGGGATGATAAAGAATTGAAACAAGTGATCAATATCAGGTCTTTAAAGACAGAGCTGCAACCAAGGGTGTTTCAAGGTCAACATGCCAGGAAAAGACAGGATGAAATCTTAAATACATGGCAGGGATGACATTAAGTATTTGTTACAGGGCTGTGTTAAGTGTTAGTGCTGGGTCAGTACAGTGAAATTCTTCTGGGTCTTTTTGGAATTGAGAAGTAAAAGAAAAGATTAGGTGTAGGTTATAATTGGCATGTAGGAAATGGCAATTTCCTTTGACTTTGGTTGTGGGCTACATCACTTCTATTGAAAGCACAGGTTTGGATTCAATCAATTTTATTTATCTACCATAAAGGCTCTCTGGATTTGGCCCTAGAAACCCCATCCTCAAATCATGTGGCATTTCCTGCCAGTCCATCAGCACTGTACACATTCTAGCCATCTTACCTTTGCTCCTATTTTTCCTTCTCTCTAAAATAAATTCTATCCTCCATACTCCCTTTCCCGACCTCCTGGCTGGGTAAACTCTCTTTCTAATTCTTTATGATTCGGAAAAAAATGTGTTACCTTCTTTTGATAATTTTCCTGTCTCACCCAGGCAAAAATTATTTCTCCCTTCTGTTTTTTTTCAAAACCTTTATATCTGGCACCTGTATTGCAATTTTTCTATTTTATGACAGTTTTTTTGTTTATGTATGTACTCCCTAGAAACTTTTTATAAATAGAAAACATACCCTTATTTCCTCACATTTTTCATTCCCTCTGAGTCTGTTCTGCTTAGGACAGTGTTAATCACATAAATCAATAAGTATTTTCTAATGAGTTGGTTGAGTGAGTGGATGTTACATAATTGCAAAGTTCCCTTCCAACTCAAGCATTGCTGAGTCTGTGGTTTTGATGACTACTCTGACCCTCATATATTTTTTTTATGACTGTCCTAGAACCTACCAATTTATTTTTCTATCAAAAATTGGGGGTGAGGAATACAATGAACTTAGTGAGACAACTGTTTTTGTTTACATTAAAATACTTGAATAAACAAGCCACAGAACAACAAATCTGAAAGGCCATTAAATCCTGTGAAAAATCAATGTTCAGTAGTAGTTAGAAAAATGTAAGTTACATGAATAGTAGGATACTGCTTCTCATCCATTAAATTGGCAAAATTTAAAAAGAGTTATAGTAACTACTAGTGCTGGTAGGGATGCAGGTCAAAAATCACTCTGATATATTGCTGACAGAAATTTGAAATGCAGTTTAACAATAGCTATTATAACAAAATGTTTATGCACTCACTGACCCAGTAATCCTACTCCTAAAAATCTATTCCATATAATAAATGTTTTTGAGGATATATGTATAAAATGGCCTTTTTTCAGTATTTTATTGTGGAACACACTGGATGAAAATAATGTTTATTAATAATGAAATGGCTGATGAAGATTTTATTAAGTGAAAAATGCCATATGAAGGGAAGAGTATGTAGTATGAACTATATCTCAGAAAAAAAAGATAAAAATTATCGCTTGGTTAGGACTCCTTTCTTGAGCTATGCAGAAAGGTATGAAAAAACATATATTCCAGGTGGTCTTTAGTTTTCTGGGGTTGGGGATGATGGTGCAAATTGGGGAAGGATAAGGACAAAGAAAAGAAAGAGATGGCAAGGGACTGCAGAGGAAGGATTGGTATTACATTGATAGAAAAACTAGAATATTCTGTTATATCTATGATATTGTGAAAGTACACAAGGAGAAGTACTAGAAAGTGGCATGGAGAAATTAAAGCATAGATTTGAAAATGGCATGTACCTATGGGCAACTTTCTTATAATACTTTTGTCATTTTAAAGAAAACTGTTGAGGTAGTTATAAAACTCCCTTTTAGTATATATTCTTTTAAAGAAGGGGAATAAGAGGTTCCAATTTCCAGGCATAAACAAACTAATCATCGGGATGTAATGTACAGCATAAGGAATATAGTCCATAATATTGTGATAGCGTGGTACAGTGACAGATAGTTGCTGGACTTATGGTGATCACACTTTAGGTATATAAATATTGTATAACTATTGTGTACATCTGAAACTACTATAATATTGTATGCTAGCTACATTTTAATAAAAATCTTTAAAAAAAGAATCAAAGGAATGAACTTTAATTAAACAAAAAAAGGAAAAAAACATATACACACATATCCTTTGTATTGAAAAGTAAGAGCTATAGCCACAGGTACCATGCCACACAGAAAGGTGTCTTTAATTTGGATACTGTTTTTCTCCTGCACCACTCCACACTTACACTCTACAGTGACCCTAAGAGCAATATCTCGTTCGGTCCTCTAAGCTGTAAGCTCCTTGAAGACAAACACTTGGTCTCTTCATCTTGGGAATCATCACACCTGTCAAATATATGATGAATTGTATTAAAAGGGAAGAAATAGAATTGAATGTATACCATTAGAAGAATCTAAATGGGAAACATATTTTTTTGGGAAAAAAAAAAAAAGGACATATGGCCCAACATAAATAGTCATTTGTTACTTGACAGGGAAAAATTATGCATTAAATTTGTATTTTTTATTGGGGGCAGAACTCGAATATCCAAGACATATGAAAATAAAGATATAGATCACCTTAATGAATGTACATAATTGTACTGAGTCAATTACAAAAAACAAAAAACTGCGTTCCAGAAATGCAAAACAGTAACAACTATTTTATTATTAGTAAACCAGAGCATCCAAGGTCACAACATAAATTAAAATCGGGTCTTTCATATAATAATAATGTAAATATAATTCACTTCCATTTAATCCCATCCTTCCAGAAATGTGAAATGCTCTCTAGAACTGCTGTTTTTCTACTTTAATGAGAAAGTGTGTGATTTGTTCTGCTGCTCTCTCTCCATCCCCACCCCCAGCACTGTGTCACCCAACCCCTTCTCTCAGCTGGCAAGCACAGGCCCCAGATGCTAAGCTGTGGAAGATATTTTATCTACTGCATCTGGTTCCTTAGCAGATTCGACAGGCCTCTGTGCTGGCAGCTTTAGAAATGCCTTTGGGCTTGTCACATGGTGAAAACTCCCAACTGGCTGTCTGAATTGCCAACCATGCTTTGGCTCACTGGACAGAAGGAAGAAATAGCACTTTTTGTTCCCCTACTGATAACTTCTCATGTATGTAATCAATGGATTCTGATCTGAAAAATATATTCCCATAGGGCAGCCTAGACTTGGGGTTGAATTTCATCTTCTTGATACAGACTTGTAAGTTGTAAATGACTGACTTTTGTTTCCTTGGCCAGAGAGGAAATCCCCAGCAATTTGGGTGTCAGCATCCCTATTCTGAAATTAAATTAAGAAACATCAGCATTTTAGAATTGGAAGAAAAATCAAGAGTCAGCTAATCCATCCCCTTAATTTATCTGATGAAGGAACTCAGGCTCTGAAAGCAGAAAAGGTTTGGCCAAGGTACATAGCAAGCAGGACAAAGTGAAAGCTGGGGGTAGAGAAGCATGAAAGCAAATGAGAGCAGGAAGTTTGCTTGTAGATGGAAGACTAGAGAAAACCCTTGGAGATGATGTGACAGTGTGTAGCAGAGGAATGAGCCTAGCAAACAGGGGGATCCAATCCCTGTCACAATGCAGGTCCTGCCGCGTCCAAGCTATGTGACCTTAAGCAAGCTATCTAACCTCTAGGCCCAAGCTCCTTCATCTGAAAATAAAGAGTTATTCACAGATCCTAACTTGTTTGGTTGTTTTCAGTATTAAATGAGATAATGTGTAATGTATCTGACAAGGATTAGGCATATGCTCACTTTTTTAAATAAATTATTATTGAGAGTTTGCCATGTGATCGACATTATACTAAATATTTGATATCTAGTGATTATTATTAGTGGAACATGTAGCCAGTAAATGAGGACAGGCTTGTAAAACTAGGACAAGAGACCGAATCTTCTGAGTGGTTTCCTGTTGAGATGCAGGTAGGCAGTGAGCATTCTCACACATCCACGCTGTGGACTGCTGCCACGTTGTTCCAATTCTCTCAGCTGCAGTGAGCTCTGGCTTCCAGCAGGGGACATCCACAGCCCAGACAAGGGAAAGTGGGACTGCTCAGCCTTACAGATGATGAATGAAAATGATAAAGCACAGAGACATAAGCCTGAGATTGGCCTGTAAGGATACTCATCCCATAAAGACAAAAGTTCTGAAAGGGATGACTCCCACATTGCTCTTGAGCACTGAGTTTATGGAAATATCTGAATTTCAACTTCTCTTAATCTTTTATTTACAAACTGAGGCCCGGAGAAAGTTCCGTTTATGCGAATAGGGCATAATTCCCTTTTGCCCAGAAGATCCAAAAAGTCAGGTCTTAACGACTCAGTTCACACAAGGTCATCCAGGAAAGACAGGTCCCGAGAAATACTATAGGGCCTAAGATACATATTGGCTGGTGTCTAGACCATAGAGTTTGTTTATGATCTGCTCAGGAGCCAGAGGGATGATGACTAGAAGGTAATTGTGTGTTGGGGCAGTGGTGTGCTGATACGTATTTAACAATCAGCTCTCTGGAAAAAAATGTGTACATGTGCATATATACCAGGGGTGCCAAAAAAATGTACACAAGTGGACACTTTGGTCAACGTTGCTCAAGCAGTAGCTCGCTGTAATCAGAGGTGTCTGGATGCTGATGGTAACCACTTTGAGCACCTCTTGTAATTGCAGAAGTCAATCATGACTTGTATTCATCTTTTGTTATCAGTATATATTAAGTATTACAATTTTAATAGTTTTTTCCTTTCTTAAAATGTGTATACATTTTTGACACCATATATATGTGTGTGTGTGTGTATGTTTTGTATACATTTTACTGATATACAGGATGTGTAGCACATATTTACATATCATAAAATATATAATAATTTTTATTATAAATCTTATAGCCATTTGATTCTCACAGAATACTTTAGTTGATTTTTGTTGAATGCTTTTATTCACAGCCAACCTATTTTTGCAATTCAATCATGATTGGGCAAAATCAGACTGCAAATAAATGCTTGATAACTATCTGGTTCAGCAAAGAAGTCACCTCATTGGTGAATGAATGTGGTGGTGACATAAGTGTTGGTTGATGTTTTCATTTATGTTAACAAAGAGAACAAAAGTGAGACAAAGATGTAAACTTTATTTGTTTGTTAATGGCATGAGCTAAATCTTTGCTAAATCCTCTAATAGTGTTTGAATATTCAAAAAAATATCCCCTCAGTTATTTGCGTTGTTTACAATGCAATAGACACAGAACACTTTTAAGTTTAATCTGCCCCATTAACCTATTAATGCAAGTCTAGAAAAATCAATAAAACAATAAATCAAGCCTTGACTTATAGAATTTGCCAATTTCCATGGTATAAATACTCTCACAGTGAATTATTTCAAGCTATCAAACTAATGCCACTGAACACAGAGTTAGGAAGAGATGCACATCTGTATACCATTATATAGGGTGTCTATCATACATTGTAATATATATATATATATATATATATATATATCCTTAATTGAGGATATAAAATATAGTAAAATAATTAGGAAGTGATGAATTTTAAGTTTTTATCTTTTTATTCATATAATGCAGAAAATAACATCTATTTTGTATAAACTTATTTTTAACAGTGAGTCTGTTTTATATAGTATTTAGTGCATAATAGCACTTAACAAATAAATAATCATTATACAGGAAAGAGAAAGCCAAGAGCCAGAGAGGCATTTTGAAAACTACTAGCTCTAACATGTTTTAAAATTTTTTGAATAATTATCAAATGTAAGGCTCCATGCTAAAAGCTTTACGTGGATTAAATCATATAATCCTCACAATGATTATAAAGGGTGTGTATTACTTTCCTGAAGATGAGAGTCTCTGTTTAACAGAGAAGACTCAGAGAAGTAAAGGGACTTGCTCAAGTTCACCCAGCTAGCAAAAGGTAGGGATAGAGTGAAAAAACAGTCTAGCTTTTTAAGAATTGTGCAATAAAGTAGCGGCAGCACCAAAATGTTAGCCTGAAAAAATAATTTAAAAAGGCAGGTAAGTGGTCTTAGAAGAAGCCTGAACTTGAAAGTGAAATCTAGGCTTGGCTATGCTGTGTGAATTTTAACAAATATTTTACACTTCTGTAAATTTGCTACATAATAGAGGCTGTGGAATGTGCTTCATTCCATTTTGAATCTGGGAGACTAGAGGCAGAATGGGTTGCTAAAGAAAATGGTGTGATCTGGTTTTGCCAAACTCTGGCTTCCAGAAATAATGCTTTGGAATCAACCACTGTGTCCAATCCTCACTCATCCTACCTCCCACCCACTGTCTTTGTATTCTTCATCCTAGGGGGAAGTTCTCAAATTAGAACAAAAAGACAAAGATGCTAAATTCTTCGTTGTTCAATTTAAAGATCTATGGCCCAGGTGTAAGATCAAGAAAATCAATCCATTTCCCTTGACTACTTGAAGGTTCCTCAGTTAGAGAGACATGTGGGCAGGAGTTCACTTAGGGAGAATGCTCCATCTTTGGGAGCAAATATCCTATGGCTGCCGGTGCTAGGGAGTAGCACAAAGCCATGTAAGGGCCTTCTGGGGTAGCTCTTTCTGTTTGAGAAAGTACTGTGTATCAGATAGAAGATAAATGGTTCTTCCCATTGTGGTTTGATGAAGATGGCCTGCTTACAATATCTAGATCATTGCTTATTGTCTAGGAGAATGTCAACCTCCCAGTCTGTCCATCCCATGGGTACAACCTTCTCCATCCATTTTCAATGGTCAAGAGTATTCATAAACCTCTGGACTATTGTGCGGGACCCTGAACATAGAAGGATGACCTTTCCCAAGGCCAAGTAGGACTAGACATGAGCAACTCGAGCTCTACTAGGAGCTTAGATGTTGGTAGCACATGTCTCCCACACCGCGGTCTAGCCCTACCTCTACCTTTTATCTAGCAGTCTATTCACTGATACCATATGTATCCCTTCAGATGTCTTCAATCCCATGAGCACTCTGAACATACTTCTATACAGCACTTCTTTCTTTATGTGATTTCTTCCCCAATAGATTGTGGGCTACTTCAGAGGATTATCTGTGTCTTACTTCATATTATATCGGTAGGACTCAGCACAGTCCCTGGAATATAGAAGATGCTTTAAAAATATGTGTAGAATGCATGAGTAAACTTTATAGCATAGGGATTATTAATAGTATACTCTTAACAAATGAAGTTGAAGCCTCAAGAAGATGTGAATTGACAAAGAGTGGCTAGTCAGAGTTTTAAAATGTTACAAATGGTAAAACATATGATTCTCATTCCAGTACTCATGTTTCTATATTCTGTTAACTTGTTGAGGTTGGTTAAATTGCTCTTATTAATACTCTTATTTTTACATCACAAGTTTCTCAACACTGAAATATCACAGATTATTATTTTTATTAAAATATAGTTGACATACAATATTACATTAGTTTCAGGGGTACAGCATAGTGATTCTACATGTATATACCTTACAATGTGATCACCATAACTGTAGAAACCATTTGTTACCGTACAAAGTTATCACAATATTATTGAGTATATTCCCTGTGCTGTACATTACATCCCTGTAACTTATTTATTTTATAACTAGAAGTTTGTACCTCCTATTTCCCTTCACCTTTTTCACCTATACATCTGCTCACTCCCCTCTGGAAACCATCAGTTTTTTTTTTCTCTGTATCTATGGGTCCATTTTTTTTTTTTTTTTGGTTTGGCTTTTATTTGTTTTGTTTTTTAGATTCCACATATAAATGAAATCATATAGTATTTATCTTGCTCTGACTTATTTCACTTAGCATAATATCCCCTAAGTATTGATGTTGTTGCAAATGGAAAGATTTCATTGTATTTTTTATTGCTGAGTAATATTCCATTTTATGTGTATACTACATAAGAATTCATACAACTAAACATCAAAAAACAAACAATATGATTAAAAATTGGGTAGTAAACCTAAATAGACATTTTTCTCCAAAGAGGACAAACAGCTGGCCCACAAACAAATGAAAAGCTGCTCAACATCACTAATCACCAGGGAAATGCAAATTGAAACTACAATTAAATATTGCCTTGTACCTGTCAGAATGGCTATTATGATAGGATTTTTTTTTAAATGTTTAGGCTGAACCCCAGAATTTTTAGACAAAAATTCTGTAAACCAGATGGAGAAAGCTACTCAGTGAAACGGGATACAAAGATTTCAACTGGGTTTTCATCCTCTGCCAAAACCATGTGTGGGTTGTTTGAGGATAAATGGAGTTGGGGTGGGTAGGCAGGGCTTGTGCACACACACATTTGTGTGTGTGTTTGTGCACCTTGGGTTATTAGGAAAAGAATGTACAGGGTGTGGTAGTTGGTGCTTCCATTCTTCTAACCCTGTGAAAAAATATTTTCATAAAGATAAAATGCTTTAGTTATAGGCCTTGATGTTCAACAAACAGGCCCATCCATTTCGGTTTTAATCAATTCATGTGTATGGTGAATCTAGGCTCATGTTCCTAGAGTTACAGATGAACTTGAGAGTTCATTTACCATGTCTTTATGTGTCCAAAATGGTTGACATTTAAATTCTTCTGGACAGAGCAGAAGAACTATTATGTTATAGTACTTCCAAGGATGAGTTCATGAAAAATAATGGTTTCCCCAAATTTCTTGCAGCTCAGTATTTATACCATGCCAGGTAACTCTTTTATTTGTTAAGATGCCAGCTGAAGGGCCTATACAGCAGAAAGTGGCATGGAAGAGAAATTGGAATTTGTCTAGTGTTTAGAGATACTGCTGCATAACCCAGGTTAGTGCTTTAGTCAGCTATATTATGACTTTGACCAAGACGTTTCCAGTCTTTGAGCCAAAAAATTAATACTTAGATGAAAATGATAAGAATAATAGCTAACATTTACTGAGTACCTATTTGATCTTGGCATTATGCTAGACATTCTACATTTTATTTAATCCTCATCCCACGCCTATGAAGTGATTACTATTCTCACTATTTTGTAGGTGAAGGAACTGAAGTGTATAGAGCTTAAACTACTTACCCAAAGTCACACAATAATTTACAAAGATGGGCTTTGTCTCCAGACTTCTCTGACTGCACATCTCCAGTGCTCTTACCACATTTCCATAATAGTGTAGAAAGTTAGACTTCAGATTCTAGACAACATGTTGAAGTGTATTGAAGAGGAAATCCATAGACATTGAAACAGGAAACCTGGAATTAACTATATGCGTGGCTTAGAAAATTAAATCAATTAGAGTCTTAATTTTCTTATGTATAGAAAGTTTAATGATGTACATCTCATAAGGATGCAGGAGTAAATGAGAAGGGTGAATGTCTAGCATATAATTTTCCATAATATATAATTTCTTTTTATAATGTAAGTTCCAAATATTGCATTTAAGCATATTTCTTCTGGTTCTTTTTTAAATAGAACTAGGGAACAAAAGGTATTCGAAAACTATGATTATTCTCCCTACAGCCTCTGGTCTTTGCCTTTTGTCCCCTCTTTGGTTGTGTATACACGTACCTCTGTAATCTAGTTCCTGGGCCTTCACATATTTTTTGTCCTTATCTGTATATGATGTTGTGGAATTTCTCTAAGGAAGAAATTCTGTGTGTCATTTTGATTGTGAGACTATAAGCTCCAGGGTAATGGTCTAGAAAGTAGAGATACAAGGGTAGGGAAAAACAGTTGCTCTCCTCAATAACCTAAGAATTTTGGGGTACTCCAGATGAGAAAGGTGAACAGAAAAAGAAGGGATACAGAAGTGCATGTGAAAAAAATGGTGAAGATATGGAGAAAGCCAAAATTTTAGAAGCAGAGCTTAAGGGTAAAATATAGCCATTGAAAAATTCTCAGTCATTGGGTCAGGCTGAACGACCGTAAAAATAGATATATCTTCTTCTATTTCAGGATGATGGAGTAGGCAAACATTTGGTTTTATCTCTCTTGAAACATCCCACTGAGATTAAAATACAAACGTCCAAAAAGAAACACACCCAGTTTAGCAAAGCAAAATGGGACATGATATTTCAATAAATTTCTGAAAAGAGAAAACTTGGGAGAAGTTTGGTGAATACAGAAAATGGAGATGCTGCTGCTTAGAATTTAGTATGCTGGGACTATCAATGAAGCGTGTAGCTAGACTGGCCAGGTGATCAACGATCATATTTTTACTTTCTGGCATATCAGGAGATTTTGTTTCTCCATTGTGGTTAAATTTGGGTCACTGACAGGGTTCTGACCCAGAGAATGTGAGCAAAAGTAATGTTTGCATTTCCAGCCTGGCCCTGTAGTGCCTTGATCAATCCCTATGGACACTTTTTGCTTGCCCACTGTCTGAGTTCAGACAATTCCCCAGAGGATTCCAGATCTAGTTGTACAATACAAAGGAAACCTATATGTGTTACCCAGACCCTCCTGTTTATATATCAGTGGGCAACCAAGGGCCAAAAGATAAGAAGAACCAGTGACATAATAAAAGGCCAATCAGAATGAGTAATGTGCTAATTAACATATTAAGGTAAATTTGACGATGATATTTATTTAACATTGATTTAACAAATATTTAATGAATACCTACTACGTGCCAGGCACTTCTAGATGGTGAGGATACATTGGTGGAAAACACAAAGTACCCATCCTTATGGAGCATAATTTTCAATAGCTCAGGTAAAAGAAAGAAAAAAAAAATAAATATGATCATTTCCTATAGAGGTAAATTCTCTGAAAAACAAAACAAAACAGGGTAAGGATACAGCAATCCACTGAAAGAGGGCTACTTGTGATTAGGGAAAGTATTACTGAATAGGTGATTAATAAGATGCAAGTTTAATGATGAGAAGGAGCTAGCCACGCAAAGATCTTGGTACATGCATTTTGGGAGAGAGGTTAAAAAGTGCAAAGTTCATGGTGTAAGAAAGAGCTTGGTGTGTTCAAGAAACAGACAAAAGATCACTATAGTTGGAGCATGATAAAGGAGGAGGAGTTAGAAGAAGGACAGGATTTTTGGACATTCCTCCAAGCCCCCCACATAAGGTGCATCTTGTTTTATTAGAGCATCTCAATAAAATCAGCAATTGGCCACCGATTTAATTTCAGAAAATCTGGGGTCCAAGCCTGGGAAGTATCCTCAAAAACAAATCTTACACTTTACAGATGAAGAAACAGAGAGCCAGGAAGGGGTGAAAAATTGTGTGTGGTCGTTCAGCCTGCTAGGAACAGAATGTGGTAGTACCTTTCGAAGTAGTACTTAGGTCTCCAGCAGACAGTCGCCAGCTCTGGTTTCCACACTCAGCTAATCGTGAGTTGGAGAACTAGATAAATGACTAGATATACAAATCCCGGTCTAGCAGATGCTGATTCAAAAGCTTTGGCATGAAATCCAGGAATCTATAATTTGAAAAAAGTTTCAGATGGTTCTTCTCATGAGGTACGTTAAAATAGCAAGACACAGTTGAGAGAACCATGATCTGGCACTCAGAGAACCTAGATTCTCATTCCAACTCCTCCATTGGCTGAGCATGTGACAATGTCTCTAAGCCTATGTTTCTTCATATCAATAATAGAGATAATGCCAGCCCCACCTATCTTATGGTATTTGTAGTAGAACCATTGCCCTCTCCCATTATCTTATACATTTTATGAAGAGTTTAGCAAAAAAAAATAGTTATACCTATGGTAAGAGTTTTTATACAGTATACATGCTTTCATTTTGATCCTCACTGTTTTTCCTCACTGTTCATTATTCAGATGAACAAAGCCGACTCAGTTCCCAATGTAAACCCTGTTTCTTCTCTCTGTTTCCTATTCCCTTTGTGCCACATTTTATGGCTTCATTTCATATGACTTTATCAGCTATTTAGCTGATACTTTTAAATAAAACTTGTTCTTCAGAAGTACTTATTTGTCAATGAAGATACTACTTGAGGTACTGTTCAGGCACAGAAATGCTAGACATGGACAATTATTTCACCCTACATTAACAGAAGATTCAAAATAAAATCTCAGGTTTACAATTTGACTCTTTAAAAGGAAATTTTGTTTTCCTTAAAGGGAAATAATTTTAGAAGGGGTTGCCTTTCCTCTCCCCTGTTCTTTTCCAAATTTCCCTCCAGGATATATGAAATACTGTTTAAGAGCTAAACTTTTCCCCGTTGCATCATAGATTCCAGCAAAACTTCAGGCTGGTAAGAGTGGTGCAAAGCAAAATCAGCACAAATGATGCTGACCAATCTAGTTCTATTATCCAAACAAAGTGAAAAGTGAAAAGGGCAAAAAAGTTAACCTGGTTTTAGACTATGTAGGTCTCTTAGTTTAAGGCAAAAATGCCAATTGTTTTCATTACCTATGCCAACCCAAATTAGATGACAGCAGCTGCTTCAGGGCTCTTCTGAAAAAAATCTTGAGGCTGATACAAGCTTTGCACTAAAGAGGATCCTGAGTGGTGTGAAATATTGACCACGGAACAAGGAGGAGGGTGAGGTTGTGATATGCAAAGGATTTGCCCTGTCTGGAGTAGAAAGAGGGCTGTGTTAGACAAGAAGAAATCACATGGGTCAGGAACAAGAAAGTCTTCTCTCTCTTTTTTTTTTTTTTTTTTTGATTGAGATGTAATTGACATATAACATTACAGTAGTTTCAGATGTACATTATGATCCAACACTTGTATATATTTTGAAATGATCACAATAAGTCTAGTTAATATTCATCACCATACATAGTTATAAATTTTCTCATGAGGAAAGATTTTAAGATCTACTCAACATTCAAGTATACAATACAGTATTATTAACTATAGTCACCATGCTGTACATTATATCCCCATGACTTTTTTATTTTATACCTGGAGTTTGTACTTTTTGACCCCCTTTACTCATTTTGTCCACCCTCTACATCCTGCCCCTGGCAACCACCAATCTGTTCTCTGTATCTGTGTTTGGTTGTTTTATGATACTGAGATCATACAGTATTTGTCTGTCTCTGTCTGACTTATTTCACTTAGCATAATGCCCTCAAGTTCCACCCATGTTGTTGTAAATGGCAAGATTTTGTTCTTTTTTTTATGGCTGAATAGTATTCAACTGTATATATGTACCACAATTTCTTTATCCAGGCATCCATCATTGGATACTTAAGCTGTTTCCATATCTTGGCAATTTTCAATAATGCTGTAATGAATATGTAGATGCATATATATTTTCAAATTAGTGGATTTTTTTTCCTTTGGATAATTGCCCAAAAGTGGAATTGCTGGATTATATAGTAGATATATTTTTAATTTTTTTGAGGAACCTCCACATACTATTTTTCATAGTGGCTGCACCAATTTACATTTTCATCAACAGTGAACAAAGATTTTCTTTGCTCCACTTTGTTGTCAAAATTTATTTCTTGTCTTTTTGATAATGTAGTCATTCTAACAGGTATGAGGTAATACCTTATTGTTTTGATTTGCATGCTCATGATGATTGGTGATATTGAGCATTTTTTAATGTACCTGTTGACCATCTGTATGTCTTCTTTGAAAAAAATATCTGTTCAGATACTTTGCCCATTTTTAAATTGGATTTTTTTGTTTGTTTGCTATTGAGTGTATGAGTTCTTTATATATTTTGGAAATTAACCCCTTATCAGATATATGATTTACAAATGTTTGCTCCCATTCAGTAGGTTGTCTTTTCATTTTGTTGACGGTTTCATTGCTGCACCGAAGCTTTTTAGTTTGATGTAGTCCCACTTGTTCACCTTTGCCTCTGGAATCAGATCCAAAAACATTTTTACATTTGCTTTTGGAATCAGATCCAAAAAAAACATCGCCAAGACTAATGTCAAGGAGCTTAACACCTATGTTTTTCTAAGGAGTTTTATGATTTCAGGTCTTAAGTTTTTAATCCATTTTGAGTTAATTTTTGTGTATGGTGTAAGATAGCACTCTAGTTCCATTTTTTTGTATGTGGTTGTCCAGTTTTTCCACCACCATTTATTGAAGAGACTGTGCATATTCTTGGCTCGATTGTCATATATTAATTGATCATGTATGTGCTGATTTATATCTGGGCTCTCTATTCTGTTCCACTGAGCTATGTATCTGTTTTTATGCCAATACCATAGTGTTTTGCCTACTGTAACTTTGTAATATAGTTTGAAATCAAGGAGCATTATACCTCCAGCTTTGTTCTTTCTCAAGATTGCTTTGGCTATTCAGGGTCTTTTGTGGTCCCATACAAATTTTAGGATTATTTGTTCTATTTCTGTGAAAATGCCATTGGAATTTTGATAGGGATTACATTGAATCTGTTGTAGATTGCTTTAGATTGATAAATATGTAAACAATATTTATTCTTCCATTCCATGAGCACAGAATATCTTTCCATGTATTCGTGTCTTCTTCAATTTCTTTCATCAATATATTATAGTTTTCAGTGTACAAGTCGTTCATTTCCTTGGAAACTTTTATTCCTTGGTATTTTATTATTTTGATGTAATTGTAAATGAAATTGTTTTCTTAATTTGTCTTTTTGATAGTTTGTTATTAGTGTATAGAAACGTAACAGATTTTTGAATACTGATTTTGTATCCTGAAACTTTACTGAATTTGTTTATTAGTTCTAACAGTTTTTCGGTGAAATCTTTAGGGTTTTTATATCATCTGCAAATAGGAGCAGTTTTATTTCTCCCTTTCCAATTTATTCTTTTCCTAATTGCTCTGGCTAGGATTTCCAATACTATGTTGAGTACAAGTGGCAAAAGTGGCCATCCTTGTCCTTTTCCTGATCTTAGAGGAACAGCCTCCAGCTTTTCACCATTGGGTGTTAAATGTGGGCCTGTCATATATGGCCTTTAATATGTTAAGGTACATTTCCTTTATACCCACTTTGTTGAGACTTTTCATCATAAATGAATGTTGAATCAGAAGGTCTTAATTCTTGGCTTTTTCTGATAATTACTAACTTTATGATCCCCGTTAGATAAAAAACTTCATCTCCTCACAGCTAACAGTGAGGTATCTAGTGCTATCTCCCTGGGTAAATAAATGAACAGTGGATGTTAGATTTGCGGTGATTTTTAATATAAGATTGGCCTTTCATTTTACTTTATACTTTTATGATTATTGGTAAAAGTGAGTTTTTTCTTCAAAGGTTGTTTCTTAATTAACCTCTAAGACCTGGCCCTTTATCTACTTGAGGACAGAGACCTTAGTTAAAATGTGGGGCATGTTCTGGCTTTCTCTTCTACCACAATGTGCATCCCTATTAAATGGGGTCCAGACTTCTCTGGCCAATATTGTTCACGTTGTCTACTTTAATAACTCAGGGCGTTTTTGTTTTCCCTGATGAACACTTACATGACATACCTCTCTCGAATAATGTACTTGTCTGCCACCTTTACATTGCCACCTAAGAAAACAAATCCAAATATAATTATGTCACTATAAGGATAACCTTTAATGAACTTTAGTTTTAAGTAAATTATATATTTTCATACTTTGGAAATTTCATTCTGATTTTTCACATATTGTTGTACTACATCCTACAAATGACTGTTCACCTTACGCTCTTCCATGCTACAATATAGGACATGGTTCTCAGTTGAGCATTTGTGGTCATTCTAGTCAATCTTGCTGGTGCATTGTGCTCCTTGAGATGCACACAATGGAAGGTCTGTCTCCTGGACATCTGGAATTATCTTAAATTTGATATTTAAGTCAGAAATGCAAAAAGCTACCATAAATGACAAAAAGAAAAGTATCTCTGAAGTCACTTGTTGATATTCCTTACTTTTGAGTTTATAACTCTCAATTCCACCCCCAGCTGTATGATTATAACCATAAAAATCGTTTAGCCTTCTTTCTCAGCTTTCCATATCTACAGTACAACTCCTTAAGTATCCGGGTATCACTGCTTTACGTGAAGACCCAGGTAACTGTCATCCCATTTTGCATTTACATATACCCATCTATCCTTCTCCGTCTAATGCACAAAAAAATCAATATCTATCCTAGGGCCCAGGATAGAATAATTGTTACAACAATTTCCTCATGTAAAAGCTCCTGCAGAAATTGACATTAAAAATATACCCAGTGTGTGGCTGCTATTCTCTTGGGACTGTAACTCACTCTCAAGTCAATTAGTATGTGGCCAGGAGGAAAAGAGGTCATCTAAATCATTCGGCTACAGGCTTTAACGGGTGTAAAAAGCACTATATTCACTCAGAACAAGGCGGCATTTCCGATGGGCAGGAAAGGGAGAGTTAACACCCATCTAGTTCCACCCAACTAGTGCAGGCTAAAGATTAAGGCATCTTTTTATTGCTTTTTTGTTCTTCTTTCAATTTGTGTTCTTACTCATTTATCATACATTATTCATGTGCTTGATCAAAATGTCACTGGGAATCCTCCCTTGCTAGCATACCGTATCAATGTGGACTCTGTCTGCTTTCCAGAGTTCCTTAATGCCTTGTGGAGTCTTCTCAGATGCAAGTCTTTCTTTCAAGTTGGGCCCCCATGTGTGTAGCATTACTTTCTCTGGCCGCATGTAATTCATTCAGAGACTTACACCGGCTAAGAGCCACATATGGGAGTCCAGATTTACAAAGTTTTTTTTATTTTGTGCCTCACCAGCCCAGAGGAAACAATTTTCTGTTTGAATTTTGACTGTTTACCCTGCTTGCATAGTCCACAAGAGACGGTTGATTGAGAAACCACATTCAACAAGAGGCCCATCCGGCAGCTTACTGAGCCAGTCAACTACAGTCTTCCACAGCCTCTCCGTTGCCCTGGCTTCGAGTGCCATTCAAACGCTCCTTGTCTATTCCCTGGGAGGCCTTAGCCATTGTTTATGCATTCTGCTGCCCTGGGCTCAGCTGATGTCTGACTTCTCTACCTCGAGAGGACTTTTTCTGTCTCCCTATTTTCCCAGCTGTTCCTTCTAAATGTGTGACTTAGGAAAATAATTTTCTCTCTCTGAGCTTCCCTTCTTTTTCCAGCTGTAAAATTGAAAGATTGGATTAAATAAGGACTCTTACATCTCAAATAGAACTCAAGACCACACTCTAACCTCATAGTCATACCCTCCCCCAAGTGTTCTGAATGGCAGGAAATGACACCCAGCATTTGGACCAGAGCTGGGGTTGGACATCACTTGCAATGAGTTACCTCCTATTTCTACCCTGTTTCCCTGAAAATAAGACCTAGCCAGACAATCAGCCTTAATGCATCTTTTGGAGCAAAAATTAATATAAGACCTGGTATTATATTGTATTATATTATATTATATTATATTATATTATATTATATTATATTATATTAATTAGACCTGGTCTTATATTATAGTAAAATAAGACCGGGTCTTATATTAATTTTTGCTCCAAAAGATGCATTAGAGGGGATTGTCCGGATAGGTTCTATTTTCAGGGAAACAACGGTAGCTTCCAAATTATCTCCATCTTCATCTCTGCTCAGAACCTTGACATCCTTCTCTTTATCACAATTCCTTGCCAGGAGAGGAAAAAGAAGATGGGAATTGTTTTGAAAGGAGATGGGCAATTTAAAGCACATCTGGAATGGAATGCCTTGCCAAGGAGCTCCAAGCAGAAAGAGGTTAGCAATTCTGAGCACAAGGAAGGCACACATACTTTTTCTGTAATTGAAATCTGACCTTTCTTTCTCTGCTATATTTCCTACCTAGGCCATCCTGAAATATGTATTTCTTCTCTGTTCTATGCCCTTATGAGGCTTTTTATTCCTCCCAAAATAAGGTACCAGATTATAGGACCATCTACAAGATTACAAGTTGTCTTGGAGTTGGAATGGGAGCAACTCGTTCTGTCAAAGGTATTTACATTCATCATTTATCATGAGCGTCAGGGTAGTTACAAAACTGTGATGCACAAGACTGTGATGTCCCTGGTCTAAAATTAACAAACTAATTGAGCAAATGTGACCAAGTTGAACAGCATGGGTAAGGGGTGCAATTAAAGAAATAATAAGCTAGAGAGGTGCTTGAGAAGTAGAACATGGCCATCAAATTGCAAGGGGGTGGAGGGATTAGCAATAAATCAAGAGCTTTGGATCAAGTAAAATGGGGACAATGGAAAGCACAGGCAAACTCCTAGCTCCGCAGCAAAGGCAAGACTCACTTCAATTAGGCACCGTGAGCATTGTGAGTCCGGGCACGCCCTATTTTTCTTAAGATTCTAATTGAGACCCACATCCTAGCTCCGAAGACACTTTTACTTGAAAATCCTCATGTAGGTTAAAATAATTCATTAGACTTCAGTTAGTCATTGACCTACAAATGCATTTACATGGTAATTGTTCCTGGTCCACTTAACTTAATCATTTGGTTGTATCTCTATGCTTCAGAAGAGTGCACCCAGTGGGTTATGACTTTTGCAATCGTTTTGGGTTTTTTTTTAACCCTTTTTGCTGTATAATTGACATACAATAAACTGCACATATTTAAAGTGTATAATTGATATTGATTGATATATGTATTCAACTATGAAACCCTTGCAACAATCGAGATAGTGAATATAACCTTCACTTCCTAAAGTTTCATCTTGTCCCTTAGTAATCCTTCCCTCCTGCCCTTCCCTGATCCTTATCCCTAGCAACTCTTGATCTGCTTTCTGCCACTGTCAATTAATTTCTATTTTCTAGATGTTCATATAAATAAAATCATATGGGGTTTTTTTTGGGGGGGTCTGGGTTCTTTCAGCATAATTATTTTGAGTTACATCTATGTTGTTACATGGGTTAATTGTTTTGTGTTAGTTCCTTTTTATTGCTGAGCAGTATTTCATTATATAGATATTTATTGCCATTTATTTATCATTTTACTATTTTATGGGTATTTGGGTTATTTTCAGTTTGGGGAAATTAAAAAGATAGCTGCTACAAACATTTGTGTACAGGTCTTTGTATGGATTAATGTTTCCTTTTCTCTTAAATAATTGTCCATAAGTAAAATGGCTTGATAATATGGTGAGTATATGTTCAACTGTTTAGAAACTTTCAAACAATTTTCCAAAGTGGTTGTATGATTTGATTTTACATTCCTAGCAGCAGTGTGTGAGAGTTCTAGTTTCTCCATAGCATCACTAACACCTGGTATCCTTGCCATAGTTCTTGACAAGAGAAAAAAATGTCAAAGATGCTATCCATTCACTAATTGGCTACCTGCTATGTGACAGGCAAAGTGACTGATTGATGTGACTTCCTATAAAATAGGGAGAATCAATTTTGTGAATTGGCAAAGCAAATTTGCCTCCTGCGAACATAGGAAAAAGAAACAAAACATGGAAGGAGAACCAACTCTGTGTGGTGAACACACAATGCAATACATAGATGATGTATTATAGAAATGTACACTTGAAACCTTTATCATTTTACTAACTAATGTCACCCCAATAAATTTAATAAAAAAAAAGAAACAAAACAGTGCAGCGAGGGACAGGATTTGGGTCTTTGGACTCAAGAATCATCTTTCTATGGTACATTTGATTTTCAAAATAGCTGCAATGAGGGAAGAAAAGCAAAAACTTTTAAATAGATCACCTAGATTCACTTTAAAGTCAGTTAGGGCAGGCCTGTAATATGTCATGTATTTTAGATGCCTACATGAATATTATCTGCCTTAAAGCTCACAATAAGTTTATGAGACTAGGGCTTGCTTTATTGAATTGTTCATGTAGACAGGGAAAGAGAGGATCCCGGAGACGAAAGGACCTGTCCCCCGTCTTACACAGCTAGAAAGAAGACATGCAGGCACATAAATAATTCAAGTGTTTGAGGTATTTTTTCTGCATTACAGATTTGGGATGAGTTTACAATTCAGGTTTCCTGTATGTTTCCTTTATAACTATCTGCTTCATTTCCCCATGTATAGAATAAAAATTGATAAGCATTAAAACAACTATGAAGACTTTATAGTGTGCCTACCAAGTAGGATATGTCATGGATCCAGTGGAGGGGGAAAGGGGTTGACAACTCACTAGTCTGTTTCCTCAATGACAACTCACTAGCCTTTCCCCTGTTTCTTGCTGTCTTACAGATCCTGCTCTTTTTTAGAGAAGTTGAAAATTACAGGAACTTGATTTTCCAGGATTCCTTGCTACCGGTGCATGAAATATCACACAATATTGACCAATGGATCTAAAGAAAAAAGATGCCTCCTTAATATAATGAGATGCGGAAGAAGAAATCACTCTATTTGCTGGACATGACTATGTCTTTAAGCAACATATGTGACAATCAGTCTGCAACCCCTACCAGAGAAGTTGTGATCACATGGAGGATGGAGCAGAAAGGTACACAGTACAATGATGAGCAGTGTTGACCCATTTTATTTACCAACTTGAATGTGCCTATCATGGACTGAATGTTTATCTCCTCCAAAATTCATATGTTGAAGCCCTAATCCTCAGTGTGGTAGCATCTGGAGATGGGGCTTTTGGAAAGTAATTAGGCTTAGCTGAGGTCATGAGGGTGGGACCCCTACGATGGGATTAGTATCCTCATAAGAAGAGAGTCACCAGAGATTTTTCTTTCTCTGCCAGTGAGGACACCGTGACAAGGCAGCCATGTGTAAGCAAGGAGGGGAGACGTCACCAGAAACTGAACCTGCTGGTACCTTGGCCTTGGACTTTCCAGCCTCCAGAACTGTGAGAAATCAATGTCTGTTGTTTCACCACGTAATCTATAGTATTTTGTTATGGCAGCCAGAGCTATCCTAATGCAGACTTCTTATAATTTGAGATACATTTTCTTACTGTTTAATTCACTTTTAGTTGGCCTCTGTTCATTGTGCTAAAGCATCTTAATTGATTCAGTTTTAAAGTACAGGTCAGGCAGCAGTACCTTCAAATAAGCAATCCCATTTAATCTGCAAGACAAGGTCCATAAGATAATTATTATAATGCTCATTTTTGAAAACAAGGAAACAAGGTCAGAGAGGTTTTATGACCTACCCAACTTTACAGAGATAACAAGTGGTGAAGAGTTAAAAGCAAAACTGCTTGAATCTAGATAGAGTCCATGCCTTTTTTATTACACTATGACAACTCATTGGAGAGACTATGGTTTAAAAGCAAACTTATTTAGAAAATATATTAACTGGATTAATTATGAAGACAGCAACACGCTGGCTATTTTATTAAGGTGACACAGTTCAACTATATTTATATTTGTGTGTGTGTGTGTGTGTGTGTGTGTGTGTGTGGAGAGTGAGAGAGTGTCTTTCAAAATAGTAATATTGAAAATGTCCAGATCATGACATCTTTTTCAGTTATATTTTAAAAAACTATATCTTTAGTGCCTGGCAAATGTCAGACACACAGCTAGGCTCTGTGACATACACAAATTTGGACTACAAAGAAGTAAAAGACATGATTCTTGCCCACAATATTTGGGTTGGAGAGAGTCAGTAACAAAATATGATAGCTGCCTCAGTAACAGTATTATATTAAATGTTATCACAAGGTGTTTTGTAATTCTTTATTTTTACATTGTGTTTAAAATTTCAAAAATGTTACCACACACTATTATTTATAGTAAAATGAATAGTAAATGATAAGGTTTCATTTCTGTGTATGAGGAGGGCAAGTGTACAGCAGGAGGAGGGAGACAGCAGAGTGGATCAGCCAGAAGGATGCTCCGGGTGCTGGTCAGAATCATTCATGCTGGCACCTGTGAGTCCCTCCCCGGGGGTTTCACTGAGGACCCTGGGCCTGGCTAGAACTGATGTAGCAGGCTGTGATGTCCAGAAGTCTGGCGGAAACTTTAAAGAACAGAGGTTCACTCTGAAATAAATAGAAGAAATCAGCATGTGGTAACCTAATTCTTCCCAATATAGCAGGTTCTTGGTTGAAAATAACAAAACAAATTTTAAAAGGAAATTTTCGTACCAAACCAACCAGTTCAAAACAGTGATGTGTATCAGACCGCAAAAAATTCTTCCCCCAATGGAAGCTGTAAAAACCCTCTCCACCTGAGTCATTTAGAAGTAGCCTGCTTAAAATAATTAGAAATTTACTCCAGGGAACAATCCATTAGTGGCCAAGGATGTACAAGATGAATTTATAGGTCCCTTAAAGTCCTACTTTCCATAGCACAACTTTCCGGGCATTAGGTTTTTATTGTTGCCTTCATTTAAAAAATATTATTAGTTTTATTTTCTTCAATGCACTGTCATTCGCTGGTTGAATATTAATATAGAAACTACATTCTATAATGAAAATAGATTTCTTCAGGGCCATAATGGAACACTAATCTCTCTGGTGTGTTACAGGTCTTTTATTTCTGGGGAGGGGAGAGAAGGGGTTTCCAGCATCTTCGTTAACCCCCTTTAAGGAGTCTTAAGGGACTAGAGAGATGGCTTGCCGGCTCCAGTCACCCATTTATTGACCAGGTCTGGCTCATCTGGTTTCTCTATGTTCTAACACAGTTTTTCTCCCAGACTGAAGGAAAACATGACTTTTGTAGAGAGCGCATGCCCTTTTGCACGATGTTCAGGTAGTTTGGAATGATGCCAACTTCAGTACGCTCAAAAACTAACTACAAAAGTATTCTCCTATTAAAAAGTAAGATTCAAACCAAACCAGGGCTAGACAAACAATCTGGAACCTCTAGGGGAAGCCTGGGAAATTCCTCAACTACAAAATTCCTCTAACTCAGTATAAGTAACTGTGCGGACTCTGAGTTGTGACGATCAGCAGAGACAGATGAAAGGTCCTATGGAAATGTTCTTCTAAAAGCAACTTTAGTGTTCACCAGCTAGTAACTGTTATTTTGTTCGCCACATACAATTTCCCCACTCTGTTCTTACTGTCCTTTCCCACTTTCACTTTTATCTTTATTGAGTCATCCTTTATTGACCCACATCAGGCAGCAGGCACTGTGCTAAACTTCAGGACTACAAAGATGGGTAGTGTACATTCCCTTTCCTCACAGAACTCTTTTTTTCATGTTTGTACTTGTTAGGTACAGGTTAAGGGGCTGTATCAAAAGACTCCAAAAGACAGTGGTGTTTGTAATATAGGAGGTTTTGTTGTTTGTTTGTTTGTTTGTTTGTTTTCATTCAACAGTTTAGTCATAAGTGGTCCAGGGTTGCTGGGGACAGACTGCCCTACAAAGTCATACAGAAATACAGGTTTTCTCTAACTCTGAGTTTGCCAGGAAGTTTTCTTTCTCATTAGAGTTTGACATAACTAAGGAAAAAGCCACAAAAGGCAGGCAATCTTCTTGTAGGAGGAGATACATAAGTTACACGTTTCCCAGCCTCCTATACTAGGAAATGAGGCAGCTTCAGTAGTAGGCCATGTGACCTTAAAATTCAAAGGATTCCCTTCCCAAATGCAAAGGGGAAAGAATGAATATTGGGAGAATTAGCATCTTTGCCATAAAGACCAAGTGGAAAAGGCACTAAAAACAAACAAACAAAACAACCCAGAGGACCTGAATAATTTGCTTGGTCACAAAGGAAGGTCACTTGGTCCTTGGTTTCTTCATTTGTAAGTGGGGAGTTGAAAAAGATATCTCTGTAGTTTCTTTCTACCTCAGTGTTGAATGAATCACTTTTCCATGCCCACATCTTTACTTCTGACCTCAATTTTCATAATTCGAAAAGGAGCACTTGAACTTCAATTTGCTTAACAACCATAAGCAGTGCTAGCTTTCGTTTCTTTTCTAATTATTTACTTTTTTAAAATGGAAAATGAAGTGTTGTTGCTTTTATCTTGATAAATTGTAAAGTGCCTCTTCCACCATTCTCCTTGCCTTCAGCCTTCTCTTGTATTATCAGATGAACTGGTTGTTCCTAAAAAATGGGTCACTTCAGGGAATGTTCTTTGAGAAAAATTTGAAGAGAGGCAAATTATGGGATTTTAAAAATAATAATTAGATGTTATTTTCTTATTTTACTTGTTATAGAAGTATTAAGTAAATCCTCATGAAAAAGGAAAGGGACAAAAAGAAATGCACTAGAGATGGAGTCTCTGAGAGGATGTTCATTGACTGGATGGAAAAGGAATCAGAGAGAAATCTGGAAAAAGAAAACATAACCCTACTCAAAAAAGTCTATTGTGATTGTTACATTAAATTTAGAGAACTATTTAAATTTACATCAAACTAATCTATGTGCCATAGACCTGTTCCTTAAAAAACAAAAACATAACAAAAGAGTAGATTATTTCTTCTACTTATTTTTTATAACACCTTTACTGGGATAAAATTCACATACTATAAAATTCAACCTTTTTAAAAATTTAATTTATTTGACCAAAAACAAAAACAAAACCAGTTCACCCATTTCTCCTCCCCTCTATCCCCCACCTCTGGCAACCATCAATGTGTTCTCTATATTTATGAGCTTATTTGTTTTTTTAAAAAATTTTGTAGATCTCACATATAAGAGAGAGTGTATGGTATTTGTCTTTTTCTGTCTGATTTATTTGACTTAGTATAATGCCCTTGAGGTCCACCCATGTTGTTGCAAATGGCAATATTTTATTCTTTTTTATGGCTTTATAGTGTTCCACTGTGTGTGTGTGTGTGTCTGTACAGCAAAATTTCTTTATCCATTCATTTATGGATGGACACTTAGGTTGTTTCCACATCTTGGCTATTTTAAATAATGCTGCAATGAACATGGGGGTACATATATATTTTCAAGTTATGTTTTGCTTTCTTCAGGTAAATGCCCAGAAATGGAATTGCTGGATCAAATGGTAGTTCTCTTTTTAATTATTTAGGAATCTTCATATTATTTTCACAGTGATTGCACCAATTTACATTCCCACCAACCGTGCACAAGGGTTTCCTCTTCTCAATATCCTTGCCAACATCTGTTATGTGCTGACTTTTTGATAATAGCCATTCTGACTGGTGTGAGATGGTATGTCATTGTTGCGTTGAATTGCATCTCCCTGATGATCAGTGATGTTGAGCATCTTTTCATGTGTCTGTTGGCCATATGTATGTCTTCTTTGGAGAAATGTGTTTTCAGGTCCTCTGCCCACTTTTTGATTGGATTGTTCATTTTTTTGTTACTGAATTGTATAAGTTGAATTGTATAAATACTCAAGATATCTTAGTATTTTGAATACCAACCCCTTATTGGATATATCATTTACAAATATATTCTCCCATTCAGTAGGGTGTCTTTTTGTATTATTGATGGTTTTCTTCATTGTGCAGAAGATTTTTAGTCTGATGAAGTCTCATTTTTTTTATTTTTGCTTTCGTTTTTCTTGTGCAAGGGGACATATGCAAAGAGATATGTCAAATAGACTGATGCCAAATAGTTTACTACCTATGTTTTCTTCTAAGAGTTTTGTGGTTTCAGGCCTTACATTTAAGTCTTTAATTCATTTGAGTTTATTTTTGTATATGGTGGAAGAGTAATCCAGTTTCTTTTCTTTTCTTCTTCTTCTTTTTTCTTTTTGCATGTATCGGTCCAATTTTCCAACATCACTTTTTGAAGAGATTGCCATTTTTCCATTGTATATCCTTGCATGCTTTATCATAGATTAGTTGACCATATAAGCAAAGGTTTATTTCTGGGCCCTCTATTCTGTTCCAATGATATATGTCTGTTTTTATGCCAGTACCATGCTTGTTTTAATTACTATAGCTTTGTAGCATAGTTTGAAATTAGAGAGTGGTATACCCCCAACTTTGTTCTTCTTTCTCAGGATTGCTGTCATTATTCACAGACCTTTGTCCATTGTATTTTAGGATTATTTATTCTAGTTCTGAGAAGAATGTCATTGGCATTTTGATGGACATTGCATTGAATCTGTAAATTGCTTTGGGTAATATGGTCATTTTAATGACACAAATCCTTCCAATCCTTGAGCACAGTGTATCCTTTCATTTATTTGTGTCCTCTTCATTTTCTTCAGTGTTTTATAGTTCCACCCCTTGGTTAAATTTATTTCAAGGTATTTTATTCTTTTTGATGTAGTTGTAAATGGATTGTTTTCCTAATTTCTCCTGATTGTTCATTATTAGTGTATAAGAACGTGATGGATTTCTGTATATTAATTTTGTATCCTGCTATTTTACTGAATTTTTAAAATTAATTCTGTTAATTTTGGGTGGATTCTATGGGGTTTTCTACATGTAGTATCAGGTCATTTGCAAATAGTGACAGTTTTACTTTTTCCTTCCCATTTTGGATGCCTTTTATTTCTTTTACTTGTCTGACTGCTGTGACTAGGACTTCGAACGCTATGTTGAATGATAGTGGTGAGAGCGGGCATCCTTGTTTTCTTCCTGACCTTAGAGCAAAAGCTTTCAGCTTTCCACCATTGAGTATAATGTTAGCTGTTGGATTGTCATATATATCCTTTATTACGCTGAGGTATGTTCCCTCTATTCCCACTTTGCTGAGAGGTTTTATCACAAATAGATGTTGAATTTTGTCAAATGCTTTTGATGCGTCTTTTGAGATAACCGTATATTTTCATCTTTGTTTCATTGATGTGCTGAATCACATTGTTTTGCAGATGTTATAATAGCTGATTTATAGTCTTTAATAGCTCCAACGTCTAGGTGTTTCCAGAGATAACTTCTATTGACTTAATTTCCCCCCTATATATGGGCTATATTTTCCTGTTTTTTTCGCATATTTCATAAATTTTTGTTAAAACTGGATATTTAAGTAATGTGGCAACTCTGGAAAACAGATTTCGTCCTCCTCATCGTTGTTTTTATTGCCACTGCTGATTATTTGTTTGCTTAATGACTTTTCTAACTCTGTAAACTTGGTAAACTTTGCCATGTGTGATTACTGATGTTTCTTCTTGATTAGCTTAGTGATCAACTAATTATTAGATAGAGATTTCCTTAAATGCTTGAAACTGGTAAGTATCACAGCCTTGGCTGAGGGACTGTATGCATTCAAGGCTCTGGAGAGAAATTACGTTTCTGCCTATGCAAAGCCTTAAAGTCAGCCATAGGTGAGCAAGTATGGCCTTCTGTGGTCTTTCATGGACATGTGGGATTCGAGGTTCTCAGAAATATGTCAGAGCTTTTTAAAGAACCCAATGGATATCTCATTCTCCAATTTCTTTTTTTTGTCAGCCTCCTGTTAGCCACACCTGGTATTATCAACTTGGGCAACTACAATGTTAAGCAGTTACCACTGATTATTTTTGACAAACATCCTGGAGATAGGTCTGTTAACATAAAGCAAGCCCTGAGTCAGGTCAAATAAAAATGAACTCTGAGAAATAATCTTTTCAGGGAGTTGCCAGATAGACTAAATAGTGACTATTCACTGGAGATGGGGTTTTGAGGAAGTTTGGACTCTGCCAATGCTGGTAGACTGTCACTTTCCAAGCTACTATTGTTGCAAGGCTGTTTGTTTTGAAGGCTATTGTGGAGGTGAGGAGACTGAAATAAGATTAGGAAAGTTAAAAGTACCACAGATCTTGCTATTATCATGATACAGAGATTTTCTTGAAGTAATAGTCTTCATATTGTTAATTTCCAGAGCACAGAAAAAGTTATTTTAACAATTTTTGCAAGTGTTCTCATTGCTTATTTAAAGGAGCATATTTTGGGAAGTCTTACTCCACTATTCTATAAATGTTACTTTATCTCACTTACTTTTGAAATATATCTCTTACTTCATTGCCCTGGTATCAACTCAGTGCTTAGATTTGGACCAAGTGCCTATTTGGTTCTTTCAGGGTTGAAATACTTTGAAATAATACACTTTATACTTGAATTCAGCTTACATTTTTTTGGGCCTAAACTGGGTAATTAGTGAAACAGGAGACTCTCTGAAGACATACAAGTTCTGACAATTAAGTTCGTGAACTCATCCTAGAAAAAATGCTACATACCATACTTCCCCCAAAATAAGACCTAATCAGACAATCGGCTCTCATGCGTCTTTTGGAGCAAAAATTAATATAAGACCCAGTCTTATTCTACTATAATATAAGACCGGATCTTAATATAATATAATGTAAGACCGGGTCTTATATTAATTTTTGCTTCAAAAGACACATTTGAGCTGATTGTCCAGCTAGGTCTTATTTTTGGGGAAACACGATCTTCACCAACACCAGTGCTTAGTCCACCCTTCAAAGCAATCTTGGAACTCTTTTTCTGGAATGGCCATCAGAGCTGTTGTTGTATTACTCTTGATGTCCTGAATGTAATCAAGATGTCTTCCTTTCAATATATCCTTTGTCTTTGGGTGAAGAAAGAAGTCAGTGGGGACCAGATCAGGTGAGTAAGGAGGGTGTTCCAATACAGTTATTTGTTTACTAGCTAAAAACTCCCTCACACACCGTGTTGTGTGAGCTGGTGCATTGTCATGATGCAAGAGCCATAAATTGTTGGTAAAAAGATCAGGTCGTCTAACTTTTTCACACAGCCTTTTCAGCACTTCCAAATAGTAACCTTGGTTAACTGTTTGTCCAGTTGGTACAAATTCATAATGAATAATCCTTCTGATATCAAAAAAGGTTAGCAACATTGTTGCAACAAGTTTACAAACATAATTGTCAGACCTCACATTTAGGAGAATAGAACACTAACAGTAATTTCTTTAAATCCTGTTTTTCTTAACACTCTCTGTCATCCATAAATAACACTTGAGTCTTTTTTTAAATTAAAGTTTATTGGGGTGACAATGGATAGTAAAGCTACATGGCTTCAGATGTACAATTCTGTAATACATCATCTATATATTGTATTGTGTGTTGACCACCCAGAGTCAGTTTTCCTTACATCACCGTATATTTGATCCCATTTACTCTCATCTATCACCTCCCTTCCCTGTTACCCTCTGGTAACCACTAAACTATTGTCTGTATCTATGAGTTTTTGTTTCTTTGTTTGTCTTGATCCTTTGTTGTTTTCAGTTTTATAGTCCACGTATCAGTGAAATCATAGGGTTCTTGACTTTTTCTGTCTGACTTATTTCACTTAGCATAATAATCTCAAGATCTGTCCATGTTGTCATGAATGGCAGTATTTCATCTTTAATTATGAAAGAATAGTATTCCATTGTGTATATATACCACATCTTCTCTATCCAATCATCTTTAGAAGGACATTTTGGTTGTTGAGTCTTTTCAAAATGGCTTTTCTGCGGTCCATTGCTACTGAGTAGCCAGTTTGCAAATTTCCTGAGTTATGGTGTCTGGGATGGAATGACCTTCTCAATTGAAGAAAGTCCAAGTTCAACCCTAGTCTTCCTCCTCTTCACCATCCAGGATAGTACAACATAAACTTAAGGTATGAGGTTCCTCAAAGGACAAGGGGCTCCAGTTATTTCCAAGTTGATATCACTGTCTGTAATTGTATATCTAATTTATATTTTTTCCATATTCTAAACTTTCTATTTTTCTTTCAACAATTATTTATTCAACATTTACCACGTACTACACATTTGGGTTGGTTACTAATGATAAAAAAAATAATAATAAATTCATATTCCCTTCTCCCAACATGAGTTAGTATATATACCCTGGTCCCCTATGGTTCTGCCAGTAGCTTGTCCTATAATCTTGTGGAAACCCTTTTCCCTCTGATCCTCTTTACATTCCTCAACTTTTACATGGCAGACTTATATTTGGGTATATTTAAGATCTTTTTACCCCCTGGATATATTATTACATATTACCCTTTTATCCTCATTTCCTCCTCTACTCCAAAAGTTTAAGGGGAAAAAAAAGGAGTATATGGTCAATCTTATTTTATTTATACTACCATTTATTAAATACTACGTTCCAGAAACTAGGTCAAGCATTTTATATGGGGTATCTCATTAAACATATATATGAGATTTTACATACCTAGCCTTTATACACTAGATGATATTATTTTTCTATTTTATTAGAATAAACCAAAGATTACAATGTTTGAACTACTTATCCAAGATGACATAGCTAGTAAGTGGTTAAGCTAATATTTGAACTCACAAAGTCTAATTCCAGAGTCTGTGGCATTACTCATTATAGAATATTGCATTTCCATGAAAAAAAAAATGAAGAACACAATCATTGCAGTAGTTTTTCTTCTCAATGAATTACAACAAAGCATGCAGATCTTTAGTAGCCAAAAAGTCTATGCTTTTAGTGTTTTGTGTAACAAAGCCACTTTACCTTCAATAGATGTGAAATCCAAAATATGAGAGCAAATATCTAATATACAAGGCCTGAAATCCCTCTGGTTTTCCTGTCCTTCATATTTCAGTACACCACCTATGAAATATGATGTGCAGGTCATTATTTCTCTTCTATTTCACAAATATTGGAGGGTGGTGGGCAATCACATCTGCTCTCATTGTCTCTCCCCCAAAATGGGTTTGAACAAGAAGAGAACAGATATTAGAAGGTAAATCGTAAGTGTCATCCTTAGAAATGGAGACATTAATAACGCTTTCTTTCCATAGGTCCCTAGTAGAACTGAATTGGAGAAGTGAGGAGTTACCTGAGGCCAGAGAAAGCAACACTTACCACATTAACCCAAACCCAGATATTGAAACCCTGAAAAGAATTGATTCTGCAAAGAAGACTAAGTATGTTTATCTTACTGGAAGTACAGACATGGAGGTAAAGAATCGTGAACTGATATAAAAACCCAGTCTTAATCATCAGAATGCCAGGGAGTTCAGGAGAGAGTGAAATTGAACCATATTATCTCTTCAATGCAATGACTTCAATGTAACTCAACGGATGTCAGGCTCTCACCTGATGTGGTATCTTCACAGTCAGATCTATTTCTCCTCCTTCCTTGAAAGAATCACATAGATAGAGAGCCACAGCTTGAGAGTAGAACTAAAAGAAGAAACATCCTCCTCCAATGTGTTCGATTGCCACTAGTTTTCTAGTTTTTTAAAGTTCAGTTCAAATCCCATCTTCTCTATAAATCTTCCAATGATCAATCAAATAACATTCTCTTCTTTGAATCTGTGTAACACTGATGCTGATGGGCTATTTTAATATACTTTATTCCAGTATTAATCACAAGATCTGGTAGACAGCAAGAAAGAAAAAGGAACTAAATATATTCTGTAAAAAGTAGTCTCTTAAAATAAAGGCAACAATAAATCCATTTTAAGGCCTAAAAAATTGAAAGAATTTGTCTCCCACAGACCTGCCCTAAAAGAAATGCTAAAAGATGTTTATCAGGCTGAAACGAAATAATACTAGGTGGATGTCCTAAACTTTAGGAAGAAAAGATAAGCAAAATATTTTAAATTGCTATAAAAAAGAATTTGTTATTTATAATAATAATAATAATGTGGTTTATAGTATATGTAGAAGTGAAATATATGATAAGCATACAAATGGTAGGACAAGATTGGAAATAAGTGACATTATACTATTGAAGTTCTTAAGTTAATTAGGAGTATAATATTATTTGAACATAGGGAGAGGTAACTTAAAATTTCATAATACAATATCTAGAGCAATAACTTAAAAACATACACAAAGAAGTATAGATAAGTGGCAAAAAAAAAAAGACTCATCGCAGGAAACTGTATACATGTTCCCAGAGCATCTTTCATACAGCTTATGGGAGCCAGGCTGAGCAATATGAAGCATATCCTCCAAAAATCAGAATCTATGTACTAATTGCTGCTTCTGATCATGAAGGTTTAGACACAGAGGCAGAATGCACCCCTTTCCCCCTGTGCTCTTCAGCTGGAGGCAGAGGGATTTGCAACAAAGTTGACAGAACTTGCACTTCCTGATTTCAAAATTTACTACAAAACTGCAGTAATCAAAACAGTGTAGTATTAGCACGAAAATAGACATGTAGCCCAATGGAATAGAATAGAGAGCCCAGAAATAAACCCTTGCATATATGGTCTAATTATTTTTGACAAGGATGCCAAGACCCTTCAATGGGGAAATGACATTCTCTTTAAGACATGATGCTAGGAAAACTGAGTATTCACATGCAAAGATGAAGATGGACCATTACCTAAAATCACATACAAAATTAATGGATCAAAGACAAACGTATGAACTAAAAATATAAAACTCTTAGAAGAAAATATAGGACAAAAGCTTCATGACATTGTATTTGGCAGTGCTTTCTGGGACAGGACAACAAAGATACAGGCAACAAAAGAAAAAATAGACAAATTGGACTTCATGAAAATTTAAAATATATTGCATCAATGTACACTATCAACAGAGTGAAAAGGTAACCTGTGGAATGGGAGAAAATATTTGAAAATCATATATCTGAGAAGGGATTGATATCCACAATACATAGAGAATTTTTAAAACTCAATATCACTAACAATGACAAAAAAGTCCGATTCTAAAATGGGCAAAGGACTTGAATAGACATTTCTTCAAAAAAGATATACAAATGGTCAATAAGCACATGAAAAGATGCTCAGTATCACTAGCCATCAGGGAAACAAATAAAAACCACAATGAGGATACCACCTCACACTCATTAGGATAGCTACTATTCAAAACGAAAAACAAAACAAAACAAAAAACCCCTAAAAACAGAAACTAATATGTGTTGGTGAGGATATGGAGAAACTGGAACCCTTGCATACTTGTGGGAATGTAAAATGCAGCAGCTGCTATGAAAAACAGTATGAGGGTTCCTCAAAAAATTAGTATAATTGCCATATGATCTAGCAAGTCCACTTCTGGGTACAGATGAGCCTCAAATTACAATGGGGTTACAGCCTGATAAGCCCATTGTAAGTTGAAACTATGGTAAATCAAAAATATATTTAATACACCTAACCTACTAAATATTATAGCTTAGTGTAGCTGGTCTCTACTGAATGTGTCTTGCTTTTATACCATTATAAAGTTGAAAAATCCTAGGCAGAGCCATTGTAAATTGGAGACCATCTGTATATACCCAATAGAGTTAAAAGCAGGTTCTGAAAGAGATATTTGTACATCCTTCTTACGGATTGAATGTTTGAATCCCCCAGCATTCATATGTTGAAGTCCTACCCCCTCCTGCCCCAATGTGATGGTATTTGGAAGTGGGGTCTTTGGGATGCAGTTAGGTTTAGATGAGCTCATGGTGCCCTCATGACAGGATTAATTCATAAGAAGAGGGCGAGACAAGGGAATTCTCTCTGTACTACACCAAGGAAACTCCATGTGAACATATAGCAAGGAGGCTGTCTACCAGCTAGGAAGAGGGCTCCCACCAGGAATCAGAATCTATAAGCACCTTGACCTCAGACTTTCTAGCCTCCATACTGTAAGGAGTACATTTTTGTTGTTTCAGCCCCCCGGTGGTATTTTGTCATAGCAGCCCAAGATGACTAAGACACCATATTTATAGCAGCATTATTCACAATAGCAAAAACTTGGAAGAAACCCAAGTGTCCACTGGCAGGTGATTAGATAAGCAAAACGTATGTACATCAATAAAATATTATTCATCCGTAAAAAGGAAGGAAATTCTGACATGTTACAACATGAATGAGACTTGAGGACATTTTCTAAGTGAAATGAGCTAGTCACAAAAAGAATTAGTACCACAGATGGTTTCCAAGGGAATAGGGAAAGGGAATAGAGAGTTATTGTTTAATGAGTACAGAGTTTCAGTTTGGCAAGATGAACAGTTCTGGAGATAGAGTGGTGATTGTTGCTCAACAATATGAATGTAAATACCACTGAACTGAATTGAACACTTACAAATGGTTAAGGTGATATGTTTTATGCGATATGTATTTTACCATAATAAGAAAATTGATTGAAAAAGGTTATGTGCTATACTTAAATGGAATACTGCCCGACATCTTCCAGGACTGTCTGCTTTCTGCTTCCCCATCAGCCCTCTTCTTTCATATATGGAGGAATATAATGTGAATTTTTAGCACTGTATCTTCTCAACTTCTTTCTCAGGACTAATCTTCATGTTTGAGGGCAGGGAAGGAGCTCACCCTTCAGCCTACTTCACTGACTCTTCTCAATCTGCCTTTGGCCACCATGTTTTGATTTACAGTTTAACTTTATTATCCTTATTGTTGGGTGCTGCTGATGATTTATTTGGCTATTTTTAAATAGTTTTTTGTTTGTTTGTTTGTTTTGTAGTTATTTTTTATCCCATTAAAAAAAATTTATTCTGGGAGAAAAAAATCCTGATCTAGCTTCGTTCTACCTTCTTAATCTTGACATTTCCCTTATTATTTAGTTTAAAATGTTCTCATTGTAATGAAACCTGATTTCTCTCGGCTACATTCTTCACGTGCCTTAAAGGCATGTGTATTATGATTTTTTTTATTAATTAAGTCTTTAGATAGGCAGTTAATTAGTGAAAAAATATTGTGCTTAGATTCTTGGGTCTGAAATTTAGGGACATCACTTAAATTCTCTGGATTTTTTAAATATATAAGTAATTAAGAAATACGTGTTTCCTTTTAATATGTATATATTTTTTGAGAGAGAATCAAGTGAGATGTTGTAAATGCTTTGTAGATTCTCAAACACCCTACAGATTACAAGAATTACTATGGTGATGATAAGATGATGGTGATGCTAATGATGATGAATTAGTTTTCAGCGATTGGGAAGTGAGAAAGCTCATGGGATAACATCATGGCTTGTTGACATTTATGGTGACAGTTGTGACCCCATGGATTTCAATGGGTGGGGGTAATCTTAAGTGTTGAGGGACTTTCTCTCATTATGGTGGCAAGGTCTGGTAAGACATAAGACACCAGTAAGAAACACAAGATGCCTGTGTTTGCAAAAAGCTAACCCAAAGTCCATTTTCAATTAAATTATCCTCAGTCACATTCAATTACCAAATTCAATTGGGTTATTCGGTATGGAGAGAAGAAAAATGCAGCATCACTTGTTATTTTTAGTGACAGTTGAGAAACTGAATACAAAACATCATGTTATTTTCTCCTACTTTTTGTTTCTGTGAGTTGATTTTCACAGATGAAAAGAAACACTGCTCTCTGTCACACAGGTTATATTTTCCCAAGTTTCTAGGCTCCTACTGGAGTATGGTTCCATTCATCTTCCATGACATTCTAACTTGACTACTTCTCTGATAGCAATAACTGGAGTACTCAGTAAAATATAGAAGACAATCTTTTGGGGAAAATTAAGACTATTTTTCTAGCATTGTTGAAAATTCAAAGGAAAGTGGGTGACTGTCACCTTCTGAAATACTATAGCAGATAAAACTTTCCAGTTACACTTCCAACTTATTACTTGTCCCCTTACTTAGTATCTTTAGCAAACTTCAGTTTCCTCATCTATAAAATGGAAATATAATAGAGCTCATCACATAGGGTAATTATGACTATTCAGTGTGTCAATATTTCTAAATAACTTAACAAGAGTGTGGTGCCTAGTAAGCATTCAGCCAATATGTGGGTTAGAATTACCCACTTATTCTGCTGTATCAGAGGATATTTAGAAGTACTGATAATAATGAAATAGTAATGATGGTAATTAGGCTTCATTTGATGTTCTACTCATTCTTTCTACAAACATCATGTTGAGTGAATTCTAAGTGTCAAGCATGAGCTTAGTCCTTAAGGAAATGAAAATGGAATTATTCTTCCTCCTCTGTCCACCTGCCACTACCACTTTCAAGGTACATCAGTTCTTATGCTAAGTATTCTTAGATTCTATTCTTCTCCTTTTCAATCCCTATACCAACTTGCATTCTTTATATCTTTGTATCTTTCCTGGGGTGTTTCCAAATCTCTTAAATGGTCTCCTTGATTATTATCTAACCCCTTCTAACACACCCTACACTCTGATGCATGAGAGATCATTCTAAAAGTTGTCTTGTTCTGTCAGTCTCCTACTTTTGTTTTTGATTGCTCTACCTCATCTAGGATGAAGTACAAATTCTTAATGTGGCATCTTTATCTGTTTAGCGTCTATCTGCTGACTCTGTCTCCAGGCTAATTTCTGACAACATTTTCTTACTTACATGAATCTTCCCGTGTGAGTGCTACTGAAATCCTTAAGCCTTTTGAAGTGTGTTTCGTACTCTTATTTCCCAGTGTTTATTAGGACTAGTCCACTTGCTTGGAAAACCCTTCCTTGAGCACAGTTCATCTTCAGAATTAATTTGCTTTTTCTCCTACATGCCCTTGTCACCATAGAGTAAGCATAGATCACTTTGTATTGGGTCTTTATTTTTAAGCTTCCCAGGCTAGATTGCAAACCATTTGAAGTTTGTCACTTTGCCTAATACACAGAAGGTGGTAAGAAAAACTTTGTTAAAAGAACTAACAAGTAAACAAATGTAATCTTCAGACAATAGAGTATGCAGTGTCTGTATACGATATATTAACGTTAAATGTGAGAAAGTAAAGGAGAGTAAACTTCAAGTGCAGAACTTATTTTAGAAAAGTTAGTTTTATAAAACAAACTTGTATACAATGTTACATGTCCATTATATCTCAGTAAAATTGGAGTGGGGGTAGAAAAGCTAGTCTCAGCAATGGCAAAACTGAGAGTAAAGTTAGAAAGCCTCTGATTCTGGACTATAGTAATGGAGAATTCTTTCAACTTGGTTTCGACACTCTTTTTAGAACCCATCTTTTTTTCCTCATCTTCCCTGACTTGAGTATCACATTACTTGGATTCAAACAGTATGATAAACCTGTTACTACTAAAAAAAGAAATTGCATGTAAGACCATAATTTATAAAATTCTGTTGGACAAATATTACTAACAATAGTCAAAATAATAGAAATATGAAGCTACTCTATTTCTGGTATTAATAGTAGATAGCTACCCTAATATGAAAATATCACTAGGTGACAGATAGATTGATGTATAATAGAGAAATTGACAGATATATAATAGAAATTATTTTCTTTGGCAGATAAGTAATAGGCTTAAAATAAAATCATAATTTATTAGATAATTTTGGTAAGATTCTCTGCTCACTGCCAAGTTGTTCATAAATTCCTACCAGAATCAATTACTTAATATACTACTTTATATCAACTGCACACTTTTTCTAAATATAATCTTTCAAAAACAGGGAAGTTCAAGATCTTGTCAACTGTGGCTCACATATATAGCCAATAATAGTTTCCTAAATTTGTACCTGGGATCAACATGTGACAAAGTGCTTTAACTTTAGATATCATTTGATTTTCACAGGGGTAGGTACCTTGCCTCATCAACCTGGGAAGTCTCAATGTCTATAGTTAACTGTTGGCTGAAATGTTTTGTTAAAGTGGGTTACAATAATCCATTTGTTTTGCTGTATCAAAGGATATTTCCACCAATTACTCTACATTTCCTAATCTATATCTCCAAACTCTTATACATGCTAGATATTATCCTGATAAAATATACATATTTAACAAGTATTTGGTTGATTAATGTCTATTTCTTCTGACTCCAATTAACAGGGCTAGTGTTGTATAATTTCTCCTTTAACAAAGTCTCTGAATTATCAGCTTTGTACCAGCAGCAAGGTATATTAACCTTCTCTCACTTGTAAAATGGTTAAATATATAGTATATAATACACAGTTAGTCATGTTAAGATTTAATGAGTTAATGCATGAGAAATTCTGAGCACAGTGTTAATTAAAATTAAGTAAAAGATAAGAATTGTATTATTTATAGTAACCAAGTTATTGAAGCAACCTAAGTGTTCATTGATAGATGAATGGATAAAGAAGATGTTATGCATATATATCATGGAATATTACTCAGTCAGAAAATAAGAATGAAATCTTGCCATTTGCAAAAACATGGATGGATCTAGAGAGTATTATGCTAAGTGAAAAAAGTCAGACAGAGAAAGACGAATACCAAATAATTTTACTTGTATGTGGAATCTAAAAATAACTACATGAACAAACTAAATAAAATAGAAACAAACTAATTGATACAAAGGAAAAACTGATAGTCATCAGATAGGAAGGGGTTTGGGGGATTGGCGAAAAACGTGAAAGGGATTAAGAAATACAAATCGATAGTTAAAAAGTAGTCACAGGGATGTAAAGTACAGCATAAACCATATAGTCACTAATATGCTTTGTATGTGCCAGATGGTTTATAGGGGTGATCACTCCGTAAGGTACATAAATGTCTAGTGACTGTGTTGTAAACCTGAAACTAATAATATTGTATATCGACTATAATTAAAAAATAAGTTTATAAAAGAAAAAGAAAGAAATAGTAACTGCTGTTTTCTTTCATCAAATAGGCTAGTTCTAATCATTTTAGTAGTTTTGCTTTTTACTTAAGGAAAATTATATAAATGAAAAAAGTATATATTTCAAAGTTAAAGGTAATAGGGAGAGTCTACTGATTTTGCTACATAGCCTTTTTTTATTAGTTTCTGGGGTACAAAACAATGTAATAGTTAGACATTTATACCCCTCACAAAGTGATAACACCCTTCCCCCAATCTACTACCCCCCTGACATCGCAAACAGCCATTACTTTACCACGGTCTCTATTCCTTATGCTGTGCTCCACTTCTTGTGACTATTATATATATATAATTATAGTTGACATTCATTATTATTCAGCTTCAGCTTCAGGTGTACAGTGCAGTGATCAGGCATCTACACCGTCCCTGAAGTGGTCTCCCTAATAACACAAATGTCCATCGGATACCCTACAAAATCTTTACAACGTTTTTTATTATATTCCCCAAACTGTCATCTGTATCCCTGTGGCAATCTTGTGGTTACTAATTGTGCTTTCTAATCCCCTTACCTTCTCCGTTGTCCCCACCCCCTCCTCCCATCTAGCAACCATCAGCTTTTTAAGTTTGTCTTCAAAGGGTCTACCTATTGACCTGGCAGCTCAATCAGCAAAAGGCATAATTAGGTGTGGAGAGATCCAAAGGCCAGCACATGGGCTGTAGGGTGGTTCTCAGGAGGAAGGATGAAGTACCATCTCTATGTGTTTTGTGGTCATTTTGTCAATCACATTTTTGTCTTCAGAGCCACTTGTATAGTGTTTACTAAGAGTTGTGAAAGAGAAAAAATAAAACACAGAACTTGTAGTCAGGGTAATTTAGGTACATATATCCAAGTTTCTTACCATATTATCTGTTTTATTTCCGGCAAGATACTGAATGTTGTTGGTCTACAAAATGGAGATAATAACACAGTTGAAATTCATGAAGATTCGTTACATAAAATATACACTAAAGTATACACAGCCTCTTGCACACAGTGGCTGCCCCCCCACACACACACACACATACACTGTGTTAGTCCCTTCCCTTTCTCAAACTAATCCTCATGGATTTCCTTCCTCTCATCCTTCCACACCTATAAAATTGCCTTTTACCTCCAATAATATGACTCACGGTAGCTCAGCCTCATTACCTGGTTCCAACACCTCTATTGTGTTATTTGTGTGTAATAAAAGAGAAAACTAAATCACATGCTTAAAAAAAAAACAACTGGCAAAGATGGGGAACTTTGTAGTCAGATACATTTGTGTTCAAATCCTGGCACCACCACTACCAGCTGTGGATTCCTAAGAAAATTATTTCACATGGTAAATGTCAGTTTCATCATCTTTAAAAGGGATTTATATAAACCTACTTTCTCATGTTGTTGAAAAAATTGGAAATAATGCATGTAAAGACCTGGAATAGGGGCGGCCGGATGGCTCAGTTGGTTAGAGCGCGAGCTCTCAACAACAATGTTGCTGGTTCAATTCCCTCCATGGGATGATGGGCTGTGCCCCCTACAACTAAGATTGAAAACGGAGACAGGACTTGGAGCTGAGCTGCACCCTCCACAACTAGATTGAAGGACAATGACTTGGAGCTGACGGGCCCTGAAGAAACACACTGTTCCCCAAAATTCCCCAGTCAAATCTTTAAAAAAAGAACCAGGAATAAAGCAGACCCTGTAACAGCTGTCTCTGACCTTCTTACTTGCTCTGTTTCCCTATGATTGATAGATTTATAGATAGATATCAAAATAGTACATGCTTGAGTCGCAAAATAGATGTGAAGATCGACTCAGGAGTGGAGGGCAGCTTGGACTCGTTGATGAAGGGATCAAAGCAGGATGGAGTTTTGACTTAAAGCCGTGTGCAGTGATGGATCAAGTCTGTTGGTGTAGTGGGGTAGTCTGGAGCTTTGGTGATGTATTAAAACAGCTATAAAAGTGCAGTTTTTCAACATGGAATTGTTTAGCCAGTGTTCACATTAACCAAAAAGTAGTGGTGCGTACATAGCTACTATTAATTGGATTAGATGCAATGTAGCCATCAAGTCTTGATTCATTATACAGGTAAGACAAATGGCTTAGAAAGACAGACAGACAGATGTGATACAAAATGAGTAGATGTCGACCAACAAATATTTTAACCCCAAAATGTGGATGTCTTGTTTGTAAGCCATTCATTCATACATTAAACAAATATTTCTAGGATGCTTGTTTTGTGTTAAACTCTAAAATGGGCTATGAGGCCCCCAAAATGATGAAGATAAAAGTCCTTTCCCTAAAGGATCCCAAAGCCATGTCATGGTGTGAGGTTGTAAACAGATAGGTCTAGGACAAAGAGGGGAGTATAATGCTTGAGTCATGTCCGGGTGTTTTTGGAAGTACAGTGGAATTCCTGATTTATCCTTGGAGGGTTGTAGAGGATTTCAGAACTAAATGTTGAATATTAGTAGAGCTAAGGACCACAGTTAAGAGTTAAGGAAGCCAAACAGAGAGAAATCATTCTAGGCAGAGATACCATGAGCAAAATCAAAGTAGCATGTAATATGTGTGCATAGAAAATGTTTGTTGTGAGAATATAAATGTAAAGAGTCATAGGTACAGAAGTAGATATACTGGGCAATCTTGGAGTGGTTTATAGATCAGGTAAAGGATCTTGGGAACTATAGGAATACTCAGAGGTTTTCAAGCTAGTTTTCCATTTTAGAAAGATCCTTTTGGTGATGGATATGTAAGAAATGCATTTGAGGAAGAATACAATATTGGTGCAGGTTAGACATGATAAAAGAAGACTTTGGCAGCGAAAGTTGGAATGCATAGAAAGATTCTGCTCCATGAGAGATTTAGATAACATAATATGGGGAAATTTAGTGATTTATTAGATTTTAGGATTAAGAGCAACACAGAAATGTACACTAGTAGTTTCTAGCTTTAGTGACCAACCACTTTTATAAATGCTTATTCTATGTCTGTCTATTCTACTATGTCATCAGCTTCATGACAGCAGGAACTCAATCTGCTCATCCCTCCCGATATTTACACAATTTTGCACTGTTCCTAGTACATATGGATGCTCAATAAATATTTGTTGAATATTTGTTGAGTAATAGAAAATGCTGGATAATGAGATGGTGTAAAGAGAGGAAGTTGATAAACTCCATACTGGACATGTTGAGTTGGAAATTCCTATGGAACATGTAGGTGGAGATAAATAGCAGGTGTGTTCACGTGTGTGCGATCAGCAAGGAGAATCAGGTCAGGAATCACTGAGATTCTCTAATGAGTAGGTACCTTTTAAACAGGTGGATCTCTGGTTTACTGATGATCAGTTGAATGTATTTCCTGGTTGGTCAATTGATTTTTTTCACTTGATTCATTTCTGAACAGAAACATTCCTTAAGTACTTGTGCTAACTAAGATTTTCAACTGTATTGCATTAGAGTCCTGCTCTATAACAACAACAATAAAAACTACACAATCTGAGCAATAAGTCTGAGTTCCAAAGGTTTGGAGATGAATTTTAATTTACCTTAGGAAGGCTCTAAGTTAATATTGAAAGAGAAGAAAAACAATATCCTCCCCATGTAGGTATGGAATAACACGTTGATAAGCAAAATAACTGAAGTGGAAACTGACCAAGACTGATGATTTCATGGTAAATCTTAATTTCAGTTGTACCCAGGAAATCTTGGAAGTAGAGGTATTCAAAGCCTCAGCAACCTGACAAATAATACCCGACCGTATTGCCAAATCCTGACATTAGGACAATGAGCACGCAGAATCAGAGGTGAGCTAAGTCTAAGGTCACCATCCAAGAAGTTTCATCTGCAGCACTAACTCCACTCTACTGGCAGTGGCTGTAATTGATTGGTGATATCTGCCATGGGCGTAGGAAAGGGATTGTTTGTACTTGGTTCCTGTATTTGCCATCACTGATGTAGACAAAAGCCATATGAATAAAGAAAGAAGAAAATAAATCACTAAACTTCAGAAAGGATCTTAAAAGTCATTTGATGGTGGAATTTACAATATACAAGCCAGGTGAACGCCCCCTGAGTCCTCCACAGCTGGATGTACTACTCTTAAATAGTGATGTCAGCTTTGGAGATTTACACCATTAGAAAGTTCTTCTTTGAACTGAGGGGAAAGCAGGCCTATATTGTCTCGAGTTCTGTTTTTGATGATACAGAGTAAGCTTAATCTTTAATATGAAGTAATATCCATAAGAATCAGCCTAGAGTTGACTGAATTATCTGTCTTTTCCCTCTTTAAAAAAAGAAGGAAAATAATTATTTAATCAAAATGATGCTATGTTGACTAAGTAATCAGGTGCCAGAGAGTCTTATGTCCTACTTCCTAGTTGGTCAATGTGTGTATTTTCTGGGACAGTTCCCTGTTTTCAGAGACCTCTATTTAAAGCAGTCCTGGGGTTTCCTTTGGTTGTTCATTTAAAGGGTGTTTACCAGTTCACATTCATTGAGACCTGCTATGAGCTCAGTATTGGACTTAGTTGTTAAAGACCTGTATTTTATTGTCCCTTACTTCATGAAGCTTTTCATGTACCAAGCAATGGCACCACCTGCTCTTCCTTTATTTAGTACTTTTCTAATCAAAAGCCCAGTTTTTACAGGTAGAAGTTTCCCATATTACAAGGCTTAAGAGAGCTGTCCTCAAACAAGAGCCAGAAGAATTGTCTTATTCCTACTTACAGTCAATGAATTCATTCAAGTGTATAGCCAGGTTCTCTTTTCCTACTCATTTTCCTTTAGTTTCAAAAAGAAATCCATAGAACTCTTGATAAGGTAGCAACCATAGGCATTTCCTTATTGAAGAGAAGCCACATTCTACATCACATGTCCCAACTCTCTCCTGACCGCTCCTAATGGGCTGAGGGGTGGCCATCTAACCCAGAGAAAGACAACAGATAAGCTGCACCATAGCCTATAACATACACTGGTACAAAAGCTCTGACCAAAAGAGAATGGTGATTTCATACACCAAATTGATGCCTTTGGGAATGTGAACTATAGATATGAAGAGACGGTTGTTCAGTTGATTCTGATAGAAGAGAAAAAATAGACACAGGGGAAGAACTGCGTCATATCAGTGGCAAGGAGCCTCAAAGTAAGAATGAATTGATGCCTGCCTTTAAAGGGAGAACTACTGAAGAGCCTCTTGAGTTACTAGAGGTGTCATCTGACTACTGGAGTTATTCTGTCTTAAAGATGGCCCATCTTTACAAGGCTCGGACATATGATTGATATACCTATTATATATATTCCATTTGTATACTTACACACAAAATGCATCTACATTTACACCAACTTTTGAAACAAGTGAGTGAGTCTATTTCCCATTTGGCCACAGAAAAATTTATCTAAGGCACGTTTACGCTCAGTTTGTCTAAGGCAGGTTTACTCAAGCATGATGGGGAGTAACTCATCATGCAGTGTATTGTGAAATTCCAGTAAAAGAAGATCCACACATGCAGCACCATGCCCTAAGGAGTGACAGTGACAAATTTCTGTGCCCAAAGGAGAAGAATAAAAACTGTGATCCATCTCATATAAAGAACATCTGAAGGCTCTTGACATGATAAGCTTAAGAAAATAAAAAGCGTATGAACTATGGCAGCTAAGTTCAAATATGTGAAGAGTAAATTATAAAAAAGGGGCCTCAGACTTGTTCTATATGTGCAAAAATTGCAGAACTAAGATTAATGTGTGGAGGCAGACAAAGATGGATTTTGTTTAAATATAAGTATTGTGACATTACAACCTATTCCAGTATAGTGACCTACCACAATCTGCCCCCCAAATCTCCCCAAAAAGAAATGGACTAGACGTTTGAGTTAGTAAGTTCTCCACCACCACCAGGCTTTTAAAGCGTCTGGGTGCCTATTTCTCTCTCATACAGCTGAAGTTTTTTCTGCACAAATGAAAATTTGAAAGAGATAAGTGACAAGGTTGCTTCCAATCCATCACTCTGTATCAAATGGCTTCTAGTTTTTAAAACTGAGAATTGAGCTCAGGAAGAGATCTTCAGTTTCAAAGCTCAGGTAAAATAAAAGCAGTGATTCTATCAGAAAAGTTGGACACCAACAGTAATCAATAGACAAGAAAAACAAGTACCACCTAAAATAATAATAATAATAATAATAATAACTCACAATTTGTCTCTAAGGCTATGATCTGTGCAGCTGTTTATAATTTTAACAAATCTCCAGAGATTAAGAGGTCTACCTTAGGGTCAAGAAATTGCCAAAAACAAAAAAGCTTTCTTGATTGTCACCTTTAGTAGAGATGGAAGGGTACTGGGTTTTAGCTATAAAATTTGTTTGTTTTTTTCCTAATTCATAATAGTAATATTCCAAACACCAGTATGTTCAATAGATTAAAAACAATCCAGCTGGTAGCTTTATGAAACAAGAAAGCATTAGATTAGAAAAAAACAACTTTAGTTGTAGAAGTTGTGGGCTGATTTTAATGTAATCATTCTGTTAATGATTAAAAACTATTAACTCTATTAAGAAAAATGGTTATTGAAAATATAGAACTCAAGAATTTTTATTTGGGTAGAACGTAGTAAAGAATAGAAAAAAAAAGAGATTAGCAGGACCTATGCAATAAAGGTCCTTATTGGCTACTTAAAGATGTTTAGAACTTACCCTGTGGATTTCCACCCCCTCTTCATCTCCCAGTGGACACAATAAGTCTGTATTCTAGTAGCAAGATAGATATTTGGCTCTGCCTCTTTCCATGTTTTGTGGCAGCCATTGAAGGGTCTTGGTAACAGAGAAAAATACCAATATTTAAGGACCATAAGTAAATTCTCAGCATTCACTAGCACTCATTCCTTTCCCCCACCTCCTGTACATTCTCCCCCTCCTTCTTCCCCAGTCAATCCACTGTCTTCAAGAGATATTGTAATTTAAATGTCGTAATAGTGGTCTTTAGGACTATGAATGCATATTGTGGCTTTCTTTCCCTTTCACTCCACTTGTAATTAGACGTGGCCATGTGACTTTCTTTGACCAATGAATTTGAACGCAAGTAATGTATGTATCACTTTTGGGTTAGAATATTTGTTTGCTACTACTAAACCCGCAGAACTCTCTTTTCTTTCTGTCACAGTAACATCAAGTTTCCCATTCAGCCTGGGTAGTGAATAAGAACAATGAGGACACAGAGGGAAACCTCTAGCTGACCCACATTGCACATGCAGCATGAGTAAGGGGAATGAAAAACCAAAAAACTGTCTTGTTGTATCCAACAGAAAGTTTGGAGGGTTTTGTTTGTTTGTTTGTTTGTTTCCATGGAAGCATGATGCAAAAATCCTGGCTGATAAACAATTGTAGATGTTAAAACTTGTTTCATTGGTGAACATTGTCAAGTGTGAAAAACATTTAGGTAGGCTAATGAGGGAAGGGATCTCCCTCCCAACCACCAATGCATCACCCGGATAATTGAAAACTGTGGACTTAGAAGGAAAATTGGATAAAATCTTATGGCGGTGTTTGTCTCAGATGAAAAGAGAGTGTTTGAACCCCACGTAAATGTAAACATTAAAAAGGGACCTTCAGCAAGTTGGTGACAACAACACTAGTCCACTGGGCTGGAAAAACACTTGTTTGGATGAGTGACATGGGATGTGGTTGTTTCTGGATTCTAAAGCTAAAAGAAACTGAGACAGAGTTTCAACAGCTTACAATGACAGGAAATTTCCCAAGTACTTATTGGTAGAGAAGTATTTTTTTTAATGATAAAAATCTAGACTGTTCCATCTAAGTGTAGTAATGGAGAAGCAAGCTTTCAGTGTCCAACACCCTCTCCAATGTGAATGCTGGCAAGTTAATTTTGAGAGGAACAAAATATTATATTAAAAAATTAGTTTGGAGTACTTTTTGTGTAAAGCAACTGATTTCAACAAAGATGAAGAAAATGTTTATGGATTTATAGTTAAATGTTTGTGGATTTATGATTTGATAGAGCTCCCACAGAGATCAAGGCAAGGCAGAGGATTCAACAAGCCAATTACATAGATTATTGAACCTCCTCAAGTATTGACACATTAATGTCAATAATTCCCATCACTTTAAAAAGGAACTGACAAGGCAGAAGCTGTTCAAAGCTATGGAAATAGCACTAGAGAGGGATTTAAAAAGTTTAAGTGTTTGTTCTAGGTCTGACACAGATTAACTGTGACCGTGGGCATATCACTAACCCTCATCGATGCTGTTTCCTCAATTATAAAAAGAATGGGTTGGATCCAGACAATCTCATAAATTCTTTTAACTTCTGAGTGCTGTGGTTCTCTGACCCTTTGATTTGGGGTTTATTCCCCAATCTGACATTAACTAGCCTGAACAAGTCATTTAGTATTTCTGGACTTCATTTGTCTCCTGAGAATAATAATAGCTTATCTGCCTGAAGGAAGGGGCTGGAACACATTATCTCTCAAACTCCCTTCCAGCCCTAACATATTTTTATATGAAATAAATATTTCGGGAGCTCATTATTATGTCTGTTAATGTTCCTACTAGTAGTGTTGATAGGAGCCATATGAATTTTAGAAGACTGAAAGGGAAGAGAAGTAAGAAAGAGAAGGGAAGAAAGAAGAGTAACAGAAGAAGAAAGACAAGATTATGGACAAATGAGTATGGTCAATGAGAGGAACTGGCACTGACCTTTGCTTTGTCTGTTGTTTCAGATACTTTTAGTTACAAATCAAAATAAAACAACAGTAAAAACAGTAATGACCAAAATAAACTGGTTAAAAATAAAGAGAACGTATTGCCTTGTGAATCCTACAAGTTTAGAAATATGGCAGCTTCAGGCATGGTTTGAACCAGAGGTTAATGATGTGATTGGAACTCCAATCATTTCTCTAAAATTCTTTTGGTTCTCCCTCTCCATGGGTTGAATTTATTTTCACACTAGTTTCCCTCATGCAGGCAAAAATGGCTGCCGTTGTTTCAGGCTTTATGTACACATATTATGCTATTCACAGGAAGAGAGAATACTTTTGTCCCTGCAGTCCAAGGAAAGGGGTACCATAATTACTCTGACCAGCTTAGCTCTCATTTCCAGCCATGACCCAATCTCTACAGTTTGAAGAGTTAAAGGAGTAGATTGTTTCTTTTACACAAATTCATATAATCCTTGGAGCTACGATAGAATCAACTTCCTCAAAATGCCAGGGCTGTACAAACAGGAAATGGAGAATACTGGGAAGGGAAAAGGAGGAAATAGAAACTGGAAGAAAACCAAAAAGTCTCAATGGCTCATTGAAAAAGTGCCATTGCATGGGATTTAGAATCTAATTGCCTTGGGTCTTGTTGCTACATCTGCCCCTGGTGTACAAGACTCAGATACCTTCTTAAAATGGGGGCAGCAAAAGTTACTAGAATGGAGGCTTCATGAAGGCAAGAACTTTGTTTTGCTCACCACTAATATTTTCAGTGCCTAGAACATTAACATGCACAGGGAAGCCCTGAATAAATATGAATTAAATGAATGGATAGTACTTACCTCTTAAGGTTTTCTAAATGTATAAAGTAGATAGTGTGTATGAAGCACTTGGCACAATGCCTAAAATATAGTAAGTTCCCAAGAAATGGTGGCCAGTGGCAGCAACAGGGGTTGTGACAGAAGAAATAGTAGTAGTAGAGCAAGGAGCAGTCTTAGAAGAATTGATTATACTCTCAAAGAAGGTTAAAATGTAGAAAAGATGCAAAGCTCAAAAAATACAAGAAAACTTTCTATCATAGACATGAAGATTTACTCGAAGACTTTTCTTTAAAATAAATCTATATTATTCTTGAGTTTAAAAATAATTCACGTGTCAGAAAGAAATGGCAATTTCTAGAAATGACTAGCATTAATTAATAGAAGTTTTGGCTTGGACATAGAGTACTAGGCAAGGCATTTGGAGTTACTACAGAAGAAAAAAAATAAGAGCTGACGTTTATTGAATTTTAACTATGTCAGGCACTGCCCTAAGACATTAAATATAAAAAGACTTTTTTTATGTGTATACATAAGAAACCTAATGCAGTGGTACTATTACTTTTCCCATTATACTGGTAAGGAAAGTGAGATGCAAAGAGATCATGTGACTTGGCCAAGGTTACACCACAGGGAACTGGCAGAGCCCAGAATTTGTTCTTAACCGCTGAGATCTACTTTCTCTCTATTCTATGGGTCATCCATGAGGAGCAATGCCACTCTAAGGGATTTACACATCATTGTCTGAAAACAATGGCTGGCCTTGGGAAGTTTTAGAAAAGAGGAAAAATATAAAATTTCCATTAAAGTAAGTAAATCTTCAATATTCACAAGCATTCTTTCTTTCTTTCTTTTTTTGTAAAGTAAAAGAAAATAGCTTATTCTCTTCACTGAAGGCACAAAGGTAAATTGAACTCAGCATAACTGAACTCAAAAATTGATAGCTGACAGTCACATGAAAGTGATATTCTTTCACAACAAACATAGCAAGTCCCAGAAGAATACACACAACATGGATGGATCTTCAGATTATCATGCTAAGCAAAATAAGTCAGTCATTAAAAGTCAAGAGCCATATGACTTCACTCATACGTTGGATATGAAACTGAAAGCAACAAAGGAACAAGACAAACAAAGAAACAAAAGCTCATAGACACAGGCCACAATTTAGTAGTTATCAGAGGGTAAGAGGAAGGTGGAAAGGGGTGAAATATATGGTGATAGAAGGAGAACTGACTCTGGGTGGTGAACATACGATGCAACACTCGTAGATGGCTGATGTATTATAGAAGTGTACACTTGAAACCTATATAATTTTACTAATCAATGTTACCAAAATAAGTAAATAAATAAATAAATACACATATCTCCACATCATCATGGATTTCTCAACCAATATATCATGTATTTGGAGACAATCATGTGTTTTACATCTAAGCTTAACCTGTATTAGAAATACTATAGTAGAATATAGGATTCTGTACCTTTCAAGGATGGTGACAAATTTTGGTTTCTTTACTCCTTGGTCTACAGACTGTCTTCTCACTACCCCCTCTCTCTATGGCACCTATTGGTAGAGACAATTGGGAGGTAATATAATTAACTTGATTAATTAAGTTTGCTTATCCTGAACTCTACAAATGTCAGTGGTATGAAAAGAACATGGATTTGGGAGGTGGATAGACTTCAGTTTAAATATCAGTTCTACCACTTTTTCACTGTGTGGGTACATGGATCAGTGCAATACGTTCTGGGAGGTGATCCTAACATTTCCTCCTTTCGTCCCTCCAGCCCTTATCTTATACAAAAATTCATCGTGTGGTAACTCATCAAACTATATGATCTTGAATTGAAAATGTTTTTCTTTCTTGACCGAGGCTAGCCATGGACTGAAGGGCCATCACTTCTATTGACAATATAAGGGGATGCATTGTCCTTTTGAAGGAATGGTTTGCTCCTTTGGAATAATGCCCTGACTTGGTGTATCTTAATCTAAGACCCTGCATAGAGGTAGTGATATAAAGGGCCTGTAAATATCAACAGTAGCAATTTCCTCTAATGCAGCATATTGCTGCTTGCCAAGTGACTCTGTCCAAAGGCTCATTACAGATAGACCAACTGATTTAAACAAAACAGGCAGGTCTCCCTCAACTCAAACTTATTTCAAAACCTGAAGCAAAAGTATAACAGCAAAGGTTCTGAATGAGTCTAGCTGAGTATGAGAGATTTAGTTTTCTTCGATTATTTGGTCTGTCTCCAGGAATAATTTTATAGTACAATATCGTAAGATACTAGAGAGATAATTTTCCTGCTATAGCAATAATTATCCCCAAGCTCAGCACCATTATCTCAAAAACCTAACATAATATCTTGCACATAGTATGTCCTCAATAAATACTTATCAATGATTGAATGAATAAATGAATATCCTTGGTTGCCTGGTTTATGTAAGTCAGAAACTTTGGGTTAAAAAGAGCTAGTTGTGAAAAATGTTACAGTACTTCGAACAAATACTTAAGTCCTACCTCATTACTTCATTTCTTCTTCCATATCAAGTGGTTCACCAAGCCCCAAAATTCTTGTTTTCCTAACTATTTACATTTTCCCCTGAATTCTGGACCTTATCATCTCGTGCCTACTCTCCTCAACTTATTCTCCTTCACCCATGTCTTTCCTCCTCGGTACACACCCGCCATAGGGCTGCCAGAGTCATCTGATCACATTTCTTTCTCCACTTCAAAACTTTCAGTGGCTCCCAAAAAGGAAGTTTAGACACTTGATGGATTCAAATACAAAGAGGTCTGCCTTTCACACGATGTTACTTCTTCTAAGAGCCACCCCATTATATAAGCTCACTCTGCTCAGTGGTGCAAGGAAGGGAATATCCCCCTTCACCACCTCCCACCCTCTCCCAACACATACTCCTGTTTTTCATCATTGTATCAGGTATGACCAGGATCTTTCTCTCAACTTAGACTGTAGTTCTATCAATTACTGTGCTTCCCTGAAAATAAGGCCTAGCCGGACCATCAGCTCTAATGCATATTTTGGAGCAAAAATTAATATAAACCCAGTATTGTATCATATCGTATCATATCATATCATATCATATCATATCATATCATATCATATCATATCATATCATATTACATTATATTATGACTCGGTCTTATAGTAAATAAGGCTGGGTCTTATATTAATTTTTGCTTCAAAAGACGCAGTAGAGCTTATGGTCTGGCTGGGTCTTATTTTCAGGGAAACATGGTGAAAGGGAAACCCAAATATCATTTCAAATTTGCCCCAGAAACTTCACATATGGAGCAGAGCTGAGGTGACTGATTCCACTTTATATTTTGCTTTCAGCAAAATGGTACACTCTGAGCTTTAAGCACTGAGGACCCATCAAGACCCCAAATGCATTTTCTCGGGCACCTTTTCCCTTACATTTTTCTAACCTCTTACTATCATGGGGGAAATTTAATCCATATGTTTCTGGTTCATTTATATTTAACTCATCAAAATATTGTGCTGTAAGAGTGATTTGATGTCAAAGAAATCTTGTGGGCCTCATTTATACACGTCTTTTCTTTGAACCAGGAAGTTAAGCTTTGCCAAAAAAAGCAGAAATCAACTCTTTAAAGGCTCCTTCTTTTTCTAAAGTGAAACTTTATAACTTCTTACAATGTGAGAACCTCTGAACCCAAAACATCAGGGTTTTATTGCTTAGACATCAGTGTGACCTCTAATCCTTTCTTTCTTTTTCTCTTCACCCTTGCCAGACTATGTGCCGCCATTCGTAAAGAAATATTTGAGAAACAAAGAGTTAATTAGGGAAATGGGAGTAGAGCAGGGAAAAAAAATAAAAAAGCGACATGAAATTTCAGAATCCTGAAATTCAAATCAAGTAATTGACTATGGAAGACCACATATCACCTGGGATAAACGCATTTCCTTCCGACTTACTGAGCTCACAGGAATAAGTGAAAAATATGTGGCTTACCCTGAAGACTTCAATTCAGTCTGTTGTAATTGGGATCTCTTTACTGGTTGCCCTATGTCAGTGGTATCCGGTAGCACATACAGCATTAATGGGAACATGCTCCATATGTGCTATCCAATGCACTGGGTATGCATAGCTATAGGGCACTTAAAATGTGACTACTGTAATCGAAAAACTGAATTTTTGATTTTATTGAGTTTAACCAAATTAAATTTAAGTAGCTACTTTTGGCAAGTGGCTACCATATTGGATTGTGCAGCTCTAGAGTCCACAGTGATGAAAGAGCCATAGCATCCCCTGTGTTCTAGCTAACTCTTAATATGTATAGGGTCTTTATGACTCAGCATGAATAAATTCTTAGTATTAAATAATTAACCAATAGGACTTTATTAATAAGGGTGGAGCAACCCATTGAATCAATAATATATATCAAAATCCAATAACAGTAACCAATCTATAGTTTGAACAGTTTTTGTTCAACAATAGAATATTATTTTAGAAAATATTTCTATCTATTGTATAGTAAACAATTAGACCTAGATAGCTTTACGATAACAGTGACTAGCATGGAAAGAAAATATGCTTCTTTGGGAGTCAGTGCCCATGAAATGGCCTGTATTGCAGTTCTGTGTTGTGTTCCTTTAATCAGTTTCAAAGTATTGATGAGAGATAGATGACACTTTGGTAGAATGTGAACTTTAAGATGTAATAGTCCATGTTCTCACAGATGCTTGAAGATAACTTGAAAGGTTCATGACCATTTCTAATAGCTGAAAGAATACCATGTCTTAAAGATGGCTAAGGTCTGTATTGTTAAGCTTCAATTTTCAAAACAGCTTAAAGCTAAAAAGGGGAATAATAAAGCAAAATATTGGTGGCCTATTTCAGATAACAAAACTTTTCTTAGGGATCTACAAGCAGGAGAGAATGGGGCATATTGCTGTGGCCAGTAGCAAGAGTGAAAACCGAAAATAAAAAAAAAGTCTTTATTTTCAACTTCAAAATTTTTTTACACCTATCACTGAGTTAAGAACTCTTGGGCAATTTAATCCTCCACAGGGAACCTCTCATACTCCATTTAAAAAATTAGCCTGCTTTTCTCTCAACACATTATAATTCTGGCCAAATTGTAGAAAATATGCTGACTGTTTTTGGCTCATAAATATTTGGAAAGATCTCAGAATTATTCATTAGGAAAAGTAAAAGTTATTTGAAATGCTTTGAGATGTTGAAGAAAAATTATAATTACGTCTGAGTCACTGGGGTTCATGAGTCACCCACCTTCTGACTAGATCCCAATTAATTAACTAATTAATTAAATAACTCTGTCTCGAGCTCTTGTCTTATGCAAAGCATGTGATAGAAGCAGCTTTTGTTAAATATCTCCCAACTTTATTCATTCATCCATCTATCAATGCAACAGCAAATTTTGAGACTTTGAGCCTTGTGTTCTGCGATGCTATGCCAAAGAAGAGATCCTCTGTGTACTCAAGGGACTCAATCACTCGTCTCACTAGATTAAAAAATCTGGACTACTCACTCTAAATGTTACTACTTGGTTCTGTCAAAAACGTCAATTAGGCAACGTTCTTTATGGCATATGCTTTGGCAATACCTCCTGTCAATTACCACGATTCAGTTTTTATTCCTTTCTCAGTCAACAATGGCAATGGAGGTGAGATCATGGCAGTGCTCGGCTGTGCTGTTTCGCTTTCCCCCTGGGTGTCACCATGAGGGAGGCTTTGAATGAACAAAGTTTCAAAGAGGTCATATATGTATTGTACTCTGCGTACGGTTTGCTGGATGTTTTCCAAATGGCATGTCTCATGACACTGTTTGGTAAACAGAAATTCTTTGAAATTATACTAGAAAATAATAGTGACTACTTCCTGTAGATCCCTACTTGTTGATAAGAATGTTTTAGTTTCTATTTTGTCTATCTCTCTAGGTAGTAGATTTTGGACATTTTCTGGTCAAGTCTGCTATTGGATAGGAGCTTGCTTTCATGAAGTGTTAATAACGTGCCAGACACAGTTCTAAGTGTTTTACCTGTGTTTGTTTTCTTCATTCAGTCTCATAAAATTCCTATGAATTTTGTTATTCACATTGATACATGTTGTTATTCTCATTTTACAGAAAAAGGAAACCGAGTCTAAGAGAGGTTAACTGGCCCAAATTCACACAGCACGCAACGAAGGGAGCCAGAGCATATTCTCGATGCATGTCCTGCTGTATCCTAAACTCATGCTTTCGACCTCTCCTCTCTCCTGTTATATCTTAAGCTCAATAGAAAGTCTTTTCAGTAGAAAATTATTAAGGTAATATACTTTTTCAGACAACTTATCCAGAGAAGCCATTTCAAGGAAATCTGTATTTCTGGAAAAAAATACTAAGTTGTATCAGAATATGATAAATATTTTGCTAAAATGCCAGCATGAATGTTTTGGAGAACTGTAAATAAGATGACTTTTGGAGAACTCTTACGTTGTTATAATGCTAAAGCAGAAACATACACTGAGGATTAATATATTATTATTAATGATCACCAGAGAAGGTGGGCATTGATAAAGTGACTAGCTAAAAAAAAGTTAATAAAAATAACTAATATTTACTAGCTGTTTTACATATATATGGTACTTTGTCACCGTTATCTGGGGAGCACAGAAAGGAACTCAAGGCCAGTCACTTAGAATGGCAGCATCAGGAATCAAACACAGTTCTGTCTAGCTTTAGAATACGTGTTCCCAACATTCTGCTGGACCACCGTGAGATCACATATGGGAATGCCTTATAGGCGGACAAGAACTGTAGGAAAATCAGAGTTGTTGGGCTGCAAACCTATGTGCCTCATTTCCTGAGTAATAGCCAACTGGGTACTTCAGAATGCAATGTGGATGTGTCCTCAGCAGAATTCATCACCTAACTGGTGCCTACGATCACTGCTCCTAGATGGAAAAGGAATAAAAAATATGCAGCCAAAGAGTGAGTTCCTGACTCAGCAAAGAATAAATACCTGTTTGACAGACCCTTAACTTCTTTACAGCACCGAAACATGATACTGGAGAGAAGGAAAAAAAAAAAAAAAAACTTAAGGAGATTAGGAGAAAGATCAACCTGATTTAGCATCACCATTTGTATTCCCAGTAAAGATCTTAAGGCCTGAGCCACACATCAGAAGGTCCAAGGGTCCTCATCATCTATGGCTTGAAGTTTAATGCGATTGCCAAGAACCAACTGGCATCAGTAACTGTTATCTACAAAACCGATGGAAAGTGCGTACTAAGGGGCATTCATCCATTCAGCAGGACCATAATTTTATGAAAAGTAGTTAGCATTGGCAGGTGAGCCATAATATATCTGACCTTCAATCATGAATCAAACAGCAGGTAGAAAAACCACTGGACAATATATCTCCTGCCACCAGGTTGCCCATAAACTACAGCACACTTCCCCGGGCAATCACAGATGGATAAAACAGCGTGCTGTTTATATCATCTCTGAATCTCTGGGTTGGACTGAAAAAAAGCTTTGGTAATCTTTCCACCCAAAAAAAGCTTTGCTCCTTGGGCTTCCTGACATGTCAGCAGCTGTATTAATGCCACAGCTGCAGACCAACATCTGAAACCACGGAGTGCCTTAAAATATAGAAGGCAGCATTGAACAGAAACAGCTTCTCCAAAGCTTTATATAAAATGGTCCAAGTTTAATGATCCAAAGAGAGAGACTGATTTGTTTCTTACTATATCAAAGGCAAAGAGATGGTTTATAACTTTTAAGTTCTGTGCCCTCATTCATCAAAGCTACACATCGCCGTACCAGAGTTCATAATTTCAAAAGACAGGCTTCATTTCTTTATCAAAAGTTTGTTGGCTAGGTACTATGTGCAGGGGCTGATGATACAAAGACAAATAAGACTACTCAGATCCAGCCATTTAAATGTTTCCCGGCAAGAAAATGAATATATGTATTAAAGAGTTGTCCATTTGAGTTTTAAGTGTGGGTAGCATATTGGGAGACCTAAAATGAGTGCTTTTTTGGGAGTGTGATGACAGAAAAAAATCTTCACAGAGGAGGTAGAGTTTATCTGAGTGTTGCAAAATGTGTATCGGATTATCTAGTAGAAAAGCGAGACATGAAAGTCATCCCATCGGAGGAAGCTATGTGAGCAAGGGCAGACACATAGCATGTTAGAAAAGCTGTCAGCAGTTGGTATAGCTGTAAAGACACGGTAACATGGGGGAATGTGAGATAATACTGAAAGGAGGCTGGAGTTGGATCATGGAGAGGTTAGGCTAATGAATGTAACTATGATTCTCAGGAGAGCCACATGAAATTACCGATAACTGGCCTCACGCTAGGAGATTATGATTTGCTAAATCTAGGGTGTGAGCAGATAACCTGTAGTTTGAACAACATCCCCCCACTGCACCACCACCCACTACTACTGATACAGCCAGTGTTTGAAGAGTTGTTTCAGTAAGGAAGAAACATGATATTATACGTACTTTAGAAAGATCATTCCAGTAGTACACTCGAATATGAATTTGAAGGGTAAGGATTAATACCAAAGAGAGCCTCTGAAATAGTCATTATATTGCCACGCTTGAGGCATGTGAAACTGATGCTCAGAGATGTTAAGTGACTTCTCCAGATCAGTATAGCTGGTAATGGAGGCAGAATTTGCAACCAGATCTTTCTGATTTTAAAATCTGAGCTCTTTCATTATACTATGATGTGCTTTATTCTACTGTTGCAGGAATGGTGTTTAAAATGGCTAAGTCTTAGCTCAAGGGATTAGAAGCAAAAGAAATCAACTCTGTCCAGATGATGCTCCCGAGAACAAGTACCTGTGAACACAGGGCACAGACACACACGCCAGTTGGAAGGCCTTTGCTGATTAGAATTCCATTCCCCAACCTTCCTGGTATTCAAGTGCAGCATACCTGAAAATCATTTAATTGGCATCATATACCAGCAGATAATAGAAAAGTGGCACATACGTTAAGTATATTGTCCTCTTCTGGTTACACTATGATATAAAATATGAATCAAGTAAACAATAGCTACCACTAGAAATAACTAACAGTTTAGCCTTTTATCACACTAGGCTCTCAGTTTGGATGATCTCGTGTAACTATCAAAAGAAATGAAGTATATAATATTAACCCTATTTTTTGTTTTTTACTCTTATTTTTAATTTTTCCAGCTTTATTGAGATATAAATGACAAATAGAAATTGTATATATTTAAAGTGTATACTGTGATGATTTGATGTACATATATATACACTGTGAAATGATTGCTACAATCAAGCCAATTAATACATCCATCACCTCACATAGTTACCATTTTTAGTGCGTGGTGAAAACACTTAAAATCTACTGTCTTAGCAAATTCCAAGTCCACAACACAGTATTATTAACTATAGTCACCATGCTGTAGATTAGATTCCCCAGAACTTATTCATCTTGTAACTGAAAGTTTGTACTCTTTGAACACCATCTCCACATTTCCTGACCCCCGCAGCCCTTGGCAATCACTTTTGTAGTCTCTTCTGAGCGTTTGACTTTTTTAGATTCTACGTATAAGTGAGATTATACAGTATTTGTCTGTGTATGCCTCATTTCACTTAGCATAATGTCTTCCAGATTCATCTGTGTTGTAACAAATGACAGGATGTACTTTAATATATACAATATATGTAATATATACATATCACATTTTTTAACCTATTCATCTGTCAGTGGACACTTAGGTTGTTTTCAGATATTGCCAGTTGTGAATAATGCTTTAACAAATATGGGAGTGCAGATATCTCTTTGAGATACTGATTTTATTTCGTTTGGCTATATACCCAGAAGTGGTATTGCTAAATCATACAGCTATTTTTCAGTTCAAGAAAGTGAAGCCCAGGAAGGTTCAGCAACTTGCTCAAGACAACATAGCAACAGTTAGAAGCAAACCTTAGCCTGTCTGTCTCTAAAGCCTCTTCTCTTTCCATTTTCTCCAATCATTCCATTTTACAGCAGTCTAGTTGTGGGCCATTGCCTACCTAGCCCAGATTGTAGAGTCTCTGCCATTTGCATGACCGCTTCATGACTATAAGTGTCAGATTATTTATATTCAAATATTATTTGTAGGTTTTACATTTGTCACACATTGGGACACTTTTCTGTTAATTCTACCTTATTTTTCTACTAATACTAAGAGTGAAGTAAGGGCAGCAGCACACACACCTATAACACTATATAACAGATAGAGCCCTAGCAGCATGTGGGGACGAAACTAACTACATGAAGGTCTTTATTGGAAGGGTTTACCTTTTGCAAATCCAGACCAGTTTTCCTTGGCCAATAATTCCTAGAATCAAAATTATAACTTCCCCAAAGTCAGAGACATCTAACATATTTTGCCATTGGTGTCAACTGTGTCTGATTCCTTCATTCAACAAGTATTGAACACCTGTCATGACCACACTCTGGAAGTGACACAGTGAACAAATCACAGAAGCTGCTGCTAAGGAGTTTCAGTCTAGTAACTGCATGGCCCAGGTTTAACTGCAAGAAGGCAACCAGTCATACCATATTGTGGGTAAAGTTAAGAAGGGCATGGGGAACAGATATTTGCCATCTGTATCCCAGGTTACAGGCTCGTTGAGGAGAGAGAACTAATGTGGCTTGATTTTATATCCCTAGCTCAACAGAGCCAGGCACACAGAAGTTACTCAGTAAATGCTTGTGGAATGAATGAATAGCCCAGAGAGATCCATGTATGTTTTAGTCCAGATAATTCTGTGCTACCAACCAACATACCACTTTTCATGAGATCTGGCTCAAGAGGAACTTTGAGTCAGTGTGTGGGGCCTCCTAGAAGGAAAGTAACCCGAGCTATGTATGCAATTGGTTCATCTTTACGTGAAAGCCCCTATACTTTCAACATCCCAGTGGCCTTGTTCTCAAAGACAGACACAAAACCCTCCCTGGGACAGGAGACACATATTCAGAAGCTTGTGAGTACCCTTCAAAACAGAAATGTTCTTTTCTTTACTCAATCTGCCTCTATAGATCATCTGCCAAACACGTGCTGTGCACTGAGCAACCCAGTAGTGACCAGGACTATTTGCCCTTGATTCTTTAGAAAGCTAGTGGGGGAAAAAAATCATAATAGTTAATACCACATTTCCCTGAAAAGAAGACTGGGTTTTATATTAATTTTTGCTCCAAAAGACACATTAGGGCTATGTTCAGGGAATGTCATCCTGAAAAATCATGCTAAGGCTTATTTTCGGGCTAGGTCTTGTTTTCGGGGAAACACAGTATGCATTGAGTGCTGAGCTTCTGTACTCCATTAAACCTCTAAGGAACCCCATCAGATAGATGGTATTACCTTACTAAAACCCAAAGTCGAACCAAGTAAATTTAAAGATCTAATGGTCTTTAGTAAGTGACTCATGAATCAGTCAGCACCCCATCTACCAACTAGACTAGACCACTGGCGGGGTTGTAGAAAATTGATTTTATAGGAAGAAAGGTGGGGCAAGGGAACTATTAACAAAAGAAATATTTTTTTCTATTAAATTCTGGTTTTAGACTGGGGTATCTTCCTTTAGGGGGAAGGAAATGGCAAGGGTTTTTATCATACAGATTTCCTCTTCTCTCTACAAGGGATGGAGAGGGCCTACTTGACAGATTACCTTACTGGTGCTTGACCAGAAAATTCCAGACTGGTTGACTAAGATTGCATTTTGGGGAGAGGTTGAAACTGCAATTAGATCAGATATTAAATCTAGGTTTATTGTCATGGGCTTTTAGCACCAGTGACACCATTTTGGACCTGTGGTTCTCTCTTTAACAATATATACAATGTTAGTGGTGAGAAACCCCAATAAGATTGAAAAATTTGTTCAAGGTCATACAGAGCCTCTATATAGCAAACCCAGGATCAAAATTTATAGAAATTTAACACCATAATCCATGTGCTTAACCAGAATCATATAGCCTCTCACTAATAATTCCATGATACCTCTGGGCACATGAGTTTGAGGCCAGCAGAGCCACATTGTCAAAAGCCAGGCTGCTTGGATTCAAATCAAGCCTTGCCTCTGTTACTTGACCACATATTTAGTCCATATCTCTGTTTCTTTATTCATAAACACAGATAATAATAGTAACTACTTGAGACCATTGTTGAGGATATTTTTGAGTTAAATGAGATACTCAAAATATAAAGATGTTCACTTAATAAGTGCTGTATAAATGCTAATCCTGGTCATTAGGGCAATTATTTTTTACTCCTCTGAAACTTTAGTTGCTGGCTCTGTTTGTTGGAGTGAAAATCAGAAGATAAAGGGTTTTGTTTTTTTCTTGCACATTTAGTGGACTGAATTATCAATCTTCCTAAATCTGACAGTTACATCAGACTCAGTCATGGGCTCATGCATAGAAGTAGCTAGGGAAGAGAGGAAATTGAGTGTTATCACCACCATTTATGCCTTAAACCTGCCTTTCCCACCCTGGAACCAGTTAAAAACAAATCTCTGACTAAATCTACTCCACCTTTGGTTTTCTCTCTCAGTAACATGGACATAAAGCAGAGAGTATACCCAGGCAGATACATATGTTCAGAGGAAAGGTCAAAGTTTATTAAGCATGTCACCAGCTCAAGTATTTTTACAGAAAACCTGAGCATATTCAATTCATACTAGGGCTTCTAAAATTCCCAGAAACATCCTATCATTCTTTTAAAAATTCTAATTTAGCTTATTTATAGATCACTGCTCAAGATGATTTTTTTAAATTCTTGGCCTTTTTTTCGTTTCATGATGTGATACACTAAGTTTTCACATATCGGTGGAAATAAATGATAGTAGTAAACAACCTGAAGCAGGTACCAGCAAAACAAATGGACAAATTTCATTCAGCTGAGTAGAGACTTTTGAGTGTAGGTAAAACTAGTAGAATCTTTAGAACCTTCAGACTGAGGTTTTAAATCATGAATACTGACAAGAAAAATGTATAAAAGTACACATGTGCCCATGCATGTGTGTGTATTCATGCTTCTGCATTCATGTGTAGGCATACATATGCAATCATGTATACATGTGTAGATACATCCACAGACTGGTCCAGACTTGGTGAGAGCCATCTGTGTATGTGGAAGAGGATGAGGAGTCAAACCATATAGTAGTGCTTGTCAGGTCCTCAGATCATCTGAATTAGTGAATTAGATGAGATTTCTTGGGAACAATAATCACACCTGCTTTTGTTGGGCATTTATGAGGCTACTATTGACTGTAGGTATATAAATGGCTTACAATCCTCTTTAAAGCTCTATGAGATAGTCATTAAACTTCCCATTTTACAGATGAAGAAAATAAATCTGAGAAAAGTTGAAGACAGAATTTATGGAGGTTTCCATGGTTTTAAAGCCTCACTCTTTCTACAGAATCCCACGACTGGGGGCCGTCTCTTTTTCCTTCACAATGATATCAGTTGTGGTGCTTAGAAATTTCTCTGGCAATAGGCTTTTGCAGGTCTAACATGTAGGAGAAAAAATATTTGTCTTTAAATTAGGTGTATGATATCTTACAAACAACAGCTAAAGACTTAAAACGTGTATACATTTTGAAAAGTCAGCAGGTTTCCATGGAAGTTCACAAAACGGAAGTTGAAAAACACAGTGTGTGATGGGGCAGCTGCCTCCCAACAACGACTTTCTGGTAAACTTCGCCATTCCTGCTTTCCTTACATATGCCAAGTGCCTAGACACCCAACAGGGGATAGGACTTATCACCTATTCCAGAATTGTATTAGATTCTTCTCATATATTATCTCACTTAATCTTTCTAAAAGCTCTGTGAATTCTTACCCTGACTAATCAGAAAAAGAAAGTGAGACTGTAAGAAGGGATATGACTCGCCCAAGGTGCTGTAGCTGATTGGTGTTAGATCATGGATTTAAGTCTGGCACAGTCAGATTCCAAGGCACATCTTCTATCCACTGAATCAATGGAGGATTCACATTACCAAGGATTTGCATGTTTCTTCAATATAATTGGGTTTTAGCTGAATTGGCACTTTCCATTACTGGATTGGACAAGATTTAAAAAATACTGGACAGTTTTTTCCTCCTGATGAGTGAGTAAAAGTATAAGGAGGAGGTTTAAATTAGTTGTAGACAAAATCACCTTATCTGCACATCTGAGTTGAATGTGTTAATCTTCTGCTCTGCAAAGCAAGCCAAGAGAGGTTTGAAAAACAAAATTATAGAACAAACAAGAATGTAACTGGATTTTAGAACTGAAATCCAGGATTCAAGTACTTCTAAGATTCTCTCTCTCTCTCTCTCCTTCTCTCTCTCTCTCTCTCTCATATAAATAGGTAGAAAATACACACACACACACACACACACAAGTACACATACACAAGTATATATGTATATATATTCTTACTTGCCTTCTAATGTGTCAGCTGTAGTAACTTCTACTAAAGAAGCCTTTCTCATATGATTCCATTTATATTAAATGTCTAGAAGAGATCAAATCATAGAGACAGAAAGTAGATTGGTGGTTTATAGGGGCTGGGGGAATGTGGGAAAGAGAAGGGCCTGCTAATGAGGACAGGGTTGCATTTGGGGGTGATAAAAATATGATAGAATTAGTGATGATGATTGCATAACTCTGAATATACTAAAACCCACTGAATTATACACTGTCAAATAGTGAAATTTATGGTATATGAGTTATATTTCAAACAAACAAACACTGGCTTTCTTCCCAGATTAAGGTAATGGCCTCTGGCAAATTCCAGGTACCCTATATTGTAGCTCTCACCACCAGAGGCTGACTTTTTCCCATATCCAGTTCAAACACACAGAACAAAGCACATCCAAAGGGAGGAAAAGTTATTACTGGTCAAGTTTAGATCAGGAACCCGTTCCTAGAACTGTCAGCTTGGAGCAGAGGGACAGAATCATATAATGCAGAGCTGACGGTGGGGTCTCACTTCTGTGGATGGAACTACTCTAGGAGAACAGGGAATCATTGCAGACCAATCAGCTACCAAAGAGATGTCTAATGTATTAGACTTTGCTGAAGATGTTTATCTATGATAATATACATATAGGTTTAAATGTGCACAAGATCTTAGACCATAATCCCATGTACCCATATGTTAGAGAATCAGCCTATGGATACTGTCTGAGCACTGTACTAGACACATCAGTTTGAGAATTCCACCTCTGATGAATTCTGTGTCACCAGACAAGTCACATCGATCCACACGGTCGATTTTTTTTCTGTATCTTTATTTCTCTTATTAAAAATTATTCCAGATTTATTTTTCTGATTTTTATTTCTGCAAATGTAATAACACTGTCTTTACCATTGGGTCATTACTTATCATTGGGTAAGTAAAAAGATGTATGCGAAGTGCTTAGCACAGAGCCTAAACATAGAGCCTATGCACATAGTAGGTGCCTTATAAATGTTAGGGAAGCAATGGTGCAATCAATTGGTGCAAACAATGGTGAAGCAATTGGTATAGCCAATTCCAAAATAGTGATTATATATGGACACTCAGTGGAGAAGAAAAAAGAATAACAGGAGTTAGTTTTTCTCACTTGTGTTCCTGACCAGTTGGTTAATTCAGACAGACTTACAGCCACTGCCATTTGTAGCATCTGCAGCAGCACACTCTAAGGGTGTTACAAATAGCCATAATCTGTCACAATTTCACAGTTTGCAAAATATTTCTACATAGACTCTCTGTTTTGCTCGAATCCCTTCTCCATCTAGAGAAATTCTGTTTATGCTTCAAGACCAAACTCATGTGGCACTCCCTCCCTGAGATCTTTGGTGACTTTGCCACTACCCCAAGCAGAATTAACCATCCCCTCCGCTGCTTTCCTATAGGAATATAGTCATACCATCTTGCATAGTGTTGAACACATCAATAGATTTTGTGCATCATTCCCCATGAGACTGTAGCTTCTATGACAGTAGGCAGAACCCAGCACAGCCTCTAATAAATGGTGGATGTTTAGGAACTATTTGGTTGAATGTAACAATAAGAAATGCATGAAGGAACAAGGCCTGGCACCCGGTAACAGCACACAAATATTTGTTAGGTTCAATTAAATTGGGCTATCACAAAGGACATATGAATTAGCTAGGGCTGGAAATTTATTCTCATTTACAAATAATAAAAAAGTCAGAGAGAGATTAAATGACTTGCACAAATAAACATATTAATAAAATAATAAATCTGAGTACAGCAAGGAAATGTGCCTTCTGATTTTTTGTTTAGTGCCTTTTCCATTCCACCATGCTGTATCAAAAAAGAGAGAAGAGTTCAACAACAAAATGAAAACATAGAATCAGATTAAATAAATGTTGATTGATTTGGTCCTTTCCTTGTGTCATTTATCATCAAATGAGCCCAACTGGCTGCTTTTAGAATTACCACTCCTTTCATAGCCTTGACTCTTCTGGCCTGTCCACCTTAAAGACGGTAGAATATATTAGGTGAGGATGGGTATTTCTTGTACAAAACCTCACAGCTTTAAGGAGAAAGGCTGTCCTGGATTCATGCTGGTCATTCTGTGGATATTGTAACTTGACCAAGGTGAGCGGCAAATCAGAACAGGCCAAGGAAAAGAGCCCTTATCTCCATTCTCCTAAGACAGTGCTCTCTCTGATGAACATACAACAATAGCCACTGTGAGCTGACAGATGCATATGTATAACTACATGGCTTTTGTAAGGATTAAAGAAGAAATAGTCTGAAATGTAAACACAACTTCAAATGCAATAAATTCCATTTTACTTCTTACCTATATGATTGGTACAGATGTCTACACATATACTGATCTTAAAATACTTTGTTTCAAGTTGCAGTCCTCCAGGTTTGATCAAGTTTGCACATACTCTTTGGCCTATAGATTTATAATATAGTTGAGGGCTAACTTCCAACTATTTGTCCAGATTTCTAATATTTTGGAAAATGCTTTCTGATCTTGGCATCCATTTTCTATCATAAAGCTGACATTTTTCACTTGGAATTGTTTTTATTAAATATTTTCAGAGAATTAACAAAGAACATGTCCCACCATGTTGCTTGTAACTACACTGTCTCACTAATCATTACCATTCCCGTGTGACAATGAGAAACTGACAAATATGAAAACTATGTCCCCATTTGACTGATGACTAACTGAAGGAAAAGAAATGAAAACCATTACAGACACCACTATGCATAGGTGTTTCAATATAACTATGTTATCTAATTTGCATACTACAATAAGATAAATATAATTATCCTTATTTGACTAATGAGAAACTCAGTTTCACAGAATCTAAATGACTTCCATACCTCATACATCCAAAAAGTTACAGCCTGTGGATTTTTCAACTATATCACAATGAGAACTTGTTTTATAATGTAAGACAAGCAACAGAGATGATCACAACATAAGAATCCCACCATAATGAATCTATTCTCTAGTCTCCAGTTAATCTCTTGGTACAATTTTCCAGTATTTTACTATCAGAGAACTTTATGAACAATAATAATTCATCAAATTGTTTGCCCTATGCCATTTATTCACTCACTCAACATTCATTGAGTGCCTCTCTATGCGAGAGCATTATAGGAAAAGACAGTTTTTTTTAAATGAAAAGTCAACGTGCAATGAAAAGGAAATCTTTTGATATGACTACATTGTCAGCAGCTGTCAGAAATGCTAGGCAAAAACTGTATCCTAGCCCATTCCCTCTTAAAAATGTATGCCAGAATATTTACTCTGACAGAGCCCATATTATCATTGTTGACAAGACAAACTTGATAGTAAAGCAAAAATGAACCATTTTAAAGACAAATGTATAATGTATTTCTAAAAGAAAAAAATATGCCTCAAACTTCATTAGTGATACTAACTTGGCAACTTATTGCCAAATGTCAACTTAAAATGTATTCACTCATTCATCCCTTCCTCCAAATAACCATCATTCAGTTATTTAACTGCTAATAACAATAATTGCTAACCATTTCTGAAGTTTTCCATGCACCAGACATTGTTCTAAATGCTTAAATATATTACCTCGTGGAATTCTCACCAGTCTCTCAGATAATTACTAATATAATTCGCATTTTAGAGATAATATAAGGGCTAAGTAACTTATCTAAGATCACACATTGGCAAAAAGGAGGCAGTTTGGCTCCAGAGTGCTCTAAACCACTATACTACCCTGTCTTTGGAAGGTTTATTAATATCTGCTTTACATCAGACACTATGCTAAATTAAATGGAAACCACAATGAAGAGGACAGCCACATGGTTCCTGTCTTCAGGAAGCTGCTGTTCAGCAGGGAAGAATCTACAAGCATTCGCACAATGCGACAATTGTTACAACAGAGGAAATACAAGATATAGTACCGGTACATATATCAGGGAAATTGCTGTGAGAGAAGATCTAGGGGAGCACAGGTGATTGTTATACCAGTAATATGCTAGTCTTCAACATGACATAAATACAGGTAGATACTAGCTGAGCGAAACAAGTCAGACAGAAAAAGCAGAGAACCATGTGATTTCACTGATATGTGGTATATAAACCAAAAACAACAAAAGAACAAGACAAATGAGAAACAGAAACTCATAGACACAGACAATAGTTTAGTGGTTACCAGAGGGTAAGGGGGGAAGGGGGTGGGAGATGAGGGTAAGGGGGATTGAATATATGGTGATGGAAGGAGAACTGACTCTGGGTGATGAGCACACAATGGGATTAATAGATGATGTAATACAGAATTGTACACCTGAAATCTATGTAATTTTACTAACAATTGTCACCCCAATAAATTTAATAAAATAAATAATAATAATAAAAAAAGAAACAACAAACAAACAAAAAAGAAAATTACTTAAGCCCATACTCAGTGGTACTTAAGTACCACTGTCTGTCTTCCATAGCAGGTGGAAAGAGTGTTTTCTAACATTAGCAAGACCCAGTGATGGATTATTGTTCCTCTTAACCTTGATGTGGTTTGGTTGGACCACCAGGCTTGAGAACTCTCTGAAATATGGTGGCTTTTTTATACTATAGATTTGTGGTCTTTGCTGGAGTCCATAAAGGAGGGTAGTGTCAGTGTTCCTTTGATGATTTCAAAGATCGAATTCTTTACCAGGAGTGTTGGTCCTTCTTCTTTGGGAAAGAAGGTGATAGTATATGTATGCCAAGCACTGTGATTCTCATCAGAGATGCCAATACAGCTCCACACTAGGTCACTCATGTGTCTCCATCTTTAATGCTTCTAACTGTGAACATGAAGCCTGCCTCCTGTACATAAATCCATGATGAAAAAGACCATATGCTGTTATATATCAACATAAATTTTCCAAACAAATGTTCATATTTTTTCCGACACAAGGCTTCTGTTCCTCCATCCAAGTAAGGAAATAATATTTTTATACAGGCATACGGTAATAAGACCTAGTTACCTTCAAAATCTTACACTTGTAGTTCACTGCCAACTGTTTCCTGCTCTACCACCAACAGGTGCTCCAGCATAAACCATTTGGGTAAGGAGACATGCACCTAAAATGCTGTGAGCTGCTGATCTCAAAAAACAACTCTTCTTTTAGAAGAAATAACAGCTTCTCATAAATATCCAGCCCTTTAATGATATGCTGGAAAGGTTGTGACAGAAGACCTGTGTACTTGATGAATTATGTAAAATAGCAAATAGCTTCAAACTCAGTTTATTGCTCAGCTCTGTCTCAAGTTGGACCTAACTGAAACACATGGAAGCAAATGTAGCCAAATTTGAAACATAACATCAGAGTCATACCCTGTTTCCCCGAAAATAAGACCTAGCTGGACAATCAGCTCTAATGCATCTTTTGGAGCAAAAATTAATATAAGACCCAGTATTATATTATATTATATTATATTATATTATATTATATTATATTATATTATATTATACCTGGTCTTATAGTAAAATAAGACTGGGTCGTATATTAATTTTTGCTCCAAAAGACGCATTAGAACGGATTGTCCAACTAGGTCTTATTTTCGGGGAAACACGGTATTCTCATGACTCTCAGATTATTCCATGAATTCAAGGGGAAGCTACAGAGGTAGCAAAAGCAATCTTGCTGACTTTAGAAGCCATGAGTTCTAGACATTTACCAGTCATGTGAGCCTTGAGTAAATCAGTTAGCCTTTTTGATCCTCAATTTTTTCATCTTTAGAATGGGAATGGTAATAGTGCCTCAACTGGTTTTATGAGTCCTAAGTAATTTCTTCTTTATGTAATATCTCATCTCAGAAGTTAACTCTTAGAAATAACAGCTTCTTATTATCATCTTAAATAGATGATATTTGATGAGGGTTTAAGGACAAAGGACTCTCATCCATTGTAGGTACAAGAGTTTTTTTAATTTATTTTATATGTATGAAAGTACTTCTATACATGTCTAAGTGCTCTGGAAGGAGTGTGTCAAGTTTTGATGGACAGAATGGAGTTTAAAAATTTTAAATTGTATATCTTTTGCATATGCGTTCCTTTTCAATGAGCGAAATGTCAGTCTTATTGTGCTGTAATGGAGATAATGCTGTAATGGAGAAAATGTTTTGAACCTGTGTACAAAACAGGGTTGGGAAAAGAAAGGCACAAGATGGTTTCCCAATATTTACGAGAGGGAAGAGATTCCTATTTTATGGGCTGAAGCATGAAAAAAGAAAGAAGAATATTGTTTCCTATAATTGCTTACCTAGATGTTCATTGTAGCATTATTTATAGTGGCTGAGACATGGAAACAACCAAAATATCCTTCGATAGGTGATTGGATAAAGAAGATGTGGTCTATATACACAGTGGAATACTACTCAGAATACTACTTGGAAAAGACAAAATACTACCATTTACGACAACGTGGATGGATCTTGAAATTATTATGCTTAGCGAAACAAGTCAGACAGAAGAAGTCAAGAACCATATGACTTCACTCACATATGGGTTACAAAACTTAAAGCAACAAAGGAACAAGACAAACAAACAAAGAAACAAAAATCATAGACACCGACAACAGTTAATGGTTACCAGAAGGAAAGGGGAGGGCAGGAAAAGGGTGGCAGAAGAGGGAAAAGGGAATCAAATACAAGGTGATGGAAGGAAAATTGACTCTGGGTGGTGAATATACAATGCAATATATAGATGATGTATTACAGAAATGTACACTTGAAACCTATATAATTTTATAAACAAATGTCACCCCAATAAATTTAATTAAAAAAAAAGAAAGCCTATTTTCTTAACCACTTCGTTACCCCTGGACTATAATAGCTGAGGTGTGACACCAAAATTTCTGCCATTTCTAAAATGTAACTATGCCTCTCAGGTCATATACTATACATGTTAATTATGCTTAACTATATTTATATAGTGCTTCACATGTAAAATGAAAAAGGGTGCCTTTCAGTTTCTGGAAATATGGTGGAATAAAAAAGCCAAAACCACTGTCTCTACAGAATACGTCATTACTCCCTGAGAGAGGGAGCAGAGAGTGCTTTGAGTTGCTTAGTCTGGCAATAATGTGTAGAAAGAATTGGAGTAGGGTAAAACAGGTTACTCTGAAAAATATTTAAAAGAAAAATAAACTGCTTCTAACTGCTTACTAGCAAAATATACAATACTCTACTTTAGATCCTTTAGTGAGAGAGTCATGTGGGTCAGTCTACATATTGGCTGGTGAGTGTATTATTCCTGCCAAGTCATCCAGTCGAGATGGGAACACTAATGTATTTGAGCAGAAGTGTGTCTATATGCCTTTAATGAAACAGCCACATGCTGCTCCAATAAGTAACATAACAAAGAAAGCATAATTAATGCCAAGACCTACTTTAGAACTTTTGAAAAGGACCACGGAGTATGTTCTTCAACTTTCTTTTTCGGTGGTATTTCATTTGTTCTGATGATCTTCTATATGATTCTAGTACAACACATGTTCTTCCGATTAAGTGTGAATTCTGTGATGTTTTATATTAGCCTGGTAGTCTCGGGTTTCCTTCTTCTCTGTAATGGATTTTGACTAGAGGTTTTAGAGCATACCTATAGTCCCTTGTACATAGATTCCCCTTCTCTACATAAGACATTCTGCGGAGGGGTCTCTTATCAAAGGGCTGAGGGAACCAGGTATAACTGACATTCCCTGGCCAAATACCATGTTTAATAAATCACTATCATTTTAAGGCTAACTTTCAGCTTTGTAAACCTGATTTTCCCAGAGTTGGTAACACTATTTTTGTGAAATAAAATATATTGTACTATAAATGTAACACATACAGAACATTCAGAAATATATAAAAGTAGGAAGACGGAAATCTTTTAATCGACTACCCCAAAATCACTACTGTTAACATTTTTGTACTTTCTTTACGGTAGTGATTTTATGTATACTTTTTCAATATAATACAGCCATGAATATATTACATGTGCTATTTTGTGTTAATATGATAATGTAAGCATATTCCTACACTATTATGAACTTGTTTAAACAAAATAAAATTCAGTGACTACAATAATGGGGCCTATTATAACCCAAATATTTTCAGAGTTAGGTTGTTTCTAACATTTTGCTATGATAATAAATGCAAATGTTACCAATATAGAACTTAGATATACCTGCTGTTATTAGTTGCTTATGTATCTTTTGAAAAATGTCTATCGACATAGAAGCATATATGTATGTGTATTTAATATAAATGGGCTGATGATAGCCATATTCTGCACCCAGTTATAAAAAAATAAAAGTGAGCATTATAATTTTCATAGGAAGCCTATTTTGTGGGTAGGAGCACAGATCCTAGAGCCAGGTTGCCTGAACTGAATTCTGACTGCAACACATAATAGGTTTTGCAACGTTAACATATTATTTAATCTATCTGCACCTCGGTTTTCTTATCTATAAAATAAGGATAATAATAGGATCTACTGCATAAAATTGTTATGAATAAAAATGGCTTACAGGAAGCATTATTCAGGTCTCTGTTAACTATTTAATTTCATTTTTTAAACATTAGTAGTATATTACATAATATGGTATCACAGTTTTTTTATTCATGGACATTTACATTGCTATCAGTCATAGTCTATTTCATATAAAAAGTGAAATAAACATCCTTGTAAATATACCTTTTACACATATGCGGACATATCCATTGCATCTGTATTTAAAATTTCTAAAAATGAAATTGCTGAGTCAAAAGGCATGCATGTATTTTAAAATTGGATGGGGATTGCCACCTGTCCTCCACTATAATCACATGAATTTTAGTTTTACATAACTGAGTAACTGTCTCCCTACTCTGGCCAACACTGGTTTACTCGAGCTTTTCATTCCTCGTTAATTCAATAGGTGAAATAAGTTATCTTGCTTTAATTTTCATGCCCCTAATAATGACTGTGATTAAACATCTACTCATAGATTTTTAAGGCCATTTTTTTTTAATCTAGGAACTGCAGAATCATGTCTTTGATCATTTTAAAAATTTTAACTGTTCTGTTTTTATTTGTGAGAGTAGGCTATAGAGCTATTAGTGCATTGTCTTATGTGTTCAAAAACTTCATCATTTAATAATTGTATTTTAATTTGTTTATAATAGTTATTTCTATGCATAATTTATTTTTTTATCTACATGGAGTCAGAGTCATCTCTCATTTTTTAATAATTGGAATATCAAAATAGCCTTCTCCATGCTAAGGTTACTGTATGTTACTGAGTCACCTAAGATTATTAAATAAAAATGTTACCCATTTTATCTTCTAGTACTTTTATGTTTTTGTATGTATATATATTATATATATATATATATATATATATATATATATATATATATATCAAGAATTCATTTTCGTAAAATAATTAATGTAGAAATTTAAATATATATTTTCCCAAAATTCTTTTTTATTAGGGTGTTGAATTGCTAACCTTATCAATTTTAAAAAAATCACATTTGGAATCTTTCTGAATTCACTATTATTTTTCATTATTCTGTTACTGTTCCTGACTAAAGTGTTTTCAAGATTAGAAAGCCTTCTACCTCTGACAAGATTTTTAAAAATCACTTCTGTTTTCTTTTGCACTTATTATTTTATTTTTAAAAATTACATTCAGCTCTTTAACCCAAAGGAAATTTATTTTGAAAGATGTGAGCTTTCCAAGGCCTTCCTCTTATTAATGTGCTGGTCTTATTTTTACTCCTCTAGAGACAAAGGGTACCAAACCTATCAAATATTTTTCTTCCTCAGACTTCTTAACATATTTATTAGGGATTCTTAAGTTTCTTGTGCAAGATCAATTCTTAGTCTTTATTCCCAAACTTGACACAATATCTTTTCTACCTGTTATAAGACATGTTATAATCATAGGTCATCTAAATAAGGAAGGTATTTGGGTAACCAAGATGGAGAGGCAAGTCTCCAGAGCATCTGTGCTTATAGAGCTATTCTGCTTAGAATCCTGGTTGAGGACATTGTGAGAAAATTATTCTTTCTACATGCACCAAAAATTTTAATATAAAACAATCAATTAATATATATTTAAATAAACATTAATGTTGATTGAGATGTAAAATGTCTTACTATTCTATTGCATTAATTTTTAATTTTATAAATATACAAATATCCTTTGTTTATATTTACTTATATTGTTTTATTACATTCCAATAAAATTATATTAATACACGGATCAAGCCTCAGGGTTACTCATCTACAAAGGACGCATTTATTCCACAAAGCATGATTGTTGTGCTCCAGAAATATTGCTCAAGAAATACTGCTTTTCAATCAAAGGAATAATCAAATCCTAGATTCTAGGACTACAATCTTTTTTACGTCTCTTTAAATAAGAGATTCCATTCCCAAGAGAGGGGATGGGGGGATGGAATAACACAGGTATATTTTTACTCTTTGTCTCTGTTTTCCTTGGCTTTATGCAATCCAATTCCCTTTAATTATATCACTGTCCTTGAGGGAGTCAATTTACAGTTCAAGTGACTATATGTGTGAACTCCTTTGGTGGTAATCTAGTTGGATGGGCCTTGCAAAGAAATGTACCTAACACCTGGCCTGCAGAAGTCACCCATTCACTCACTGGTTCACTTAATCATTCATTCATTCAAGAAGTTCTTGTTAAATATCAACTGTATCAGAAACTGTGCTCAGTGTTGGAGATGATCCCAGCCTAGGGAAGGAAGCAGCAAATAAGCAGGCAATTACAATACAAAATGTTAAAAGGCAAATCAGGATGAAGCAAGTGAAGAGGGCAGAGGGAGGGATATCAATGCTAAGACCAGAGGAATGAGTGAGACTTAGTGAGGTAACTGTGTGTGGTGGGAAGTGAGGATATTGTGATAATAGTCTTCCAAGCACCAGTGGAGGCCAAAGAACAATAAATATTTATCTCTTTATTTTTCAAGCTAACCATTCAACTATCATAGATCCTCACAACTATTTGCAATTCATGTTTCAGTCTGCCTTACGTCTAGAAATTATTATTCTGTACTCATTACGTATTTGTTTGCTTTACCAAAATCACTCTCAGGAGAAGAAAGAGGACCTAAAGGAAGTGCTGGATGCTAAAAGAGCATTTACTCCTTACAGAACTTCTGATATAAAGACAGCATTATTATCCTTACTTTACAGCTGACTAAATAACACCCAGAAAGCCAAAGACCAAACAGTTAGTAAATGACAAAGCCAACATATGAATACAGGTCTGTCTGGTCAATTACAAAATCCCATGATTTTCTTGCATGCCATAATGATTTTTTGTGATTTTAGATTGTGACCTGGTGCCTTATCCCAGATTCTAGGGACACTTATTATAATCTCCTTTATTTCATTTGGTAGATAAATGAAGATAAGAAACTAAGGAACAGTGTTCTTTTATGTTACAGCTTAGCAGCTCAATTTATACAGAATGAAATGTTGTTGAGAAAATGGGAAAAGAAAAGTTTTCCTAAAATTTACAATAATTCTTTAAAATTTTTTAAAAAGACTTCGTATGTGTCTTCTGTGGAATTTATCATTTTTTCCTGACAAATTATTCCCTAAAAGTGATTCAAACATGAGGTAAACCTTCTGTAAGTCTGAATTTCTGCCTTCATCAATTTGAGTTGGATTTAGCTTCTGTGAAAGAAACCCGACTACAGTAACTTATTTCAATGGTAGGAGGTTTTCTTTTTTTCTACTAATAAGATATCTGGAGGCAGTCCAAGGGTGATACAGTGGTCAAGGAAGTCAGTGAGAACTAAGAATCTTTCTAGCTTCCATGATTGCAAGACAGCTACTGAACTGTTGGACATTGAAGCTAAATTCCAGGCAGAAGTACAGCGCCACCTGAATCTTTCCCCTCTTATCAGGAGAATAATAACTTTACCAGAAAACCCACTTTAAGGACTTCCATGCATGTCACAATGGCCATCAAAAGCTACAAGACAGCCTGGGAAGTCCAGCTTTTCAACTGAGCAAAGTGTAATTAGATTCTCATGATTAGGAAGAGAGAATAGGTGTGACAAACTCTGAAATCAGCACTGAGAACATCAGCTCTACAATTCCAGGAATGTAATGATCTAAAAACAAATCTCAGTGATAAAAAATTTGCTGCCCTTATCCAAACAGGCATTATGAAATCTATTAGAAGTGAAGAAGAAAAGACATTTACCTGAAGAAGGAACAGCAGGGTTAATTAAGAGTGTAAGTTATTATAACACTGTTAGAGTTTGTTTGTTTTTAATGAAGTCATAAAAGACATTCTAATTAGAGGGAAGAGCCTGGATCCACACTCTGTTTCTTCCTAGCTATGTGATACTGGAACATTCATGTAATCTCCCCTCTCAGGCAAGGGCAGTTTCATTGCCTATAAAATAATACTAAATCAGTACAAGTTGATTTAAGTATCATTTAAGCCAGCATTTATTATTGATTTAAGCCAGCATTTCATGGAAACATGGAAAGGAAACGTGATAGGCCAATAAACCAATGAAGGATGTTCATTCTCATCAGTGAGCAAGTTAATGCAAATTGAAACCACAGTGAAACATAACTTTGTACCTATAAACTGGCTAAAATTAAAATCTGACAATATCAATTGTTGACGATGATGTAGAGTAGGACTTGGCAAACTCCAGCCCATGGGCCAAATCTAGCCTGCCACTTGCTTTTGTACAGCTCATGAACCAAGAATGCTTTTTACATTTTGTAATGAAAAGTATAAAAAAAAAAAGACTATGTTTTATGGAGAACAGTTGTTCAAGTTTATCACTTCATGCTAAATCCTTAAATATCTACTACTTGGCACTTTACATAAAAAGTTTGCTGACCCCTGATATGGAGCGTGGGAACTGTCCTACACTGCTGGTAGGAGTGAAAATGGCACAACCAGCTCAGAAAACAACTTGTTTATCTAATAAGACGAACAGTAGAAACTCTAGGACTTAGCTGTACCCTAAAGAAACTCTTGCGCACTGGAACAGCTTTGTTTATAACTGGGGAAAAAATGGAACAAACCCAACCAGCCACCAACAATAGTATGGAAGAATAAAGCAGCATAGAATCAATCCACAATGCATACTGCTACTGACAGCACCATGTTTGAATCTCATAATGTACTACCTCAAAATACAAGTTCTAGAGTAGCTCCATCCAACAGAAATATAATGTAAGACACATATTGAATTTTAAAATTTCTAGTAGTCATATTAAAAACATAGAAAAACAGATGAAATTTATTTTAATACTACATTTCATTCAACCTAATGTATCCAGTTATTATTTCAACAGGTAGTTAGTATAAAAAAATATTGATATTTATGACATTATTTTTAGTACTAAATCCTCAAAATGTGGTGTGCATATTTTATGGACAGAACATCTCAATTTGGACTAGCCACTTTTCCAGGGGTCAGTAGCCATGTGTGGCCAGGGGCTGTCATATCGAACAGCACAGTATGAGAAAATGCAAACAGTATAATTTTACATTCTATCTTCAAAGTAAACACAACTCAATGTCATGTTACTTATGGATACATAATATCTGGTAAAACTACAAAGAAAAATAAGGAAGTGATAAACCTAAGGTCCAGATGGCTGTGACGTGTGGGGGAGGGTGGAAGAGGGGTTCTGAGATGCTCAGAGGTGCTGATAATGTTCTATTTTGCAAGAAGGTAGTTGCATAGATGCTTGCTTTTTTGTTAATTAAATATATGTTATAATTATTATTTTGAAACTCTTTGATCTTTTGTTAAAAATTTAAAAATAAACCCCTGCATCAGTTGCCTCCTTCACAGAGAAGTTGTAGTATGACTGCTTGTGCAAAAACTTTTTGAACAGTAGAAGAGAATGTAAATAGAGACAAGTTAGTATCTATTATTGTTTCTTATAACTTTATAATTGGAAAGTCCATATGTGCAGAATTTGCCACAAGGTAGGGACTTTAAATAGAGAGAACTGAGCAATACAAGAGAATGTAAACTGTTAGTCGATACCCACAAAACAGAAGAGGAGAAATGGAAAAAATCAATGAGGAAGAAAGAAATCTGCATAAGTGGCAACAGAGACATGTGGAAGTCTTGAAGGGTGACCAGCTGTTGCATCTCTAAGATTTGTCAGAAAAGACTTGTGGGGGAAAATCAATTGACAGGAAGCTGTCACGGAGGGCTGGGGAGATTTGGGGATGTGATATCCTCAGGGGTGGGATGGCAAGCAGTAAACTATACTGGGAAAGAGCCCCGGGCAGATGCGGTGCTTGAAGTGGGTCCTAGTCTGCTGCACAGACTGTCTACACACGAGTTGCGATTGGCAGCAGGAGCTCGGGCTTGGCAGAGTCAAGGCGGCTTCTTTTTCTGGCTCTGCCACTCTCCCATCTTACCATCTTCAGTAACTGGCTTGAGGCAGAAGAGATGAGCTCTCTGCAATGTGTTTCTTTCTCTTCTAAGTTGAGGTAACAAGAAATCCAGATCGTGCATGGCCCTGTGACAGGAGCAGAGAGCTGTACGGATACCAGGAGGGCCCCTTTCATGACCTGTCTCTCATAATCTGTGTGGGAAAGGTGGAGGAGCACTAGTCAGGAACTAGGACCTGCCCAGGTCTTCCCAAACAATCTGCCAAAGAAGTATTCACAAGTGGTAGAAAATGCTGTGCCGTTGGAAGATCACATATTCATATAGCTACTAACCCTGCAGAAACTGTGTTCTATTTCATTCAGGCTGCAGTCTGAGGGAACACTAGCAGCCACGCTAAAAAGAAAAGAAATAAAAATACTTGATGCTCACTAATTAAATGCACATGATAAAGAGTTCTTGAAAATCTGTGCAAAGGTGCGTGCAGATAGGGGTTAAGGATTCCTTGGGGATATTCAGTCAGGTCATCTGCAAAGCAACTGACACCGCAGTTTCGCACTAAGCCCTCCTTCTCCGAGCTCGTATCTGCCATGTCTTGGTGTCCTTCACAGAGGCTAGGAAAGTGAGGAGATTGAGGTAGTCACTCAGCAAAAGAGAGTTGATAAAATCCCTACATAAGCGTAAGTAAATGTACACTGTCACCTGTCATATTTGATAAGCCTCACTGTGTGACACCAGGAAGTTGCTTTGGATGCATGATTTCACTCACACTTTAGAACATGTCTCAGAGAGAGAAACCTCTTTCTCCATTTCATAGATGAGGAGACTGAGGCTCAGAGAGGAGTGGCTTGCCCCCAATAAGATGCTGAGCTAGACCTGAACTCTTTTTAAACTATCAGATTTCAAAGTTCATGTTTGTCCCACTGCATCATGCTATCTACTAAATTTATTGAATATGAACTTAGTACAGATGCTTTACATGGACTGAATTAAATCCTTACAGCCACCCTGAAAGAAATGTACTTGTTATCTTGTCCTTATTTTATTAGAAAGATAATGAGAATGAGGGGGTTTGTTTTTAAAAGCTAGTTCTCCGTAGAGAAAAAGACAATTATTTAATATTAATGCACTTATTGAAGCTTTACAACATGGCAGGAAATATTCTAAGCACTTTAACATGCATTTATGCATTTACCCTCAGAACAACTTTTTAAATAGGTACGGTTATTATTTCCACTTTTCAATTGGTGAATGAGGAACACAGGGAGGTTAAGTAACTTATCCAACATCATTTAACTACTGAAGAATAGAACAGGAAATCACATTTGAAGAGTTTAACTCTATTAGCCGAAGTCCAAACTATGACACCACACCCAATATGTGCCAAACACTTCCAAGTGAGGAAATGACCCCTGATGCCTGAACTGGAGAAACAGACCCTAATTAATTGATCCTGTCTTTACCTACTTCCATACATACTGTCATTCCTAATCCCACCTATGGATGGTAAAAAGATGCAGGGGAATTGAGAGAGAAGAATGGTAAACGAGGACCATGAGTTTGATTTCTCTGTGTCTTTTCTTCCCAGATGACTGATCTAAGACACACATGGCAATGCTAATTCTGATGAATGAAATGTAAGAGAAGGTCTGTTGGGATTGCTTCTGGCAAAGGATTCTGCACTCTCTATAGAAAGTCACTTTTCCTCTGTATGTTGTTATATCTGGATGTGATGTATGGGACCATAGTAGACATCACATTACCAGCCCTCAGGATGGTAGAGCCAAGAGATAGAAAGAATCTGGATATTGATGACATGGTTGAACAGCTGAAATGAGAAATGGGGGCAGGGGGCGGGGCTGTCATACCTCAGGACATCTCTTATGGGAAATAATAATTGTCATTATTGTCTAAGCTATATTGAGAAGGGTTGCCTTACAGCCCAAAACATCCTGACTAAAACACAGACCATTCGCAAATGGTAGAATCTGGAATGATAAATTAGGTAGCAAGCTCATGATTAATGTATAGTTGGAGCAATTGCCTTGGGCAATAGGCATCTCCCTATCATGGAAGTGTGTGAGCAGGGACCAGGTTACTACTTGCAGAGGAAACAATCAATACAGGAGATTTAACTAAATTATTTTCAAGGCTTCTTCCAACTCTGTTATCATTCTTCCATAAGCAACATCAATAAAATTCCCAAGTTTTTCTTTGTTTGTTTGTTTTTTAGGTGTACAATTCTGTATTACATCATCTATAAATCCCATTGTGTGTTCACCACCCAGAGTCAGTTCTCCTTCCATCACCATATAGTTGATCCCCCTTTACCCTCATCTCCCACCCCCCACCCCCCTTACCCTCCGGTAACCACTAAACTATTGTCTGTGTCTATGAGTTTTTGTTTCTCATTTGTTTGTCTTATAATTTTGTTGTTTTTGGTTTATATACCACATGTCAGTGAAATCATATGGTTCTCTGCTTTTTCTTTTTCTTTTTTTTTCAGTTTTTTTTTTTAATTATTATTTTATTAGTTTCAGGTTTTTCTGTCTGACTTATTTCGCTTAGCATTATACTCTCAAGATCCATCCACGTTGTCACAAATGTTCCTATATCATCCTTTCTTACTGCCGACTAGTATTCCATTGCATATATATACAACTTCTTTATCCATTCATCTATTGAAGGACATTTTGGTTGTTTCCATGTCTTGGCCACTGTAAACAAAGCTGCAATGAACATTGGAGCACATGCGTCTTTATGTATAAATGTTTTCAGATTTTTAGGGTAGATACCCAGGAGAGGGATTGCTGGGTCATATGGTAATTCTATTCGTAATTTTATGAGGAAACTCCAGACTGCCTTCCATAACGGCTGCACCAGTCTGCATTCCCACCAACAGTGTATGAGGGTTCCTTTTTCTCCACAGCCTCTCCAACACTTGTTACTATTTGTCTTGTTGGTGATAGCCATTCTGACTGGGGTGAAGTGATATCTCATTGTGGTTTTTATTTGCATTTCTCTGATGATTAGTGATGTTGAGCATTTTTTCATATGTCTATTTGCCATTCGTATGTCCTCTTTGGAGAAATGTCTCTTCAGGTCCTCTGCCCATTTTTCAATTGGGTTGTTTTTTTGTTGTTGAGTTTCATGAGTTCCTTGTATATTTTGGAGATTAGCCCCTTATCAGAGGCACTGTTTGCAAAAATCTTCTCCCAGTCAGTTGGTTGCCTCTTTATTTTGTTGATGGTTTCTTTTGCTGTGCAGAAGTTTTAAGTTTCATATAGTCCCATTGGTTTATTTTAGCTTTTACTTCCATTGCCTTTGGAGTCAAATTCATAAAATGCTCTTTGAACCCAAGGTCCCTAAGTTTAGTACCTATGTTTTCTTCTATGCAGTTTATTGTGTCAGGTCTTATGCTTAAGTCTTTGATCCATTTTGAATTAATTTTGGTACATGGTAACAGATAGCAGTCCAGTTTCATTCTTTTGCACATAGCTATCCAATTCTCCCAGCACCATTTATTGAAGAGGCTGTCTTTTCTCCATTATATGTTTTTAGCTTCTTTGTCAAAAATTGTCTGTCCGTATTTATGTGGTTTTATTTCTGTGTTCTCAATTCTATTCCATTGGTCTATGTGTCTGTTTTTCTGCCAATACCATTCTGTTTTTCTGCCAATACCACGCAGGGCTTGTCATATATGACCTTTAATTACTGTAGCCCTGTAGTACAAGCTAACGTCAGGGAGTGTGATACCTCCAGTATTGTTTTTTGCTTAAGATTGCTTTGGCCATTCGGGGACTTTTGTGGTTCCAAACAAATCTGATGATTTTTTAATTCTACTTCTTTTAAAAATGCCATTGGAATTTTGATGGGGATTGCATTAAATCTGTATATTGCTTTGGGTAATATGGCCATTTTAACTATGTTGATTCTTCCAATCCATGAGCTCGGAATGTCTTTTCATTTCTTTGTGTCTTCTTCAATTTCTTTCAAAAATGTCTTATAGTTTTCAGCATATAGGTCCTTCACATCCTTGGTTAAGTTTATTCCTAGGTATTTTATTTTTTTTTGCTGCAATTGCAAAAGGAGTTGTTTTTTGTATTTCTTTTTCTGAGATTTCATTGTTAGTATATAGGAATGCAATGGACTTTTGTACGTTTATTTTGTAGCCAGCAACTTTACTGTATTCGTTGATTATTTCTAATAGCTTTTTGGTGGAGTCTTTAGGGTTTTCTATATATAGCATCATGTCATCTGCAAAGAGTGATAATTTAACTTCTTCATTTCCAATTTGGATGCCTTTTATTTCTTTCTCTTGCCTGATTTTCAACTATGTTGAAAAGCAGAGGTGATAGGGGACAGCCCTGTGATGTTCCTGAACATAGAGCAAAGGGCTTCACTTTTTCACCATTAATTATGAGATTAGCTGAGGGCTTGTCATAGATGGCCTTTATTATGTTAAGGTATTTTCCTTCTATACCTATTTTATTAAGTATTTTAATCATAAATGGATGTTGTATCTTGTCAAATGCTTTTTCTGCATCAATTGATATAATCATATGATTTTTGTCCTTTATTTTGTTTATGTGATGTATCACATTGATGGGTTTCCGGATGTTGAACCATCCTAGTGCCCCAGGGATGAACCCCACTTGGTTGTGATGAATAATCTTTTTAATGCATTGTTGTATTCGATTTGCTAGAATTGTGTTTAGGATTTTTGCATTTGTATTCATCAGAGATATTGGTCTGCAGTGTTCTTTTTTTGTGTTGTCCTTACTAGGTTTTGGTATCAGGGTAGTGTTAGCCTCATAAAATGAGTTAGGGAGTACTGTCTCTTCTTCAATTTTTTGGAAGAGTTTGAGCAGGATTGGTATTAGATTCTCATTGAAGGTTTGGTAGAATTCACTAGTGAAGCCATCTGGTCCCGGACTTTTTCTTTTTGGAAGGTTTTAGATGACTGATTCAATTTCGTTACCGGTGATCAGTCTGTTTAGATTTTCCAGTTCTTCATGGTTCAGCCTTGGAAGGCTATATGTTTCTAAGAACTTGTCCATTTCTTCTAGGTTATTAAATTTAGTGGCATATAGTCCTTCATAGTATTCTTGGATGATCCTTTGTATTTCTGTGGTGTCTGTGATAACTTCCCCTTTTTCATCTCTGATTTTGTTAATTACTGTCTTCTCTCTTTCTATCTTAGTGAGTCTAGCCAAGGGTTTGTCAATTTTGTTAATCTTTTCAAAGAACCAGCTCTTTGTCACATTAATTTTTCTATTGTCTTTTTGTTCTCTATTTCATTAAGTTCTGCTCTGATTTTTGTTATTTCCTTTCTTCTGCTGACCTTGAGTTTCATTTGTTCTTCTTTTTCTAGTTCTTTAAGGTATAACATGAGGTTATTTATTTGGGATTTTTCTTGTTTCTTGAGATAGGCCTGTAATGAGATAAATTTCCCTCTTAAAACTAGGGTCTGATTAAGGTTATTCTCTTAAAACTGCTTTCGCTGCATCCCAAAAATTTTGGTAGGATGTATTTTCATTGTCATTTGTTTCTATGTATCTTTTGATCTCTCTTCTAACTTCTTCTTTGACCCAGTTGTTCTTTAAAAGTATGTTGTTTAATCTCCATATATTTGTGTTTTTTCCCACTTTCTTTTTGCAGTTGATATCCAATTTCAAAGCCTTGTGATCAGAGAATATGCTTGGTATGATTTCAATCTTCTTAAATTTGTTGAGACTGATTTTATGTCCCAATATATGGTCTATCCTTGAGAATGTTCCGTGTACACTAGAAAAGAATGTATAGTCTGATGTTTTAGGATGAAGTGCTCTATAAATGTCAATTATGTCCATTTCATCTAATGTGTCATTTAGGGCTGCTATTTCTTTATTTATTTTCTGTTTGGATGATCTATCCATAGCTGTCAATGATGTATTTAAGTCCCCTAGTATAATTGTGTTTTGGTCAATTTCTCCCTTTAGTTCTGTTAGTAGTTGCTTGGTATATTTTGGTGCTCCTTGATTGGGGGCATAAATATTGATGACTGTTATGTCTTCTTGTTGTACAGTCCCCTTCATCATTATGAAATGTCCATCTTTGTCTCTTGTTATCTTTTCCACCTTGAAGTCTGTTTCATATGATATCATTATGGCTACACCTGATTTTCTCTGGGTACCATTTGCTTGGAGTGTCAATTTCTACCCTTTCACTTTGAGTCTATGCTTGTCCTTGTAGCTGAGATGTGTCTCTTGGAGACAGCATATGGTTGGGTTTAGTTTTTTGATCCAATCTGCTACTCTGTGCCTTTTTCTTGGTGAGTTCAGTCCAGTTACATTTAGGGTGATTATTGATATGTGAGGATTTCCTGTCATTCTATCTTTAGTTTTCTGATAAAGCTGTGTCTCCATTGTTTCTTTGCCTTTTTGTTGTTGTCTATTATTTCTATGTGGTTGTGTTCTATGATGTTTCCCTCTGTTTCTTCTTTTATTACAGTATATTTATATATATATATATATATATATATATATATATATATATATATATATATATATGCTGTAATAAAATTTTGAGAATCAGAAAACAAAATTGCTTGCCACTACATTTTTAATTTAAAAAGCTTTGTTAGACGTGATTTGAAAAAATAATGGGCAATAATGATAGTAAATGAAAAGCCTCAGAGCGTAAAAAATATTCCTGTAAAATTCAAATGTGCATAGTCATAACATCACCCAGGTGTACAGTTGGAGGAAGGCTGCATTTTGACAAGAGAAATTTAATTAAGTGTTTTTGTCTGGAAAATATCCTGCAAAATAATACTTGTACTATGCCATTCCACCTTGCATTTTTGGGAAGTACATGATAAATAAATGTTTAAAGTTTTGCATGATTTATGTCATAATATCGATAAACACTTTTCACTCTTATTTAAGTTTAAGTCCAGAAACACTCATTCCATTCAATTAAACAAACGTGCATGCATAATGCAATGGTGAATCTAAACTGAATTGAGCTCCTTTAATCTGAAAACATGCCTCTTATTTTCCCAGTTAATGCTGTAGTATTTTTCTGAAATAAAAAATCGAGACTAATTTATAAATTTTAATGTAAAACCATATCTGGAAGCTTTTTGTTTATGTTTTCCCTAAACATCCATTTTCATTTTTCAGAGAAGTATGATTCTCCCAACGCATTATCTTGCCTAAGGATGTAATTTATAAGTTTATCAGTAATTGTTCTAATTTTCCGTTATAGTTTCCTCCTCAGGATGCAGCTGTATGCAATGGCATCAATTCTTCCATGACCTCAAAGCGTCCTTCCAAACTTTCAGACTACCCCTCCTACAAAATGGTAGCTAGAAAAGCAGAAATCGCTCTCTGAAGAAAATTGAAGCTATTATTATCAAATCATACAGTGACGTGAAAATGGATACAGAACTGTTTATTCTTCCTTCATACACAGCTACATTAAATGGATTTTAGGCACGGCCGTGCACTATGACTGAGTCACAGAATATGAGTAGAAGCGCTGGGCACTATTTCTAGGCTTGACCCATGAACCTTCCTGTACACAATTCTCCATATTTGTTTTCCTTTCTTTGGACATGATCTAATGTACATGAAGCCCAAGGGCCAAAAATGAGAGACTGAAAAAGGAAAGAAACGCTGATTTGTTAACCACTACTAGGAAGAAAGACACAGGCCATTCTAGAACACTGTTTTTGGAATTTACCTGAACAAAAAATAAACTTTGCTCACATTTTGAGCGTCTGCACATTTATTTATAAGAGCGGCTAGCATTACATGAGCTTGTACCGAAACTGGTAACTGGAAACGGCTTGCTGCCTTTACAGGCACCTAGAATATGTGACATTGGATTGGTGCTTGGATGAAGGAGATTGCAAATTGTAAAGCTGAAGATCTGTGTTACATAATGGCAAAATACTTGGTAAAACGATTGCTCTGAATTGTTGGAAATTTTGAAAACAGGCTATGTGCCAACTAACCCTGACTTCAGGGAAATATAGTTCAAACAAATATACTGTGTATTAGCTATAATTGGTAGTTTTTAGCAAGGCATTATGAGATAAGAGATCAAGCAAGGATTAACTGGCTTTCAACTGTACATTTGAGTAGAGAAATAAAACAAAGTTATGGGTTTTAAGAAGGCTTAGTAATCGAGGTGCAATAAGATTCCTTCGTTGGACAAGGGTCTTAGTCCTGAGATAAAGATAACTCAAGATAACACTGCCCCAGCTGAATATTTTCCTTCAGTTTACCTCAAATTAGCAATTAAGTGGGAAAAGAAACATAACAGTAATGAAACAAATAAATAAAGCAGTCCTGAGAATTATACACTGAGACAACTTTTTTATGAATTTACTGGCACATTTGAAATGCCTGCAAGCATACAGATCAGAAACATACCATATTTTGAGGGAATTGTCACTGAAACAACAAATCCAGAATAAAAAAACCCTTTGACTTTTTCACTTCAAATTGATTCTTGATGTTCAGTGTTGCACAAGTAAGAAGAACACTGTAAAAACTGGACACTATCACATAGGTCATTTTCTCCAAATTACACCCACTTCAGATGTAGCTTTGGAGAGGAACAAACAAGGAAGAATTTGCCAGAAAGAAAGCAGGGAGAGAGAGAGAGAAAGAGAGAGAGAGAGATCAATAAGCATGAAAAACAATATACAAAGAGGAAAATTAGGGTCTGATTAAGGTAATTCTCTAATAGTAAAAGCAGAAATTCTTACACTGCCTGGACTGTAGGATTTTATTATTTCATTGCTCCAGAAAAGTGATTTCAATGTGTCTCTCATTCTCTACTGATCCAGATGAGAATTTCTATTATGGTTATCCAACCCCTGCTCCTTAGTTATGTAAACTGAGACATGTAAAAATCAGATATCTTTTGGTTTACAGGTTGTCAGATAATTAGGAACTCACCAAGGCCAAACAGATAGCCTAGATATCGTGAACTTTGAATTGGGTGCAATAATTGGATGTTTTTGCTTATCTTCTTTGAAAAGGGATTGATTTTGTTCTCTATTTGGGAACAAGGGTGAATCTGTTTTGTGACCAGTTCGGTTGTCTGGTGGCAGAGACAAGATACGTGTTTACTAAACCCATTTCCTCCTCTTGGAGAACCCATTACAGAATACCTGCTGGACTCCTTTGCATTTGGATGTAATTGGAGTATAGCCAATGTAATATACACAGCACTAATGTGAATCAACTTTAGGACTGGACTATAGAAACCTCCTGTGTGCATTCTCCATAGTTTTTCTCTTCTTCTGTCAGGTTAAGTAAGAAAAGCATGACAACCTTGAAAACCACAGGTTGAAAATGGTGGGCCTAAAAAATAGAAACACTTTGCTCCTTGAATTATTACTTTAAGAAATACCCATTGTAGTCTTTACACACATAAAAACAAATAATAAAAATAAAATATAAATGCATAATTAAACAAATTATAATTTAAAAAACTATAGTTCTGTGTTCTTACCTGTGATTCTATGTTCTTATACATGTTTAAGTGTACTTACAATCTTCTTGCTTTACCTTAGCTAGTTTATATACATAACTGCCAGACATATGAAACATAAAAATGTAATATGTGATGTGTAGTTATGTCAAAATTGCCTCCTGATAAATGTATAGATTTAATCTAGTTTGTTTTCCATAGATTATCTCACATTAACACATGCAATTAAACAAATGACTGAGTTGCTGTTTATGTCTGATGCCAGGATAGTACTGGAGATAAAGCACTGAATAAGACAGAAATCTTGTCTTGAAGAAGCTTAGAGACCAATGGAATTCAGAAAAATAAAAAATAATAATAAAATCTGAAAAATGCTACTGTGAAGTGAGTAGGAACAACATCAGAATAAGTGCGAGATGGTAGAAGAGCTTCAGAGGGAAATGACTACACCTGAGCATCAAGAATGAGTAGAACGGGGGCGGCCAGAAGGCTTGTTGGTTAGAGCGGGAGCTCTTAACGACAAGGTTGCCAGTTCAATCGCCGCATGGAGTGGTGGGCTGCGCCCCCTGCAACTGAAGATTGAAAACAGCGACTGGACTTGGAGCTGAGCTGCGCCCTCCAATATTCCCCAATTAAAAACAACAAACAAAAAAAGAGTTTAGAAGAGAAAAAAAATGAGTAGGAGTTATCCAAGCAAGGTTAATGGAGAGTAGGAGGGAGACAGTAGGTGTAAACACCTGTAAATATAACAGAAAATTAGATCATGACATATTTTATGCCTTATTAAAGAGTTGTGATAATTTCTAAAGACAGAAAGACACCATTTATAGGTTAAAATCAGAAAAGTAACAATATTGAATTTGTACTTTAGGGAAAAAAATCACTTAAACTTTTTGGATTAAAATGTTAAGTCTGAATTCTGGATACAAGAGGATGTTAAAAATTCCATGTGGGAGAATATGCATCTAAACTAACATAAGAGTAGAGGGTAAAAAGGAAAGCAGCGATATTCAAGAGTTGTAAGGAAGAACTATCAATGGGACAAGGTTGTTGTGTGTATAACTGATGGGTATGCTCAGGGTGGAAAGTAATTAAGCTATTCTTTCTGGCATGATGTGACTCATTGAGTTAGAGAAAACAAGAAGTGGAAATGTTTTTGGGATAAAGACAAGCTAAGTTTGGGGTATACTATGGAAGTATGTATTAGCACTCTGGAAGAGCTTCTGGAATTATTTTACAGTTGCTCTGTGTGGGGACAGAGCCCCAAAGCGCAATTTCCAGGCTCTCGGCCTCATATGGAGCTGTGCTGGCTCGGGTGGTAGATGGCCGTCAGCTGTGGCTGGTTGGCTGTCAGCTGTAGCCATTGAGCCATTGCCAACTAATATAACTTCCGCGGCTACAGAGGAGGAGAGTTGAGGAGAGCCGAGGAGAGTGGAGGAGAGTCGTCGGTCGGTTGGCAGAAAAACGGACAGCAGGTCGCACGTCCGGTGAACTCAGCCTCCAGTGAGACCATAGTGGTATGACTCCCCTACCTATGGTCCATGGGTGTTCCTTTTTGGCCTCACCATATCCTGTATTCTTGTGTGGGGAGCAGGAGCAGGGACCCCGCAGGCCTCCCTGCATGACACTATGGAACTTAGAAATTGATCTTGATTGAAAATAACTATGAACCAGAATTGAGTACACCAAGGGTATAGAAAACAACAAAAACTTTCACAGTATATTATCCTGTAATGTAATATCTGTGACATCCTCAAAATCAATGTTACAAATGATGCAACTAAGATGATGTACTGTTAAATTTAATACTTTAATTCTCATTCCTCTGAGCTTAATTCCATGAAAATGTCAAAGTTGAAAAAATACATTTTTTTTAAAAAGGAACGATATGCATTTCTAACAGTTTACAGTTGTGGACCACTTGAGGCATTAAATATTCTCAGTAAGCAAATTTACTGTTATCACTCCTGAAATTTCTGTGTTTCAAGTCCACACTGTTTTCTCTCAACTTGGTACTTCGTGTTCTCTTGAACTCAAGTTCTAGATGATCTGTTAAAACTGTGATGCAGAGTTGTTTATTTTTATGTATAATAACCTCAAAGGAAAATCCATGGAAGTGAAAGAATTACTAAAATTAACAAAGTCACTGATTACATGTAGTAACTGTGGTAGTGGCACAGTATGTCTGTTTACAAAAGGTTCATATTAAATGACAATAAGGGAAAGGAGAAAATTGTGAAGTTTTCATTGTACAAATGCTAACAAGTCTACTTTGATTTGAAATCCAGTAATAAAAATATGTAGATATAGTTCAACATATTTTTAAATTAGATATCATTAAAGTAACTGTCCATGCACAGCGCAAGTATTACTTATACAAAAAGCCTAATGCATTAATCAATTTCTGATATAACACACAAATCTATTTAATGTAATTTTGAAGCCATGTAATAGTCTAAAGACAAATTAGACTAGGGCTAATATAACATTTGTGACTGCGTTCAAACCGTCAGAGAGTTCAGATAGATCTATGCTGACTCCCCCATTGTCTGGTTTCTCTTCCCAAACCAGGGGAAAGATTTCACCATTAAGATTTATTTTATGTGGCTCTAAAGTATTTCACTACATATTTACTGCTGTGGTTCTCATTATTATACGTTTATTATTATCAACATATGCTTTTGCAAGTACTGCATTTTTATGTTTGGGAATTCTCTATGTACATAACTAATGACGTTTCTCAGGTATATTATTCACAGGAATTTCTGTCCTTACTGAATGGCAAGAGATACCTATAGGAAAGATAGAAACATGTTTATTGGTATCATTCGTAGAGTTGCCTCCAAAGAATGTCAGAGTAAGGTTAGTCCATGTTGTATAGGCTACAGGAAAGCCTTTGACTGCATAGATCATGGAAAACTATCAGTTGCTCTGAAAGAAACGGACGGCCCTCAGCATTTCATCGTCCTGACGCGTAACCTGGACTGTGGGCGGGAAGCCACTGTCAGGACAGAATATGGAAACAGAATGGTTTCCGACAGGTAAAAGTGTCAGACAAGGGTGCATTTTATCTCCCTGTTTGTTTAATCTGTACACAGAACATATTGTATGAAAAAGCAGGCTAGACTCAGAGGAAGGAGGAGGGCAAATTGATAGAAGAAATATCAATAACTTAAGACTGGCAGAAAGTAGCAATGATTTGAAACAACTTCTGATGAAAGTGGAAAAAAAAGAAAAAAATGCCAAAGCAGGACTGCATTTAAACATGAAGAAGACAAAAAAATCATGATTACAGAAGAAATACACAACTTTAACATAGACACGAAGACATTGAAATTATTAAAGGTTTTGCTTGCCTGGTTTCATTTATCAATTCAAATGGAGACTGCAGCTAAGAAATCAAGAGAAGTCTGAGGCTTGGAGGAGAGCAATGGAAGAATTGAGCGAGACCACTAAGAGCAAGGAGGTGCCATTAGAAACCAAAGCTAAGATCATCCACACCCTTGTATTCCCAACTAGTATGTATGGACGCAGAAGCGGGACTGTGAAGACAGGAAAATAAATAATTCACTCTAAATACGGTGTAGGAGAAGAGCTCAATGGATATCCTGAACCACCAGGAAGATGAACAAGTGAGTCCTACAGAAAACTAGGCCCGAAACATCACTGAGGCAAAAATGACAAAACTGCAGGCGTCCTACATGGAGCACATCATGAGAAGGCAGGGTTCTTTGGAAAAGACAGCCATGCTGGGAAAAATAGAAGGCAGCAGGAAAAGAGGAGGACCAAATATGAGATGGATTGACTCCATGAAAAAAGCCAGAGGAGTGCGTCTCCAGGAGCCCAGCAGGGCTGTTGAGGAGAGAACACGCATTCACAGGGATGCCAGCAGTCAGAGCTGACTCAATGGCATTTAACACACACAGAGTTGCTGGGAAATTGCGATTTTCAGTAAGTCCAATTTTTCAAAATAATAGAATGTAAGCTCACACTGTATTTGTGCAATTGCAGGATTCTAGAAAATTCCTGAAATAATGTATACTTTTAGAAACAAGTATACATTATATTAGAAACAAGTATATAATGAAAATTATAAATATTTAAAGAGTTTTAAATTAAAAATAAAAGTTAGAAAGCTGTATGTCAGACTCTGTACTTTGTTTATATCTGATTTCACTTTTAGGTACATTAACTGAAATGTATTATTTTTCAAAGCTACAATCATCAATATTGTTTCATTATTATTTTAGACTACTCAATTTGTTTCCAGTTTTTTCCATGTTTGTGTGATCCAACCTGAACTATACCATAAGGTTTCTAAATGACCACATTAAATGTAGAACAATAGCTCATCAGTTTTTGTGTCGTAACTATACATTTTGCATTTTTGAGATAGCTTGATCTCCTGTGATGATGTTAAACTCAGAAGTTAGAATAATGTTCAAATAGCCCTATAATAAATTCATAAATTACTATTGGACATTTCCCTAATAATGTTTCTCTTACCAATGTTACAAACATGCATATTATTTTGTGTATCCATCATTATTTGCTACTTAAGCTATAAACTGATAGTTTCTACAGGTCTTCTCTCAAACTTGAATCTGTATAATAAAAATGTAAGAAATCAATACAGAATCAAAAGACAGGGCCAAGTGCTAACCATGTTGGCTGATTTGGTTGTGAATGTTCTTATTTGCTGAGCCTCATTTGTCTGGACTTAGTGAAATAGAATATCAGCATGAAGATTTCTTCCAATTCTAAAGTCTCTATTTTTTTTTCAGCTGGAACTCTCCATACATTTTTTTTAATCTGTTAATTTATGGACACATTCATTATTTTTATAATTATGATTGTTATTCTTTATTTTCTCAGTTTTATCTTTCATGAGATGATGCATATCAATATTATTTTAGATGAGAATACATACCATGTTTCCCTGAAAATAAGATCGAGTCTTATATTAATTTTTGCTCCAAAAGACGCATTAGTTCTTATGATCAGGGGATGTCATCCTGAAAAATCATGCTAGGGCTTGTTTTCTGGTTAGGTCTTATTTTCGGGGAAACACGATATTATTCTATACTGTATAAGTTATGTAATTATTTTACTTCTATATAAATTTACCTGTATGAGAAGCTGTATGAGAGAGAGGGAATCTCCAACCAAATTAGACATGTGCTAAAGGAGCTTCCACAGTAGCAAAAATAGATATGGAAACACAGCACACGGAATAAAATATATTTATGTTGAGTATGATGCTAGTCTACAGCATCCACTATAATTGTACTGATAACACAGAAAACTGAGTTCAAATATGACTGAAATTGCTGAAACTGTTTTACAGAGGAGAAGGTAACTTTTGAGCTGCAACTTGTTGATAAACTTCTAACATGCAGGATTCTTTGGGACAGTATTTTAATGAGAGAAAATGACTATGTTCAACCTTCACTTGGTCTTCCATTGCCAAAAATATTGTGACAAACCTCCTAAGTGCAAAGTCACTAATGACTTTATATATTTTTGATAATGTCAAAACATTGATAAGTGTGCGATTGTTTATTAAGATCTGACAAGCCACACCTAAGTGAACTAAGTTGTCACAATTTTCAATGTAGGCAAATACAATGAATTTACCTGGGAAAGGTAAGCATGAATGGTTAGAATTGTAAGAAACCAGAGAAATCACCAGGTTTAAAATTCTATTCTTTACTAAGTAAATCTCCACACCCTTGACACTTCAGTCTTGTATCCTTACTCTTCTCACCTTGAATATTTTTTCCACTAAACGTAATTGTTCGAGGTCACCATGCAGTTTTCTGACAATTTCATGCTGCTTTATGACTCCGTATCTCTAACAAACTAACTCTTTAGAATATAGTAGTAACATGGAGGCAGAGGCTCTCAGGAAAAATCATAAAATTTTACCAGGCATATTTTGAGCATCATACCCATAAATGTCACCCAATGGACTAAATTTGTCACAGAGAGTGTGATTGTCTTCTCTAACTTCCTCTTAAATACTGTTCTCACCCATCATGGCAAACGTTTATGAAAAGTGGGGGGAAATTTCTTTTACTGACCACTATATTAAATAGTAGAGAGCTTTGTTTATTTTATTTATTTATTTTTTTCCAGGAACCATTCCAGGAAAGTAATGTCTCCTTCTCCTCCCTAGAGAAGATTTGTTTTCCTTCCAGCATAAATATAAGGCCTCTTTTTCTCATTTGCAGGGAGAACAGATAAGTCAGCAGCAGGTCTAGGTAAGACCAGCATTGCCTAATTCCTGAGTTCTTCTGTGACGCACCCCACTTCATGTGCAGGTACCATCAGTCTCTCACTGTGTCTCTGTGCGGAGATCCAGGCTTTAAAAAACAATGTCAGATATTGCTCTGGCTACTGCTTTTATCAGAGTTATAACTGGTCTTTGTCTCTGACACAGGGTTCCCATATTTTCTCAGTACAGTTGACCCTTAAACAACACAGGTTTGAACTGTGCATGTCCACCTATATGCAGATTTTTTTTTCAGTAAATATACTGGAAACTTTTTTAGAGATTTCCTTACTACCATGAAGCTATCACATCAATTACACTAGGCAATCATTAAGCAATCATATTGCTGCTTTTTTGTTATTGGTTCATGAATTGCTATACTTGTAAATAAATATGAATTTCTTTTTCACAATTGTTTTTATTTTTCATGTCTTGTGTTTGTAATAGTTATAACATATATAGTGTTTTGTGTCATATAAGACAATATTGATGTAGGTATTGGCAGACAATTCCTCCTCTAAACAGGTGATGTAGACCTGTAGTATCAATAAATATATACTGTACATAAATGAATTTTCTCTTCCTTATGATTTTCTTAATATTTTCTTCTTTGGAGGGGTCATATTGGGGAACAGGGTGTTTTTCCAGGATGTCAAATCATTGTTTTGTGTGTTTTTTATTTTTCAATCTAGTTGTGGAGGGCACAGCTCACTGGCCCATGTGGTAATCAAACTGGAGAACTTGGTGTTAGGAGCACCGCACTCTAACCATGGAGCAAGCCAGCATTTTATTTTCTTCTGCTTACTTTATTGTAATACAGTGTATAATACATGTAACAAATAAAATATGTGTTAATTGACTGTTTATGCTATCAGTAAAGCTACTAGTTAACAGGAGGCTATAAGTGGTAAACTTCTAGAGGAGTCAACAGTTATACATGGATTTTTGGCTGCACGGGGGATCGGCACTCCCACTCCCCACATTGGTCGAGAGTCAATTGTATACATATATATCATTCAGACAGCCTCACATGTTAACTTGCAAGTAAGACAAAATCTCAGACCCTTCAGTTTTTGAGTTGATACCTCCCTTCAGGATGCTTTCCAGATCCTTCCAGGTGTGATCTTTAAACCCTCTGGGATTGTCTCTCTTCATTCTCTCATCTATTTTAGTTGTTGTTGTTAGTATACTCACACTGAACCTCTTTCCCAATAGTAAGCTGCTGGAAGACAGAATTATATTGATGTTGAGCAACGCATCCTTTCTCTTGTCCTGTACACATTTTCTGGCCCTTAGGAAACATTCAATAAATGTTGAGTTTTCTTAATATAAATTGAACTTGACTTCAAAGTGTTTTTAGAAGTCTGAAATTTTCTCCTACTATGTTTTTTCCTTATTTTCACTTTTCTTTGAGTTCTAAGCATTTCAATGTTATATTTCTTTACATCGAGTACTTTTTCCCCAATACATTAAAAACTGGAAGAGCAAGGAGTTTTGCATTTAGTAACATTTGTTTCGGAAGATGAATGTCTGGCACATATGTTCTTGTTTTAAATAAAAGTTAATGGTTTTTCATCCTAATCAATGTTTTCTGATATGTAGCTGTAATGTGGACCTGACTTTTATCATTTTTTAAATTATCTAAACAGGTTATATTTTCTAATTTTTGTATTGTATGCATTGTTTACATAGTTTTAAACAATCTGAATAAAAATCCTCTTATAAACCAATCTGTTTGTATGAAAGGGATTGAATTCAATCATTTATGACAATTCTTACTGACTTCAAATGCAAGTTGCATTTACTTCCCCAAAGTAAGCATATGTCCCTATTTAAACAATGCCATCCACTTTTGTAATTGTAAAATGAGAAATCTTTAAAGCCAATTCCAAAAAGTTCCTCTAGCCATTTTGAACTTGCTCCCAAAAATGAGAAAGCCAATTCTCTTCTTCTCCCCTTTTCCTGCCTCCGTAGAGCCATGCTCCCTGGCCCATTATGAGCCCAGTGGGCCATTTGCTCTCACAGACCACGCTGCTGCCGCCCAATGGGGGCCCAGGTAGCACAGCAGCCGCCCAGCACAAGATGGCTGCCGGGCCACTCAGGGCAGCACACGGCAGCCCCGGAAACACACAGTAGCACAATGATGGCTGTGGCCGCACGGGTTGCCGGCCACTCATGGCTGGCGCACGGTAGCACTCAGCAGCCGCTCAGCTGCATTACGCAGCGACACACACTGGCTGCTGGGCCACTCGTGGCAGCACATGGTAGCTCACAGCTCCCCGGCAGCTCACGCAGCTCACTGGCCCTGTGGGAATCGAACCGGCGGCCTCCTCATTAGGAGCCGGAGCTCCAACCACTGAGCCACAGGCCCGCCCGGATACTTGGGTACTTTTTTTTTAACTTTTATCACAATAGAACAAGTAGAAAATGAGAACATAGGGCGCATATTTAAATGAGCGACCTCTGTTGTCTTTATATCCTCTACTGTTGTGAATCTAATGATAAAACAGGATCACTGAGATGATTGTGAAAGCATTCTGTAAATGTAAATCATTATGGAAATATGTTTACTGAGAGCAACAATAATAAATTGGTACAAACTCACATAGCTTACTGGCCACTGTGGGAATCGAACCGGCAACCTCAACATTAGGAGCACAGAGCTCCAACCAGCTGAGCCACAGGCCAGCCCGGATAGTTGGGCTTTTGTATTTGGGCCCTTGTATTTAACTTTTATCAGGAAAGAACAAGTGAAAATGAGTACATAAGGTGCATATTTAAGTGTGCAACCTCTGTTGTCTTTATGTCCTCTACTGGTTATGAATCTAATGATAAAATAAGATCACTGAGAAATGATCACTTGGTACATTCCTAAGCAAAGAGTCAAGCGATCCATCAAATTAGGGATGGAAGGCAATTCCCCATAGTCCACAGTCATTCGCCAGGGCTGTCCTTGGGGTGAGGGACGACCTTGACCTCACCCCATCTCCCATGGAGGACTCAGCAAGCGTTTCCTCCTGGGACAAGTCCCGCATCCAGGCTGCCTGAGCAAGCACTTCCCAGCCCACAGGGCCGCAATGACCTTCGCTTTCTCTGGCCTATGCTGATTGGGGTACCATCCACATCTTTCCACCCCTCCACAGGGGTCCAGCTCTCCGGCAGCTGCTCCTCCTGGTCTTCCTGAGACTGAGTGTTCATACGCACAAACTGCTCCACTGCCTTCGGAGAGCTTTGGCTGGCACCATACCCTGCTCGCTACACCCTGTGTCACGCCGGGGTGTCATGCGGGTTCTCTAGTCCCGCACCCCCGCACAAGAACGCAGGACATGGTGAGGCCAAAAAGAAACACCCACAGAGCCATAGATAGGGGAGTCATACCACTATCTTCTCGCTGGTGGCTGGGTTGGAGGCACAGGAAGCAGGAGCCACACTATCCGCAACCTGCTGTCCACCTCTCTGTAATCTGCAACCCGCACTCCGCCCTGCTAACTGCAGTTGGCGCTTGCCAGCCACCATCTTCTTGCTAGCGCCCATTTTCTGTTAGCATAGCCAATGGCTCACTGCTTACAGTTGACGGTCAACTAGCCACAGCTGATGGCCATCCAATCACAGTTGATGGCCATTTACTATCTGAGCCAGCTCCTTTCCATGTGAGGCCAAGAGCCTGGAAACTACTCTCCTGGCTCTGTCCCCACAGAGGGTCTCTTTCATTTTGGGGTGAGCTGGTCCTGAGGACTCCCTGTTTTCCATGTCTTGAGATATACCCAGTCTCCAGGATGGAAGGGATGAAAGGTTACATCTGTGGGAGCTGGTAGTCCCTGATTTCCATAGGCCATGAAGGCCTTCATGGCCGTTATTTGGAGGACACATTTAACTTGCTCTAGCTCATGGAGGTTGAGTGGTCCCTGTTCCAGGGTCTAGGAAATTGGCAATCTATACATTAACTTGAATGCACTCAATTTTAACTTCTCTTTTGGAACTAGGCATATATACAGTAAAGCTACTGGAAGGAGCCTTACCCAATACTTTAGAGTTTCCTGACATTAATTGAGTAAAGTTCTCTGAAGGGTCTGATTAGCCCTTTCCACCTTCCCTGATGCTTGAAATCTCCAAGCTGAGTACAATACCCATTTGACTCTTGAGGCTTTGGTAACACCTTTTGTAATCTGAGAGAGAAATGCTGGGCCACTGTTCACTCTGTAAAGATTTTGGGAGCCCAAACTAGGAATCATTTCCTTCAATAGGGCCTTTGTCACTTCTATTGGTGTCTCATTCCTGGTGAGGAAGGCTTCTACACAACCAGAGAGGTGTCAACTAGTGCTAGGAGGTATCTGAAGTTACCTGGTGCTCTAGGCATGACAGTGAAGTTCACTTGCCAGTCCTCCCCAGGCTATGTTCCCCTCATTTGATTGTGCCTCATCCCTGAAATTGTGGGGCCAAGTGTTGGCCTATTGGCATTACAGGCTGGGCAAGCTTTTATAACCTGGTCAATTAGAGCTCATAAACCTGCAATTGCCATGGTGTGTATTAGCCAATTATATAAAGCTTCCTTCCCCTAATGGGGTCTCTGTATGCAGCCCTGATTGCATATAGAGCTGTAGTTTTAGCAAAGAAGTATTGCCCATATTGGTTGGTTAGCCACCCACAACTGATAAGGTCCCATTTGAAGCCCCATCTTTTTACCTTATTGAATTCCACCTCTGTATGTATTGGGGAATAATTTGATGGGTTAGGCTTTCCAGGTAAAAGGGGCAATTACTGAATAACTTGGTTTTGAGCAGCTCTTTTGACCGCCTTATTATTTCCTTTTATTACTTTAGCATTTCTCTTTTGGTGTCCCTTACAGTGGCTAACAGTGACCTGTTGGGGAAGCTGAACAGCTTGTAAGAGTTTGAGTATAATAAGACCATGTCTAACCTGTCCCCCCTGCCCCTGCAGTTAACATGCCTTTCTCCTTCCAGATGGTCCCATGGGCATGTAGAACGGAGAAAAGCATACCGGGATGTCCAGGGTCTTTCCTTTTCCCAATTCTAGGGCCTAGTGAAGGCTATTAACTCAGCCTTTTGCGTGGCGGTCCCAGGGGGCAGGGCCTCTGCTTTTATCATTTCATTTAAGGTGACAGTTGCTAGTCTTTCATCTGTTTAGTTTGGCAAACCTTTCTTCTTCCATATTTGGGAGGGGTTCACTTTTTAGGTCTGCCCTGATGAAGTATGTTGCATTTGTATTTTCTATGCAGTTATGTTCCAGATCCCCCAGCTCAATTGGGAATAGAGTGGCTGGGTTTAAAATGTGGCGTGTTTTTATGGTGACAACTGGGTTGTTTAGGAGCATGGCCTGGATTGATCTCCCAGGCGACAACCATTCTGTCCCCTTGGAGTTTATCAGAGATTGAACCTGGTGTGAGGCCCAGATGGCTACAGGTTGTCCAAAAGTCAAATTTTCTCTCTAAGAGAGTGACTGTAGTAGCAACCACTCTAAGGCAAGGAGGCCATCCTTTGGCTCTTTGATCTAATTGTTTAGAAAAATAAGCAATTACCCAGATCAGAGGTCTAAGCTTTGGAGTTAAGACCCCAAGTGCTATCTCTCATGTACATACAATAGAAATCAAGTCCTTGTTAAATCCAGGGGACCCAAGGCTGGGATTGAGTCAGCTGTCACTTGAGTCCCTGAAAAGCCCTTTCACATTCTGAGCTCCATTCAAATGAGTCATCATTCTTCCCTTTCAGGCCTTCATTGAGAGACTTGGCTATGAACCCAAAATTAGGGATCCAAATAGAATCTGGGCATCCCCAAGAACCGTCTAAGTTACCTTCTTACGGGGGGAGAATCGCGGCTTGCAGATAGCCTCTCAAGATACTTTTTATTCTGTTTCATTTTTAAAGGAACCATTCTTTATATGTCATCAAAAATTTAAACCACTATATGTATTTTTTAAACCACTATTTAAAGGGAACAGGACTTTATTGGGGAACAGTATTTCCAGGACTTTTTTATTGGGGAACAGTGGTGTGTTTTTCCCAGGACTCATCAGCTCCACCCAAGTCAAGTTGTTGTCCTTTCAACCTTAGTTGTGGAGGGCGCAGCTCAGCTACAGGTCCAGTCACCGGGAGTGGAACCCAGCACCCTGGTGGCTGAGAGCCCGAGCTCCAACCAATGGAGCCATCCGGGACCTCAGTGGCAGCTCAGCTCAAAAATGTAAGTCTTTGGTTTATATATCCATGAAACTTAAAATCTAGCTAAGAAGAGGATACTGACATCTAAGAAACAATTTGCAAACAACAAAAGACATAATTGTATATAAATAAGGGGTAAATGAGAGAAAGTGATGGAAGAATGTACGTACTGTATGTTTGACATTCCTCCTTTGGTGTTTGTCTGTCAAATTATCCCTCCTTTGCCAAGCATAAAGATGTGGGCAGGAAATGATCCAGAATGGACTATCCACGTTCTCATTGTATTCATTTTGAATGATGTCAGCTGAAGCAGTCATTCTCTGGATCTGTGTATTGACGAGCCATAACACCAAGTTTATCTGTTGAGGTTTGGTTCAGAAATAGCTATTGTGCTCTCACTAGAAGAACTGTTCAGTAACATCTCTGATCCCAGTCAATCTCTGTGGAAGCCACTTAGTCATAGAAGGGATCCTCTGTTCCTATATGTATCAGCAAAGCACACTCAAGGTAAAATAATTTAAGGAGGACTCAATAGAGAGACTGTTTTCAAATGGTGTAGGGACATCACAAAGAATAGTGAAATCCCCTGCAGCTGTTATCTGCTCTTGGGCCAACAGGATGAGAGGAAAGTAACAACCAAACACTGAAAGTCACAGAGCAAGGGCCACCTAGGAGGAACTGTGACCTTGAATCAAGAGCGTCAGCCTTCCCTAGAAAACCTGCTAAAAGAGAACCTGGAGAATAAACCTCCTGATTTCACTGTTCTCCCTAATTCCTTGAAGAAGCCAATGAGAAGCCAGAGAGCAGGAAAGGCTGATAGCATCGTCCATTTCAGATCAGCCTCCAAAGGCAGAGGGCAGGGTAGAGAAAGGCGAGGAATTAATTAGGAGGGGAAAAGAAACATTATCTAGGACACTACAGAACAGTGGTTTTCAAAGTGGAAGAACTTTATCTAAATTAGGGGACACAAGAAGATTTCCGAGAGGTATCTAGAAAGGACAGCTTCAAGACAATCAAGTTCTAGATCCTGGAGTTACATTTGTGTTCTTTCCTAACATTGATCTGCCTGAGAAATGTGCCTTTGGTTGAGGCTACTTCTTTAGGCCCTCCCCTTTCACAAATGCCCTATGAACCATTTAAAAAATGGGGAGGACATATCTTACCCATCTTGAAAGATATACCTCATATCCATATTGATGCATTATCATGAACTATGAAAACCTTTGAAGAGAAAAACAAAGGTATGACTTGAAATGTTGATGTCTGTGAACCCTCATCAAAATTTACAATGTATTTAATTTATTGTGATCAATTCTGTATTAGTAAATTTGCAATGGTTACTCAATCCAGAGCCTTTTTTTTTTTAATTAACATTTAGAGCAATAGTTGCCAACAGTGGCTGCACGTCATAACTGCTTAGAGAGATTTTAAAATATCTTAATGCCAATGCTTCACTAAAAACTAATTAAGAAAGAATCTCTAGGGGTAGGAACTATACATAAGCAATCTTTAAAGCTCCCTGGGTGATTCAAAATGCAGAAAAAAGTGAGAACCATTGAATTAGAGACTTACGCATAGAGAACTAGAAACCATTGATCACAGGAAATTGCATTTTTAAAAAGTTATGTGCCCATTTCATTTAAGAAAAATATTGCATGGTGTTCAACAGACACTTAAATCTAAAAGTATAGTGCACAGGAATCCTCTATTACATAAGATACCTATAGAGAAAGTAGAATGAAAAAATCTAAATAAACAAGTTCAAGGAACAATGTAAAATTTCCAACATTACAGAACTTTTTAAAAAATGGATAATGGCATTTATCAAACCTTTGTTGTGTTGGGCTAAGGTGGCCTCACTTTCAGCAGACTATGCTTCTGATGAAGCCAATAGGAAAGCTGGATAAAACACAAACGGAAATTCTCTTGAGTATCATCAGAAAACTAAGGTAATACCTAAATGTGCGTGCTAAACCAATAAAGCTCTAGAACAAAATTTGCAAGAATATATTCATGATGTTGGTGGGCAAAACTTCCTTATGCAAGATACAAAAGGTACTAATCATAAAGGGAAATAATTAGAAATTGGCTACATTCAAATTAATAACTTTTATATAAAAAAGATACCACTAATAGAGTAAAATGAAAGCCAAAGAGTGAAAGAGGATATTTGCGGTACGCATATCAAACAAAGCACTTAAACAGAGAACATATTAAGAACACCTCCAAATCAGTCAGAAAAAGACAAACTCAATAGAAAAATGGGTAGAAACTTGAATACATACTTCACAAAAAAAGGATATCTAAATGACCAAAATATTTGTAAAAGTGCTCAAACTTCATACCCATCAGAATAGGTGAAATGAAAAAGACAGACTACCACATGATGTGAAGCAACTAAAATCATCATGCACTTCTAGTAAAAATATAATTTGATACAAACACCATGGAAAAATGTTTAGCGGTACCCAATACATCTGACTACATGATCCTATGACCCAATGATTCCAGTGTTAGGTATATACCCAACATAAATGTTTACATACTTCACAAAAAAGGCATGCACGAAAATATTTATAGCAGCACTGCTTGTAGTAGCCAAAAATTGGAAAGAATCCAAATGTTCATCAAGAGCATCATAAATAAATAAATTGTGGTATATTCCTGCCATGGAATAAAGTACGAGAATGAAGTTTTGCTACACCCAACATTAAGTCTCACAAAGATAATGCTGAGTGAAAGCCATACTTAAAAAGAATACCTACTGAATAATTCCATTTATATAAAGTTCTAAAATAAGAAAACTAATCTAGGATGCTAAAATCCCAGTAATGGTTACCTTTGGGGCGGGGCAATGACTTTGGAAGGAGCAAAGGAGAACTTCTTGATCTGTTTGTCTGTTTGCTCGTTACATGGGTGGCTTAACTCTGAAAACCAGTGAGATGTACACTTAAAATTTGTGTGCATTTTTGAATGGATGCAGATTCTTCACTAAAAAGTGGTTTTTAAAAAAATCAGTATGATATTTTGATGTTATTAGTATCTTTAAAAGATAAAATAATTGCTTTATTTTAAATAGTATTTATTTATAGCACATTGTAAATAAATAACCTTTGCAACTATTTACACTTTTGGTGAAAATTTTAGATGTTAACTTAAAAAATCTGTATGGGAATATATCATTTTTTCTTCAAAGTCTTCTAGTAGATATCTGAGAATAAATTTTGATGACCTCTACTATAATGTGTGAAACTCAGTAGACGAGGGAGACTATTACTCTGGTGCTGTTTCAATAAGGGATTATGGACCTGTATATCTTTCCCAATATAGGGCTCAAGTTAGCCAAATATTGCAGCATATTTACAAAGTAGGTGAAATTCTCTAGGTGATGAAAAGTTTTTAGCTAATGTAATGGTTGTGTCACGTCAACAGGGCTCTGGGTTGTCAAACATCTACCATCAGAGCCGTGGGTCAGACAGAGGCAAAAATCTATCCTTGGATCAGCAGTCTTGTTCTCCCAGTTCCTCCAATGTGTTAGCAGTAGAAAAAGGGGCTATGGCAATAAGAAGTCAAGGAATCAACTTTTACACCAATCATTTCTTGCTTTCTAGGAAATTGTTCCCTGTTAGGTAGGTGAGGCAATATCTTCAGTCCCAGCGTTGGGTATATTTGGAGGTAGGGCTAATGACTTTTCATTTTTCCGCTTCTAGAATTTTCCAAGTGTACCTCTTGGATCAAGCCTCTCTGCTTCTTCTCCCCTCTTCCTGTGTTTCAAAATCTTCAAGGAACTCTCCACATAAAATATCAGTTACTGTCCAGTTTTATATATGTCTCTGTGCTGACATCATGCATTCCTTCAACCTCAAAATCTCTTCAACTTCCTTTCCCTACTTCCTTCAACTGCTATTATGATCTCATCAACCTCTCCTGCTTCTTGCTTCATCCATTGTACCTTTTACATATGTTCAGTGCCCTTGCTCCCGTGAATTCTTCCCTTTTAACTACAAATCATGTCTTCATTCTTCCTCAAAATATCTCCCCTATCTCTCTTACCCCTGAGTACCAAATTTTGTTGTCAATCTATCTGAAAGAATAGTTTGGTCTTAGAAACATCTCTTCCACTCCGATCATTCACTATGTAAACTCATACTCTCTGAATCCTGCCCTTAATTCCATGGATACGCTCATGAGAAAGTGGATAATGATCTTCTAATGGGCAAATCCAATAATCTATTTCAGTCCTCATCTTCTTTGACTCACTCATGCCATTTTCCTCTGCAGACCAGTCTCTTATCAGGACTATGTTTTCTTTGATACTGTGGAACTTTACTGGCCCATTTCTCTCTCTCATCAACTCTTTGTGTCTTTGTTGCTTCCTCTTGTTATCCAGCCTTGTAAAAGGAATCTTCCTTAGGCACTGTGATGAGAATGCCTCTCACTGTATGCTGAATTCTTTCTGCTTGTCATCTCATTCATTCCCATGGTGTTGGCCTTACATGAACTCCAAATATATGCCGCCAATGAGAACTTAAAGGGGGCCCTTGGGTAGTATCTGTTGACTCCTAAATAATTTATTTATTCACTCAACAAGATGATGTTTCCATGGTGTTTTGTGTGTTTACATGTTTGGCATTAAGCTGGAATGTTTTCAATTTAAGGTACCAAAGGGCAGAGGCCATGCATATCTAGCTAACTTTCCATTCTTTAGTAATGATAATGTTAGCGATTTGAAACCTTTATTTTTCTTAGCTCTTTAAGTCTCACCATCACATCTCAGGTGGTCATTTTCCATGATTATCTCAGCTTTTCACCAGTGACCCAGTTGCTGGATGTAATGGTGACATATGTGAGACCAGTCAGAAAGAAACGATGCACCTCAAGCAGTGTATGAATCAGTAAGTTCACATTTTAGAAATAGTTTTAGCAGTTGGGGGAATTATCCTGAGCTAGTTGGGATTGTTATCTCTCAGTGGAAAGAAGGAGTCATATGAGGGTGAGGTGGGGCAGAATGAAATCAGTGGAGAAGAGGCAGCAATTAGGCTAACTCAACAGCAACATGGGAAAGGTTGAAACTGAATGTGGTTAAGAGCCAGGAAATTCCTGGGAAACCACATAAGCCAAACCTCTCATTTCATAGATAAGGGGCCCAGAGAGGTTATTATTTAGTCAGAGTTACACAAGTAAGTCAACAGCAGAACCACACCAGGACTCCATACTTCCAGTTCCAAGTCCATGCTGCCTCCAGATGCTTCCAGGACACCATCTGATGGTCTCTCGCTCTTGGCACTTTTTGACTCAGGATTCCCTAAATGCACGATCAACCAACATTTTAGCTACACTTTCACAGAAAATCAAAGGGCAACAACTTTTCAAGAGCTAAGTTGCTCATATAGTATGTAGATTTTTTTCTTCAGCCAGAGTCTTAACATCATCCTACATGACATGATACACGTGTTGACTCAGCTATCTTCCCAGCCTTGTGGTTCCTTGACCTTATCTTCCAGTCTACACATCAGTCCACTCTCTGGACCACAGTCTAGATATTGCCACTACCAGTAACTGTTGTGTCAGTAAAATTCCACTCTCTAATTTCTATCTCCAATGCTTCCACATCTCACACTAGTTACGTCTGTTCTATAGAATTTCCAGTCCCATCATACCTCCCTACCCTCCCAAACTTCTCATGGCTTTGATTTTCTCACCCAGCTTGAACCCCATAGTTAGTAATTCCAACTATATCCTTGCCAACATCTTTGAGTCCCTCACCCCCATGATCTTTGAGTGTTGGGTACAATAATTCTTAATACTCACTTCACCCCATCACACCCATTTTCTCTGTACCTGACCTGCTGAGCTCAGTTGAAGAAAATAAAGTTTTAACAATTAGCCACTGGTGATTTGTCATTTCTACCTTCACTTGGGCCTTCATTACAGCTCATCAATCTTTTTATTCTCCATCTTTCTTACTTTCCATATCAGTGACATCAGAGTTCTCAAATTTGCTATTTCATTGGACTTGCATGACTCTCAAAGATGACCGTATCTCCCAGGACACCAAAAAATGACCCATGACATAAACTCCATCAACTGTCACCTTCCTACACCCTAAATACATCGTCATCTACCTTATCTTTTTTAACCTTCTCTCAAAACATATGGAGGTATTTAGATACAAGTGCTTATACTTTCTTCATTCCATCCACATCCTCTTTCCCTACTTATTGCATGGAGACACTACAAATAACTATTTTACTGGGAGAACCTAAGCCTTCCTCTTTCCCTCTTTTTATTTTCTAATTGAATGTCTTGGTCTAGCCTTCTCTAAGTTTTAGACACACACTCAAACACAGATACACACACACACATGAATTTAAGACATTTGTGTAAGCCAGTAAAATTACTGTCTTTATTTAGTGATGGATCATTTTTATAGAGCTCAGGGAAAAATAAATGTTGGTGCATGTTAGGTTTGTGCACTGCATTTCCTATACAATCTCCTAGGGGGCAATTCATACAGCTCCACCAGTAATAAAATGCTGATTCTCAGCTGTTAACAGCACATAGTTAACCTACTGACATCATATGAAGTGGGAGTTTTCCAAAATCCCAATCACTTTTATTTCCAAAATTTCTAAATCAACAAGTCAGCTTTGGGGTCACATTTTAAGGCATGTCTGATACCTATGAGGTCCAGGTATGTTTCCCAGAACTTATTTTAAGTAAGCAGCAACTGCATGCATGAAATTTCCCTCATGAACACCATTTCCACTGGGAGAAATTACTTAGCCATCTGCACATCAGAAAAATGGACACTTTGATGGCCCAGGATCCTGGCAGGAAACATACTCTATATTTCACATAGGAAAGTTGAGAGAAAATACAAAGGTATGGTCTATCTCAGTATTTGTCCCTCCTTATCAAATATACATAAGTGTTCATTTGAGTGCTTCTTGACTATATTTAGGTTGCACCTCTAATGTCATTAAACAATAGACCCATAAAATAGTGGAAGGAGATATTACCTACTTTGGCTAAATCTCAGCATTTTCAGTTTAGATAGTTCCAAACCCCAGGCTGATGGCCATTGCAATATTCTTTCATAAATCTGGAGAAGACACACACTCAGATTTTCTAACGGAGTGGCGTCATCAAAATGGCAGTGTGAGGTGAGCCTCTGTAAATCTCCCCTGCAATTTACAACAAATCGAACAACTATAACTCCACAAAGGACTCCATGCATAGCAGACAGGCAAGACGAAGAGCCCCACTACTGAATTCACCTAAAGGCGGGCAAATCGCGTGAGCGGGGGGAGGAGGGAAGGGAGAAGTGCGGAGATAGCCCCTCGGGCGCAGGACGCAGACCTAGCTCAGTGCTCCAGGCTCGCTGCATCCCGGAACTACCGCAGCTGCGGGAGAGGGAAGAACTCGGACTGCTAGGGCTCTGCTTATGGCCCACAGGGCTGAGGGGGCAGCATATAACACGGCTGAACCCAACGCTCACGGCAGAGACCTCCGAGAAAAGACTGAGGGAAGAAGGCTGAAAACGGTGGTTTAAGCCCTCACTGCCGAACAGAGAACGGAGCCTTAGGCACTGAGACTAGCCGCCCACCCCTACCCTCCTAGAGCTCGCCCCGCCCCTAACTGCCCGGTGCTAGAAGCAGAACAGTAGTGGTGTCAGATCAAAAGAACAGATAACTGTGGTCCTCAGACACAGATTCGCAGCCCAACAGGTTCTGCCAAAAGGGGAGGGAGCTGTGAAAGCAGGACCGGCTGTGGTGGTGGTCACTGCCATTGCTCTGGACCACCTCTCACAACTCACCCCGCCCCTATCCCCACCTATCTGGGTGGATCCCTGCAGGAGTAAATAGAACTGCTGAAACACTCGGGCTATGAATCTAGTGCAGGAAGAGCTTTGGAACTTCAAAAGCTCCCCGCATACCCACACGGACATTGCTCCCTGTAACCAAGGCAAACTGTTAACAGAGGAGAAGCCCATTTCCCAGGGAATCTCCCCATTGTGTGAGAAGCTAGAATAGTGCAGAGAAAACATAGCACTACCGTGTGAGAGAAAAAAAAAAAAAAGGCTGCAGTCGGAGAAAAAATAAAATATTCTACCAAGTACTGGAAAACAAAAGAAAGACCTCTTCCTATCAACCTGTTGCAGAAACCATTCCTGTAGATGTCTAGGAAGAGAAATAGTAAATCAGTAATTGCCATGAATAACCAAGGCAACAAGACAGCTCAGAAAGAAAGTGAAAAGTCTCCAGAAAAGGAACTTAAAGATATGGAAATATGTGACTTAAATGACAGAGAATTCAAGATTGCAGTTCTGAAAAAACTCAACGAGATGCAAGAAAACACAGATAGGCAGTTAAATGCACTCAGAAACACAATCAAAGAACAGCATGAGCATTTTACAAAAGAGATTGAAATTTTAAAAAAGAACCAAATAGAATTTCTGGAGATTAAGAACTCAACAGAAGAAATTAAGAATGAAATAACCAGCTTAGGTAGTAGAGTTGGCCAGATGGAGGAAAGAATCAGTGACATCGAAGATAGAAACCTGGAAATGACACAGATGGAAGAAGAAAGAGACTTGAGACTTAAAAGAAATGAAAGAATCTACAAGAACTTTCTGACTCCATCAGAAAGAGCAATATAAGAATAATGAGCATACCAGAAGGAGCAGAAAGAGAGAAGGGAACAGAGAATATATTCAAACAAATTGTCAATGTGAACTTCCCAAACTTGTGGACAGAACTTGACCCTCGAATCCAAGAAGCAAATAGAACACCTAATTACCTGAATCCCAACAGGCCTTCTCCAAGGCACATTGTATTGAAGCTGTCTAAAACCAACGACGAAGAAACAATCTGAAATAAAAGAAGAAACAGAGGGAAACATCAAAGAATACCACCACACAGAAATAATAAACAACAACAAAAAGGCAAAGAAACAATGGAGACACAGCCTTACCAGAAAACTAAAGACAGAATGACAGGAAATCCTCACATATCGATAATCACCCTAAATGTAAATGGACTGAACTCACCAAGAAAAAGTCACAGAGTAGCAGATTGGATCAAAATACTAAACCCAACCATATGCTGTCTCCAAGAGACACATCTCAGCTACAAGGACAAGCATAGACTCAAAGTGAAAGGGTGGAAATTGACACTCTAAGCAAATGGTACCCAGAGAAAATCAGGTGTAGCCATAATGATATCAGATGAAACAGACTTCAGGGTGAAAAAGATAGCAAGAGACAAAGATGGACATTTCACAATGGTAAAGGGGACTATACAACAAGAAGACATAACAGTCATCAATATTTATGCCCCCAATCAGGGAGCACGGAAATATTCCAAGCAACTACTAATAGAACTAAAGGGAGAAATTGACCAAAACACAATTATATTAGGGGACTTAAATACATTGTTGACAGCTATGGATAGATCATCCAAACAGAAAATAAATAAAGAAACAGCAGCCCTAAATGGCACATTAGATGAAATGGACATAATTAACATTTATAGAGCACTTCATCCTAAAACATCAGACTATACATTCTTTTCTAGTGTACATGGAACATTTTCAAGGATAGACCATATATTGGGACATAAAATCAGCCTCAGCAAATTCAAGAAGATTGAAATCATACCAAGCATATTCTCTGATCACAAGGCTTTGAAATTGGATATCAACTGCAAAAAGAAAGTGGGAAAAAACACAAATACACGGAGACTAAACAACATACTTTTAAAGAATGACTGGGTCAAAGAAGAAATTAGAGGAGAGATCAATAGATACATAGAAACAAATGACAGTGAAAACACATCCTACCAAAATTTTTGGGATGCAGCGAAAGCAGTTTTAAAGGGAAATTTATATCATTACAGGCCTATCTCAAGAAACAAGAAAAATCCCAAATAAATAACCTCATGTTACACCTTAAAGAACTAGAAAAAGAAGAACAAATGAAACCCAAGGTCAGCAGAAGAAAGGAAATAACAAAAATCAGAGCAGAACTAAATGAAATAGAGAACAAAAAGACAATAGAAAAAATTAATGTGACAAACAGCTGGTTCTTTGAAAAGATTAACAAAATTGACAAACCCTTGGCTAGACTCACTAACATAAAAAGAGAGAAGACACTAATTAACAAAATCAGAAATGAAAAAGGGGAAGTTATCACGGACACCACAGAAATACAAAGAATCATCCAAGAATACTGTGAAGGACTATATGCCACCAAATTCAATAACCTAGAAGAAATGGACAAGTTCTTAGAAACATATAGCCTTCCAAGGCTGAACCATGAAGAACTGGAAAATCTAAACAGACCGATCACCAGTAACGAAATTGAATCAGTCATCCAAAACCTTCCCAAAAGCAAAAGTCCAGGACCAGATGGCTTCACTAGTGAATTCTACCAAACCTTCAAAAAGGATCTAATACCAATCCTGCTCAAACTCTTCCAAAAAATTGAAGAAGAGACAGTACTCCCTAACTCATTTTATAAAGCCAACATTACCCTGATAACAAAACCTGGTAAGGACAGCACAAAAAAAGAAAACTACAGACCAATATCTCTGATGAATACCGATGCAAAAATCCTAAATAAAATTCTAGCACATCAAATACAACAATGCATTAAAAAGATTATTCATCACAACCAAGTGGGGATCATCCCCGGGACACAAGGATGGTTCAACATCTGGAAACCCATCAATGTGATACATCACATAAACAAAATAAGGACAAAAATCATATGATTATATCAATTGATGCAGAAAAAGCATTTGACAAGATACAACATCCATTTATGATTAAAATACTTAATAAAATAGGTATAGAAGGAAAATACCTTAACATAATAAAGGCCATATATGACAAGCCCTCAGCTAATCTCATAATTAATGGAGAAAAACTGAAGCCCTTTGCTCTACGTTCAGGAACACGACAGGGCTGTCCCCTATCACCTCTGCTTTTCAACATAGTGTTGGAAGTCCTCGCCAGAGCAATCAGGGAAGAGAAAGAAATAAAAGGCATCCAAATTGAAGAAGTTAAATTATCACTCTTTGCAGATGACATGATGCTATATATAGAAAACCCTAAAGACTCCACCAAAAGCTATTAGAAACAATCAATGAATACAGTAAAGTTGCTGGCTACAAAATCAACGTACAAAAGTCCATTGCTTTCCTATATACTAACAATGAAATCTCAGAAAAAGAAATACAAAAAACAATTCCTTTTGTTATTGCAGCAAAAAGAATAAAATACCTAGGAATAAACTTAACCAAGGACGTGAAAGACCTATATGCTGAGAACTATAAGACATTTTTGAAAGAAATTGAAGAAGACACAAAGAAATGGAAAGACATTCCGTGCTCATGGATTGGAAGAATCAACATAGTTAAAATGGCCATATTACCAAAGCAATATACAGATTTGATGCAATCCCCATCAAAACCCCAATGACATATTTTAAAGAAATAGAACAAAAAATCATCAGATTTGTTTGGAACCACAAAAGACCCCGATAGCCAAAGCAATCTTAAGGAAAAAGAACAATAATGGAGGTATCACACTTCCTGACTTTGGCTTGTACTACAGGGCTACAATAATCAAAACAGCATGGTATTGGCAGAAAAACAGACACATAGACCAATGGAATAGAATTGAGAACCTAGAAATAAAACCACATAAATATGGACAGATAATTTTTGACAAAGAAGCTAAAAACACAATGGAGCAAAGACAGCCTCTTCAATAAATGGTGCTGGGAGAATTGGATAGCCACGTGCAAAAGAATGAAACTGGACTGCTATTTGTCACCATGTACCAAAGTTAATTAAAAATGGATCAAAGACTTAAGCATAAGACCTGACACAATAAACTGCATAGAAGAAAACATAGGTACTAAACTTATGGACCTTGGGTTCAAAGAGCATTTTATGAACTTGACTCCAAAGGAAATGGAAGTAAAAGCTAAAATAAACGAATGGGACTATATGAAACTTCTGCACAGCAAAAGAAACCATTGACAAAATAAAGAGGCCACCAACTGAATGAGAGAAGATTTTTGCAAACAGTGCCTCCGATAAGGGGCTAGTATCCAGAATATACAAGGAACTCATGCAACTCAACAACAAAGAAACAAACAACCCAATTGAAAAATGGGCAGAGGACTTGAAGAGACATTTCTCCAAAGAGGACATACAAATGGCAAATAGACATATGAAAAAATGCTCAACATCACTAATCGTCAGAGAAATGCAAATCAAAACCACAATGAGATATCACCTCACCCCAGTCAGAATGGCTTTCATCAACAAGACAAATAGTAACAAATGTTGGAGAGGCTGTGGAGAAAAAGGAACCCTCATACACTGTTGGTGGGAATGCAGACTGGTGCAGCCATTATGGAAGGCGGTGTGGAGGTTTCTCAAAGAATTACGAATAGAATTGCCATATGACCCAGCAATCCCTCTCCTGGGTAACTACCCCAAAAATCTGAAAACATTTAGAGATAAAGACACGTGTGCTCCAATGTTCATTGCAGCTTTGTTTATGGTGGCCAAGACATGGAAACAACCAAAATGTCCTTCGATAGATGAATGGATAAAGAAGTTGTGGTATATATACACAATGGAATACTCTTCGGCGGTAAGAAAAGATGATATAGGAACATTTGTGACATGGATGGATCTTGAGAGAGTAATGCTGAGCGAAACAAGTCAGACAGAAAAAGCAGAGAACCATGTGATTTCACTGATATGTGGTATATAAACCAAAAACAACAAAAGAACAAGACAAACAAATGAGAAACAGAAACTCATAGACACAGACAATAGTTTAGTGGTTGCCAGAGGGTAAGGGGGGCAGGGGTGGGGGGTGGGAGATGAGGGTAAGGGGGATCGAATATATGGTGATGGAAGGAGAACTGACTCTGGGTGATGAACACACATTGGGATTTATAGATGATGTAATACAGAATTGTACACCTGAAATCTATGTAATTTTACTAACAATTGTCACCCCAATAAATTTAATAAAATAAAATTTAAAAAAAAAAAAGAGAGAAGCCCACTTAAGCCTCCTGGCAAAAAATGACGTTTTCTTCACCAGGCTGGACGCCATACATACTCGGGGAGCTGTGGGAGCCCTCACCCTCCAGGACTGTGTGAACCAGCCCTTCTTGCCACAGGAACAGGCAGTGCGGGCCTTACCTCTGGGGGTAAAAACACACCCCAAATGGGCATCTTCACTACTATTCTGTTCCTAACTTCCTCTTAAGCACAGCTATTGTTTTCAGAGTGAATGTCAACCTGTCTTCTGTTGTTTTCCTTGCTGACCCCCTTTTTACAGACCCACCTGTACAGCAGGTATCTGTCAGGCTACAGGAAAGGCCTTGGGAAGCCCCAGGCACAGACGTAAGCCCAGCAGCGCTGCAGCTTCTCAGGACTGGCTTCACGGCCTGGCCCACTCCTAGACACTAACAGGCGAAACTGCGGGGACGAGATCGCAGGGGCCACAGCTGTGCTGAGAGAATCGCCACTTCCTGTTAACTGTCCGCCTTATGCCCATTGCTCCCCTGACTCCAGGGGACCCCGCCTCCCTCCCCCTCAACCCTCTGCCCAGCCACGCTGATGTCTTGACGCTGTGCCCGCGTGGGGTTCCTCGAGCTTGGACGTACGCCCTGTGTCCCTTCCAGATGTCCAAGTTCACTCCCACTGCTGCCAACGATCTGCTACCCAGGGCTCACCACACGCCACTCTGACACTGACTACCGTCTTTACTGTATGGCTTTTCTGTCTTTGGGATCGCAGAGAAATGGCTTTCTAAACTCGCATACACGTCACCCCGCATTTCCTCAGGCACAAGCTGTGCATCTAGGTGTGCAACAGCACGTGTGTAATGACTGTAGGAGCACTCGCAGCTGAGGTACAGTAACAGAGATGCTTGAGTGCCTGCCACTTGCATTTGAAGTGCTGTTTTGGTACCTTTTTCTGGCTGTAGCCGAGGCCTGGGAGATAATCCATGAAAGGGAGCTCCGCTATCATACTGCCATCTTAGAACCCCCTGTCTGCCTGTTGTGACAGTGAAGTCACATGTGCTTTGCCTTATTCCACGGAGCCCCCCTGATTTAACCCTACAAGACCCTGGCCTGGCTAGTCCCTATGTGACACTGCCGTGTGCTGCGGGACAGGTGTCAGCCTGCACGTGGCCGCTCAGGTGGATCCTTCCAGAGATTACAGACTGCTTCTCATGAGACATCTCTTCCCGCCAGTGTTAAATGACACATGGCACACCATTACCAGAGGGTAAGTGACCGATGCTGAGCCTGGACACACTTACTTGATGGGGACAGTTGGCAACCCCGAGCGATGAAAGTGGACGTTCTGCCACTTGCCGTCCCGGCGGTGCCACACGCCTGTCTCTTCTGATTGCATGGTCTTTGGCATCCTGCTGCCATCCATATACTGCGTGAGCCGGATGTATGCGATGCAGGCAGCATCGTCACCCACCAGGTGGACGTGGGGATTCAGGATGATGGTGTGTATCGGCTTACTGCTCTTGGACAAAGCTGAGAGGGAGCAGCAATGCAAACGGAGCTTAGTTTCAATGTCAAGAAACCATCCATCCCTCCATCCATCCATCCATGCACCTACTAATTATTCGCAGTAACTGGGTACCTGGCACTGTGCAAAGTACAAAGGAAAAGAGAACGGGCAAAAGTAGATACAGCCATTATTTTCTTTGGTTCCCTTTGTAGACAAGCTGCTCTAAAAACGGGAAAAGCTGGACAGATGTATTTATTTATAACGTGGGGTGGTTGGAAACAGAAGTGTAACACGAATGGAGGTAGAGTAGACCTGGCCCAGGTGCAGGGACCAGTTCCTGAACGAAGCACTGGGCAGCTGACAGGCTATCCTGGGGTCTTGTCTTTGTGAGTTGGTGACATACATGGGACAAGGGGCATATACTGAGCATCAGGCACGGAACCTGCAGTCTCCAGCATGGGACCAGCACGACTCTAGCCCGTCTCACTCTGGGGCTCCTTCACTTAGCAGAGTCCCCTCCCTGGTAGCCCGGCTGTGGCCAGCCAGTCAGAAGCCACAATTCTGTGCTGGCCATACAGCCGGGTGTGTCCTACAGTCCTTTGTTCTCACTGGGCAGCCCGGGCCAGGCTCTGGCCTTTGGTGTTCGGATAGCAGCTGCCCATTGTGGTTCTCCCAGGACTAAGAGACACGGAGATGCCCATTCTGAGGTCACCAAGACAGGCAGGCTGTCTGGCCTCCTAAGTGGACATGCTTCCTGTTCTCTGAAGGGGTCTCAGGACCCCTGTGCTGCCGTCACAGAAGAAAGAACGCCCACCACTAGGAGCACACATCAGGGATGTCACAGGGGGCAGAGCGCATCAGCTCTCTCAGGGGACAGGAGATGCCGCCAGTGGCCGAGAGGTCACTTATGGAAGCTCTCAAGGCCCATTTCCTGCCCAGTTACCTGTTGGTTTGCAAATGCCCGTGCGTATGAGAAAAGTAATTCCTGGGACACACTTTGACAATCCATGCCAGCAGACTGCCCTGTCACAGCCTGGGGACCTGACCATTACTGCACTCTTTACGCCTCGAGCCCCCGTCATGCACCAAGCAGACAGGGGGAGTGGGGACTGCAGGGGTTTCCGTCCACACTTTCCACGTGGCCTGAAGGATTCCACACGAGTTTCTGTGTCACTTTCTCTGAAATGAGGCCTGTCCTCTGAGACCACTAGACTCCTGTAGCTGGACCTGAAATACTTCAGTCATCTCTTTGAAAATGAGCATGAAGCAGGCTGAGGAGCACTCCCGTCTGTGGAATGTTCTGGCACGCTGTGTCCTTTTGTATTTTTTCATGTATAAACAATGTTTTATGGGAACTTGAAATAAATATTTTGGTAACTCATTTTGCACCTTGTATCGTGTGTTTACTGGGACTTATGTGGGGTGTATTCAGTTAACATTACTTTATGCAAAGTCAGATATTTTTCAAAACACACCAACACTTTTAATCCTGTCATCCCGCCACCACCCACCCAATTTCAAATACTAAAAATTCTCATTGCATAAAAAGAGCCAAAGAATTTGCTGGTTTGACAGACATTCCAAGGGAAGCTGAAAAGGCATATTATTCAATTTAAAATAACTGTACCATTTTCAAAGTAGAATCGATGAAAGTCCATCCCTTCCACTAGGTTGCCCAAAGCTTCAGGTTCAAAAGCAGTTAGGCCTGGGTCACAGATTTTTCTGTAGGAAAAGAAAAATCATGAAAATAATAAATGAGTTAATGTTTTTTGTTGTTTCACATGTATCCATTTTGATTTACCCAACAGTCACTGAAGGAGTCTCTAAAAACACGAAAAAGACCCCATGTCTATCGTAGGCTCTGGGAAGGCAGTTTGAGGAGGAGACTCTATGAACGCTCCCTGCAGAGAACTGACGGGACAAAGGGCAAATAACGCAGCCAGCCCAGTGGACAGCAAGGTGCAAACCGTAGGTGTTTCCTCCTAAAAATTTTGACCTTTTCCTTTCCAAGATGAATTCGCTAGGCTTTCCCAGTCTTTTAAATGCTGTTCAAGTCTAGGTTACTCTCCAGATCTGCAAAGCGAACTTTGGCTCGACAATTAAATCCTTTGGCAATAATTTCTGACACCTCCTACGTTCATGACAAGAATCCATTATGATCGATTGGAAAGCAGGTGTCGCGTCCTACACTTCCTGGCAACGTTCATAAGACTTAATTGAACTTGTGTTTAAAGTTTACTTAACTTTTAAACTAAAATTAATAAAAGGTTCAAATGCAGAGATTTGTTCTTTTTAATCCTAGTTTTGATTCACCAAAGAGACACATTGTTTTAAATGCGTTCAGATAACAGCAATGGGTTTTCTTTGCATAAACTTATTTGTTCAACAAAGGATTGTTCAACACCCATTATGCAGTAGAAATTCTTTGAAAGAAACAATATGACACCAAATTAATTCCGGGATAGAAATATTTACGAAGTGCTCGATAAGCAGGTAACAAACGTGCACGCGGGGCAGGAGAGATCTAAGAGAAAGATTTGTGCAGGGCTCTAGTGACGACAGGGAGTCCTTCCAGAGGGTGTAAGGTGCTGGGTGGGACCCGGCTCAGGGCTGTGCAGTATGGCGTGCATGCGTGTGTGTGTGTGTGTGTGTGTGTGAGAGAGACACAATGGCTCCTGTTGACACCTGAGCTCGCGGGGACACGTGCGAGTCCCATAGCAACACGGGGTGAACAGCTCCCTGGGCCTGCGGAGGTCAGGGTGAGGATTCTCAGAGATGGTGAGGTAAAGTCTTGATTTGGAGAATTAGTGGAAGTTCACAAAGGACATAAAAGGAGCCCAAATGGAAGGAGTTTGGACTGTTTATCGATGGGATGGGGCGACACCTAAATTTCATATGGAAATTCCCTGTTTGGGAAGGAAAACATTTTAACTGTTCAACCGAAATACAAGTTTCAAAAGCTTAACTCACTGCAGTTCTTGAAAGGCCTGTTCACAGAATGTGGAACTGATGTTGTTAAGAATACTTTGAAAGTAGAAAATGCTTTGAAAATAATCACCATGGTTACCCTTTGTGATCAAGAAAGCCTTAATGGGGGAAAAGGCCGGGGCCTGGAACTTCGCCTCAGACTTCCTGGTGGGCAGGTGTTTCCAAGCTCCACGTCAGGCCTACACAACGTCTTTCTAAGGAGGAAGTGGCAGAACAGGTCCCTATGGTGACAGGAACTCGTTCTGCCAGGGGCTGTCACTGCCTCTGTAAACGGAACAGCGCTGGCACTGGGGCTGCCAGTGTTTAGTCCCAGCTGGGCACTGACGCCACCTGAGATCGCGGAAGCACAGTCTTTCCCCAAACCGTTAGTCTGTTTTTTCTCACGTGTGCACGTGTGTCACACACGTGCACCTCTCTCCTGAAACAGGATTTGGGTTGATAACAGACTCACAAGCTGCACTGGCGTGTGCACTCTGGACAGTGTGGCAGAGCCATCCCAGGACCTTTTCTCCCAGAAGGCTCTACCCGGCAGGTCCTGAGAGGCTGTCCCGGCCCGATGCACAAAACAGGGACAGGCCAGGGCCTGCGCAGGCGAGGACTCGCGAGGGCCGAGACCAGGCGCCAGCTGTGCCGTACTCACGTGTAGGCCTCGAAGTCCCCGCTGTTGATAGCTTCGATCAGCTAGCTGCTCAGTGACTTTGATGATCTCCTGCTTCCGCGCTAAGGGCAAGGACACAGAGGCGGGTGAGAGCACAGGACGAAGCCACACAGACGCCAGCCCAACAGGGGTGCGGCTTCCCGCAACAGGGGACAGCCATTGAGACTCGCCTCATGGGGCCTGGCCCACCCCCTGCCACGCGCTGCTCGAGCGCGAGGACCCACGTGGTCTGGCTCTGCGGGCTGCGTGGGGGGAGCCTGCCGCACGCCAGGCCAGACTCAGGCCCACAGGAGCATGAGCACCTTTGGGGCGCACGGCCACCTGCTGCTTGCTGGATAGTGACAGCGGCCTGGAAGGCCCAGGCTGTATTTTTAATTCATTCTCATTACCTTTAGCATTTCATTTTCTGTAAGTATTTGCATTGTTTTACCGTTTAGTTCAACCTCGTCTACAAGAGGACGCCATCAGCCCAGGGAGGTGGCCCCACGGACGAGTGGCGTGCGTGTGGGCAGCTGCTCAGATGGCGTCCCTGTAGCTGTTGCCTGGCACCCCCACAGGACTCGCTTCCAGGCCCGGACGCGACCGGCACAGCTGTTACCAGCTGCCTCGGCTCACACTGCCCCCTGGGCATGCCTTTTCCCATCTCGCCCTCTTCTGTGTGCCCCCGTGTGTCCCTCCCTTCACGAGTGAGTGCATGCTGTGTGCCAGTGGCATCACACCGCTGCTGGCTGTAAGTCGCAAGCACACGTTTCTCGACGTGGCCGGTCCTCCTGCTAAAATTAGAAGGTCCAGGGCCAGGAGCACGTCTGCACCTGTGTAGCCCATGTGTGCAGCGAGACAGAGCGCACGTTTGTGAGTCTGAGCACTTGATGTGGGCGGCCTCTTCTTGGTTTCAGAACACTGTTCTCTTACGCATGAAACATGGATGAAATACTTTTAAAATTAAATGTCACTGAAGTTTGTGTTAAGAGCGTTGTGACGCATGGCACAGTGGTCTCCGCCCTCCTCACTGAGGCTGCTGTCTGCACGGAAGCAGCTCAGGGCTGCGCCCAGCTGGTCACTGATCAGAGGCCGCCGCTCTGCATTTTTAATGAACCTGATCTTCACTGAGCGGAGTTTCCCACGAACCTAAACATTCACGTTCACTTTCAAAACCCCAGGTTTTCCAGGTTACTGTTGTCCTTATTCAAAATAAATGCTCTGCAAATGTAACTTGACTTCACTGAGATGACCTTGTAAAAACATGAGCTGTCCATCAAATGGTTACTAAACTGTGAAGGTCAGTGATATTCAAACCCCCCATAGGTTAGATCAGGAAAACAAAACAGGGTTTCTTAGCTCCTACACACATCAGACGTTTCCTACCTCGTTCACTGACGGACACGATAACATATGTGACCCCAACTCACACTGCCAGCGTGTGGCGGGGACAGTTCTGGAACAAGGGTGTGCTAGTGGCACATTCTGGCAGGAAAGGATTCAGGTGTGTGTGGCCTCCAGGCAGCGTGTGGCAGAAGACGTGCCAGCTGACCCCACTGCAGAACACAGCGGACCACGGCGTGGGCGCTCAGAGACCACAAAGTGTGACACCCACGCCTGCTCCCTACCTTAAAGCTCCGTTGAAAACGAATGGCTCCTCAGTTTGCTGTGTGGCCCAGGAACGAGCCATGGTTTAGAAAACAAACATTCAGAACTAAGAAGAAGGAAGGAAGCGACGAGCATCAAGTTGCTCCCAGAGCCTCACGGGCGGCCACTGGGTGTGGAAGGGAAATGTGCAGGGAAATTTTGATGGGGATTGCATTAAATCTGTATATTGCTTTGGGTAATATGGCCATCTTAACTATGTTGATTCTTCCAATCCATGAGCTCGTAATGTCTTTTCATTTCTTTGTGTCTTCTTCAATTTCTTTCAAAAATGTCTTATAGTTTTCAGCATATAGGTCCTTCACATCCCTGGTTAAGTTTATTCCTAGGTATTTTATTTTATTTTTTTTTGCTGCAATTGCAAAAGGAGTTATTTTTTGTATTTCTTTTTCTGAGATTTCATTGTTAGTATATAGGAATGCAATGGACTTTTGTACGTTGATTTTGTAGCCAGCAACTTGACTGTATTCGTTGATTATTTCTAATAGCTTTTTGGTGGAGTCTTTAGGGTTTTCTATATATAGCATCATGTCATCTGCAAAGAGTGATAATTTAACTTCTTCATTTCCAATTTGGATGCCTTTTATTTCTTTCTCTTGCCTGATTTTCAACTATGTTGAAAAGCAGAGGTGATAGGGGACAGCCCTGTGATGTTCCTCAACGTAGAGCAAAGGGCTTCAGTTTTTCACCATTAATTATGAGATTAGCTGAGGGCTTGTCATATATGGCCTTTATTATGTTTAGGTATTTTCCTTCTATACCTATTTTATTAAGTGTTTTAATCATAAATGGATGTTGTGTCTTGTCAAATGCTTTTTCTGCATCAATTGATATAATCATATGATTTTTGTCCTTTATTCTGTTTATGTGATTTATCACATTGATGGATTTCCGGATGTTGAACCATCCTAGTGCCCCAGGGATGAACCCCACTTGGTTGTGATGAATAATCTTTTTAATGCATTGTTGTATTCGATTTGCTAGAATTTTGTTTAGGATTTTTGCATTTGTATTCATCAGAGATATTGGTCTGCAGTGTTCTTTTTTTGTGTTGTCCTTACCAGGTTTTTGTATCAGGGTAATGTTAGCCTCATAAAATGAGTTAGGGAGTACTGTCTCTTCTTCAATTTTTTGGAAGAGTTTGAGCAGGATTGGTATTAGATCCTCTTTGAAGGTTTGGTAGAATTCACTAGTGAAGCCATCTGGTCCCGGACTTTTTCTTTTTGGAAGGTTTTAGATGACTGATTCAATTTCGTTACCGGTGATCAGTCTGTTTAGATTTTCCAGTTCTTCATGGTTCAGCCTTGGAAGGCTATATGTTTCTAAGAACTTGTCCATTTCTTCTAGGTTATTGAATTTAGTGGCATATAGTCCTTCATAGTATTCTTGGATGATCCTTTGTATTTCTGTGGTGTCCGTGATAACTTCCCCTTTTTCATTTCTGATTTTGTTAATTACTGTCTTCTCTCTTTCTATCTTAGTAAGTCTAGCCAAGGGTTTGTCAATTTTGTTAATCTTTTCAAAGAACGAGCTGTTTGTCACATTAATTTTTTCTGTTGTCTTTTTGTTCTCTGTTTCATTTAGTTCTGCTCTGATTTTTGTTATTTCCTTTCTTCTGCTGACCTTGAGTTTCACTTGTTCTTCTTTTTCTAGTTCTTTAAAGTGTAACATGAGGTTATTTATTTGGGATTTTTCTTGTTTCTTGAGATAGGCCTATAATGATATAAATTTCCCTCTTAAAACTACTTTCGATGCATCCCAAAAATTTTGGTAGGATGTATTTTCATTGTCATTTGTTTCTATGTATCTTTTGATCTCTCCTCTAATTTCTTCTTTGACCCAATCGTTCTTTAAAAGTATGTTGGTTAATCTCCATGTATTTGTGTGTTTTCCTGCTTTCTTTTTGCAGTTGATACTCAATTTCAAAGCCTTGTGATCAGAGAATATGCTTGGTATGATTTCAATCTTCTTGAATTTGCTGAGGCTGATTTTATGTCCCAGTATATGGCCTATACTTGAGAATGTTCCATGTACACTGGAAAAGAATGTATAGTCTTTTGTTTTAGGATGAAGTGCTCTATATATGTCAATTATGTCCATTTCACCTAATATGTCATTTAGGGCTGCTATTTCGTCATTTATTTTCTGTTTGGATGCTCTATCCATAGCTGTCAATGATGTATTTAAGTCCCCTAGTATAATTGTGTTTTGGTCAATTTCTCCCTTTAGTTCTGTTAGTAGTTGCTTGGTATATTTTGGTGCTCCCTGATTGGGGGCATAAATATTGATGACTGTTATGTCTTCTTGTTGTACAGTCCCCTTCACCATTATGAAATGTCCATCTTTGTCTCTTGTTATCTTTTTCACCCTGAAGTCTGTTTCACCTGATATCATTATGGCTACACCTGATTTTCTCTGGGTACCATTTGCTTGGAGTGTCAATTTCCACCCTTTCACTTTGAGTCTATGCTTGTCCTTGTAGCTGAGATATGTCTCTTGGAGACAGCATATGGTTGGGTTTAGTTTTTTGATCCAATCTGCTACTCTGTGACTTTTTCTTGGTGAGTTCAGTCCATTTACATTTAGGGTGATTATCGATACGTGAGGATTTCCTGTCATTCTATCTTTAGTTTTCTGGTAAGGCTGTGTCTCCATTGTTTCTTTGCCTTTTTGTTCTCTATTATTTCTATGTGGTGGTATTCTATGATGTTGCCCCCTGTTTCTTTTATTTCAGTATATATTTCAGTTCTGGGGTTTTTTTGAGTGGTTACCCTTAAGTTTATGTAAAAGAAAGTTTGATATTTAGAGTATTCCATTTTCTTCAGCACGCTTACTTTCTCCATTCCCATATTCAGGTTCAGGCCTTTACTCTCCCCTTTTTATGGTTTGGTTGCCACAAATTGTCCCTGTTGATGGTGGACGAACAGCCTCCTTTAGTATTTTTTGTAGTGCAGGTCATGTATTAGAAAATTCCCTCAGCTTCTGTATGTCTGGAAAGGTCTTTATTCCTCCTTCATATCTAAAGGATACCTTTGCTGGATATATTATTCTTGGCTTATAATTTCTCTCTTTCAATAGTTTGAATATTTGGTTCCACTCCCTCCTGGCTTGTAGAGTTTCTGCTGAAAAATCTGATGATAATCTAATGGGCTTTCCTTTGTAGGTTACCGTCTTCTTTTCCCTGGCTGCCTTGAGGATTCTTTCTTTGTCGTTGATTTTAAACAGCTTCAATACAATGTGCCTTGGAGAAGGCCTGTTGGGATTGAGGTAATTAGGTGTTCTATTTGCTTCTTGGATTCAAGGGTTCAGTTCTGTCCACAAGTTTGGGAAGTTCTCATCGACATTTTTTGAATATATTATCTGTTCCCTGCTCTGTTTCTTCTTCTTCTGGTGTGCCCTTTATTCTTATATTGCTCTTTCTGATGGAGTCAGAAAGTTCTTGTAGAGTTCTTTCATTTCTTTTAAGTCTCAAGTCTCTTTCTTCTTCCATCTCTGTAATTTCCAGGTTTCTATTTTCGATGTCACTGATTCTTTCCTCCATCTGGTCAACTCTACTACCTAAGCTGGTTATTTCATTCTTAATTTCTTCTATTGAGTTCTTAATCTCCAGAAATTCTATTTGGTTCTTTTTTAAAATTTCAATCTCTTTTGTAAAATGTTCATGTTGTTCTTTGATTGTGTTTCTGAGTTCATGAAACTGCCTTTCTGTGTTTTCTTGCATCTCATTGAGCTTTTTCAGAACTGCAATCTTGAATTCTCTGTCATTTAAGTCACATATTTCCATATCTTTAAGTTCCTTTTCTGGAGACTTTTCACTTTCTTTCTGAGCTGTCTTATTGCCTTAGTTATTCATGGCAATTACTGATTTATTATTTTTCTTCCTAGACATCTACAGGAGTGGCTTCTGCAACAGGTTGATAGGAAGAGGTCTTTCTTTTGTTTTCCAGTACTTGTTGGTAGAATGTTTTATTTTTTCTCCGACTGCAGCCTCTTTATTTTTTTCTCTCTCACACGGTAGTGCTATGTTTTCTCTACACTATTCCAGCTTCTCACACAATGAGGGGATTCCCTCGGAGACGGGCTTCTCCTCTGTTAACAGTTCACCTGGGTCACAGGGCGCAGTGTCCGTGTGGATATGCGGGGAGCTTTTCAAAGTTCCAAAGCTCTTCCTGCATCAGATTCAGAGCCCGTATGTTTCAGCAGTTCTGTTTACTCCTGCAGGGATCTGCCCAGATAGGTGGGAACAGGGGCAGGGTGAGTTGTGAGAGGTGGCCCAGAGCAATGGTGGCGACCACCACCACAGCTGGTCTTGCTTCCACAGCTCCCTCCCCTTTGCTGGAACTAGTTGGGCTGCGAATCTTTGTCTGTGGTCCACAGTTCTCAGAACAACAATTATTCTGTTCTTTTGATCTGACACTGCTCCTGTTCTGCCTTAGCACTGGGCAGGTGGGGGCGGGGCGAGCTCTGGGAGGGCAGGGAGGGGGCGGCTAGTCTCAGTGCCTAAGGCTTCCATTCTCTGCTCGGCAGTGAGGGCTTCAACCACCGTTTTCAGCCTTCTTCCCTCAGTCTTTTCTCCGAGGTCTCTGCCATGAGCGTTGGGTTCAGCCGTGTTATATGCTGCCCCCTCAGCCCTTGGGCCATAAGCGGAGCCCTAGCAGTCCGAGTTCTTCCCTCTCCCGCAGCTGCAGTAGTTCCGGGAAGCAGCGAACTCAGAGCGCTGAGCTCGCGCAGCTCCCTCTCCACGCTTCTCCCTTCCCTCCTCCCCGCCCCCCCACCCCCCCCTCGCGTGATCGCCCACCTTTAGGTGACTTCGGTAGTGGGCCTCTTCATCTTGCCTGTCTGCTGTGCAGGAAGTCGTTTGTGGAGTTATTGTTGTTCGATTAGTTGTAAATTCCAGGGGAGCGTTACAGAGGCTTACCTCACACCACCATTTTAATGACGTCAGATTTTTCCCAAGTTTTTATAATTTAGAGTTGCCAGAAACAATGATAAGTTTTTAAGAATTAGTGAAAGTCGTATGTCATAATTTTAAGACAACTAGTATTTACATTCATATTTTGACAAACAGTCTAAATAAATAAGCTATGGGCCCTGCTCTGATAAGTCACTGAGGATCTTATTAAATTGATCTGAGAGCAGTAAGACTTTTTAAGTCAATTAAATTTTCACCTCCTCTTGTTTCCATTCTATTTCTCCATTAAAATCTTTTTTTACACCAGTGCTGTGTTCTAACCTTTTCCTTTTCCTTCTTGGCAAAACAAAGCTAAATTCCAGACATCCTTCTCTCCCGACCCAAGCATCCCTCTGGCTTCTGCACACATATATACATGCATACCAATTAATATCTGCATGCTAGAATACTACATTGAATTCCATACTAGAAAGTAGCCTCAGGCCTGAAAGGACACATGAATCTAGTCTAATCCCATCACATATTTCATATTTAGATTAGTCCTATAATGTTCCAAGCCCAATTTGCTTACTTTCAGGGCATGAGACCCCTACTTTTTCATCAGGTAGACCGATCCATTTTAAGATTTCTACTTGTATGACTATAAGAAAGTGCTTCCCAAGATTAAGCAGAAATTTGTAGTTCTCTGTCTCTTTTTTTCCCCTCATAATTGTTCCTAATTCTTTTACCTGCAAGTTCACATAGAACAGGACCACCCTCTTTCACATGACAGCTTTGAGGGGGTATAGAAACGAAAGCTCTTTTCAGTTCCCTTAACTATTCACTTCTTCCAGATGACTACCACTTGTTTTTTTCACCTCAGAGGACATTGGTTGAAAATGTCATTTTTTTTTCTATGATCACACTATAATCTGTATCAACATCTCTCTGAAAATGTGGTGTCCAAGGCGGAACACAACATTTGTCCTGAGCTCAGTATCTAGATAGGTTAGATTTTATACTTGAATTTGTATGACTTACAGGCAAATCCCTCTCCTTTGGGTGGATCTGCTTGGGTTCAGACAACAATAGGCATTAGAGGGAAATCAGAGTGTGGAAAGACTTGACTTTGCCCTGTCAGATCCCATTCATGGACGGACTCCCACACAGCTGTGATGATTGGCTCCGATTGAGCCCCTGATGCTCCTGTCTCCAGAGCATCATCCTTAACTGAATGAGGAGTCACCCGGTATAAGAGGTCACATCCCACCCAGTGCTTACTATAAGCACATTCAATAGCTTACTAACATAGCAGCACCATGTCTCCAGATGGCATCAAACCTCATGTTCTAGAACTTTCTGTAGGATCAAAGTGAAGCTAGACTCAAGCATATCCTTCCTCAACTCCCCCACAGCCTCATTCTACTTCCCACTCTCTTTCTCCTGAGAACATGCCTTCAATAAATCAAGGATATCCAGATCACTGTCTTGGACTTTGATTCTAAGAAAACCAACTTAAGACAGAGTATTTCTTCTTGGCCTCCATGCTGCCTCAGTGCCAACTCTCAAACAAACATGGTATTTCTCCAGGATTCCAGTTCTCTCGCCAGGCTGCAGTGTCATCGTTTTCTACCCTTGTCGCTTCAGCTCTGGAAGTAATAATGGCTTCTTTCAGTTGCTATTCTCTGGGTCCCTTACTACCCCTTGTTAGTTTCCTTAACCCTGCCCAAATCTCTGCAAGTAGTCTTTTTATTAGATTCTCTTCATTGGAAACATCTGTGGGGAACTGACTTCCAGCTGGGATCCTGAATGATACAGTTAGCCTGTGTACAATTCCTTTAAGGAGTCTTTTTGTGATATATTCCAAAATGTGTTTCTCCTCAATTCTTGTCCTTTAATTATGAGGTAAGTCTGTTTCTCCACTCCATGAATCTAAGTCGATCTTGTTACTGGCCAATGGGAGATTAGCAAGCATTACGCAGGCTGGAACTTGAAAAGTGTTTGCACACTGTGGCTTAACCTACACTATTCTTAGGAATTCTGTCACAATGACTATTTGAATAGTCTGGGCTAGTCTGCTGGATGACAAAAGACATGTAGCCCAATCATTCCCATCACCCCATCCATTAGCCTGCCAACTACTAGATATGTGAGCAAGGCTATTCTGGACCATATGGTAGCTGGCCAACCCACCAGCTAATGACAGATGTACAGGCGAGTCTAGCAGAAATCAGTCAAGCTTTGCCCAGATCACAGGAACATCTCAGCTGAACAATAGATTCAGGATAAAAGGTTGTTGTTGCTTTAAGTCACTATTTTTAGGGTTATGTGTAAATAAGGCAGCAAAATCTAACAGATACATTTTTCACTAACACCAAACAAAACTTCAAGCTGAGCACATTATGCATTCCTTCATTACTATTTTATTTATTTAGCAAATATGTGGCTAAAGTTTTAGCATCACACAGTTTCTTATATAGTAGCACCTCCTCTGATTCTCTTAACTATGCTTGAGTGTAATCAACAATATCAGATTTCACTGAGAAGTCACCTTAGAAAGCCCATCCTGTCCATCTTATCCAATGTGCTGTTACTTTCTAAAAACCCCCACAGTCATGCAGGGAGTCACGCGGGGTCTCCTGTCCCACTCTCCACTTGAAAAGTGTTTGCATAAGAATGCAGGACCTGGTGAGGCCAAAAAGGAACACCCACGGAGCCAAAGATAGGGGTGTCAAACCACTATAGTCTCACTGGAGGCTGGGTTGGAGACACAGGAAGCAGGAGCCACAGGATCCATAACCCGTCATCCACTTGTCTCTGCCAACCAACCTCACTTTCCAGCTCCATCCGCTGTGCTAACTACAATCTGCTCTTGCTAGCTCAGCCACCATCTTCTTGCTAGCCCCCCTTTTCTGCTAGCGTAGCCACAGCAGTTATATTAGTGGCCAATGACTCACTGGTTACAGTTGACGGCCAACTAGCCACAGCTAATGGCCATCCAATCATAGTTGATGGCCATTTACTACCCGAGTGCACATCTTTCCACGTGAGGGCGAGAGCCTGGAAACTGCACTCCTGGCTCTGTCCCCATACCCACCTTATTTATTACCTTCTCACATTTTACTACCCGATATAGTGGATTTTTTCTTTATTTACATATTTCCTTTCTCTCCCACTAAAACATAAAGTCCATAAAAGCAACAGTCTTATCTGCTTAGTTTACTGCTGATGCCCAGTGCCTCACAAAGTGTGGGTACAGAGTAGTTACCCAGAGAATACTTTTGCAGGAAAAAGAACTTTTTGTGTGGTGGGGTTTTAGTTAATTATATTCTTTTGGGGGATATTCTATGTTCTCCAAATTTTCTAAAATAAGTGAATATAAGCCTTGATCTGGAATTGGCGGTGGGGGGAGACAACAAGGCAAACTCTTTGGAGAAGTAAAGATTCCATTGTTTATTGTATTATCCCAGGGGTGCCAAAAATGGTACAAATGTATACATCTCTTTGCTCAAGCAGTAGTTTATCGTAATCAAAAGTGTCTGGACACTGATGGTAACCACTTTGAGCACCGCTTGTAATTGCAGAAGTCAAATGTGATTTGTATTCATCTTTTGTTGTAGGTATATATTGAGTATTACAATTTTAATACTGTTTTCCTTTCTTAAAATGTGTACACATTTTTTTTGGCATCTTCTCTCTATATATATGCAAAAAGATTTTGCCAGAACTGGGAAAGCCACTGGAAACTGAGGGGTCTGGTCTCCTTTTACTGAATTAGTCAGGCAAAGTCATTGTTTATCCATTCCCAAAGGACAGCTTCAAGAATCAATTTAAACTTTAAATGTGATGAAGTGGGTTTTCAGTTGTGGCCCACACAAAGGAAATAGAGCTAATATTAATGGAGTGCTTACTCTATGGCTTTTTTGCTAAGCATTCAGAATATACTTCCACATTTTACATATATGTTTCCTGACTTAGGGTGGTTAAGTAATTTACCTGTAATAACACAGCTAGCAACAAGGACTGGAAAACCAAATTCTTTGAGACTTCATAGCTAGTGTTGTTTCCATTACACTTTCTTCCTCTGTGGAAGGACGCTCAATCCATCGTCTATGATTCTTACAGTTTTTATAAGCTATTTCAGAGTTTTCATCTCACTTTAAAAACTTTATCTGAGGTTTTCACTAAATATCTCAACATATGGACACAGTTGAGGTGCTACAATGTTGGTCATTATGCTATTCCCCAATTTCATCTCTTGTAAAAAAAAAAAAAAACATTGTCTGTAATTAATTGTATTCATGCATCATGGCACAGCCTGCGAGCATTTTAACCATCACTGAGTATTTATAGATGCTCGTTAATTAAATTTGTCTTCAGGTGAGATTCAATGTTCTCATGATCCATACCTCCCTATGAGCTATGTTTTTGAACCTTTCTTATTGAAACATATTATAGAAGATAGAAGGGCTTTTTGTAAAGCTACCATCAATGACTTGAAGTTCCAATTACAGAAAAAGAGCCAAAGAAACACAATAAATGCCATTATGAAGAACCTTGGTGGGTGTAAACCTCATATAGTACTGCGAGTATTTTTTAATGATGATGGAAACCTCCAGTGTGACAGAAAATGCCATTCACCTTCTAGAGCCATCTCTCAACCTGAAATCGGTTGAGTGAAGTTTCATCTACACATAATAGAACTTCGGTAGGACCCCAGATTAAAGTAGAAATGGGGGTTTGGGAAACAGGTTTTTTCTGAGATCTCAGAAACAACATTGAGGCAGATAGTCAAATCAGCACTGGGAGTTCATTTGAGAAGTTACTGGAAAGTCAGGGATCTGCTGAGCTCCAGAGAGAAAGGCAGAGTCAGGAACCAGGAGTAAGCAAGAACTGACGATGACATTGAGGATCTGACATAAGAAATACCTGCTGAATTTGCTCACTTTAGCCAGATTTCATTGGCCTAGTGACCTAGTAGAACAAGGTGAAAACTCTTTGTTAGAGACACCCCATTTCTTTCAAAAGGTGACTGGTTTGAAATCTTTAAAACATCTGATCTGGCCTCCCTTTGCTTTTAGGGTAAAGACAAAGGCTCTGTGTGACCTGGTCCCTTTCTATCTCCAGCCTTGTCCTGGACCATATTCTCCCTTTTGTTCTCTCCACTTCAACCATCATGCTTCTGACTTGCCCAAATTTGCCTGTAAGAGTCTTTCCTCTCCACTTCACCTACTTATCACCCATTCTTTTCATTTCAGCTCAAGTATCATTATATTCAACACAGCAGACCATGTTGATCCAGGAAGACTTTGTTTCTGTTCAAAACACATGTAAAAATATACTGAATAAAATATAACAATTATTTTGAAAATACATGCTTAATCTTGCAGCACTCCTCTCTCCAGCTGTAAGAAACAAGGAAGAGACTCAAAGCCATGGCAGAGACTAGGAACCAAAGCTCAACAGCTCCCACATGGATCAGAATTCCATAATGATCCGAAGGGCTTGGGTTGCTCTACGTCCTTCTCTTCCTCTTTCCCTTTCCTTCTCTTTCTCAACATTTCACTTGCCTGATGGGAACCCAGCAGGCAAGATGAATATGCTTGGTAATGAAGAGAGAGCCATGGTGACTCAGAAAGGGGAATTTGAGCCAAAGCAGAGTGACTATGGCTGTTGAAGAGGGTAAAGGGGTGCCAGGTAAGGGGGGACGGTCCTGCATGGAGATTCAGAGGATGAGCCAGGTAAGCAGGGCATCTACATTTGGGAAGGGAGGGAGTCAGAAGCTGAGCAGGATAAGGAAGGCATCTCTTGGGGGATGGAATGGTATGGGGTGTTAAGTCCAAGTAGGCTGGGAAAGACATATAAATTGGAGGGAACCCAGCACAGGGAGCTGGAATCCAAGTGTGGTGAAGAGGATGTCTGTGGGGACAGTGTCCCAGAGAGCAGTTTCCAGGCTCTCGACCTCACATGAAAGGTGCTGGCTCAGGTAGTAGATGGCCGTCGGCTGTGGCTAGTTGGCCAACCACTGTAGCCAGTTAGCCAATTGGCCACTGATATAACTGCCGTGGCTGTGCTGGTTAGTGAGTCGAGTCGAGTCGGTTGGTTGGTTGGCAGGCAGAAAAGCGAACAGCAGGTTGCAGGTCGTGTGACTCCAGCCTCCAGTGAGACTATAGTGCCACCAGTGAGACTATAGTGGTATGACTCCCCTACCTATGGCTCCGTGGGTGTTCCTTTTTGACCTAGCCATATCCTGTGTTCTTATGTGGGGAGCGGGACGAGAGACCCCGCAGGCCACCTCGCACGACAAATGGCGCAGCGAGCAGGGTCTCAGCAAGACAGAGTCCCTACACACAAGTGTATGGCCTGGTGTGTGATGTCAGAGCCCAAATATGATAAGGAAGATGTTTCTTTAGAGAGTCAGCATTGCATGGAGTGTCAGAGCCTGAATTCATCCAGGTGAGAAGGATGCCTGATATGAGTATCAGAGACCAAGGATTATAAGGAGAATGGGGAGGGAATAGCTAAGGAAAGTATTGGAATCTGTGCATAATGAGGCAGGATTCAACACATTGAGGGGATCTGACACAGGTGTCAGAATAAGGTGAGGGTAAGGAGATGATTCAAGTGAATGGATGGTGGCAGAGACCCAGAACTTGGTTTTGAGAGACTAATAGCTCACAGGTGAACAGATTAAACATGGAAACATGTTAAGTAAGGATAATGAAAGGCAGGTAGCTCACTGTTGGAGAAGAGAGTTCCAAACACAGACAGGACTAAAATAGAATGGGTTATTTTGTTATTGGGTTGGAATTGAATTTATCAGTATGAATTCACAGTTTTCAATATATGCAGACAGATAATAATAGATATATAAAATGCATTCAAATTTATCATTTTAAGACATTCAGGCCAATAAAAGCACAGTACCCAGCTCTTATTTAGAACCCTAGGCTCTATAAAACACAGTTCAACCAGGCCTCAAAAGGATTTGCCCAGAAATAGCCTGAAATGATTTTAACCAATTGTGAAACTTTTGGCAGGAAGTTTTATGTTCTCTGCATGTACAACTTCTTTAAAAAGAGGTCATTGATATGAACCCAATTGATTTCAAAGGGTTGTGGTGGGATTCAAACAATCCAGTGTGGGTGGAGATGCAGTAGATACTCAAACATTTTATGCAAACAAGAGGTCCTGTTTCCCCATAAATCCTCTATCTGGAATGCCTAACCATTTGCCAAATAATTGAATCCAGCATCCTTTAAAGTCTATTCCAACTGTGAGAGCCTATGATTCTATAATTCTAATAATAAGTTCAGTATACTTGGAGTTATACGTGCTTAGGTGCTCCTGTTAAAGCATAAAGAATGAATAACTTAAAACATTTCTTTGAGGTGACTAAAATCTCTCCTGTGATGTAAGTTTATCTCTAGGACTCTTTAGAGTGTCTTCTAACCCTCTGTTAAACTGGTTAGACTGTTAATATTAAACATCTTACTAACTCTAAACTTCACATATGTAGTAATTACATACTTGAATACCATAATTCACAAAACACTTTAACTTATGTTATCTCATTCAGTTCTTTAATACCCATTATTATAACTGTTTCCCTCTTACAGCTGAGGGGAATAGGAGTCTTATATTGCAACGCTATTTTCCTGAGATTGTTTAAGAGAGTGGCAGGAAGAGGCAGTGTCAGGCATTTACTTTTGAAACATTATCACTGCTAATATTTGCGTAGATTAGATTCAGATGTTTCAGTTTTTGCCACAACTCCCCAAGTTAGAAGTTTCTATTGGGTTGTATATTAGTTTTCTATTGCTGCTGCAACAGATTGCCACAAACTTAGTGGTTGACAACAATACAAATTTATTATTTTATAGTTCTGGAGGTCAGAGTTGAAAATGGGTCAGCAGGGCTATGTTCCTTCTAGAGGCTCTAGGAGAAAATCTGTTCCCTTTCATTTTCTAATTTTAGAGGCTTGTGACCCATTTCTCCTTTTTCAAATTCAACAGCAGCGTATTCTAGCTCCTCTCTGACTTCCTTCCTGTCTTCCTCTTATTAAGGTTCTTGTGACTATATCTGGTCCACCCAATAGTTCAGGGTAATCCCCCATCTCAAGATCCTGAATTTATATCTACAAAGGTCATCCTGCTATGGAAGGTAACATATTCATAGGTCCTGAGGACTAGGAAGTGGACACCTTTGGTGGGATGAGGGAACTTTATTCACTATTCCAAAGGTTCATCTTACTAAACTCACTTCCTTTGCCCACAAATGAGCTGCTCAAAAATAGACACAGACAGTACCGCTTAGCAGCGTGTCGTGAGAAGGATTTGTCTGGAAGATATAAATGCTTGGTTTTAAACTCATTTATTTTCTACTTGGGTGACCTTGGAATTGTCACATATCTCTTAAGTTTTTATTTTCTCTCCAGAAAAAAATAAATAAACAAGCTATCCTAATCCACCTGCACATAAAAAACATTGCTATTAAGAACCTATGCCATTTTGGAGAAATGTCTATTCAGGTCTTCTGCCCATTTTTAAAATCAGATTTTTTTTGCTGTTGTTGAGTTATATGAGTTCCTTATATATTTTGGATAGCAGCCCCTGATCAGAGGCATTGTTTGCAAAACTATTCTCCCATTCAGTTGGTTGTCTTCTATTTTGTTGATGGTTTCTTTTGCTGTGCAGAAGCTTTTTAGTTTGATATAATCCCTTTCATTTATTTTAGCTTTTACTTCCTTTGACTTTGAGGTCAAATTCATAAAATGCTCTTTGAACCCAAGGTCCATAAGTTTAGTACCTATGTTTTCTTCTATGTAGTTTATTGTTTTAGGTCTTTGATCCATTTTGAATTAATTTGGGTACATGGTGACTGATAGTTGTCCAGTTTCATTCTTTTGCACGTGGCTTTCCAATTCTCCCAGCACCATTTATTGAAGAGGTTGTCTTTTCTCCACTGTATGTTTTTGGCTCCTTTGTTGAAAATTAAGTGTCCATATTTGTGTTGGTTTATTTTTGGGTTTTTAATTCTATCCCATTGGTCCATGTGTCTGTTTTTCTGCCAATACCATACTCTTTTGATTATTGTTGCCCTGTAGTACAAGCTGAAGTCAGGGAGTGTGATATCGCCAGCATTGTTCTTTTGTCTTAGGATTGCTTTGGCTATTCAGAGTCTTTTGTTGTTCCATATAAATCTGATTTTTTTTTGTTCTATTTCTTTAAAAATGCCATTGGAATTTTGATGGGGATTATATTTAATCTGTATATTGCTTTGGGTAGTATGGCCATTTTAACTACATTGATTCTTCCAATCCATGAGCTCGGAATGTCTTTCTATTTCTTTGTGTCTTCTTCAATTTCTTTTAAAAATGTCTTACAGTTTTCAGCACATAGGTCTTTCACATCCTTGGTTAAGTTTATTCCTAGGTATTTTATTATTTTTGTTCCAATTGCAAAAAGAAGGGTTTTTTTTTATTTCTTTTTTCTGAGATTTTATTGCTAGTATATAGGAATGCAACATATTTTTGTACATTGATTTTGTAGCAGGGAACTTTACTGCATTCATTTGTGGTTTCTAATAGCTTTTTGGTGGAGTCTTTAGGGTTTTCTATATACATAGCATCATGTCATCTGCAAAACGTGACAATTTAACTTTTTCATTCCCAAATCAGTTGCCTTTTATTTCTTTCTCTTGCCTGATTGCTCTGGCTAGGACTTCCAATACTCCGTTGAAAAGTAGTGGTGGCAGGGGACAGCCCTGTCTTTTTCCTGAATGTAGAGTGAAGGGCTTCAGTTTTTCATTGTTAATTATGATATTAGCTGAGGGTTTGTCATATATGCCTTTATTATATTCATGTATTTTCCTTCTATACCCATTTGATTAAGTGCTTTAATCATAAATGGATGTTGTATCATGTTAGGTGCTTTTTCTGCATCTATTGATATAATCATATGATTTTTGTCCTTTATTTTCTTTATGTGATGTATCACATTGATCAATTTGTGTATGTTGAACATACAGGTGGCCAACAGACATATGAAAATATGCTCAACATCACTAATCATCAGAGAAATGCAAATAAAAACCATTATGAGATATCACCTCACACTAGTTAGAATGGCTATCATCAACAAGAAAAATAATAACAAGTATCGGAGGCTGTGGAGGAAAAGGAAACCTCATACATTGATGGTGGGAATGCAGATTGGAGCAGCCACCATGGAAGGTAGTGTGGAGGTTCCTCAAAAAATTTAAGAAAAGAATTGCCATATGACCCAGCAATCCCTCTCCTGGGTACATACCCCAAAAATCTGAAAACATTGATCCCTAAAGATAAATGTGCTCCGATGCTCATTGGAAGTTTTATTTACAGTGGCCAAGACATGGAAACAACCAAAGTATCTTTCAATAGTTGATTGGATAAAGAAGATGGGGTATATATACACAATGAAATACTATTCTGCCATAAGAGAAGATGAAATAGTGCCATTTGGAACAACATGGATGGAACTTGAGATTATTATGCTAAGCAAAATAAGTCAGACAGAAAAAGTCGAGAACCATATGATTTCACTGATATGTGGGATATAAAACTGACAACAAGAAAAGAACAAGACAAACAAATAAAGAAACAAAAACTCATAGACACAGACAATAGTTTAGTGGTTACCAGAGGGTAAGGGATAGGAGGGTGGTAGATGAGCGTAAAGGGATCAAATATATGGTGACAGAAGGAGAACCGACTCTGGATGTTGAACACACAATGTGATATATAGATGATATATTACAGAATTGTACACCTGAAACCTAAAACCTATGTAACTTTACTAACCATTGTCACCCCAATGAATTTTAATTTTTAAAAAATTAAAACATTTATATATATATATATATATATATATATATATATATATATATATATATATATATATGGCCTATGCCAGCCTGTGTTGGGTGATACGTGCATTTGTGGTCTAATTTTCCAACTGACTCTACAAGGTGTTTGTTTTCCTGTCTTTTTTTTAATTAATTGGAGTGACAATTGTTAGTAAAGTTACATAGATTTCAGGTGTACAATTCTGTATTACATCATCTATAAATCCCATTGTGTGTTCACCAACCAGAGTCAGTTCTCCTTCAATCATCATATATTTGATCCCCTTTACCCTCTTGTTTTCCTGTCTTTAGGGATGAAGAAATTGAATTCCAGAGAGGTTAGGAAATTTGCTGAAGATAACATGGCAATGGAAAAGTCTGAATTTAAAGCCAGCTCTCTCCCATTCAAAAGCCCATACTTTTTTCATAATTTCAGGTTGCCTATCTCAGAAGGCTACGGGAAAATCCAGTGAGACCACGTTTGTGTCAATATTTTTATACTGAAAGTGCTACTTGGATGAAAGCATTATTATTATTATTATTATTATTATTATTATTATTATTATTTCTTCAGGTAAGAGACTTTCTTCTGGCATCTCTATGACCATGTCTGCCAACATCATAACTCAGTATGTGTATTTGCATAGTTTCAAAAAAAATATCATTCAAAGAGTAAGTCTGTCTTCTTATATCATTAAGTTAATGTTCTTCATTTAAAGTGGACTTGAGAAAGCTTTCCAAATATGTTATTAAATACCTCAAACCTCTTAACCACAGAATTACCCCTTGGGAAACTAGTAGCTCTGGGCAGCTACAATTAGGACTGGGATGGAGAAAAATGATACCAGACATCAATGGAGTTTCTTCAGTCCTCGTGCTCTGCATGCTCCCTGATTTTTCTCCCCTGAATTACATTCTTTGTTTCTATAGATGGTAATCTCCCTCTACTGGGGGTTTGTGGACCAACTCAGTCCAATCCATGCATGTGTACTGGTTGGCACCTTGCTGACTTTTAATGCCCCTGAGCAAGCACAGCTTCTCTATTTCAGTTCACATTGCTTTTGACACTTAAGGAAAAAAATATTATATCCTCTATATCACCTCAAGACATAATGTTACTATTTGCTTAATATTTTCTTCCTTAAAATAGGATACCACTGACGTATCACTAAATAGAGCCAAACACTATTATTACTTTACAAGAGCAAAACGGAGATGCACTACGCATAATGGGGAATAAACATAGATCCTAAATGATAAGCAGTTGAAATTCTTATGTACTGATAGTATCACCCAATTTCATTTTCATGTATCCATATTTTAGCTCAGTTGGCTTTCTTTGCCTGGAATATCTTTCTTTACTCCTGCCTGGTAAACCCCAGTTCATTCTTCATGACTTATATCAATAATCCATTTGTGATTTTTTAATCTAATACCTTATACCACTAATAAATCTGAATATGCATATTTATTGATTTGGTTCTGAAAGCAAGCATTAGATCTGTAGATCAAAGACTAAGCTTATTATTACTTATAGCAATAATTGAATTGGTTCCTTATGCCCCATTCTGCCCCTTAGGACAAAATGATGAGAGCAGATGTCACACTACATGTGTAGAGAGAGCAATCCCCAAATTATAAATCTGGGAAATTACATAGGAACCACTACACAGCTACCACCGCCCTTTTTGAGAGAGGGAGAGAAACCTTTCTTCTTCAGTATAAGAAAATCCTCTCTGGAAAAGATCCCAAGGCTTTTACAACACTTGAGAATGTAAACAAATAGCTCCTGGTTTTATCCTCCTTTGAAACTTCAAACACCTAGCTCCATTGTGATAAAACTCTAACTCTCTCTCTCCTGAGTATTTTACTATCTTAGGATCACAGGTCAGGCATACTTTAGCCTGGTTGCCAGTAATCTGTGTTCAGTAAATATATGATCATGCAGGAACATGAAAAGATGTACAGTTTCCTCATAACTATCATCGTCTTATCTCCCAAGCATAATTAGCGTCACCACTATGAGATATAGCATTCTCTCATAACTTTTGTTGATGTGCTTAGGACTGCTCTCCATCTCCAGTCCAAACACAGTTCCTGGCATAAAGCAGATTATAAGTAAGGGTTTATTGAATAAGTGAATAAATAAATATTTACTGAGCAACTATATTGTGTAATGCAATAGGTGAGAGAATTTTAAAAGCCAAGCACTTTCTAAACCATTATCTCTCATAACAGAACTTTAAGGTAGGTTCGCCCATTTCACTTTGACCCGTGGAGAAATTGACACTCGAGACAAGGAAATCTTCCCGAGGTCCCACAGCCAATCAGTGATGGAGCTTGGATCCAAATCCAGATCTGACCCAGCAACTCTTGCTCTTAACTATGACACCTTGTTAGGCTCCCAAGAAACAATTGAATACTTTAAATGTGAGTGAGGTCCCTAGAAACAGTCTGATATGGAGATTAACGTGCAAAATATTTATCTAAGGACGTATTCTCAGGAGAAAGGGAGTATGAGGATTGGCAGAGGGGAAAAAGCTAAGGATGTGCTGTCAGCTGAAGACTAGCTTCAGCCTACCCCTACAGGGAGCTCTGGGGCACAAATACTACTGAGTTAGCCTCATCTTCAGGCGAGGGACTAGTCTTTTGTAGCCCATGTCAACCACTCATTTTCGGCAGTTTTCCCTAGCGGAAGAGGGGCCATTCCTTCGGGGAAAGGCACAGCTCTGTGCTGTTAGTAACCAGTATTCACAGCAACAATGGATGGGTTTGTTTGCCTTGTAAAGGGAACCCAGGTAGAATACCAAGAGCATCCTTCCTAGAAGAGCTAGGATGCAATGGTTACAACCCTTTGTGGATGGGGCAATAGCCTTTTGGCTTCGACTGTTTGTATGCTCCAGCTGCCAAATGAGTACAGCCTGTCTTTCTTCTGAGTCAGCCCAGACTCTAGCTTTGAGCTAAATTGGTTGTTTTAGCAAAAGAGACTCTGGCTTGGAATCTTTCTGAAAATGTTGGGGCAATTTGGGCTCAGATTGCCAAAATATACACTTAGCACTTGTAGGTCAGGTACTCAGAAGAGGCTTCCCCTGTGCAGCCTCGGGCACCTGCTGGAACAGACTGCTCCTGGGAACAAGTTCCTCGGGCAGAAAAATGGCAATTAAGCACCTGTGAACATACGTAATATCAACTGTCATTGTTCAGTTCAATAAGTGATTTTTAATCATCTGTTTAGTTTTCTTATTTAACCATCTGGGCATCAGGAAGCCCTTTAGTTCATTTAAAAACTGAAGAATTATCAGCTTAGTAACTAAAACTCAAGAAGTTTATATAAATCCCTAATATGTACTAAATTAATATTTAGTGTCAGACATCTTGCTTTTCTTGTACATTGTTTTTATAATACTTCTCTAAGGTAGATACTATTACTTCTTTTGAGCAGAGAACTGAGCACAGTGAAGTCAAATAATCAGTCTGATATCACACCGCTAATGATCTCAGATTTAAACTCAGGCCTATTTTTTTCAATTATATACATACATGTCAACTTCTCAAGTGCTCCGAAGTTTACTTTCACTATGCATTCATCAAATTTTAGATGACGTTCTCTGACTTTTTTGAAAAGTCTGCCTGGTGGTTTTGGATAATTTTTAAGGCAAAAAGGATCCAGAATAGTTCAGGCCTGTGCCCCATTCTCCATGCAACAGCCAGAATGATCTTTTCAAAACCCTAATCTGATTCTGTCATCCCCTGTTTGCAACCCTTTTGGTGGTTCCCCACTACACTCAGGATAAAATCCAGACCATTCACACAGCCTGTCAGACACTCAGGGGGTTGGACACTGACTGTCCCTCCAACCCATCTCATGCCATCACCATCTTGTTCTTTCCTTTCCAGGCACACTTGTCTCCCTCCCCCACACTCCTGTTGTTCCATCACTCTGTACCACTTTTTCTCTCAACTTTTAATTTATCCTCTTCCTTATTCATCTCATCTCAAGTCACGGGAAGGCTTTTTCTGGTCTACCAACTCATCAAAACAATATTTTCTTTCCTTCTTAGCTCTTATCCGTTGTTATTTCACAAGTAATAATTTGACTAATGCTTTATTTCCACCCCTGGGCTGCAAATTTCATGGGGACTTGGGCCATATTTCTTCTGCCTAATTCCATATTGTCAGTATCCAGAATACAATCCCTAGCACATAGCACATTGTTGAATGAATGAATTAATGAATTCCTCCATCCCTCCTTCTCTACTCTATTATAACCATATGGTCAAGCCTGACTTAAGGGTCCAAATCTTTCTTCCACTTGGTTTATAAACAAGGATTAAAATAACATGGGAGAGGTCAGCACGCCGTGCTACGCAACTGGGCATAACACACAGAGCCTTTTCCTTCACAGATCGGGAAAGGTAAGCTGACCAGCTCCCTAAGGCCTGGGCTCTCCTACACCGCAGCTACTGTACAGGAGCTCCTTTCTGTAGAGGCAGGACATTTCAGGTTCACAGGAGGCAGCTCCAAGGAGTACCAAGAGACTGGGTATTGGAGCCATATCACATTAACTAAATAACCTTGGCAAAGTTGCCCACCCTCTCATGTCCTCAGTTTCCTGTCCTGTACCATGAAATGGTGAACTTGCAAGTGATGTGCGTACCAGACAAGGCATGATCACGACTGGAAACACAGAACGTTAGGGTAGGAAGGGGTAGCCTGGGGGGGTTCACACTGTGTTCTGTTGAATCCTAAGACCTGCAGGTGCCTAAGTGGCCACTGATGATAAAAATGAGGGTGAAGATGGGACGGAGGGAGGGAACAAGTATAGCTGTGTTGGGACACCTGTTGCCCTTTCAATCAAAGAAGATCCACTTTAAGCTCTTTTACATACCATGGTTCTGAAGAATGTTTCCTTTGAAAATATGTTTTAGCTGTTACAAAAAAAAAAAATAAATAAACACTTGAAAGCTACTTGTTTCATCTCGCCCTCCCATTTTACAGATGAGGAAGGCCAAAGGAATCTCCAATAGCTAGTCACTCCAGTCACTAGACTTATTTTTTTAACATCTCCTCCTTATTACATACTTGGGCTTTGTAGTAAAATTTCTCAAAGCTTATAGATCACTTTCCAAAGTTCTCTCTGCTACTCTCACTTGGATCCATACACCAGGAGACCTGGCTTCTGCTCTTGAGTATATAACCAATTCGTCAAATAACTTTAAGCTGGTTGAAACTATTATGAGCCCAAGTTCCCTTTCTGAGAAACGAAGATAATAATACCTGGACTGCCTCATGGAGAGTGGTTATGAGAAACAGAGAACAGCAAAATGCAAAATTGCTTTGACTACTATAAAACATCGTTCTACCCTTTGCGACCTAGAAAACATGGTCTACAGTCAGCATGTAATGCTCATTTAAGAAAGGAAAAGAAAAGCTAAAAGGGAAGGTAGAAAGGATAGAAGTCAGACAGATAGATTTACTTCTATTCTTCTCTCATCAATGGTAAATTTCTAATCTCATAAAAAAGGAAACACTCATAAAGAGCAATTGCCACATTCCTCTGTGATGCAGGGAGACCAACAATCCCTGGTCTTGGTCTGTGGGTCCCAGATTCCATGCTGCTGGTTCCAGCCCTGAAACAATTTGTTTCATAGTCTGGCTGAACGAATGGAATGCCCAAGCCCTGGATTAGGAAACCTAAAATGTGGTTCAATGAAACCTAAAGTGTGTTTTGCCCCTAGACCTTTTCCTTTTATCTTTCAAGACCCATGTAATTTAATGGAAATTGAAGAAGTGTGGGACAGATTCCACTCTTTCCCCACATCTCCCTGTCCATTATACCCATTAACTTCAAAGAAATTTAGCCTGGAAGGGAGTAAATGTGGGTGTAGGAAGGGATAAGATGTTGTGGTTCTTTTCAGGCAGGGGTTAGGGAGATGGGAAATGTCCAAGTTATTTAGCCACCAAAACCATAGCCTATGGGGCATTTCTTTTCAATGGGTGTGTGTTGTGTGCAGAGGAGCTGTTCAAAGATACAATTCCCTCTCACATCTTCAAGTACACTGTCAATGTCTCCTACACCTTAGACTTTCCAGTGGCCCAGAACTTATCCCCCCCACCTCCGCCCCGCCACCTCCCTCATCTCTGACTCCTTCTGTATGCGTCCACGTGATGGCCCTCTCATCAAGTCAGCATATCAAAAACAAAATGCATCACTTTTCCATCCCCCAAACCAATACATTCCTAGCAATGTTATCACCATTTTTGTCAGTCAACCTATAGAGCTTAGACTCATCCTTGACTCCTCTCCCTCACTGCACCTCCATTTCCAATCAATTACTTTTCTTTTTATTACGATATCATTCTCTCTCTTATGTTCATTTCCTACCTATTGCTGTTGCTGGAACTTTATCTCGTGCTCTATTATCTCACATATGAAAGCTTACAGTTGCATAATAGATAACATTTACTGAGACCAAGTTTTCTCAACCTCAGAACTATCAACATTTTGAGCTAAATATTTGCTTGTTATTTGGTGGCAGCGGCGTGGGGGCGTTCTGTGCATTGTAGGATGTTTAACCTAACCCCTAGTTTCTATCCGTTAGATGCCGGTAGCACCCCCTAGTGGTGACAACCAAAAATGTTTTCAGACATGGCCAAATGTCCCCAGAGGGGCAAAATCACTCCCTGATTGAAAACCACTGCTTTAAACCAAGAATGTCAGATACTCACCATGCATGTCATCACTTCTGCCCGTGATCAATCAGGACGCTCTCTCCTGTCTTAATCAAACCTCTCTGCTCATCAAGATGAAGAAATGTGTCTTCTTATTGCTGTATCTCCAGAGCCTAACAGCCTGACTGGCATTTACGAGACCCTTGGATTATATTTTTGAAAGAAAGAATGAATGAATCCATCACACCTTGGTCTACTCCACCATTGGAAATCATAAATTCCACAGGCCAAAGGCTCACGGTGTCTCCTGAAATTGTGCAGTTGCACCGCACAGGGGTGCCCTGTCTCAGGAGAGCACAGCTCACATCATAGGCACCATCTAATTATATATTGATCATAAAGATACACTTCTGACTGAAGGAAGAAGTCTCTTGAGGAAAATTTGATTTTTTAAAAATTTGCACAAAAGTGTTTTGTAGGCTAGTGAAGACCCTGACAACTTCTCACTATGAAATCAAGAATCTGTTACTTAATCCTCCCTTGCAGAACTAGTACAAAGTTCAATTCTACAGTTTGATATCCAAAGCCCTGAGATCTGAGCCTTACCTACCCTTCTATGCTTCTTACTTGTCACTGTCATGAAACTTCAGTTTTACTTTGGGGGTCCCCAGGCACACTTTGTTTTTCCACCTCTGTAGTTTTGGCGACCCTTTTACCACCAACTACATGTATTTACTGGCTTGCCTTTAAGGACTGAGGAAGCCAACATGTTCTAGGAGTCTTGTGGGGCACATGCTGTATATGTTATTCATTTCATCATGTGAGTAAGATTATCTCCAATTGACAGATGAGGAAACCAAGTTTCAGAGATTTGTCCGAATGGCGCAGAAACAGAGTGCAATTTGAGCCCCTCAACAGCATATGACTGTTGATAGTTATTTCTCTTTTTCTATCCTTCCTGTCTTTCTACTCAGTCTTGTGAGAAAAATAAAACAAAACAAAACAAAAACTCTCTTGAACCCAGGTTCTTTGCAGAAATAAAACATGAGTGGTTAAAAGGAGCTCTTAGACCTATATTGCTATTCTTTTTCTCATCCAACCACAGCTTGCTGCTCTACCTGAGTGTGATATGGAAGAAAGGGGAAGAGTTTACCTTCTGGGACAAGTTCTACACCACCTGATAACCAGCATAATTTAGTTTAAAACATAGAACTTAAAATCACAAACCAAAGAACAATCTAAGTGTGCATGGCAGGGCACATGAAATGACCTTTCTTTCACACCAACACATAAGGCTATCAACAGTGTGAGACCAGCTTCCAAAGACCAGGATAGAAATACGTGCATACCCATAAACATAAGGTCAACTTTACTAGCAGGAAGGAAGGAAAAAGGAAGAGATGGAAGGAAAAAAATGTGTGTGAGGAAGTGTGATGGAAGTATGAGGGAGAGGTTATATAGATGTCAAGAATAGGGATAATTTATAGAATGCAGCATTCAAATGGCTTCTGTTGTTTCCATTTTTGGTATCATTGTTCATTTTTAGCATGAGAAAGAACAGTATTCATTTTTAAGGTCCGGCCGACTTTTATTATTACATCCACAGAACTACACTAGTAGAAATAATCCATTATTAGAAGAGAAAGCTAGAAAAAAACAGAGATCTCTCAAACAATTTTCTAAATTTTCAGATGAGGAAACTGAGGCCTCAGTAAAGGAAAATAAATTCCCAAGAGTGATACGACAAATAAATGGCAGGAACTAGGACCCGTACTCCTAATTCCTTGCACAGCACGCTTTCTACATATCCACCCAGATTTCTCTGCCATTTTGTGACCTCCATTCCATAAATTACCACTGGAGGTTCATTGTGGAAATTGCCACCAACAACTGGGAACATGAATGCTTGGCTACTCTCCTCTCCAGAACATTTATGCTGTACGTGAGTCAGTACAGAAAGTCGTTTGCACTTCATTTATTCATGTACTAATTTTGAATTAAGCTGCACCACATAAATTCTCTTGAAAAATGATGCAATTAAGCCTGGACTATTTGAGGAAGGACAACAACATGTGGCTGTAATTATAACGGCAAAACATCTTGGTAACACGCTGACTTATTAGTGTCGTAATTAGTGTTGGTGCAATGCATACTGAATAGTCCGCAAAACAAATAATGCACTGTAAAATCCTGAAAAAAAGTCATAATTTTCAAGCACACGATCTTTGGATAGTTTGCCTGTGGCATCAACCATTTGGACCAAGTTGTTTCAGCCCCTACATGTAGAAAGCTCTACCTCCCACTTGAGTGCAGATTATTGGAAAGACTTTCAACTTTTGGCAAAATACAGAATTAATATATAAAATCTGGAAAATTAGAGCAAAATGAACTCAGTAAGAGACCAATTATGTTAGTGCTAAAAAGTGAGTGAGCATTTGTTGCATAATCTTGGATGCTGAAGTACGTTCAGCCAAAGCAGTCATTAAAAGCCACAACATATAAAACTATCAATCCCATAAACATATATTCTACAATTGGATGACATCTTGAGACATCATTTTTACTGATCTCCTAATTCAAACAGTAAGGTTTTACAATTTTATTTTATAAATGAAATAACTTATTCCCAGAAAATCCCAATAAGCGGAATTACAGAAAATGAGGTCCTAAAATGGGAAGGTAACTTAGTTCCCATGCAAATTCTATCAATATCCAGTACATTAATTTACCTTAAAATGCCTCCTCAGATGTTAGATTCATGCCTTTTGTAATCTTACCCAGAAACAGAAATGTTTTCATACAAAATACTGGATAAGAGAAGTCCAAGGATAGAACACTAGATGACTTTCTCTGGACTGTCTTTGGCTGGTTATCAACATACTTTAAGTGATGTTCAACAGCAAGTAGTCCTTGCATCTTGGGCAGATGCTGAGAACGGGATAGAAACCAGGTGCAGGCAGAGCTGTAGTAGAACTGCAGTGTGGGACTCCTCTTTGAGTGGATTTAACAGGAGTCGGTATCACGTAGTCAGTGAGGTGTGAAAGCTCAGGCTTTGTCTTCTTTCATTTTGATATTCATGGAGATTAAGAACCTGTGCCAGTTCTTAAAGTCATGAGGATGGCCTCGTCATGATTTCAGATATAAAATTTTGTGACACAGTGCCCCAGCAAATGGCCTAAGCACATAGAAAGAGAGATCTGGAAGTTTATCTGAAAGTCTTAGGCAGCAAGTAAGGATTCAGTGAGTTGGTCTAGAGGTCTTATCAGGGTTTGAGGTCATGGCTAGAGGTGGGCCTTTACCCTTAATTGTGATGGGCAAAAGGAAAATGTGCATCCCAGAAAGGATCAATAGTTTGCCCAAGGTCACACAGAAAGGAATGAACTAAACCAAAATTTGAACACATGCAGTTAGCTCTAGAGGTTTTGCTTCATAGGCTCTCGAGCACAGATTTCACACTGTGGATACCACTTAAAAGAAGTAAGATAAATTCTAGTTCTAACCTGTTGGTGTGAGGCTGCTATGGCATGGTCTGTTTGGGTTAAGGATAATTCATATAAACAGTTAGGACTTACCCATGGTTGAAATCTTTATTCATAGTTGAAAGGAGCTGGGGACAAAAGGGGACTGACAAATAGAGTAACTCAATCTATGACTAATAAATTCAAAAGCAGGGAACCTTTATGTTTCCACCATGTTATATGGATCTCATGAAGATCTGGTTGATATCTAAGTGTACTTTTTAATGTCCTTCTAGTCTAGCAGGTGACTAGTGCTGACTAGTCATAGCTTTAAAATCCTACCTTTGCCGTTCGCAATTGGTGACTCCTTGGTCCTTTCATTCTCCTTCTCAGAGCCTCAGTTTACTCATCTAGAAAATGGCAATGAAAAAATTGCATATGATTACATCCAATGTTAAATGAGAAATGGATTACATCCAATGTTAAATGAGCACGAGGATTTGAATGACTATTATGCCACTTTTTACTTTTGCAATGTAAGCCTAGAGATTTAACCTCTCTGATCCTCAGTTCCCACTTCCATAGGATGAGAATCATAATGGAACCTACTTCTTATGAAGATTAAATATATTAATCAGTGTAAAATGCTTACAATGCTTGATAATATATGACAGGTTCATGGCAGACACCTATGATATTACACTATCATTATAATAATTGTTCTTGTTCTTTTTTTAATTAAAGTTTATTGGGGTGACAATTGTTAGTAAAGTTACATAGATTTCAGGTGTACAATTCTGTATTACATCATCTGTAAATCCCATTGTGTAGAATGGGACTATATCAAATTTAAAAGCTTCTCCACAGCAAAAGAAACCATTGACAAAATAAAGAGGCAACCAACTGAATAAAGATTTTTGCAAACAGTGCCTCCGATAAGGGGCTAATATCCAAAATATACAAGGAAATCATGCAACTCAAGAACAACAAAACAAACAACCCAATTGAAAAATTGTTGTTTTTAGCAGAGTGTTTAATTGATTCCCTTTCTCTTTCCCCTACTTTCCTCCATTAAACAAGAAAGTATAGTGTCTGGAATTTGACTTTACATTCTTGTAGAACTTCTACATAGAGCAGTTGGTTTTTCTCAAAACTATTGGGTCTGCTCTGCAGCACTCACTTAATTATCATACATGTGTTGGATCACATAGTTAGAAAGTGAACAAAGTTATTTGGAGGCAGCTTGTGCATTTGGAATTCAAATTCCAACTCTGCCACTAAGTTCTTTATGGTCCTAAACAAGTCACTTACTCGCTCAGACCCACCTTGGGAAAAGTAGTGTCTACATTTTACGTTGGTCCATAACCACAATGGAATGGTCTTTTAAATCAGTAGTGACCCAGTCTGAATCTCATTGCTGTCACAGGCTAGCTCGCTGTGTGATCATGCTATGCTACTCAATCCTGCTATTTCTCAATGTTCTATCTGCTTCAAGAAGAAAATGTGAGGATTAAGTGACCTCGGGTAATAGGATATACTTAGCCATGTGCTGGGCTCACGGGACCCTCAAACTCAAGGATGCATGCATGTAAGTACACACTCAGACACCAAAGTGAGCCTTTAAATATTGACTCAGCATTAAGTGCCTCTTAGTCTCATTAAAAATTTTGGTTTTTGGGGGCAGAGTGACAATGTAATTGTTCTTGGTGCATCCTCCCAGTATGTTTCTGGGCCATTTATTCTAATAGCAATGATCTTGTTCAGCGAACTATCTTCTAGCCAGTTTCTGGGTAGAATTGATGCAGAAAATTCTCTGTAAGCATTCTCTGAATACAGCATCACAGTTAAGTCTCTCTCTACTCTCTTACTGTGCCTTTCACCTCTCTCTTGCAACTTAAAAACAATTTGTCTTTTTACGAGCCTGCCTCACCCTCAGAGCTGTGGGCTCCTAGAGGATAGCAGGGACTTAATCTTTTCATTTTTGTGTCCCTAACATCATAACAAAGTGCAGTACCTACCACAGAATGAGTGCTTAACAAATATTCAATAAATAAATTAATAACGAAATCCTTCCTTCCTTCCACTCCCTCCCCCACTGTCGACACAGAGATGTACCCTTGATCTTACACAGATTTACCACAAGGATATAGCCATTATGATTTAGTTAGGAAATTATTGGAAGACACATTTTATAACTCTTGCCATAATTAATGTGACAAGAAATAATAATTGACTTAGTAATGTAATCAAATCAGAATGTATTTGATTTGATCTGTCAAGTTGTTATTCATATCTCTAATCCTTCTAGTCAGAGCTTTCAACACCTAATTATTTGTGAAAGCAATGAATGCAGGCATATTTGATGTCAGGCTTGGCTGGAAGAAATGAACTGTCAGAACCCTTGATCCACTCTGTAAAACTGGAGAAGGTGAATAGATGTGCCGTTCGCCAAAATGGGAAAATGGTTGTACCTTACATATAGTACAGGCATATGCTCTACCTACTTGTGTGGTATTTACTAATCTAGATGGTCACCGGTCCAGTTCTTCAAAGCAATCGTCTTTTAAGGCATAAAGTCATTCTTTAATGTATTTCACAACACCCTATAGAGATGGAAAGGCTGGTCTCAGAATGACAACTTTGGATCGTTTCTAAAAGTGCAAAGGAACCCCCTACAACAGCTGCTCCTTATTGAGCATTAACGTATGTTGGGATATTCATACAAACTAACTTTCTTCTTCTCAAAAAAAAACAACTTCCCTGACCATCTCCATTTTAAAAGAACTAAGATTCAAAATATGAGGAAATGGACCAAGATAACATTCAGTTTCAGGACTAGATTTTCTGGTTCATGCCTCTTACCTGTAAGTCTGTACTCTACCACCAGGCTGAGCATTTACATTTAGTTAAACAACTTGAGCTTATCTGCTTTAGTCTGTTGGCCAACTGCTATTTTTGGTTGAGGCATTTTTGAAATCAAGAGCTTGTACTTATAGAGATCCCCCTCCAAAAACAGAATAATGTTCTGTCATAACATTAGCATGACCATTCATTCAATTTATTCATTCAACAAACAGTGAGAATCTGACCATTTGTAAGGTACTAAAGACACACAGGTGAAAACAACCTCTCCCTATAAGAATTCAGAGACTAAGAATTATGACAGAACATGATCATTGTTTTGGTGGAAATATGTGAAGGCAGCATATGAGAAAAGGGTTTCAGGGAAAGCTTTCTAGAGGTAATGACTGAACTCAGTCTTAAAATAAAAAAATAAACTTGGACTTTTCCAGAAAGACGAGCAAAATGGGCATCACATAGGATAATATATGCAAAGGCCCAAAAGTATGAACAGTCACAGTATAGCTGGGTCACAGGGTAAAACCAGGCAGAAGATGACACTAGAGAAGACAGATTAGAATTACAAGATGATGAAGAGCATCTAAACGCTCACATTTTCCTCCTGTGCTTCATAAAATTTTCTGATTGAGTATTTAAAACCTGTTGTGATAATTTTTCATTTAATATGGCTAACATGTCTAGGCATTCTTAAAAACTAGTATTAAATTCCACCACCCCTCCCCACCACCAATGATGTTGAGTTCTAATACCAATTTAGTTAACTGTCCTTAGGATTACTTAAAGTGGATACATTTCATTGTATGTAAATTATTTCTCCATAAAGTTGACTGAAAAGAAAAAGACAGGAGTCAGCCTGAAGTGGTTCCTTTGGTTTGAATCTGGGACAACTGAATCATCAAAAATGAATAACTGAATGAAAAAGAAATCCATGAATCCATAGTAATACTAAGATATGTAAATAAAAATAGTATATAGTACACAAAGATTTTGAGGGGATTAAATGAAATAATCCATGGAAATCCTCTAGTACAGTTCTCATCTATATTAACTGTATGACACATTAGCTAAGCAAGGAATACATAGATAAATTAAGGGTTTCATTAGTGTTTTCCTAAAGCTAATAAAATATAAAATCAATTTATCAACTTTTTGCATATACGCCTCACTCCCAAGCTTCACTTTTCTTCTTGTCCAGGTGAGATGGAACAATGCATACCTCCCCTTTTAATCCTGTCGCCCATGTGAGTGTATGTGAGGGGTCGGGGTCTGCGTCCTAGGTTTGCTTATGATAATAATCTTCAGAGTTTTCACCAAATACTTCTGGTTTTCCTTCCATGCAAAAGGTAGGATTTCATTCTCTCACCACCTTGAAGTTACAAGTGGTTTCCTTTGACCAGGCAATAGGAGCAGAAGTGATGTCTGTAACCTGTGGCAGAAGCTTTAAGATACATTGTTACTGATTCCTCCTATCTCCTTTTCCTGTCATGGTGACTGTGGAAGGACATGTAGAGATGGATCCCTAGTGACTATGATGAGCAAATACATGTCAACCTGTATTGGACATGTACCTTGAATGTGAAAGAAACATTTGGTTTTAATCCACTGAGACGAGGAGTGTTTTTTTATTGCAGCATAACCTACCATGTTTCCCTGAAAATAAGACCTAGACTGACAATCAGCTCTAATGCGTCTTTTGGAACAAAAATTAACATAAGACCCAGTTTTATAGTAATATAAAACTGGGTATAATATAATATAATATAATATATATTATAATATATATAATATATATAATATAATATAATATAATATAATATAATATAATATAATATAATATAATATAATATAATATAATATAATACCAGGTCTTATATTAATTTTTGTTCCAAAAGACGCATTAGAGCTGATTGTCAGGCTAGGTCTTATTTTCGGGGAAACACAGTAGTCTAGCCTAATTGACCCACGTGTCACCTTGCACAGGGCCCAACACAGACTGGGTAATCACTCAAAAGTCCAGTGAGTTGAACTAATCTCCTTGAAGAGACCTAGCCTCACAAGAAGACCTCAGGCTGCATTTTCCTATATTTGAGCGAAAGCAAATGTGCCTCTCCTCCGATTGTCTCTTGTCATTTATGAAACAAATGCCTCTATTTTTTTTTTCTACTTTCCTTGGAAAGAGAGGGAAATAGTTCCCTTCTAATTTTCTACATCTCGTTGAAAAGAGTAGTTCGACTAATGACACCGCAGCAGAGACTGTGAATAAAAGTCCTCTCACCGGATGACTGTTTTGGTCTCCTCTTCCTAGAAAAGCCATGGAAGAGTCAGAACTGAAAACTGGAACCTGAAACTTGTTCTTAGCAATGAAGGAAAGTGACATTTCCTACTATCAAAGGGCAGAAACAATTTGCATTAGTGCAAAGTTAATTTGCCAACAGTTTTCCGACAAAAATGTTGCCTGTTGGAAAGATGATACACAACACCCGAATAGAATAGACATTGCCATTTCTAGCCACTTGGCATGGGAAAGAGTGACTGGGAGGTTGTAATAAGTTCTATCCTCACACTTCTTCCTGCTTTACTCTTGAGTTAGTCCACACCACAGATGTCTCAAGCAGAGGAGAAGGGCATTGTGTGCTTGTCACCTCCTCAGTTCCTTGCTCACGAACTGCCAGGTTTTTCAGCAACTTTCAAAAGTATTTGGCAGAACTTTGGCTTCTACCATGCTCCAACTTCTCTACTTGCCAATCCTGAGTCCAGATGAAAAGTTTATTTTCTACATAAGGCTGCCAGAGACTGACAACATCCATCTCATCCGAACATGGCCCAATTTTCTTCAGAATGAAAACTCCAAGATAGTCATTCCTTCAGTTTCAGTAGCTTCTGTTTTCTTGATAGCTGGTCCCTCCATCTCGCCTTTCTTCCCTCTTCCTCTTCCTCTTCTCAAGCAGTGCCCAAACTTCCCAATTCACATATTCCACCTCATTATATTCCAAATAATTATTCAAATTCCACGTCAGATGACATGGCCGAGATTTTGTTGTCTGAAAATAGAGTTATCATACCAGACATTGCATAGCACAGAAGCTGACACTTGTGGGTACTCAAGGCATGTTCTTTCAGTGAATGAAGAGTATAATCAAAGGATATGAGTTTAAAATGTAAACTCACTGAGGGCAGGAGCAATGACTTACATGTCTTTATACTCCCAACACGCAGCATCCTGCTTGCCACAATAATAGGACATAGTAGGCAGCTGTATGGTTAACATGGGGTTTGGAGTAATATTCTTGATTCAATTTTTAGTTTTACCACTTACTAGCTGAGTAATATGGCAAAAAAATTATCCTATTTAAGACTCAGTTTCCTTGTTAGCAAAATAAGACTGTTATGAGGATAAAATGAGGTAAAGCACACCAAATACTTAGCTTAGAATACGCTCTCAATAAATACTACTCATTGAGTTTCACATCAATAGCACAGTCTCCTTATTAATGTTATCTAAGCGCCTAACATTTCTGCAGTTTGAAGGGCATGTGTACCTGCAGCTGGTAATTTAGATATTGATGTGATCCGTGGTGTCAGATTCTTAATCATAAGTAGCTTATGGATGAGTTCCCTCTCCCTCGACCTGGTGAATTCATTTCAGAAAAGTATGTCTATCATACAAAGGCCAAATATCCAGAGGTTTCTATTTTAAAACCATAGCCTGGAGAATGGGGGGAAGAGGGATGTGTGTCAGGAATACATGACACCTGATTGCCTCAAGCATGCAGGTGTGCCAGAAATGTCTGCAAAAGTGGTTTCGTCTTTTACAAGGAAGAGAAATAAGTCACAGCATTCCCCAGGAAGATTCAGATTCATCATTAGTGGTATGAATAATTTATCAGCCGCTCCTTAACACTTGTGTTGTCTGCTCTGAAGAGCAGAAGTTGTTCAATAACAACAAAATGAGTTCTCCAAAACAAAACCATCTTTTCCATCCTTGAACTCGCCTTTTCTGAAAACTACAGATGTACCAAGACACCAGTTGAGCCAAATAACACAGAATAGACGTTTGTTTAAAAATAAAATAAGGGTGAAGAATCCAGAACAAATTATTTAATACAGTTTAAAGGATCATATCCTCTCCCTTGTTTTCTTAAAATCACCTAACACCGTTCTGTCTTGGATATGTTTTCCAAGTACAAAATTGTGTTTTTGGATATGATAAAAGACCTAGCCTGTATAGTTTAAAGGTGATTATAAGAATGAATGTGGTTTCGAATCTTTCGAAGCTCCAGCTCCAGCATTAGCTCTGTCATGGCCAAATGTGAAAAAGCACTAGTGGTCAAGTATTGAACCCTGCTTCGTGAGCCCAATTAACAGTGTGTTCGATGCATGCCAACATGAAAATCAAAGCCATACCTGGAAGCAAAGCAGAGTTGGGGTTATTCCTTTGGAATTACTTTTCATGTGTTTGAAACGGAAACTTTTCAGAAGGCTGGAATGGTTCCTTGAAGCCACTTGACCTCTTAAACACCAAATTATTTTTCCCCCCTCAGAGAAAAACGGCGGGTAGGAAGGGGTGGAAAGACATTGGAAAAGTCAGAGGAGGCCTTACATGTAACCATCCCAGAGCAATCTCTGTGGAGGAAAAGAGCCTTACCAGGCAGGAAATCTGTCTAGCCCACTACCTCTCCCCACTCACTGCCCTTCATCACAGATGTTACCGATTTTGTTCGATAGCAATTCCCAGCTCCTCAAACAGATTCCAAGTGAGAAAATAGGAAAAGTAATTGGTTGCTATTAGATACGCATTCTGAAGTAGAAAGAAATATGGGCAGTGAGGAATTTCTGGCATGGATTAGAGGTTCCATGGTAATTAAACAGTAATGACAAAGAAGATTTCAGTCACTTATTTGGAACCCAAAGAGTGGGTTAGAAACACAAATGGGTAATGTGCCTCTTTCAAAGTATCTGAGGAAAACATGCCATTCTTTCTATAAAAGTGTTCTTCTTCCCCAGAAGAGACTATCATCACTGAATATCACTGATATACGTTCAACTGTGCAAACATTTGTTGAGTAGGCATTATGTGTTAGGTTCCATGCAAGATGTGGGATGCAATGACTTGAATAACACCCTTTGCCTGGCCTCGCTGCACTCAAAATATTCCAATTTCTAATTATATTTTTAGAAGGTGCTGTGATACTTTTCAAAGATGAATAGATAATCTGACAAGAAAATGTTTTTTTCTGGGTAGAGTTTACTGCCTTTAAGCATTTCCTGGGATCCTTCTCAGTTCTTTAGATTCAGCTGCAACATGAAAGTTCATCACACACTACTGAAATTGTCCTTGAAGCTTAAAACAGTGGAGAGCTTGAGTTTTTTTCTTTCAAATCGCTTTAGTAAAATATAATCCGCATACCATGAAATTCAACTTTTTATAGTGTATGACTCACTGAATGTTAGTATATTCACAGTATACATCCCAAAAAGAAAATCCATACCTTTTAGCAGACACTACTGCTTCCTCAGTTACCCTTACCTCTACATTGACATATACACACAGCCTCAGACAAATAGTAATCTACTTTTTTGTCTCCATTCTGGACATGGTATATCAATGCAATGTGTGGTTTTTGTGACTGGCTTAAGTTTCAAAGTGTTAATGTCACCAGACAAGAATCCAAGAGTTTTGAACTGAATCTCCGTTTCCTTATTTGTAAAATAAAGACAATAATACCTTCTGAGGCAGTTGTGAGAAGTAAATAAAATAATAATATGTGAAAGCAAGTAGCACAGTGCCTGGCATACCAAAGTTGCTAAATAAAATTTGGCTTGATTGCTGAGAACAAATCTAAGGAAGCCATCCCAAATCTTTATTCCAGAGGCAGTTTCCATAGCTGTCTGTGCGAAGGGCAATAGGACCCATTACACAGCTATATTCATCAACCAAAACGTCTTAAAAACTACCTATTTGCAAAATGCTGAAAAACATGCAGAAAAACAATCAAATCCATTTATAATCTGACCACTTAAAATTTATATAAAATACATCCCTAGAGGTAACCATTATTAACCATGCAATGTATATCCGTCTAAGTTTTTCCTATGCTTAGAACAAGTTTATGTATAATATATGCACACATGCACAAGAGCATAAGTCATTCATGCCTTTAAGGGCTATGTAATGTAGCCAGGGTAGAAAATGCAAAAACGATTATGAATATGAAACATAAAATTATGTGCTGAATGTGTGTCCAAGCAAAAGAAGTGATATATGATAGACCATGTGTCATTCTCAGAGTAAATGACGCTAGTGGCTTTTGCTTTCCAAATGTCACTAGTAAATATTCAAAATACAAAATTCAAACAGGACAAAAAGAAACATTTCACTCAGATTTCTAATCTTGAAGGGGTTTCACACAAGTAAGTGGGAACCAAACCCAAATGGTTTTGGTTCATGGCACCCTTTGTGTCACAGTAATTTTTTTCACAGCCGAAAGAAATTCTGTTTGTTAAGCAGTTGGATACAAACAGCTAAATAAGTATTCATATTCTAAGTACTTAGTAGTTATTTGAAAAAAAATACATATATATTGAAAAGAAAATATTTTATTTCATTTTTATATAAACAAAATTACTCACTAAGGGGAAGCGTGTGCCTCTTGGGCACTGCATAACTTCTCTAACTTTGGAATGGGACTAGACACCACCACTTTCACTTCCTGTTTCACATTAATTTTCATGGGGTGTTAGGTTTTATTTTGTTTTTAAGAGACTTTATTTTTAAGAGCAGTTATAGGAGCACAGCTAGATTAAGTGGAAAGTACAGAGTTCCCATATACCTCCCCCTCCCACACACCTGGTACTTGTGCTTAAATAAAAACCCTAGCTTTGCAATGATGTGACATCATCAAAAGGAATGCAGTGTGATCTAATGTTGAAACTCTGAACCAACTGGAGCTAGTTGTTCATGGGGTCTCTGAAAGATAGTGAGTATCACTGAGCTATTCTTGAAAATATCAAAAGTTAGCTGTAGAACGCTGGGGTGCCTTAGCACACAAGTTAGGAAATGCAGGCTTAATGTGTTTAATCCTAGGAATGGCATGCTATACACAGAAGTCTATGACTAAGTGGAAAGTTCACGGGAATTAGAATGAGATGTAATTATTGGTTTTGTGACTCTGGCCATGTGAGTGAACTCTCTGAGCCATGGTTTCCCTATCTTAGAAATGGAAAAACCATTCCTACTTCATAGTTTATGATGCTGGCTAAGGGGACATTTATAAAATGCTTATAGCATAATGCCTTGCTCTAAAACATGTGTCTCTATTCTTGGGTGCCCTGTGATCACTTAAGAGAAGGGGTGGTTGATGGTGCCCAAAGAGACAAAAATCTGAAAGATCCAAATAGAATAGACATGTTAGGCTTAGAAAGATGCTGCAATAACAACAACAATATAAAAGCAACAGCTAAGTATGTAGTCCCTTGCTAGTTATCTGAAAGGCAGTAATGCATAGTGTAGTCTGACCTATATAAATTGAAATCCTAGGTACTTAACCAATTTGTCCCTTAAGAGCATGCATAGCTCTTGTCAAACATTTAGCATACTACCTGGCACGTAGTAAGTTGTCAATAAATGTAGGCTGTGATTAGTATATGCTATATGCTCACTTGACCCTTATTTAATCTCATTGTACCCTAACAATTACATTTTGTAGTTTGTACTATTTTGTTTCCTTTAACGATGAAGTTTAAATTCTTAAAGCTGCTAAAAGTCATGGATTAAGCCCCAAACCTAAGATATTTCCATTATATCATTTTAAATGGAGCAATCACCCTTGATTTTTAAATTTTATGTATAGTGTAATGTTTCTGAAATTAAGGGCATGGATCCAATTCTGAATTAAGTCACAAGGGACAACTCAGTACATTGCTGATTTCAGGCCCTTGACATAACAATACAGGCCTACTTATTTAGGGTAGTAGACAGGGAAGGACACAGTGGCACCAAACATCTCCTTCAACTTCCAGAACAGCTTAAACTATCAGTTTGAGTGGTCCTACTCAGCTCAATATGGCTGCGGATGGATATGTTGCTGGAGCACATCTGACACTGTGGCTTTAACCCTACTGTGCCCTCATCTGCTGCTGCTTATTCTTATAAGACTATTGATGACACAACTTGTTGGGAGATGGACCATCAATAGGCTCACATATCACAGGCATAGGTTTTTTAATGATTGAATTCACTTTATCTGCTGTCAAAATTATTTGAGTATATTTTTAAAAACTTCATGCTCTGCTCCTTTTCCCATCACCAACTCCAACCCCCAAGATAATTAATGTTAACAAGTTGGTGTACATTCCTTGACATTTTTTTTCCATGTACATGCAAACAAGTATATATCCTCAGTTAAAGGATTTTATTTTAAAATAGAACCATGCCATTCATAAAACTCTGTAAGTTACGTTTTTTCCTTTAAAAACTATCACAGAGATTCCTCCATATTAATTCTTATAAATCAAAATTATCTTTTCTTTTTAACACTAATAATTAGTTGATATTATATGTTTGCTTATATTTTTGTCTCCTCCATTAGGATCCAAGCTCCGTGATGTTGTCCAGTGTTTATTTTGTTTACTGCTAAATCCTCTCTGCCTAAAACAATGCCTGGTATATAGTTGGCATTCAACTACCATTTGTTGAATGAATGAATACATTAATGAATATGTATGTGCTGTACCCGCTGCCTGAGTGCCCTTTACCCCTGCAGGTCTGGCCACTCACACTCAGCCTTCATATGCAAGAACCAAAGTAATCGCTTTAGCAATCCTTCCTTCCTACTACTCTCCCAGAAATATGTTATTGCTCCATTTTCGAGTCCCCAGTGCTATTGATTCTATTGGTTTTTGAGCAGAGCAGGTGAAATAACATATTCTTAAAAGCCATCTTAGAACCTGAAACATGGAAAACACTCTATAAACTGGTAGTGACATTAAGTCATTTTTATTCTATAAGTTTATGAGATGGGTACTATTGCTATTTCAACTTTTTAGATGGGAAAACTGGAAGTCAGAAAAGCTGATAACTTACTTGAGGTTTGGTAAGTGGCAGAAGCAGGATTTAAGATTAGTTCTGTCTGATTCTAAAGCCCACATTCCTAATCATAAAATTTTTAGTCTGCCTGTCATTTTCAATTTAAAAAAATACACTATTGTGGGTTGATCATCAAACCCTATTTCTTGTCCTCCTGGACACATAGGATGACTATATTTCTCAGACTCCCATGCAATTAGATGTGGCCATGTGACCCAGTTCTAGCCAAAGGAATGTCACCTAAAGTGATGATCACCACTTACAGGCCTACCTATAAAAACCTTCCATATACTGTCTCTCTTCCCTGTCTTGAGCACATATGCAAGAATTCAACATAAGATTTCAATACTTAAGGTACCCAAGATGATGGAGCAACAATATTGAGGTATCTTGGATTCCTGAATCACTGTATGGAAGGTCACTCATAGAATATCTACATTAAACTGTTAAATTATCAGAAACAAACTTCCATTGGGTTAATCCATTAACATTATGGTATTGTTATCATTAGTTGCCTCCCCTAACTAGGAATCTGCATAGAAGGCTCTACATATACGACCTTTGTTTTCCTCTCTAGTATTTTATTTCATCATTACCCAAAATATACCCTACACCCTAGCTAAACTAAATTATTTGTTATTTCTCATGCACTTTACTCTGTTCCTTAACAGTTGTAATTTTCCTCTCTTCTTGGCTAAATCCTCCTTATTCTCTGAAATTCAATTCATGTGCCATCTCTTCTGTGAACTCTTACTTAACATCTCTGGGGTAGGTGCTCTTTCTGTCATAGCACCTTCCTAGAACTTGTCATCCCCAGTCCACTAAACTGCTTCTATTCAGGCTCTCATTCACTTTATCAGTAGTCTGCTTATCCCTTACCTGAGCTACAGAGATAATATAATTTTACCTCTAAACAAAACTCATGGATGATAATTGCCTGCTTGAATCCCAAATCCAAAATCTTGACCTCTCAAGTCTCCTTGTTGCATCAATAACAAGAATAAAAATAGCTAATATTTCTGAGTGCTTGTTAAGTGCCATTCTCTGCTCTGGGTGCTTTCCATGTATTTAGTTATTTGATATTCACAACTCTATGAAATAAGAATTATTACCTTCCTCATTGGATATTTGAGACAAAATGAGATACAGGGTGATGAAGTGATTGCCCAAGGTGACAGAGGTAGGAAAAAACTGTTGTTTCTCCTCAACATGACTAGAAACCCTCAGATTCTGCCTTGAATTCACTGGAGTTTATCAATCCCTTGACAATTTATCCATGTGTTTAGGAGGATGAGCATTCTTTCTTGGGTTTCCAAGTTTAAATGCCGGTTCTAAAATTCCCTCCCAACTTCTCTCTGGTACCATAATTAGATTAATGCCCCTCATAAACCCAAAGGTAGGTATGTCTAGAATTGATCACAATTGGTCCCTATGAGAACAGGAACCGCATTTATTTTCTGCACTGTTGTATTCTGTCTGGCAGAACATTCAATAAATACTTGCTGAACAAATAAATTAATGATAGTGAGAATTCCGCTGGCACCAGAGAACATCACAGGTTTGGGATTACCCAGTACAGAATGACAATTGAAACTGTCTCTTTTTCCAGTTAATTACTCACTGAAGGAAAAGAGGCTGGAAAAAAAAATTAGATGAAAGCAATCAAGGAAAAGTAAATATATTTGCAAGTTGTGATGAATGCTTTGGACATTAGGTGACTTTGGAAGAATAAACTACACCATTGTCTCTAAAGTACACAAGCAGATTGTATAGTATGTGCAAGGCAAGAGTTGGATTTCTAGATAAAGAAACAGTTTTAAGTTCTGATGATGAATAATTCAGTGTGGTCAGGTCCCAGCAAGGACACATGCCTGTGTGGTTAAATAAAGTGTTATCAGATAAGAAACATCTCTATATAGAATGTGACCTCTTTATCCTCTCCTGAGAAGCTCTTAAATGAATGAATGAATGAATAACGAAAGAGTTTAAGAATTAAAATTATTCATCTTAGCGTGTGAGCTAAGTATGGCTTTTTACTCAGTAAAATGCAAAGGATATAATGTGTAACTTGTAACTGTTCTCCAGAAATTGTTTTAACCTAGGGCATTTTAGACATGCCTAGAAATAAGGGGCTTGTGCTTCTCCCCCTCAAACCCAAGTGGGCATTGGTGAAGAAAGCCTGACATCTCAGTGGTAAAGTGCACACCAAAGGGACTCCATGCCTAGGATCAAAGAATCTTTACTCCTGGACTCCCTCAAGTTAATTTTTCACCCAGATCCATATCTCTGTTTCATCTTAGTCTGTTTTTCATCCTCTAGTTTGTTTCTTTTGTAATAGTCCCTCAGCTTGGTGCTTAGTTAATGTATTTCGTGTAGATGAGTGCGGTTCCAAACAAACTGATGTCAATAACAGAAGGGGTCTTAAGTTAAGAGTGAGCAGAAATCCTTGCTTAAGAAGATACAGATAAAATAAGGCTGGAGATTCCAGAAGCAGAATACTGGGCAGGGGTTGTCTCTGAACTCTTGGCTTCATGCAGCAAAGGAGCAAGGCCCAAGCAATGGTGTTGGGTCTTCTGTGGGGTTCTGGACTCTAAGACTAAAGCAGGGCCAAGATTGAAATGTAAGATTGAAAAATTCAAAGAACATGGCAGTTTGCATTTTTGGGATCTTGTGCTTGCAAAGGAGCTATACTTTGTTTCGTCCAGGCATTGGATTCTGAGCATATGGCAACAGACAGACCCCTTCCAGTCAGGTCTACCAGTGGGGGCAGAGCTCCTAATGCATTACTTGTCCTGGCTCTCATTGGTTTTAGAGCTGAGGTGCAAATCAACTTGAAAAGGACAAGTCATTATTGTCGCTAAATGGTTGGAGTAAGATAGGAGTCTGTTGTTCAGATATTATGTAAAGTACAGTCTAAATTTAGGAGCTCCACCCCCAGGGAAAGCTAACATATCAGATTTCATGAGAATAAAGTTATGAGGAATGACCAACCTTTTGGAAAGCAATTTTACAGCATGTGTATATTGTGATGCTTAACAATGTTCACCTTAGCTTGGGTTTTCCCAAAACCAGAGCTTGCAAGAAAGTGTTTCCAGGGAAAAAGAATAAGGGATTAGTCAGAGTTAGATAGAGAAAGAGCACAAGTCAGACTCTAGGTGCAGCACCAAAGTTACCACTGCAGGAAATGAGGGATCGATTCTGTCACAACTTCCCAAGAGACAAATTGTTTATCCAAAAATTGTGAGTGCATTTATCATAATATCAGCCTGTAGCAAACCTTTGGTCCTGGGTTGCCTTTGGGAGGCTGCTCATTGCCCCCACACTGCTAAGCTTCACATGTGCGCAAACCGAAAACGCACCTACAAGTCTCCTGGTGTTGGGGGCAAAAAGCAAAGGTGTGCAGTGCACTTAAGGTCAGACACTGTTGATTCAAAATTAGTTCAGGTGTGCCCAGAATGGCCCATTTCAGCCACAGATGGAATGAGAGATCTGGTAGAGGAGATGTGAGTCAGGGCCCCAGAGGAATTGAATAAAATCTTCTCTCCCGTTAACACAATAATTTGGGTCTTTAGTGTCTGTCCTGAGGACTTAGAGTAAAATATGCAAAAAAGATGATAAAGATGCCTACCATAACATTATAAAACTAGGAAACAATTGTAATAGACTTAGAAGTTAAATGGGAGAAGGAGTAAATATGTTAAGGTAAATCTCTATAACTAACTATTATGCAATAATGAAAAATGATGTTTCTCAAGGGTTGATAAGAATGCCGGAAGATGTTTCAGTATAACATGAAATTGAGGAAAAAAGATGTTAAATTATATGCATAGAATAATCACACCATATAAAAACAATTATGTATAGAAAAGTAACCCCAAAATATCAAAATGTGAAAGTAATTATATTAAGGTCTTAGGACTACAAGTAAAAATTTTCTTCTACTTTTCTACAGTAGCCACAAGAAGAGATCAAAATGGTTCTCTCAGGTAGGTTATATATGGCTATTAATCCCCTCATCTGGAGACTAGATTTCCATAGACTATAAGATCTTAGGGTGCTCCCCACTCAACCTGTGCCCTAAGCACCTATTCCTGCATTCTTATCTTATGCCTCTTTTCCTAAATTCTCTCCTTGTATAACTATTTCTTGCTTCTATTTGGCCTTTTGGACAACCCTAAACTCTATTACCTCTCTTGGCTACTTCCTACTATCCATCAAGTAACTTTTCCTGATCTGATCCTGCCCTTTGCCCTTCCTGTCTGAGTCAGGTGACTCTTTTGTCTAGTCCCATAACCTGTACGCATCCTATCTTAGCACTTATAAAGCTGCTTGTATTGTTTATGTATCTGTCTTGCACATCACTCCTAAGAAGCACCTTTACATACATTTTCCTTAATTATCATAACTCCTCTATCAAACAAGTATTATTAACTCCACTTTAAAAGAGGATTCACTATTTCATCTTTTCTTATGGAAGAATAGTATTCCATTGTGTATATATATATATATATATATATATATATCACATGTTCTTTATCTTATCATCTATCAAAGTATATTTTGGTTGTTTCCATGTCTTGGCCACCGTAAATAAAGCTAGAAAAAGTTGAGAACCATATGATTTCACTGATATGTGGGATACAAAACTGAAAGCAACAAAGGAACAAGACAAACAAAGAAACAAAAACTAATAGACACAGACGATAGTTTAGTGGTTACCAGAGGGTAAGGGGGCAGGGGTGGTAGAAGAGAGTAAACAGGGTCAAAAATATGGTGATAAAAGAGGACTGAGAAACTTAAAGAACTTGAATAAACTATCTAAGGTCACATAACTAATACATTGAAGATTAATATCTGAACCAGGATCAGAATCCAAGACAGTTTTGACTTCAAATTCATTTTTTTTTAACCATTGCCTCCTGAGAGGGACAGAAACAACATAAAACAAAAGGTTTCTGTCAATCCAGTGTTTGTTTTCTTAAATTTTGCTGAACCAGGGAATATTTGATGTTGACAACATTTTAAAGATACAAAAATGCTTGTATCATACTGCTATGTGAAAAAGCAAAATACAAAAATGTGTATATATGCAGTATGCTGTTTTAACATATGCACACATATACACCCACAAATCTAAAAGTAAATACATAAAAATATTAGCAGATTTTTTAATGGATGCTGGGATTATTTTATCTCTCTATATTTGTCAAGCATTCTACAATGAAATTTATTATTTTTATAATTAGAACATTCATTTAACTTTGTTTTTAATTTATATATGCAATTTCTTATATATGTTTATGTGATATTTCAGCCATAGAGCTAAGTTGAGACAAATTTAAAAAGTGGGACAAAATAGTTATAAGCCATAGGTACGTTTTGATTTATTTTATCTGGAACAGAATTTGAATGTACTAGTGATTCTGGGACAATTCCGAACCTAATTTATAGATTCATAATGAAAAGAAAGCAAGAAGGTAAAGTACCTTGATATCCCTTTTTCAGTGTATCCTGTCCAAAAGAGAGTTTGTGGTCAAGAAATAAACCTTTTCTAGCGGACAAAAATTAGGTGATAAACGATGAAAGGCACACTTTCAGCTGCAAGTCAGAACTTCAATGGAGAAACTATGATTGAGAACAGGAAAAGGGTTTGGAAATGCTTATGGTCTCACCAGTGGTTTTCAACAATTCTAATGAGTGATGATGAGTACACCTATGACATTCCAGGGAGGAAATAGGTAATTAACATTTTTTCTTAAAAATATATACATGATATATGATATGGAAAGGTGGTTTCTGAATTTCCCATCATAAAATTCAGCTATTACAGAGTCATAACTCAATTACAAAGATGTAGACTTGACTGGAATTTGGAACAGGACATCCTGTCTTGGTCTAGAAAGCACTTTTACTTTTGAAAAATAAATAACTAAATTCTATTTATAGTTTTGAAATCCATTTTCAATTTTGTGTTAATTCCAGGAAAACAAGTGTTCAGCAAACAAACATCAACAAAGATTAAAGTATCAAACATAGTTCAACCATACTAGCAGATTAAAAAATAATCAACACGATCTAAAACTAAAGTTGCACAAATTATAACTCATAAAACAAAAACAACACACTTCTCTTCTTGAAGCCCACTAGCTATTTTCTACCTGTTTTCAAGGTACAGTGTGGATCTTGCATTCAGTTTGCATCAGAGTCGACCAGGGAAAGCATTTCAGCATCTCACTTGTAGGAGATTGGGGATCTGAGCAAGGTGGATTCACTCTTTTAAGAAATCTTGGAATGCTCTTCAGGATCAAAGTTGGCTGGGGCCAAGGAAGCCAGAGCTTTATTGCTAAAGCTCAAGCCCTGCAGATATGAATCTGTTCAGGCCGCATTATGCATTAACATACCAGTTGAAATTTAGGCTGTTTAACCTGAATAATTCAGGCAACACAGTTTCGCAGCTATGTTTGCAGTAAAAATAAATATAGGCATGAATCTAGGGAACCGGGGTCCATATTCTAGTCTGATTATTCATTTTCTGTGTGACGTTAAGTGAGTCGTCTAACCTCTCTGGATCCCATTTAAAATCATTTACAAAATGGAAACACCTAACTGTTGTGAGAAGAAAATGTAAATAATTAGTTCTGTGGCTTTAAGTATTTGGGGAAATGTGTATAAACAAATGAAATAACCAGTAGATCTGAACTACATGATAAACAAAAATTAAAATGACTGTAAGAAAACATGACTACATGGCGACAATGGTTGCTTCAGGATGATGGGATTATGGGTGGGATTTTTGCATACGACTTTCTGACAACCGGATGAAATAGTCTGGGTAGGCAATACTGTTGAAACTATACATTCCCCCCTTTTTTTCTGGTTACAAACTACTGAGTGGCTCCATTTCCAAATTTCCCTAGTGGTCCATCTCCGGCATTAGATCAAACACCGCAATATATTTTAGAAGGGTGTGAGAAAAGGAAAGCAGACCGCTAGAACTTAAGGGCTTTGGCAATCTGAACTATGAGGTGAGTTCGGAGAGGATGATTTAAAATAAATGAGAAAGAAAAGCCCGTGTGGCTTTTGGCAAGAGGCACATGAAATGCCACTGCACAGCTCTCCCACCTCTGTGCCCTGTCCAGCACCATTAGGTAGGGGTGCGTGTTTGCTTGCTTTGGATTCAGCATTTAGCTGGTTTTCAAAACATTCCATCCATTTGCAAATGAGCACCCGTTTCTCTCAGACCCCCAAATGGTAAGACATTTTAGAGTACAGGGTTAAGGCCCAGTGCCACAGTGACATGGGGGTATTTTGGCCTCTTGGGAGATGTTCATAATGAGATGCTGAGTTTTCATGGGTGTTATCTGTACTTTGTCTTTACGGACTTGAAATTCTCAGACAAGGCCCCGCCTCCTAAAAAAGCTCCTCTTCTCAGTTGTGAAGACTCCCTTCTTTTCAAGGTTCCCACAGGCAACAGGGAATTCCTGAGAACTAGGTAAAGGTGACAGCTCAAGTCCCAGCCATTTGCCGGAGAGCATCCTCTCACTTTGGCAGTCCTAAGAATCAGGATTTTTGTCTAAGGAAAAAACCCAGACCAGCAACTCCCTCCATTTCCATTGTTCTCCAGTGTTGGGTGAGTTTGTTGAAAAATTACCTCTGAGCAGATGGCAGTGCTGTCTGATGACTATATTTCATGTGCAGCAAACCAATGAATTGCCATTTGTGTGTTCACGCTATACACTTCTTTGTACCTGGTGCCATTATAATGGTGTTGCCTGTGGATATGTCCTGTTTAAGCTGTGTCTATGTAAGAATTGTGGCTCACTTTCTGTCCTGTTCCAAACGTACCATATAGGAGTTTACTAGCTTTTGCAGAGGAGAGAGGGAAGTAGGGTTTTTACAGAATTTTTACCAAATAGCTGTAACCTTTCTTGAAGTAAAGGAGTGCATGAAATTCAAGATGTATGCCAAGTCAATGGAGAAATGCAAGAAGCCAGGGGTGGAATTCTAGGCTGAAAGAATTATAAAAGATACAGAGAAAGACTATCCATCCTTGAAAGGCTGAGCACCTCAGAATTCTGTATCAAACTTGTTTCACTTCTTACTCTACATACTCCCTTGGCTGAACTCTACCACCACCACCACCACCACCACCACTTCCACCTACCACCCTCCTCCACCATCCTTTCAAAGGCCTCCTTTATGGTAATCACTTTATGTTAAGTCTACATTCCAAGTCCTAACCTGTTTGCATATTTCCCATTTCCTCCTGCCCACACAGCATTTCTGATAAGGTACACAAAAGCTCATCAAATTCAACAGACACAACCATCATTTTCCTTCGTAAACTTTGCTTATTCGTCTGTTTCTATGCAGTTTTTGTTATTCCCATCCATCCAACCCAACAGTCTACATTAAAAATGTCAGAGTTGTTCTTTATATTTTTTTCTCAGCCAATCAATTATCCACTCTTTGCAATGATAACTGAAACTTCTTTCACATCCTTCCTCTTCTTGTTACCCACTATTACTTTCCTTATCTAGGCTTTCATCATCTCATTTCAATTAGTACAAAAATCTTCAAGTGTTCTCTCAGCTCTTGCCTACCCTGCCGCCAATATTACTTTTCTAAGATGTAGATTTGGCCACATCACTTCTGACATAAAAATTGTGTAAGACTCCCATAATTAATAGCAAAGTTCTCTTGGGCCTATAGCCCAGACCATACTGCAGAATAAGGTAGAAACTCACATGTAGTTGCTTGACAATCTGATTCAGTTAACTTATTTCTTTTTAATCTTTAGTCAGCTTCTCCCCGTCCCACACACACTTTCTGGCCCCAGTATCTCATCCATGTTCTTAGACACTCTGCATTTTTACTCCTTTGTCTTTATGCATTCTGATTAACTTTCTTAGAAATTACAACCTGCCTCATAGACAGAATTAATTGCTTTCTCATATGTTCCTATCTTATAACACTGTTCATGTTTTATTTCTATTCTCTCTCTCTGTCTCTCTCTCTCTCTCTCAAGTTTTAATGTTTCAAGAACACAAAGATTGACACTTACATATCTTTATATCCCAGGCCATGTGCAGGGTCTGACAGAGAGGAAGTGCTCCAGGATTACTCTCTGAATTGAACTGAGAAAATGCCTTTATTGCCTTGTGATGAATCAGAAAGTCACCTGACTAAAACCCCCAAACCATGATCTGCAACTGGTTGCTACCAGTGCTGAAGATACCTGAAGGAGATGCAACAGGTCCAGAATACCACACTGAAATTTAAAGTGTTTATTACCACAGGGCTTTGGCCTGTAAAGTCTGCCTTTGTAACTTAGGGTGAATATGTGAGGTCTGAAGACATTTTTGGCTCTTGCCTAAGATTTAACCCATTTCTTCTGCCTTGACACTTGGGAATCTCATGGTACCAATGGATAGAAAATGCAACTCAAAGAAAGATAACTTTTTTTTTTAATGGGCAATTTATTATTAGCATTCCCCAAGACCCCCCCGCCCCCCGCCCCCACCACACACACAAACACACACACACACACACACACACACATCCACTCCTTGTAGAAGGGTAAGATTTTATTTTCAGATTTTGAGCCATGTCTCTATTCCTTTCAAAGGGCTAAGATTTTACCTTGAATATAACTCTGATTTTTGTTTTTGCAAATATTTGAGGTCTCAGTGGGAGTTGCTGAGATAGTACCAAGTGCAAAGAAGTATAATTTTCTGTGAAATGCCTTTTCTTACTTTTTTGGGACTCACTCATGATCTGAGGAATAGGAGACATGAGAATGGAGAGGCACAGAAGCTTTTTGAAAGGAAGATGAGGTAGTCAGGGGTAAACACCAGCAAGAGAAGAATAAAAACAATATCAAGAATGCATTAGAACAGCAGCCTTGGGGTAGGGAGACTAGAGGGGAGCATAGTACAAAGATTGCAAGGAAGAGGTCCTGAGGTCTCAACTGAAAGTGGCAATTTGGAAAGAGGAGGCAGGAAGGTTGGTAATGGCAGTATTAATAATAGAAGCTCATATAATGGTACCAATTATCAGTCGTACTTGGGTTTTACTGAGATTTATAAAGGTATCGAGTCAGTGTTTTACATTCATTAAATCATTAGAAACCGAGATTATCAATCTATGAGGTATCTTCTTCCCATTTTTCAGATTAAACAACTAAGGCTTAGAGAAGTGAGTACCTTATACAAGCCACACACTTACTAAGTGGCAAAACTGGGTCTGGAATTTTAGTCTGACCAGCGCTAGAGATCCTGCCCTCATGCTTTGGAGGTAGAATGAACAAGACTTACTGAGCTTCCAAAGGAGTGTGGTATGTGAGGGAGAAAGAAAGCCAAGGTGTATATTTTAAATATTTTACTATTTTGTCAATTATACCTCAATTAGGTTGAAAAAGGATACAATAATGATAACATTAGTGTTTTATTTTAACACACACACACACACACACACACACACACACACACACTCACACACAAAAGCCCATGGAAAACCCTAAGCTTTGTGCCTCGATAATTTAGAATTTAGTAACTCTTTTGGTAGAAGTGGGGTTATAGAAATAGGGAGAAATCAATTTCCTGGTGGGATGAGTTCAGCAGCATTCAGGGTAAGTTTGATGGGAGAGGTATTCAATAGGCTGTTGTAAATGGAGAACTAAAGCCACAGTGTCATTTTCTCAAATGCCCTGAGGACTCCAGGTGGTGAACACACAATGGGATATATAGATGATGCATTACAGAATTGTACACCTGAAATCTATGTAACTTTACCAACAATTGTCACCCCAATAAACTCTAATTTTTAAAAAATGCCCTGAGGACTAAATTTGGATTACAAAAATGGGCATATGGATCTAACTTTCAAAGGCAGATATATAAGAGTTGAATCTCAGTGCTTAAGCACCAGTTAAAATTCTTGAACACCCCCAGATAATGCATTCCAGCTTCCTCTATACTCTTGCTCTTAAGTGAAGAGTCAGTATACACTTTATATCTTTCAAGTGTATTTCCCCCATAGCCCTGGGCCTGTAAGTTTGTTCCTTTCCTTGTAAAGTAGTTATTTAGACAAAACATCCTGACCAATAATTTGCATTTTCCCCAGGAAAGCATGCAAATTGGATACTAGGACATAAACCCATATATTCTAATTTAAAAAAATATATCAGGTAGTCCATTTGGCTAGTACCTCAGATTTTGTTGTTGTTTCAAAGTTTTCTTTCATTTGTGTTTAAGACAACATTAATTTATATGTTCACCTTCTCTGTCTTGTATCTACCACTTTCTTTCTTTCCTTTTTCTTTTCTGGTTTTTGTTTGTTTGTTTGTTTGTTTGTTTGTTTGTCTTTTAAAGATACAGGTTAAAATGAGTATGGTTGGGAGACAAAGTTCCTAGAAGTACCCTGCGGTAATCCTTCAGGTTACTGATTTTATTATGCTCTTGTAGAAAAGAGACTAGTTGAATACCCTTATGTGATATAAAGACTAGAAAAGAGAAAGTCAACATATATTTTCAAGAGATTCACAGTTAAGTGTAAACTAAGTACAGAAACTCAGAGTGCTTCTTAAAAAAATCTTAGAATATATCAGAAGAAGAAAAATAAGAGGGGAGAGGTATATTGAAGATTTTGGTTTTAAGAGACCTATAGATCCACTATTGTATGAATTTCATTTCCATGTCATTCAACAAATATTTATTAAGTATCTTTTTATTACATACAAGATACTGAGTACCACACAGTGTGCATAAAAGAACAACCATTGTTCCTCTGTCCTAAAGAAGTTTTTATTCTAATAAACAATAGACTAGGATTGGTAAACATATAGCACGTTTCATTATTTTCTAATCCTTTTCCCATGGCAAACATTACTAATCATTTATAATACAGAGCTGGACAAGATCTCATACTCCATTTTAATATTGTGATCTAAGCATTACCACCAATCTAATTTGGCACATGAAATAAAATCTATTTGTCACCCAGGTTTAGATAGATGCATGCAAATTAACGTTTTAGGCAGATTTTCTTAAATGCTATGTACAGAATCAATACTGTCTTTTAGGAAGAGAGAGGATGGAGGAGGTTAATTTGAAATGGGGGCTTTTAAGAAAGGCTCCATAGAGAAGGTGGCCTTGAGTTGGACATTGTAGGAGAAGTGCATCATTCATCCATTCATTTATTTGACAACCCACAAATCCTCTGGTGCAGGCACTCTGCTGAGTGCTGACCTCAGTGCTGCCTTTGATTAAAGTCCAAGTTCCACCGCAGAGTTTCACTAGGAAAATTTAGAAAATCACTGAAACTCTATGAGCCCAAGTTTTCCCATATGTTCAGTAAGGGGACAAGATGAGACGATTAGTAGAAGACTTTAGAACACTTTAAATTATGTCATGCTGTAAAGATTATTCTGACCAGAAGCATGATAAGGTCAATAGCCACCACCCTTTGTCAGTATTCCCTAATCCAAATGATACTAGAGCCTAGCAATATATCTAAAGTTGCTGCCTGCAATCCAAGAGTGAGAAGGAAATGAATGAGATCAAGATAGAGCACAAACCATATCCCCATTCATGAAGTGTGCAGGGTTGAGAATGGAGGGTTTTTCTGTAGGCTAGTATTTGGGTAACTGCTTGTATTAGCATGGTAGGTTAAAAGAAGCAACCTCAGCTCTCGGGGACTTAACAACAGGAAAGTGGGGCTATGAGCCACACAGTCACTCAGGGACCCAGGATCCTTCTACCTTGTGTCCTGATCATCCATAGGGCCTCACAAATCTCTCATAAACCTCCTCTATGCAGCCACCCAACAAGGAAGTTACCACAAAAGAGGCACAGCTGCTCTTAACTGCCTCCACTCAGATGTGACAATGATCACTGCCATTCTCATTTCATTGGTGAGAATTTGTCTTGTAATCACAATTCAAGGCAGTAGGGATGGAAGTATGATATAGCTGAATGCCAGAGAGGAAATAAATAGGGTTTGGTGAATATGTGGCATTTTCTCCATCATTCTCCTCTAACTGATAGGTGGTAGATAATCATTTTTTTCTCATTACTCAAAATATCTATTCTCCCTCTTGGCAGGTTGGAGTGGAAAGAGATATTCTCGATATTGTAGAGGACAGCATTTCTTCATTAGAAAAATTCCCTAAATAGTCATGACTATGCAAAGACTTCCCAACATGTTTTTGTTCTTGGATGAATTATCCAAGTCTTAGGATGAAGACTCTTTGGGATAGACAGGATGATAGCCCCCCAAAGTTGTCCACATCCTCATATATGGAACATATGAATATGTTACTCTACATGGAAAAAGGGATTTTACAGATGTGATTGAACTAAATATCTTGAGATGGGGAAATTATACTGGATTATTCAGGTGAGCCCAATATAATAACAAAGGTCTTTGTAAGTCAGAGAGGATGGCAGGAGAGTTAGAAAAGAACATGTGACAGAAGCAGAGTCAGAGTTGTATAATGTGAGACTCTGCTGCCCATGAAAATCTTTGAAGATGAAGGAAGGCCTCATGAGTTAAAGAATGCATGCAACCTCTAGAAGCTGAAAAAATTCAGAGAAACATATTAATATAGCCCTGATGACATGTTGATTTTAGCCCAGGGAAACCCAGAGGTCACCCAGTGACCTGAAGAACTGTAATAATAAAGTTGTGTTGTTTTAAGTCACTAAGTTGGTGATACTTTGTTAAAGCAGCAATAGGAAACTAATACAGATGTACAAGACCAGTACTGGTAATAACTAATACTCACTGAATGTGCATTGTGTTCCCGGCATGTCCAAGTACAATTGTTAACTCATTCAATTCTCAAAATAAATCTATGAGATACATACTATCCTCAGTCCCATGAGGCAATGATAAAACTGGAGAATGTAAAGGCTAAGGAAATTTCCCAACGTCACTAAAAAGCAGTAGAGATAGACTATGTATTCACCACTAGGATGATATCATCAAAGAAAAAGTTGGATATAATAGTTTGACCGAAACACACACACACACACACACACACACACACACACCACAACACAATATTGTTCAGCAACTTCCTTCAAGAACCCAGGAGTTAAAAATTGCTAAAATTATTTTCAGCAAAACTGTAAAGAGGAAAGGTCAAACCACATTGGGTTTGGAGTTCATTTTTCCACCCTCTGCATCTGGGTTTGGCCATGTGAGTTGCTTTGGCCAATAGAACATTAGCAAACACGATGAAAGCAAGTTTGAAAAGTATTTGCACACTGGAATGCACCCTCTTTTGCTGTGTTTGGCACTCAGTCACCATAGGAAGAAGTCAGGACTAGCTTAGCAGATGTTCGAAACATGTGGTCCAGTTGCCTCTATTACCCCAACCCAACTCCAGATATGTGAGTGAGGCCCTCTGGAACCAACACACTGACTACAACCAGCCCTCTGGCTAAGTACAATCACATAAATGAGCCTAGATAAGACCTACAAAAGAACTACCCAGCTGAGCCTAGACCAAATGGCCAACGCCACAGAATCATGAACTAATAAATGAGTGTTTTAAGACACTAAGTTTCAGAGAACTTTCTTACACATCAAAAACTAACTTAAAACTGGGTCATTGGAAAGTTATAGAACTTTGGGACTCATATTCAATGCCTCTGGCCTTATCAACTAACTCTTGACTGTCTTCTAAAGGATTATATACTGGGGTTGATGATTGAACAAATTCATTACTTTCCTAACTTTTTTATAGGTTTTATGAAAATAAAAGTAGCAATCTCAACTACTGCACTCTTAAGCAAAAGGAAATGTAATACTGTTAACCAAAAAGGTAACTGGGATAATAGGAATAGTATATGTAAAAAAAAATAAATATTTAGCATTAGCATCTACAGTTTTATTAAAATACTTAGACTTGTGTTTGTGCAGGTCTTGGTGTCTTTTAGCCACAGTTTCCCAGTTTCCACTGTAATATCTTTAAAACAAATAGAAACTTAGTTTCTGCTTTTCCCTAATAATATATAATTATTTGAATAATAATTCAGGACATGATAAAGCAGTTTCTTTTAAAATATGGAGAAAGGTTTTCTAGGAGTAAGTACTATGGAGGAATTATAGGACCCCAACAGAAAAGTCTCATAATTGTTGCGGCTACCTCAATTCAATTTATTATAGTGCATTTTTGACCCAAAGCCAGCCCATTACCATACTCCAGATTTCTAAATGTTAAAGATAAAAACTCACAATTCTAGAAACCACACCATTGCTGTTCTTTAACAAACTCCATTTCACTTTTCAAAATGGTTTACATGTTCAAGGAGTCACCAGAAAATTTTGTATCTTGCCTTTGATTTCATCTAGAGAAATTATACTTCCCTATTTTCCACAAATTTCTAATGCATTGTACAAAAATCAAAAAAATTTTTCTAGAAGTTACCAATAACATTTCACATTTTAAGCAACAAAAAAAGAAGCCTGAGATCTGGCTTATTCAGTGATTTATGACTAACTCCTTCTGAGCAATTCCTATTTATACATTCATTTGTCGTGTCTCTGGGTGATATATTTTTGGCAGCATCACTGGACACAATATAGAGTGTCCCAATTCTCCCCCTGAATCATAATAAAACATTTAGTAGAAGTTAAATGATATTGCCTTTTAATTTTCTTGTAGAAATCTATGGTTTGTGTAACATGACTCAGTCCAATTCTGATTAATGGGGATGCATTTTACTCCCTGCAACTGCCAAGTCCACAGGTATTAAAAGCTCTCACAATCCAAATACTGGAATTAAATGCAAAGCCCTGTGAGCTCAGAATTTACTGCTCTAAGGAAGAGATTACACAGGAATTGAAAATAAATCCAGTGGTAAATTTAAGGAGGTTGCTGAGCTACTGCTTCCTCCTGCAATGGATTCCTTCTGACCTTGAGTGAATAAGTTGCTTGGATAAGAGCTGCCCACCAACTAACCTTTGCATTAGCAGATGTAAACAATGCCTGTCCTGGCACTATGCAAATATCACATATGAATTCGGGGGCTGACCTATTACATATAAGTTGGGGTTATCCTGTTGGGCGCACCAGTGAATTCATGTCTGGTTGTCAGTCACCCTCAGACAAGAAACTTGAACACTGAAAACATTCCTCTCAAAACATCACTCTGACCACATGACTATCATGCTCAAACTTTGATTGTTCTGATGCGTATGAAAATAAATTCAAAGGCCTTAGTTCGCCATTAAATTATATTGAAGTTCTTAAACCCCATCTTCAGACAAGTTATCTCTTGTTTGTGATCTGATTTCCTATCCTTCCTCTCCCCTTTCTATGGTTCATCATGGTTCCCCTTACTGGAAAAAACAGCATCTTTTATATTTCAAGGCTTTCCCTTGCTACTTCCTCATTGACATAATCCACCTTCCCTTGGCTGGAAGTGATGTCTTAATCCTTTCAAATGCTCTAGCATTTCTGCACTTTGGTATTTTTTCTGCTCGGGCTGCCATAATAAAATACAATAGGCTGGAGGCCTTAGAGAACAGAAATTTATCTTCTCACAGATGTGGAGGCTAGAAGTCAAAGTTTAAGGTTCTGGATGACTCAGTTTTTGGTGAGATCTCTCTTTCTGATTTACAAAAACCCACCTTCTCACTATGTCCTCACATGGCCGTTTCCTCTCCATGCAGAGAGAGAGCAAGCTCTCCGGTGTGTCTTCTTATAAGGACGCTAATCCTATCGGATCAGGGCCCCATCCTTATGACCTCATTTAACCCTAATTACTACCTTAGAGGCCCCCTTCCCATATACAGCTGCACTGGGGATTAGGGCTTCAACATATGAATTTAGGGGGGACAACATGAATTTATGGGCTAAATTCGTTATTCAGTCTATAACAACTATCTACTAATTTTTTTTTAATTCATTCAAAATGTTTATTAAGCAACCATGAGTCACTGTACTAGGTACTTGGAACAGAAAGATGAATAGTTGTTCCTCGTCTTAAGGGTTCAAAAACTTGTAAAGAAGACAGGAATGTAAACTAATATTTACTATTATTACAGAAAGGGGTAATTAGCATGATCAGTCATTATGCAGAAATACATATCTTATTTCCCCTTTTAAAACTTAAGCTACTTGAGCTAAGTATAAAATATGTCTCCTGAGAAAAGATGGGTAGAGATTTGAGTCTTTGACTTTTGATGAGATGTTTTTCTCTACAGAGACTCTAGTTTAGTCTCTCAAGAATGCAGATCTGTATAAAGGACTGCCAAGAAAAAATGTTCCCTTTTTATTATTCGCACCATTTTCAGCCTAAATCTCTCGGTGGTCCTCTACTGGGCAATGCTGGGTTAAATAACTGTAAGCCCTTTTATTTCTTCTATCTCTCTCCTTTTCATCTAGAGTAGAGCTGAGTTAAACATCTACTCCAGGCATTCCTCTGTCTGGGACTCCCCTTATCACATTTGTCCTTCCAAGGGCGCAAGCAGTTCCCAGGATGACACTTCCAGAACTGACCTTACCATGACCTGAGTCTGAGAGAACAGAGCGTGAGTCACAAGATGGATCTAAGTTTAGCGTCTGTTGGAAAGTGCACTACTCCTTATGGTGATTCCATTATTCATCCTTAATAACACCTGTTTTATTGGTGAATTAGAACAGCTCCTCTACCTGAGTGGGAGGGAGGTGAAGGAGAGCTGTAGGCCTGGAGATCTGCCTAGAGATAAGAGTGGGTGGCCCACATCAAGGTGCATCATTGAGATATCTTTACATATTTCATAGTCCCTAATCCAAGGCCAGGTCCATAGTAGATACTCAGACAATGTTTGTTAAATGACTAAATGAAGTAATTACTGGCTTATTCCCTGCCGAAGAGTTTATTTACTTAATTTATTTACTTTCTTAGACATGGTCATAAAGAATCCATGTAATTTAATGTTTGTAATTGGACTTGAAAATCACTGAAGTAACCTCCTACTCATTCTGTTTCCATTTGAGTATCATATACATAACTGGATAAAATCCATCCTCTGTAATACAAAGGAACCTGAGGGCTCCCAGAAGACTTCTTCAGACAAGACACCTGCTGCTTTACAGCCCACGTTCAACAATAGTGCAGATTGCTGGGACTAGCTGCCCAGGCTTCTAATCACCAAGCTTGCTGTTCTAATCACCACCCGCTCCTTCAGCACATAAGCACCTCCAAATGGAGTGTTGATCATATTACATAATGCTTTCCAGAAAAGGATCAGTGCATCAGAAACTTGAAAAGGACAGATTGTCCTGATCTCCATCTTAAACTAAGAACTAATTGGCAAGCAGATTTCCACTAAATATTCCCATCTCTCAACAACTATTTATAGAGGTAGTTTGCAATGGTGAGGCCTGGATTAACATTTTTCTCAACATTTTATTAAAAGTTTCAAACATACAGAAAAGTTGAAAAAATTTTTCCGTGAATACCCATGTTTCGGCCACTTATATTCTACAATTAACATCTGTTATACTTACTTTATCAGATATTATGTGTTATGAACTGAATATTTGTGTACTCCCAAAATTCATAGGTTGAAGCTCTAATCTCCAATTTGATAATATTTGGAAATGGGGACTAGGGAGATAATTAGGGTTAGATTAGATCATGAGGGTGGGACCTGTATGATGGGATTAGTGGCCTTATAAGAAAAGGAAGAGACAGAAAACTCTCCTCTTCCCCACCCCTCACGCCCAAGCACAAACTACAAGGTGGCTGTCAGCAAGGCAGGAAGAGAACTCTCATCAGTAACTGAATTTGTTGGCACCTAGTCTCCAGAACAATAATAGAATTAATGTCCACTGTTTAAGTCAACTAGTCTAGGGTATTCTGTTATGGCAGCCTGAGCTGACAAAGACATAGTTTGGTACCAAGAAACATGGTGTTGCTGTAAGAAATACCTAAAAATGTGAAGTGGTTTTGGATCCAGGTAATGGTAGAGGCTGGAGCAGTTTCGAGGTGCGTGCCAGAAATATGGATATTAAACAGGTAATTCTGATGAGAACCCAGAAAGAAGAGAGCTAGAGAGAAAGCTTCTATCTTCTTAGAGAATGTATAAATAATCACGAACAGAACGTTGGTAGGAATAATTGGATGTTGTAGGCTATGCTGATGAGATCTCAGATGAAAACAAGGAACATGTTTAGAAACTGGATGAAAGGTGATCCTACTAGCACAGAACTTGGCTGAATATTGTTTGTGTTCTAGTGTTTTGTGAAAAGTAGAACTTGGGAAAAAGGCAAGGAAATGGATTCTCCCCTAGAGCCTCCAGGAAGGAACATAACCCTCTTGACACCTTTATTTTAGCCCAGTGAGATCCATGCCAGACTTCTGAACCACAGAACTGTGAGATAATCAACATGTGTGGTTTCAAGCCACTGAGGTTTTGGCAATTTGTTACAGCAGCCATAGGAAATTAATACAGAAGTAGACACTCACTCGTTATCATGACACCATACGATGAGTCCTATGATGTAAGTTGACACACAGTTATGTTAGAAAACAGTGCTGTCAAGAAAGGATCCACATACTTCTCAATATGTGAACACGAAGGAGTTTATCATGCCAACAAGCAGGAATGAATTTTCTAGACAGAAGGAACACTTTTGTAAAGTCCCCGAGACGAAGAAATAAATGTAATGTATTCTTGAAATGGTAAACTGTGTGAAGAGTTATGGCAGTCATTCTTAATCCTATCAACCCCTCTTTTTTTCTCTAACAGATATTTTGTAGTACCTCTTTTATTACTTTGAAATGAAATACATAGATATTGTAACCTACACCCCATATATATACATATGTACATATATACATATATGTATTTATATATAAATATATACATATTATATACATATGTAGATATTTACATATATGTGTATGCATATAAATATATGTTCTATTTATATTATATAGAAATACATATCCGTGTATAGTCTTGAAAATAAGGGAGAAAAAATATAATAAAATATTTTGTATTTAAATGTATCATTACTTCCCAGACATGATTACATTTGAATATATAATAAAGTATTGTTTCCTTGTATCTATGCATCAGTTCATGGGGAATGCAATGGATATGAATAACAGGCGTGTTAATATCGGCAACTCAAACGCCATGAGTACTGCTGTCGTCAATGACAGTATTGGTAATGGTAAGGACATCTTAGTAAAGTTCTGGAAAACCTAAGTATATTTTTAGTTCAGTATAAAAGGTAGTTGCATTTCCCAGAAAATCAATGTACAGTACAATTATGCGAAAAGACATTCAGGTGGAAGAACTTAGGGGAAAGAGTATTTGCTCTTGAAATTAAAATCCATGGATGGAGACCTATTAGGTTGGTGCAAAAGTAATTGCTGTTTAAAAGGTTGAAAATAATTGTAAACAACTGCAATTACTTTTGTACCAACCTAATATTTCTACCTCTGGGGACTGAGGGAAAGGGTAGTGCTTGAACTTGCTGTGACATGACAACTGAGAAATAACACCAGCATAAACCTTTGATGAGATCATTGAGCTATTGATTTACTAAACCCTGGAAACTATCTATGTTCAAAATTCTTACTACATAAGATAAATTCTCTAATTAAGTCAGTTCTATTTTTCCCTATTACTTGCAGTCCAAAGCAATGGAAGGGACACAGTGAGTGATGTAAGCCTGTCAGTGCGTCACAGGCAGACCAGCTTATAGCAGATGCTGTCAGTGGGCTATCCTTATCATCCTCAGAGTTTTTGTGAAGATACAAGATAAACTATGTAATAAAAAAATCTAAACATTGCTAGGCACATGTTCAGTCTTCCATAATTAATAGTCATTCCTCATATTATTTGAAAGATAAGCATTCGGTATATGAGCTGTATATTAGATTCCTAGTGCTACTACAACAAATTATCATACACTACTGGCTAAAAACAACACAAATTTGTTATCTTACAATTCTGTAGTTTGGAAGTCCTACATTGGTTTCACTAGGTTAAAATCAAGGTGTCTGCAGGGCAGCACTGTTTTCAGGGTACTCTAGGGGAGATTCCATTTCCTTGCCCCCTCTAGCTCCTAAAGTCTGCCCACCTCCCTTCCTCTATATTCAAAGCCAGCAGTTTCATCACTCTGACCTCTGCGTCCGTCATCACATCTCCTTTTCTGACTTCGACTCTCCTGTATGCCCCTTATGATGACCCTATGAATCCACAGACTTATCCAGGATAGTCTCCCATTTGAAGATCCTTGATTTAACTATATCTGCAAAGTTCCTTCTGCAATGTACGATGTCCCCCTCACAGGCCCTGCCTACCACAAGTTGGGAGAGAGTAATTGCTGGATTCAGTGATACCATATGATTAGAAAAGCAGTTGGAAAAATAGAATAGGTGCCCTTCCTTGCTCATCTTAAACTTTGTACCCAGTCCTTTCCTTATGTAATAGCCATCTCTGGGTTCTTAAAGATAGAAATGCAATACAAAGTGGCTTAAAACAAAAACTGGGGGTGGATGGGTTGGCTCATGGAAGTGCTGACTTCAGGCACAGTTGGGTCCATATACTCAAATATCAGGAATGTATCCCTTTCTAAGCCCTTGCCTCTGCTTTCCTGTATATTTTCTTCATTCTTAGGCAGGTGAGCAGGCAAGATGTGCATCAGTAGTCCCAGGTACATAGTCCCACAGCTAAGGACCCCATGGAAAAAAGAAATGTTTCTCTCTCAAGAAAAGAGAGTCTTATTCTCCAGTGTGTTTAGCAAAATTCCCAGCACTGGCTGGCTCTGATAGTAATGACCCAGGTCATGTGCTCATGCCCAAAGCCAGAGGATGTGGTCAGTTCTAATTAAATCACATGGACAAAGATTGGAGGAGAATATTTCTCCAAATGTAAATCAGAGCGCTGTGGCCAGAGGAAGAGGAAAATGGATGGTGTGTGAGCAAAGATCACAGGTGCCATTCCCGTTCCCTTTGCAATGGCCAGTAACCAGCCCTCCGGAGTCCCTTTAGGATAGGACCACCAGGATGTTTGTGCCTTCAGCTTCAATGCCATGGTGGGAAAAGGCTCCTGGCAGTGGCAAAGTGCCTCTCAACCAAACTGTGATTATATTGAGAAAGAGAACAGAAGTGGATTTCATCCCCGGGAATGAGAACCAACCTACGTGCCACAGCTATGCCTACTCTCCTTTTGTTGTTTTTTATTTTATTTATTTTTTAATTTATTGGGGTGACAATTGTTAGTGATCTCCTTTTATTTTTGTAAAAGGAAGAGTGATTGTTACATTTTCCAAGGTTTAAGGAACTATTAGGAGATTCCAAAAGCTCTCACTCATAGGTGTTCAAAAACTGAGAAAGAGAAGTGAAGGGTTGCAGATCCTTTTATAGAGCAACTCCTTGGGTATCAATACACATATAGTTGAAGCACAAGGGCTGTGGAGGCAGAAGGCTGGGGTAGACACCCAGATTCATCGTTTTCTCACTCTGCAGGTCTTATCCTGTCTCCTTAGCCTATTTTCCTCATCTGCAAAATACAGATCATGTGAGTACCTAAATGGTATGGCTACTTTGATAATTAGGTGCTCACTGGTATATGAGGACTGCTCTGGGACAAGCATTTTATAGATGGTCTAGTTTCTCCCATAAGCCTAGAGATGTAGAACAGCTGCCCAGTGTCACAGACACAGGGGAACCAGAAAGGACTAGAATTCACTCCTCTAAGCAGCTACTCTATTACAGGATCCCCTGGTGCTGGAATGACAGAATAAAACTGGCTATCATTAAGCACTTACTATCAGCAAGGTAGCCACTGTATTTGGGCTTTGTAAGCATTATTTTATAAAGTCTTCACAATAACTCCAAAACAATCCTTGCTAAAACTTATGAGAAAACTGAGGGTCAGTGACATTCAACTGCTTGCCCCAAAGCACACAATTTTAAAATAAAAACACCAAGTCTATCTTTAAATCCGCATGTATTCTTACCGACTCCCTTTATTTGTGTGAGCATGGGGGACGCAGTTCAGGACAGGGAAAGACACAAGTCACTTCTTGAGAGAAGACCCATAGTTAGAATTCCCAGCAACAGAAGTCGGAAGAATGTTGTTTGAACTCAGGTAACTTGTAGTTCCAGTGTGTAACCAAAGTATATAGAATGGAGAACACTTACTATGTGCTTTCTATATTCTGGAGAATGTTATGCAGCTTAGCTTGTTTCATTAATATAATCATTTCACTCACAGTATTACTGTCTTGGTTTTATACGTGAGGAATCTAGGAAACTGAGAAAGTTCAGCAATTTTCCCAGGATCAGAGTGCTAGTGAGCAATGGCTCCAGGACACAAACATAGGCCTACAAATGCAAGGTCAGTCCTCCTTCCAAACGTCACACAAAGAAACGCCTAAACAATTGCCCGGTACGCAGCTGCAAGAAGCCTGGGTACACATCTCAGTAGGACTCACATTCCTACAGTTTTCCTCCTTTCTTGCCTGTTACAGTCCTGCTGTTACCAGCCTATTTAATTCCTGCAATTCGCACTGTTTTTCTCAGTCTCTTTTTATTTCCTGGAAGTGCTTGCTCAATAGCTTAATAGCTACACTGCCACAAAAGCAGGCCTATGAAACATGCAGAAGTTCCCCCCCACAATGTTAAACCTGACTTCAGGGAGTCCAGCAATTGCACAACGACTGGAACATGTCCCACACGCAGGAGCCTCCCTGCAAGAAGCTGGTTCTTGTTCCCACCTTTCATCAGCTCCACTGTAAGGCAGGGGACTATGGGAGGGAAGCCCACTGGACCAGTCCTTGGAAAATGTTCTGTTGCTTATTAAATAAAAGGGAAGTGAAACAACATCCAGTGTTCTTTATTTCCTCTATGCATGTGCCATTGTCTGTAATACAGGGATGACTATGACCCAGTCACTGCCCTCAAGAGGCTCACAGTCTAGAGGGAGAACCAGACAGGCCAACTGACAGTGACAGCACAGGAAGGGTGATGTGCGTGGGGCAGAGGAACAGGACCAGCTTCAAGGGTGTGGGATGTGTGTGGTTGCATGAGGCCCTGTGCTTAGTAGAGCCATTGTTTAAGTTCATGTTCTGCTGTTACTGTCCTGAAATTCTTAATAATTTTTGAGCAAGGGGCCCCACATTTACATTTAGTATTGGGCCCCAAAATTGTGGAGCCTTTCCTACACAAGATATACTCCTTGCCAGTGCTGATGGTGATAGAAATGGCGCAGGGAAGGGTGATGCCCTTGAAGAATTAAAAACAAGGGGAAAGTGGGAGAGGACTTTATTGATACACAGAGGTGTGAAAGATCATGATACGGCTAGAACTCCCAGCATTTTGGGGTAAATGAATGAGAAGCCCAGGACAGGGAATAAGATACATAAGAGGTGAGATGAAAAAGTAGGTGGAACCAGAACATGGGAGACTTTGGATGGCATCCTCAGGAGTGTGGATTTTATTTTGTAAGTGATAAGGAGCTCCTGGAGAGATTACACGGGACTGGCAAGTTGGACCTCCATTTTAGAAAACTCACTACAGGTGGAAAATAAATTTTCAAAGGGTAAAGGTGAAACAGAGAGTGGCCACTTAGTAGGCAAATGTAACTGTCCTGTGACGCAGTAAGGAGAATAGGAGAGGAGGGGAAGTAATGAAGCAAAGAAATATTTAGTAAATAAAATGGGTGCAATGGGTTGTGACAAACATGTAATATTTCCTACCTTATAATGATTTTTCTTTTTCCAGAAAAGAGTTACATTATCTTTTCTTTCATTCTTTGAAATTGGAGAATATCATGTGATATAACCCTAGCCAATGAGATACACACAAAAAGCACTGGGGCAGCAGTGGAGGGCGCTTCACGGAAAGCTACCTGACTAAAAAAAGGACAGATCCAGCTGATACCTGTCTTTTGTTCATGACCCTCCCCATTTCTTCCAATTTTGTGATTGTGAGAAATATAGCACATGCTAAGGAGGGAAGAGAAGGAAGTTGGAAGGAGCTTTAGGTCCTTGGTAACTCAGACCAACACTGTCACTTTCCTCTGATAACTCACTCCTAAACTTCTCGTTACTGAGAAAAATAAAACCCAGCTTAGCTAATACACTGTGGATATGCCTCTATTAAAGTCCATCCCATGTAATCCTGACAGACACAGTGGGTTATTGGCTGAATGCTGATGAGGAGGAAGCCAAAAGGGTCAAGGTAAGTTCAATTTGGGGACCTCACATGCCCACATGGAGGGCCTGTGGTACAACAGTAAAAACCTTATAAGGTTTTCCAGCAAGACTTTTCAAACCCAGCAAGTCTTGAAGGCGATAAAACACTAGCAGCTTATATAAATGTGGAAGGAAAAATGGAGTAGAGGAGAGTGAAGTAGAAGCCAGGGTTACATTAGGTAAGCCACACCTGGGAGACAGCAAGCTAGAAGGCCATGAGCAGCCCAGCGCAGCATGGAGAGAATGCTGAAAACAGGTCTTTGTTGAGATGCGAAAGGAGAGTGGCTGAGATGAACTTCACCTTCAATTTTGTCTGGAGGTGACTTTGAATAAAATAGACGTTGTATTTACAGGTGAAGTACTGTGGTACTTCAGGGCTCAATGAAGCTAAGCAACTTGGACAAGGACATGCTGCTAGTGAGGGGTGGGGCCAAGACTTCATACCAGATCCAACAATGTCTGCAGCTCTAGGAAAGCCAAAGTGAAGAAGAGAAGCTGGCAGTAAGTATGTGGAGGCAGCAGAGTCTGGTGTCTGAGTAGGGCCAGCAGTGAGAAAGAGCATCCAGTCTTCCTTGAGGGAAAAGGGTAGACATGGCCAGAGGCAGAGCAAGATTGTTCACTGGAAATTAGAGCAGGCACTCTGGCCATGGGACCAAGAGAGACAACCAAATGCCCCTGGATCATAAGTGAAAATGAGGCTGGAAGAGCAGGGTTGGTCAGAAGACCTGATGCCCGGGCCAGGGGTGTGAGTCATATACTGCCAGATGGTGGGAAAATGAAGGGCCTTCATGCATGCCATCTGAGACGGCAAAGTCCTCAATTTTCCTTCTTCACTATCGTCTCTAATCATTAAAAGAAACTTAGTACGAAATTCTCTTAACTAGCATGATTCAGAGCGCCTACCGCTGTCAGGTCTGTGGGGGGCACTTTACATAACTTATTTTCACACATTATCTCATGTATTAAAACCTTGGTTCTATGATTTTCCTATCCAGTCTCTCATGGTGGATAATAAACTTTACTTCTTAGCATTATAGTCAAGGTGAAACAAGATGGGAACAAGAACCTGACCCAAAGCAGGAGCTCAAAAACTCTTATTTTTACTCTACAGTCAACATCTAATAGAGTAACATCTTTATTGTCATATTATAGATAAAACAAAGGTGAATTAAAGAAGGGCGTTGAGTGTCCTAGGAAAAATTTGAAGCCACATCACTTTACTCCAAATATCGTGTAGATTCCACTGCTTCTGCACTAATAATAATTATTATTATAATAGCCATCATTCCTTGAACTTACTGTTGGCCAGGCACTGAGCAAAATTATATATAATAACTTAATCCTCTCAGCAACTTTATAAGATATTTCTAACATATGGATTTCCAACTCCCAGAATTCCAAAGTAGCAGAGCTATGATTTAAACCAGGCATGGCACCAGCAAAGGCTGTGCACTGACCCTGAAAGCTAGGCTTCCTAACACCAAAAGTTGGTCCAGAAACCCTGTTACGTAAGACAATAATCTTGTGTTTCACACTGACAAGAGGGAACTTTTTAAAATCCTTTTTCTAACACACACTTGGATATGACTGCAGACATTGGTCGGTCAATTAAGACACACTTGCAAAAATGAACATCATTTGTAGTTTATCTGTAAAGCGATCTAGGATTCACCTAACAAATCTCTCATCCCTCCTGCTACAGAAGACAATCAGGAGAAACCAGCAACAGGCAACATGTGCTATGGCTTCATGTTCCCGCCAGAGCTCTGAACCACAGTGACCTGGGAGAGAAGCAGAGTCTAGATTCTTGGGCATAAGTATTGTTAAGACTCAGAGATTAAATAAGCCTAAAATAAATCACTTTTTCTATCCTCCTACTAACATCTGTCCTTGCCCAACTATTAACAACAAAGCTATAACAACTAACAAAACTAGTCAGTATTTACTATTAACAAGAAAAACAATTGTTATGTACCAAGCATAGTCTGCATGCTTTATATTCATTAAGTATTTAATTTTTAAAATAATCCGCAACATAAAGATTACAACCTGCAACTAAAGATGAAGAAACTGAAACTTATAGCGGTGAAATAAGTCATCAAAGTCACAGAGTTGATAAATGGTAGAAGTACAATTTAAACTGAGATCTGTCTCAATCTAAACCCCATACTCCTAATTTCTCAGCTCTTCCCTCCGTATTCCTTCATTTGAACAAATCTTGTATTTTCCCATAGGCTTGCATCTGCTCACAATGACCAAGAATGCTTTACCTGACATCCACCAAAACCCAAACCAAATTTACTTCAAGGCTCCTAACTACTTGCTCTGTAAAAACAATTTTAATCCCCTCTCCCCCTTTCCTTACTTCCAACCAAACATGGAGTCTCCTTCCTGTAATACAAATTTCATTTGGTTTGCTTTGTGGCGCTTATATCTGCATTGATTATAATAGAAATACTTCCTTTTAATTTCTATCTCTTGTACTTAAAGCTCCCCTGTGACGGCAGTTCCTACTTGGGCCAGGGGAGGTGAGAGAAGGTTTGGAGAGAAAGTAAGAAATTAAATGCTAATGATATCACTGACTAGAGAGCCTCACTCAGAGGTACATATCATCTTTGCTCCCATGGGCTCCAAAGGGTTGGAATCCGAGACAGGATGGAATTTTGAGTCACTTTAACTTGAAACACTGAGAAGTAGAAGCTTGACAAAAATGAAATGAAGTAGAGATGACTGCGCAGAGTTTTTAGAGCTAAGAGAGCCCGGGTCCTTGAGATGTAATGTCCCTTGCCCTGGAGTGGAATGGAATGGAGTGGGGAAGCAGCCAAGTCTTCCTATGTGTCTAGAAGGGGAATGGGGAGCAGGCGGAGCTTAAGGGGTATCAAAGTTAGGACCAGTATACTTGTAACTGAAAGTGGCCACACACACTGCTAACTGGAGGCCAAGTGGCAATAGACCCTCAGCTAGGGTGATCACATGAGTTATTTTCCAAGTTAGGGCAATTTAGAGAGTAAAAGGGGGCAGTAACTAGGCAGGATGCCAGGACAGTAGGTGTAATTGGCATTGTCCTGGGAAAACAGGAACATATAACCCCCAACTCCAGCAGATGCCAGGCAGGGAGATGCAACCCACACGGACCAGGCAGGATCTTATACCTGCGCCATGTATACACTTGGTAGCCACAAAGCTTCAGATTCTCCTCCAAATGCCAGAGTGCTCTATAAGCACCCCCAGAATTTAGATATCACCCTAGAGAACAGGAGAGAGAATGAAATCCTAAATACATTGCATTTAAACCTGAAATGACTGAATTTACATGAAATAGATTAAGATTGTGTATTCTGCCAAAAGATAAAATGGGGCTTTGAAATAACAATTAAGTGAAGCTATAGAAAAATAAAGCATGTTACAAGTTTCACATACCCAAGGCTAGCTTGAAAATACTGCATCTGCTACACAAATATTATAGGTTGGATCTCAACAAAAGTAAGTTCAATATTATAACCAGATAATCCTACATGAAAAAGTCGTTTCATCATTAGCAGTTATTTTCCCTGTCTTCTTGGGATGCAAATGAGCCAAAATTCAGAAGGAAGGTCATGTAGGAGACTAGAGGGCTGATGGGATGCAGCTGACCCTGAAGATATGTCAGTACAACTTTGTGTACTCCATCTGGTCATTTGAGGAAGTGGGCACAACTGACAGTCACAACCCCCTCAACCTATATTTAGTCTTCCCTGTTATCCTAGATTCAGTTGATTACACCTTCCTTTGTATACCGCTAAATCCACCATTTACCTTTGTCATAGCACTTAGAGTAGTACCAGCTAACATTTAACAAGCACTAATCATGAGTCAGACACTGGGCAAGCACTTTATGTGCATTATTTCATTGAATTCCTATAATAGCTTTTTGAGATGGATTCTATTATTTTGATTTCACACATGGGAAAACTGAGACACTGCATAGCACAGACTGACTGGCTGTTTTCTGATCTTATTTTCCTTTCTGCCTAAGCACACATTTGGACTAGCTTTTTCCTGTCTCCTTTATAGTTCTTGCCAACAGAATATAAGTAAGTATGTTCTCCACTTCCAGGCCTGAGCCATACAAACCTCTGGTGTGATCCTCTACCTTCTCTCTCCCCCATCTGTTAGCTGGATGCCAATGTCCTGGGTAGTCATCACTCACTTGGGGCCCTTGAACAACAGTGTGTATCACAGTTACCCATCCTACCAACCCACACCATCAACTGGATATTACAAGAGCAAGAAGTAAATTTCTATTATGTTAAACCACTGAGATTTTGTCTATAACATTAGAATTACCTTGACAAATATTCATAGTGAGGTAAAGCAGTCTGTCAAGTATCATATAACTAGTAAGTGGTGAAGTAAGGATTCTAAATCAAGTAGTTTAGTGCCAGAGTCTTCCCATCTGGATAAAATGCTAGACTATTTCAGTAGATATTTTTTATCTTATTTCTTATTAAATTGTGAGTTCTTTGATGAAACGGATATATTTTCCATTTCTGAATTATTAGAATTTAGTACTTAGAAGGAATTCAAATAAAATAGAGCTGAATAAAATTCAATTGAATTGGATGAGATGTTATTTAAACTCTTCCCAGCATGATCACTCCACAACCCCTCCCTACCAGGATTTTACTTAAAACTAGCATTTTCAAATCATTTTTTGCTTTCCCTAAAGCCATTCTCCAAATTCCCAGAAGCTATTTGTGTCTATATAAAAGTCCAGTCAATATGTTATAATTCACCTGGACACCTTTTATGTAAGTAACTCTTGTGGCATTCTCACACGTTCATGTGAATCATTCAGATTCAGCAATGATTTGTTGAATTCAGGTAGTGGGTTTGGCACTTTCCTATGTCATTAGTTAGTTCCACAACAACATCTTAAGACATGTATTATCCTCATTTTACAGATGAGAAAACAATGAGCAAACCCAGGCTCAAAGATGCTAGGGGGTATTGAGAATTTTGGGACTTGCACCCGGATTAACACTCTAGTCCAATGGCATTTATTTCTTTGGTTTTACCATGCTGACTATTTCTAATGCAGTGCCTTAGGCGATTTGTTCAGGGTCTTGTACGTATTAGGAACTCAAAAAGATTTACTGATCAAAGCATGAGAATATACTGAACAATGAGATTTAGTAGAAACAGCTAGCTAATAGAATTCCACAAGTTGAGTGGCACTACAAAGACTAAATTAAATAATTGTAATAAAGGCAAGCTTGGGACTTAATGAATTGAAGGAGGTGTGAGCTCATCTTATATATGTCATGGTGTGGCTCTACTGAGCTGGGAGGGTGTCTTTGTAAAAGAACTTGACAAAGATTGAACAGCAAGAGACAGGTCTCAGGATACTAGACCTAGAATTAAGTTTATATCTTTCAAAAACGAAGGTGAAATTAAAACTTTGTCAGATCAACAATACTCAAGAGAATCTATCACCAGTAGGCCAGCACAACAAGAATTGTTAAAGGAAGTTCTTCAGGATGAGAGAGGAAAAAAAGAAAAAAAAAGTTGACAATTCATATCTACACAAAGAAATATTGGAAAGGATAAACGTGGATAAATGTAAAAAATATTCTCATTTTTTAATGTTTTAAAAGATTAGTGACCACCTAAAGCAAAAAATATAACAATGTATTTTGGTACTTATAATAATTATAGAAATAAAGTATATGACAAGAATAGTGCAAATGGTGGAAAAGATAAGATTCTTGTATTATATGTAAGATGATATATCAGAATTCCTAGGAAAGCAACTAAAATTAAAGAAGTATAGCTAAAAAACCAATAATGAAGATTAAAATTAAATACTAAAATATGAGTATACTTAGTTACTCTGAAAGAAGCAGGTAAAGCAGAAAAAAAAGGGAATAAAAAGAGATGGGACTATTAGAAAATATATCATGAGACAGTATATGTAAACTCAATTCTATCAACAATTATATTATATATAAATGAGCCAAATACCCCAATTAAAAGAATGATTATCAGACTGTATGAAAAGCAAGACCCTAGTAAGTAGTCTTCAAGAAAAACACTGAAAATACAAAGCCACAGATCATGTAAAGGGATAGAAAAAGATTTATAATGCAAACACTGATTTAAGGAAAGTTGAATTGGCTATGTTAATAACAGACTAAGGAGACTTCAGCACAGGAGTATTATTAAGGATGAAGGGAGGTATTTTATTATGATAAAAGTGTCCATTCATCAAAAGGACAGAGCAATCTTAAATATGTGCGTACCTAACATCAGAGCTTCAAAATACATAAAACAAAACTTAACAGAACAAAAAGGAGAAATAAATTAATCCACAATAACAGCTGAAGATTTCAAAACTCATTTTTCAGCACTTGATAAAACAAGTAGGAAAAGAACAAACAAACCCCCTACCACTTTCTTATTTATTTCTCAATTTTAATCAGAGAACATCCCATATATTATTTCAAGGTTGAGAAAGGTATTTATATTTGCTTCATGGTCAGTCTGAAAATTTCTGAAATATTTTAAAATTTAACAACATAATTCTAAATTATCCATGAGCCAAAGAAAAAAATCCCAAAGAAATTTGAAAAATATTTTTAACTCAATGATAATGAAATCACAATATACCAAAATTTGTATCAAGAGGCTAAAGCATTGATTATAGGGAAACTTATACTTTAAAACCCTATATTAGAAAAGAACAAAGCTCTGAAATTAATAATCTAAAGATTACTTAAAGAACTAAGATTTTTAAAAAAATAAACCTAAAGCAAGTAGTCGGGTGGAAATAATAAAGATATAAATAAAATTTAATGATAGAAAAATAAACAAAACAAATCAGCAAAACCAAAGGTTAGCTCCTTGAAAATATGTACACATTTGATCCTAGTTATCATGATCAATTAGAGGAAGATAAAATTAAAGGAGAGAGAGTGAGAGAGAGAGAGAGAGAGAGAGAGAGAGAGAGAGCAAATGTGCTAATGAGAGCAAATTATCAATAACATGAATGAAAGACAGGCTACTCCATTAATCCAAACCATACAGATAGGAAAAAGAATAATAAGGAACTTTTATGAACAATTTTATGCCAATAAATCTAACAACATGGAAACCATGTATGAATACCTAGAAAAAAACAAAACCTATATAATAAGACATTAAAAATAAAAAGTCTATTAGGTAAGTTAAATTCATTAACAGGAAAGTTCCCACAAGGAAAACACCAGGTTCAGATCATTTCACTCTTACATTTTATCAAACTTTTCTGGGAGAAATAACACCAGTCTTTTCATTAAAATGTAAAAAAACTTCATTAAAAAGAAAAAAATGGAACACTTGCCATCTTATTTTATGTGGCTATCATAAACCTGATATTAAAACTAGACAAATACTTTACAAGGAACAAAATTACAAACCAATATTCCTCATGAACAGTGGCACAACTATCCATAACAAATTATTAGCAAATTGAATCCAGCAAAATAGGAAAGCTTTAATATATCATGAAAAAGAAAAAAAGTTCACCCAAGGAATGCAAGGTTAGTGTAACACTTAAAAATCAATCATTGTAAATTACAATACTGATATTACATAACAGAGAAAATTTTTATGATTATCTCAATGGATATAGGTCTAGAATTTAACCAAAGTCAACCCTAATTCACAATTTAAAAAACTCTTAACATACTAAGAATACATAGAAACTTCCTAAAACTGATAAAGGGAGTCTGTCTACAGAAAAGGATCAAATATTATCACACAATAAAAAAAGAATAAATCATTTCCCCTGAGGTAGGAAACAAAATAAGGGTATTAGCTCTCATCATTTCTATTCAGTACTGCACCGGAGAATGAAAGAAGTAAAACTGTTTTAATTTGCAGACAATGTAATTATTTATATAGAAAAGCCTCTGGAATCTACAAAACAAATATACTAATTAATAAATACAACAAATCTCAGGATACAGATAATTTGCTGCGTATTTATACTAGCGACAAGCATTTGAAAAATAAAATTATAAAAATATGAAGTATATTTTAGGGAATGTTCATAGAAGCTTTATTCGCATTAATTGAAAACTACCCAAATATTCATTGATAGGAGAGAGGATAAATATGTTGTGGTGTGTGTGTGTGTGTGTGTGTGTATAAATATATATAAACATATGAGTTCTGACAATTACGTTAGCAAACTTGTTCCAACCATGTTGCTAACCTTTTTTCTGATGTCAGAGGGATTATTCATTATGAATTTGTACCAACTGGACAAATAGTTAACAAAATTTACTATTTGGAAATGCTGAAAAGGCTGCATGAAAAAGTTAGACGACCTGAACTTTTCGCCAACAATTCACAGCTCTTGCATCACGACAATGCACCAGCTCACACAGTACTGGTTGTGAGGGATTTTTTAGCCAGTAAACAAATAACTGTATTGGAACACCCTCCTTACTCACCTGATCTGGCCCCCAATGACTTCTTTCTTTACCCAAAGATAAAGGAATTATTGAAAGGAAGACTTGTGATGACATTCAGGACATCAAGCGTAATATGACAATTCTGATGGCCATTGCAGAAAAAGAGTTCCAAGATTGCTTTGAAGGGTGGACTAGGTGCTGGTGTTGGTGCAGAGCTTCCCAAGGGGAGTACTTGGAAGGTGACTGTCGTGATATTCAGTAATGAGGTATGTAGCACCATTTCTAGGATGAATTCACGAACTTAATTGTCTGACCTCGTATATGTGTACATATTATAAAATTATTTAGCAATAGAACATAACAAATTACTAATACATGCAACAATGTGGATGAATTCCAAAAATAATATTAGCCAGATACAAACAGTATATACCATATAATCCTATTTATCTAAATTTCAAGTACTAGTAAAGTGAATCTAGGGTCAAAGAAACCAAAACATTGGTTGCCACGGGCTATTTTCAGGGCAACTGGGGTAGATTTGGAGTCAACACAGTGAGTTACCTAGGTTGATGGGGAGTGTTTTGTACCTTGATAGGTGTGTGGATTACACAGGTAATTGCCTTTACCAAAGCTAATTGAATTTCACGCCTGAGATTTGTGCATTTTATTATACTTAATTTATATTCCAATCAAAAGAAAAGAAAAAAATGACAAATGAGTAAAAGAGGGAGAGAGAGAAGATTTAGAAGGAAAGAGGGAGGAAGCAAACATAATGGTCATGGGAAGAATCAGCCAACAGTTTGGGATTATGTTGCCAACAGCTGAGAAAAGAGGAGAGCAGAGCTAGAAGGATCAGGGTCACAGCCAGAATTTTATACTTTTTCAAGCGGCCAAACCAAATCTTGATACAAAAGGAAAACATGTTTTGGAGATACACGATAGAAAAGAGGAGTTCTGAACTCTGACTTCTGTTCTATTGGTTTTAAATAACAGTTGGAGTTGTAAAAGTTCATTCTCAGGGATTCATCTGTGTAGTTCTCTTATTCAGCTCCTTTAACTTGGAATGTAAAAGTTGTTCCAAATTGCCCACTGTATTTCTGCCAAACTTTTATGAGAAGAATTGGGTGGCAGGTGTTTCATTCTGTAGTCATTCTTAGGAGGGTTTTTTCCCATGTTTGAATGGAGTCTGTTGTATGCTACCTCCTCCCCCCAATCTTTCATTGCAGCCTCGCCTGAAATCTATTCTTCTGGAATACAGTGGAATGTTAACCCATTTATAATTGTAGTGACCATTCATTTCTCTCTCTGTTGCTTTCCTGTGCCAAGCACTTCAGAGCTAAATTCTTGGCTAAAGACTTTTTTGCTTGTAGTGGTAGGAAAAGGATCCTGCTCTGCCCTGAAGTGTGTAAACTGGATACATCTGAAAAAGTCCTAAAATAACCAAGGGAGCAGTATCTTAACAGCAACATATATAAAAGTAAACTTTCACTGTAACTACACTGAGGTACTTCCGGTCTGTGGGAAGAATATCAGAAATAAAGGTCACCTTGAGAACAGAAAACCTCCAAACCCTCAAATAAAGTAGGTCAATTCAGATTTTACAATCTAATCCTCATAACCATCCTGCTGGATAGTCATCACTTTTTATTTCAGATGGTGAGATTTAGGTTCAAAATAGACACTCAGTAACTTGGCTAAGGTCAAAAATAGAAAGTTCCACTAGTAGAATTTTGATATTTATGTTATCTAGTTTCACATTTCCCTCTGCTTCTACTATCTCATCTTGTTCTATCACTACACTCCAAGGATCTGGCTCAGTGCCTGCACTGAATGGGCCCTCAGTGAATATATGTTGAATGAAAAAAACTACATAAGAGTTATCACCTACAAGAGATGGCTGAGAAGTTCTGGGAGAAAACCCATGACTAATACAGATGTCTAGGGCTTCTCAATTTTCGTAAAACCATAGGAAACAAGGAAAATTGAAACTTAATTGACTATATTATGGAGTATATTGCTCTATAGCAATACAAACAGTAAGAGGACTCACGTATTTCCAAGAACCAGTATTTGAAGAAATACTCACATTAATAAATCACTTGAAAAATTTCTGGCATAATATGACCCAGCAGTTCCACTTCTGAGTATTTATCCAAAGAAATTGAAAACACTAATTTGAGTTTTCTCCTATGTTCTCTGCAGCATTATTTACAATAGCCAAGATATGGAAGCAACCTAAGTGTCCATCAATAAATGCATGGATAAATGTGATGTGGTACATATATACAATGGAATATTACTCAGTCATAAGAAAGAATGAAACCTTACCATTTGCCACAACATGGATAGACCTAGATGGAATCATGCTAAAGGAAATAAGTCAGACAGAGAAAGACAAATACCATATGATCTCATATGTGGACTCTAAAAAACAAAATAAATGAATGAATAAACAGGAACAGACTCATGGTTTCAGAGAACAAACTGATGGTTGCCAGATGGAGGTAGGGTGGGGGATGGGTGAAAATGGTGAAGGGGATCAAGACGTACAGATTACCAGTTATAAAATTAGTCATGAGGATATAATATACAGCATAAGGAAAATAGTCAATAACATTGTAATAATGATGTATGATGCCAGATGGGTACTAGACTTATCCTAAGATATATAAATGTCTAATCACTATATTGTACACCTGAATCTAACATAATATTGTATGTCAACTATAATTTTAAAAATATATTTTTTTAAAAATCAAAATTTTCTGGCATGGTTAGGAATTTTAATGACCAGACCCTAATGCATACCAGGTCTAGACTTGAGGCTGACTATTTCATTAATCGCTAAGGATGTGTTTTATAATTCTATTGAAATCACTTGACCTTCAGATTGACCAAGACAGCCAATCACCATCTATTTTAAAGGGGTAAGACAGCCAAATTGATTGATAGTCAATCACATCCCAATTGAGTTAGACAATATCATCCATTCAGAAACAGATATTGATCTTTTGCAGTTTTTTAGTTTGTTCATTTGCTTTGTTTTACATTGGGCCAGTGGTCTTCGAGTTTCAGAGAAGTCTCTGACATTATATAGAAATTTTTTTGGATATGTATCTGTTTTGGAAGAGGTTTCATAACTTTATAATATTAGTAATAAGTCCATGAAACCAAAATTATTAAACAACATTCTAGACCTTAAAGTTTCAGGGATGTCCTCAAAGGCTCCATTTTTCAAGCTGCACTTGAATAAAAAGTGTCATTTGTGGTGGAAGCTCCAGGCATGGAGGGGAACATAGATGGTCCCCTCTGAGATCAGAGTTATTTTCACAAGAGTGTAAGAATTTGACGTGCATTTCTTCAGCAAGGCCTTCGGATATGGCCTAGTGGCCACCCACCTTTCCTCATTATGGAGGTCTTTTTCTGGGAGATGTTGTTTGTGTATGGTTCACAAAGATGCCTGCAATATTTCCTGAAAATCACCCACGATGTTCTTGACGCATCTGAACATATAAAAATGAATGGTGATGATTCAAACTATCTGACATGCTGGTAAAGGCAAAACTATGGAGGCAGTAAAAGAATCAGGGGTGGCCAGGAGCTGACAGAAGAGAGGGATGAATAGGCAGATACAGCGGATTTTCAGGGTAGTAAAACTATCCTGTCTGATACTGTAATGATCGCTGCATGTGATTTTACATTTGTCCCAAACTATAGAATGTACAACAGCAAGAGTGAACCCTAATGTAAACTATGGACTTTGGATGATAATGTGACTATGCAGGTTCATCAATCATAACGAAGGTATCACTCTGGTGCAGAATATAGGTAGTGGGGGAGACTTTGCCTGTGTGGGGGCAAGAGGGTATTCTATGCTCAGTTTTTCTATAAATGTAAAAATTGCTCTAAAACCAATCTATTTTTTTTTAATTAATAGTATAATGGGAAATATGTTGTAATGAACTGAGATGCTTCTCAATGTCATCCAATGTAAATCTCTGCTGATTCTGAACTGGAACACTTGCTACAGCCTCAAATGCAATGAAGGCCTTTCCATCATCTGAGCCAAAAATCAAGGTGGCACAATGAGTCCTAAGGAGGGTCTTGGTTTACCTTATCCATCCAAATGCATGGAAGGAAAATGGAGGAATAGAAACAGAACCACACATATGGAATCTTTAATCATGCAGTACCCACAAAAGGGACCCAATCTGACTGAGACTAAAAACTCCTTTTGGGGGACTAAGCAAGAAAGGAGACAGGTTGAATGCCAGAAGAGTATATAGAGAGATATAAGCATTCCTTCCCTGATATAGCCATGCTAATTAATACCATTCAACATTCTTTGCCCAACATTAGAATTTTCAAGCAAGCTACTCAGTGATGGAAATCCCATATAGATTCTCCTTGAGAGGAGAGACTAGCCAAATGAGGTGATTTAATTGGCTTGCCAATTTAATGTTTCCAGTTACTGGCATCCTAGTTTAATTACCTGTCTCCTGGTAGGTTTTTATTCTTGTATATCCAAAATCCAGCATGGTGCTTGAACATGGCAGACACTCAACAAATGTTTTTACATTAAAAGAAAGGACTATCCTGAAATGGATATTCACTTAGATTTTCACTTTAGAGCAGTGATTCTCCAAATGTGGTTCTCAGACTAGTTGTAGCAGCATCACCTGAGAATTCGTGGGAAATGCAAATTATTGGGCTCCACCCCCAGAGTCTGTAGTTCTGGGGGTGGGCCCCAGTAATCTGAGCTTTAATAAGCCATCTATGTGATTCTGATATATACTAAGCTTCAAGAAACACTTTTTAACAATAATTTAGTCTAATGAGCTAACAAATTGAAGTTCCTGAACCAGCCAAATGACCCCACCAAATTACCCCTTCTGAATTGCTCGTTGATGGCATATATGGTCCGATTGGGGTACAAGCAGAAGATGCTAGTTTGCTGACTATTAAGAGGTGTTTTCCATGGTGAATTCAACAGAGATCAGGATCTGACTCATTTAAACTCAGAAATCTGATGTCTGTCAACTCTGTATTACTGTAGCTATTACCTACATGCATCAGCCTGCATTGATATTATAGAGAAAATTATCAGAGAAAAATGGTAGGTAAACCAGAAGGGCAATTTTTAAATTTATAATGAGAAAGATAATTATCATATAAGCCATAATAATTATCATTGAATTTCTTCTCGATAGCTAGACAAACCTGGAAAAGTCTTCTTCTCCAAAAGCGGACAATCAAATCCAGAAGAGCTAACTGAATGATACTAGTGTTTAAGGCAAGCATGTTCAAAAACAATTAAAAAGCTAATATTTATTGAGTATTTTCTAGATGCCCGTCATTATGTTAAGTAATTTAAATATATTCTGGTATTTAATCCTCATAAGAGCCCTATAAATTGGATATAATATTATCCCCACTTTTTAGGTTAGAAAACTAAGGGTTCAAGAAGTTAAATAGTCTGGCCCAGGTTACCCTGCTAGTAAATGACAGAACCAAGATTTAAACCTCAGTCTATGTTACAACACAGCAGTGCTATTAATTAGTACACTAAGCTACCTACCTTAAGACTAACACAGTCTTCCCAAATTATCAGTAATACCGTGTTTCCCTGAAAATAAGACCTAGCTGGGTAATCAGCTATGATGCGTCTTTTGGAGCAAAAATTAATATAAGACCCGGTATTATATTATATTATATTATACTATACTATACTATACTATACTATATTATATTATATTATATTATATTATATTACATTACATGACCTGGTCTTATATTACAGTAAAATAAGACCAGGTCTTATATTAACTTTTGCTCCAAAAGATGCATTAGAGCTGATTGTCCGGCTAGGTCTTATTTTCGGGGAAACACAGTAGTCAAAATAAGTTGTGCAAATTTCTCTAGGGACAATGGGTAACACATAGCATAATTTCCACCATTTTTATCAACCTCTCTTATCCCAACCCCTTTAAAAATCCTAAAAAGGGAGAAGGAGAGAGAGAAGAAGGGGGACACAGAGAGAAAGAGAGGGAGAGGGAGAGGGAACTTAAAACAAAGGGCATCCTATGTTTCAGGCATAGTTCTATTATTTATCTATTCTGTTATTTCATCTAACCCCCACAGGAGCCCTGTTAGGGTAGGTATTATTTCCGTTTTACAAATGCGGAAATTGAGGTTCCGAGGAGATAGATTCCTTGAATGATTTGAGTCAAAGTCTGCCTGTCACCCAAACCTGGGTTTGTTTCTCTGCTGCCTACTTTGTAACTTCGTTGTGAAGGTGCAGTGGTTTTCTGGAGGTTGTTATGAGGTCAACTGGAGAGCAAAGAGACAAATAGCATTTCCTCTCCCCCCTTATATTCCTGTGGTCTCTTCCATTGTGATGATGCCTTTGTGCCTACCAAGCACTGTAACAGACTTTGCATCCTGTATGGCTTTTAAAAGCATAGGTAGCTAAGTAGGACAGACATCAACATCCTTGATTTACAGTTCAGGAAACCAAAGGTCAGAGATCTGAACTGTTTTATCTAGGGTCACCTATCTGCAGAAGGTAAAGTTACCGTGTTTCCCCGAAAATAAGACCTAGCCGGACAATCATCTCTAATGCATCTTTTGGAGCAAAAATTAATATAAGACCCGGTCTTATTTTACTATAATATAAGACCGGGTATAATATAATGTAATGTAATGTAATGTAATATAATATAATGTAATATAGTATAAGAACAGGTCTTATATTAATTTTTGTTCCAAAAGACGCATTAGAGCTGATTGTCCGGCTAGGTCTTATTTTCGTGGAAACAGGGTAGGAACTGTACCTAAATCCTCTAATTCTGAGTTAATGCTCCGCCCACTGCACCATGTCTTAGGACACAGTGCTGCTCTGGTTTCCAACATGACAGGAGGGATGATTCATGGAGGAGCCCAACATAGATTTTAAGAAGTAACAAGACTCTGTCTGTAGCACCAAATCACTCCCCAAATGTTTGGAAAAATTACTGCTGCTTTCCTGAATCTCACACAGTCACTGAAAAGAAAACCCATTTTCTGGTTGCCTCTGTGAAACACATGTTTTTAAGGTAAGAGTCATCATAAGAAACAAATATTTCTATTTCCCCCGTTTCTAGGACTTCCCCACAAGCAGGGCCAGCAGGAAGGGACAACTTTGCCTCGCCATGTCATTACCTCTGACCTCCTTCTGCTGGCCTTTTCCCTTTGAGTTTATGCTCAGAATTACAATCAGAGATGCCTCTAATTTCAATAGTAGGTACCTCTTGGGAAGGAGGTTATTTGGTCTCCAGGTAGCAGGGAGCATGCTGGTTTCTTTTTTTATTCTTGGCATTCATTCAGGCTCCCACGGGCTAGTTAGTGACCAGCAAATCCAGTAAAAACAGAAATCGTTACCTAATAAAACACCATGAGACTTTCCAGGCCTCAGGGCAAGTAACACCCCTGCCCTTTCTAATTTGAAAACCACATTCCAATTGCAAAATAGAATTATTTTTGTTTTCAAAGTGATGCTAATTTATTAGCCATGGTGCAAATGTTGACTGTAGTAATGGGGACTTCAAAAAGAATGTCTGCAGTTCGGAAAGCTTGAGGGGGAAAAGGAAAGGGAAATCAATCATCAAGAGGTGAACAGAATCTGGTAGAGTACTCCAGACCAAACTGACTACACTAGCAATTTATCACTCACTCACTCAGTTTTCTCTTCATTTATTAATTCTTTTATTATTGACTTACTAGATTCTGGCAACTTCCTAAGTGCTAAGGGTATACATATGTTTAATATAAGATCTATTTTCTCATGAAAATGACAGTTGGGTCAGGCACATAGAGTAAACAGAACACTGAAGACAAGTTTGTTACCTACCAAGAGGGTGGTGGAAAATATCAGAAAAGCATTGCAGTGATGGAAGATGTCAGGGAAGGCCTGAGAGACCGTATATGAAAATTTTGAAATATGATCATCTTCAAGAACGATTTACACAAACTTTATTTAAATAAAACCTCAGATCTGCCAAGAAATAATTAACAGTGCATCAGTTAGAGAAAAATCTCTACGTGGGATGAGAAAATTTCACAAGGGTCCCAAATATTTTACTGGGTGTGCACCCACCCCTTTGGATCTCTCCCATACTGTTTCTTAGGAAGTTTGTTTAAGTAAAAAGTCTTTATTACTCAGGGTTCTTGGTTACACGCAAAAGAAATAGACTCTGGCAATCTTAAGCAGAAAAAGAATTTACTGGAAAGTTATTAGGGCCCTGTCCCATTGACAAAAGTCTGAAAGAGTAGACCTGGAAAACAAAGAGAAACCAGAAGAGCCACACAGGGTCAGGGAGCAGAAACAGAGCAGTGGTTGACCAGGACAATCTGGTCTTACTCTGTGCCTCTGAGGGGTAAAGTGACTTGCCAAGACCACACAGTAGCAAAGCACCTCTGGAGTCTCCAGAACTAAAAATGATGATTTCTAAGCATTTCTTTTGGGCCCTGACATGGACGTATGGACATTTACCATTTTTTGACTATCAATATCCACTTTCCTATTTGCATTCCTTTTATTTTACTTGATTATCTTAATGCTCTTTTAATTATAATGAAATACACATAACATAAATTCTACCATCTTAACCATTTTAAAGTAAACAATTCAGTGGCAGTAAGTACATTCATATTGTTGTACAACCGTCACCACCATCCATCTCCAGAACTCTTCATTTTGCAAAACTGAAACTCTGTATTCATTAAACAATAACTTCCCTTCTCCCCTCCCCCAGCCTCTGGCAACCACCCTATTTGCATTCTTACCTTCCTTTTTGGAAATGCCCGAGGTGTATGGTCCTGAAGGAAATGGCTGCCTCTCACTGCAGATCTTCCTCTCCTTGCCCAGTTTAGCCAGAAGGTGCCATGTGACTTAAATTCAGTCAACTCAGTGCCCTCTCCCAGGAGGTTGTACCTTTAGTAAGACATACAAAGACATGGAGCTGGTTGGAGACAGTCATGGAAGCTGCAGGGACATGTGGCCTACCTAATATCACGTAACTTAGTAGTGGTAGAACTAGGGTATCACCCCAGATGATCTGAAATCAGAACCTCCAAAACTATTGAAATAGAGAGCTATATTACAGTCACTTATCAAACAGAAAAAGTTTGAATCCCTTTACATATTAAGTCATAAAAATACAAAAAAATACTTAAACAAGTTTCCTGCCCTTAACGAGTACTGTTAAATGAGGACATAAACTAGCAATTACAATGCAATTTGATGGACATTTCTACAAATTTTAGTAAGAATATACAGGGGGAAAAAAGCCTAAGTTGGCCTGAAATGTGGGAAAGGATTCTCAGAGGACTTAGTACTTAAGCCAAGTCTTCAAGGTTGGTGATAATTATGCATTGCAGGCAAACCCTGGAGAGCTAAGAATATGCAAAGGCACTGAGGCACAAGAAGCCACAAAGTTCCATGATCCACCAATAAGCTCAGAAATTGCTACCCTTGAAGTGAGGCATGAGACAGCTAAAAAGGACTCAGGACAAGTGGTTAGGGTATAGATTGGGAAGGTGGAAAGGCTTCTTACGCCATGCAAAGACATTTTTTTTAACCCTCCACAACTACACTTATGAATAGGAAGTCCTTGGATGCTCTGTAGGTTCATGAAACATCCTACTGGAACCATGTTAAAATATTGTTAGTGGATATTTTTCTTAAGCACAAGATCTGGAACTTATATCCTCTTTTCATTGTGGTAAGTAGAACCTGGAGCATGGGTTAAAGACAGTGGAGAATGCTTGACGAGTTCCTGCTTTCACTGTTTCTGTATCCTCCCTAAAATGTAATCTTTCCATTTGTAGTTTACACTGTAATCCCCACATTAGCAAAACTGTTGTTGTGGTGGAGGAAGAGAGTTCATGAGGATAGAGAATGGGAGCAGGGGGCTGTGAAATAGAAGGAGACCGTGATTTCTTCTTTCCCTAGGAGAAGCAGCATGCTGATTGCCAAAACAATGAGCTCATCCTGAATATTAATGCAGTGAGTGCCAGGTGAATAAATTGTCTAGTAGACTCTACCATAGAGTAAGTGCTTTTGTCCCCTCCTTTCTTAGGCAACACCTGCTGTCTGTCGCCATGCGTATCAACTTTGGAGACATTGGTCCACATTAACGTGGAAGGAATAGGAAATGTGTGAGAAATGCTTGCACAGAGATTGATTAACTGGAAAAGGAGATTTGGTAGAGCACGTTTTTTTTTTTTAACTCCATCTGGGCTGGTGGGGTGGTAGTAACATCTGTCTTCCCTTTCCAGTTTTATTAGTTTTAAGGCAGCAAATATAAGATGTAAACTTTCTTCTCTCTGCCCCTTAGCACTTCAAACTAAGTCATGTAGAAAGTTTAAAATGGCGTACCTCACTAATCTGAATTAAACTATCAATTAACAAATAGCAAAGAAATACCGAGCACCTTGCTAAGTGCAGAGATTGTGGGAAGTCTCCATCAAGGAGCTTAAAATCTAGTGGGAGACAGATCTTTAAAGACTACTAAGGGTACAAACAAATATGCTCCTCAGATCAAGATAACATAATTTGGTGCTTAAGACTTCAGTCATTTGGGTAGAATAAGCCTGGACTAGAATTCTAGCTCTGCAATTTAACACCACCATGACCTTGGGCAAATTGCATAATCACCCTGCTCCCAGGGTCTCTTATCTATGACATGCTTTTCTCATCTATAAAATAGAAATAGTAACCCTACTAACACCACCTTCCCAATCTATACCCTAACTACTTGTCCTGAGTCCTTTTTGGTCGTCTCATTCCTCACTTCATGGTGTAGCAATTTCTAAGCTTTTTGGTAGGTCATGGAACTTTGTGGCTTCTCATGCCTCAGTGCCTTTGCATATTCTTAGCTCTCCAGGGTTTGCCTGCAATGCATAATTATATTTTGTGGTTTGTTGCTGTTTGTTTTATGGATTAAAAGGCACACTGTATGAGAAGTATTTAATACAGTACATGTGTAATATGATACTTCCAATTGGTGAAAGTGACTAAAAAAGTTTCAAGGAAAGTTGAGTCATTAGCACTGAGTAGCAGTATAGAAAACTCTTAACCAAGGACGTAGTATTTGACTTGAATCTTGAAGGATAAAAACAATTGTCATATAAGAATAGTGTCACAAGGGAGAAGAGCAATAAGGCCTTGGAAAATTCATAGAGTTGTGGAAGTCATGCCAAAGATGTGGAGAACAGAAGATAGTCCAATGTGGACAGAACAACAACAAGAAAAATCACTGTGGGGGAAGAAGTTCATGGAGGGAGATGAGATTGGACAATTAGATTCAACTAAGATCATGAACAACCTTCATGCTTTGATAAAGAACATAATTGAATGAATGAATAAATGAATGAATGAATGAATTGATTCGACAGTAAATAATACAACAGTGAAATCTTCGTTCAAAACTACTTTTAGGAAGATCACTCTGGTGGCATTAAGGGGTATGACTAAACCAGGAAAATTGAAGGTATAAAAATCCTTACTATACTCCAGGTAACAGATGGTGGTAGACTGAATTAAAACAATAGCAACAGGGATGCGGAGGTGAGAGGAGAAGACAATTGTGGGGGTAAAATCACCTAATAGCATCAGAGACTCCCAAATTTGTACCTGGATATTTAATTATAAGTAATAAGCATTGCCAATTAAATTTTTTGTCTTCATCCATCATGTATGTACATGTAAGTAGGCATGTTTTTAAAATTAATTTTCAAATAGAGATATCTCCTGTGTTTACCCAACTGCCCAAAGATAGACTGTTAAAAAGATTGTGAGGACATATATTATTTCTATTATTTTCTGCTGTGTTACAAACCACTTTATTTGCCTAAAACTACAGCCATCTTTTGTGTATAATTGACTCAATCAGTTGAGCTTGACAGTTCTATTTCAGGTGATGTTGGCTGGGTTTGCAGTCATCTGGGTCTTGATGGGCTGGAATATCCAAGATGGGTCACTCGCATATCTCGTGTTGGTACTGGCTGTCAGTTGGGGACTCAGCTGGGGATATTGACAGCAGTGCCTCCATTCTATTCCACATGGCTGTCCATGTTGTTTTGACTTCCAAGAGAAAGGACGTGGAAGATGCTCATTCTTTTAAGGCCTGGGCTTGGAAGTCATTGGATGTCACTTCTGATGTTGTCTCTTTGCCAAAGCCAGTCTCAAGTGCAATCCAGTTTCAAGAAGGTAAACCCCACCTCTTGACATGGGGATAGTACGAACATATAAGGAGGGGACTAGCTACCTCAGATATGTTTTCAAATGATTCAACTTGAAAAAAACTGACTTGAAAATCATCTATCTTTCCAATGATTAGGAATTCTTGGGCAATTTGCTCTAATCCTGTAATTCCACTGTTTCCTATGCTCTGATGGTTGCTGTAACGGTATCCGTCCTGAGCTCTAGAATACTATATATAAGGGCTTTTAAAATTGGATCTCCCACAGACAGACCAAACTCTTCAATACGCCTAAACTGAAATGATTTCTCCTCCTCTCCCACTCTGAATGACCTACCTACCTCATGACCTGCAGTGTTTTCTTCCAGGGTTTTGTGTTTCAATGCATGGCACTCTTGCCCACTCTTTGGCTTCAGTTAGTGCTTCTCAAACTTTAATATGCAAAAGCATCACCTGGCGATCCAGTGAAAATGCAGAATCGGACTCAGTAGGTCTGGAGTGAGGCCTGAGAATCTGCATTTCTAGCAAGTTCCCTGATGCTGCCAGTGCTGACCCATGAGGGTTAAGGATCTAAGTCACAAAACTTGAATACATATGACATATTGTTTCATCTCCTTTTTCCTTCAAAAACAATTAGTCACCAAATCTTGTCAATTATTCTAAATAATTATTAATAAATATCTCTCAAATCTATTCCCTCATCTCTTTTTCACTCTTTTTCCTAGTCTGGTCTGGACAATTGCAGTGAGGCTTCTCACTTACCTATTTTGTCTCATCTCACACAAATACATCCTATGGGGTGTTGCCAATATTATCTTTGTCACATGAAAATATGATTGTTACTTCTCCTTGCTTAACATCTTGCAGTGCCTATGTAAAGATTAAAATCACTTGAATATTCTGCCCCTACTTATGTGTCCTGCATCACATCCTGCCATTCCTATAACTCTCCACTTTTAACTTCCCTTTTGCTCACCCCAACACACATGCACGTGGTCTATGCTCCAGAACTCACAGTGATCTTTCTTAATACCTTGGCCTTTGTGCATGCTCTTTTCCTGCCTACAATGCAACTTATCTTTTATATATAACAATTAAAATATTACCTATTTCATGATGCCTCTCTAACCCACAAGTTTAATTTAGAAACTCCAACACCTAAGTGTTCACAACATGTATATGTACCATCATCAAATCAATCTTTCTTTGTACTGTAATTATTTGTGTCCATGTTCCTTTTCCCACTAAACTGTAAGATCCTTGAGAGCAAAGACCATTGTCTTCCAACTTTGTATCCCAATGCCTAGCTCATTGATTATGACTGTACGTATTAAGAGATAAGTAAATTAAATAAGTGAATAAAGAACTTATATCAGTTTTGACAGTATTAGTAAAATTGAATTCTAGCCCAAAACAAGAATTGATTTTATTGCAAATAAACCTCTTGTGTAGGTGCCTTGTGCAGTAGTGAGCTGCCTGCCACCAGGAGAAAAATGGGTAGGGATAATATAAAAGAAAGTTCTATTTTAAGTCTGTATTTTAACCACATAATAATTCAAGTCCCCTCCAATTATGAGATTCTATGATGTGAGATGACTTTGAAAAGGATATTTGTTTTTGAAAGATTTCCAGACCACATAATAAGTACTTTTCTTCTAAACTATGTGGGAAGGACTAAAGGAAATTCCTAATCTGTGGCACATAGAGACATAGCAGTTGTATATTCCACACTTTCAACTATGTGTTACTGAAGCTTCACTGAAATGAATTGTGATCGTCAGTATGTCCTTGGCACATCTTCCATTACAGCCAAAATTTTCCAATTCAGCAGAAAGACTCACATTACTATAGCTTCCGGAGGCAGGGTACTAATATAGACAACCTGATTTTGAATTTTTCTCAATGCTATTTCTAACTTTTGTAAAATCTTTGCACTTCAAATGCATAAAGAAATTGTTGCCAGAAGAAAAAATAGAATGTATTGAATCATAGTCTCATAGAACAGAAGGTACTCCTCGGAGACACACTTTTCATTTAGAGATAATGCATTAAATTTATAATGATCACTTTTTGGCCCATCTTACTGGAAAAACTGCTAATTTCCTTCCAATTTGATATTTAAATAATAGTCCTTCATAAGTCACAAGGTTGAAGAATACCACGGCTAATTGAGCTCTATAAATTCATTTATTCAATAATTACACAAAAAATTATTCAGTACTTACAAGTGCTATATATTGTTTAATGCTATGTGGATATATAAACTGCACAATTCCTGGCCCAAGAAGAGACTGAAGTCAATTTTTTCACATGGCAATACAGGAACAACAAAAAAGTCTCCTTATATTAATTCACTAAGTGACTAAATTAATGAAAGGCTACTTCACACACACACAAAACAAAAACAAACACAAAAAATCAAACATATTTTTGTTTTACTGTTGCATTTACTTTTACTTCTGCCATTACTTAGGTGATTGTATTTGCTTTCCTGTGTGTGTGTGTGTGTGTGTGTGTGTGTGTGTGTGTGTGTGTGTGTGTTATTTTAACTTCTATATAGTAGTGGGTGTATTCCCTACCCATTTTTATGTCCTTGCCTGGCCCGGTGCTCTCACCTCTGGGACAGCCACAGAGACACAGAATATAGGTGAGTTCACCACAGCCATTTTTTTCTCCCAGGCCAATGCTAGGACAAGAACATGGGCAGAACAGAGATGGGGCAGAGGAAAAACAAACATAACAGAGAACAAATCTTCAGTGAGCTGGTGAGCTCATCTTTGGTGAACTAACTTTTGGAAAATTGAATTATGGGGAGTCAGCATTAGAGTAACCCTCAAAGATCTCACCATCTAGTCAAAGGACAAAGGAGTAAACCTACAATTATAGTGGAAGCAAAGTCCTCTAAGTGTGGCCCCTGGATTAACCACATTAGCATTACTCAGAAGCTTGTAGAATGCAAATCCTCAGGGCTCACCCAGATCTCCGGAAGCAGAATCTGTGAGAGTGGGGCCCAGCCGTGTCTGGTTTAACACGTTTTCCAGGTGATTCTGATGATGGCCCGTGTTGGAAAAGCTGCAAAGTGTGAGAAGTGTTCTGTGAGAGGGACATGTCTGAGCACTATGTGGGCACAGGATGGGCCAATTAACCCAGCATGGAGAACTCAAGGCAGGCTTCCCAAGGAAAGCTAGCACTTGACCATTTCTTATCACTTAATTCAGGTTCTCTATTTCCTAAATTATTTTATTTTATTTTACTTTTTTATATTTGTTTCAGGTGTACAAAACAACATAATGATTAGACATTTACATCCCTCACAAAGTGATAACTCCCCCAGTCTACTATCCCTCTGACATCGGTATATAACTGTTACAGTACCATTGACTATATTCTCTATGCTGTACTTTACCTCCTGTGGTGAGGGGGGAATATATATATTATATATGCCGTGTTTCCCTGAAAGTAAGACCGGGTCTTATATTAATTTTTGCTCCAAAGATGCATTAGGGTGTATTTTCAGGGGATGTCTTATTTTTTCATGTACAACAATCTACATTTATTCAAATACAGTCATGTCATTTTCTTCTGGAACATCATCATAATGTACTAAATGCTTCCTTCTGGCTGAGATCTTAACTGGGGCTTATTTTTGGGGTAGGTCTTATTTTGGGGGAAACATGGTGTATATGTATATATGTATATATTATATATATATATATATATTATATATACAATATATATGTTTAATTATAGTTGACATTCAATATTATTCTACCTCAGCTTCAGGTATAAAACTCCTACAAGAAAATACAATTAGTAAACTCGCAGACATTACCCTTAGTAATATATTTACTGATATATCCCCTAGGGCAAGGGAAGCAAAAGATAAAATAAACATATGGTACTACATCAAACTAAAAAGTTTTTTCACAGCAAAGAAACCATCAACAAAGCAAAATGACATGCTACTAATGGGAGAAGATATTTGCCAATAATGCATCTGTAAGGGGTTAACATCCAAAATTTATAAAACACTCATACATCTCAACATCAAAAAAACAAACAATCCAATTAAAATATGGGCAGAGCCATGAAGAGACATTTCTCTAAAGAGGACATACAGATGGCCAATAAACATACGAAAAGATGCTCAATGTCACTAATAATTAGAGAAATACAAATAAAAACCACAATGAGATACCACCTCACTCCTGTCAGAATAGCTTTCATCAATAAATCAACAAAGAGCAAGTGCTGACAAGGATGTGGGGAAAAGGAACCCCGCCCCCCACCTGTGCACTGTTGATGGGATTACAAATCGGTGCAGCCACTATGGAAAACAGTATGGAGGTTTCTCAAAACATGAAAAACAAAACTACCTTATGACAGTTCCACTCCTGGGTATTTATCCAAAGAAATCCAAAACACTAACTCGAAAAAATATATGTTGTGTCATATGGTAATTCTATTTTTAATTTTTCGAGGAACCTCCACCCTGCCTTCCATAGTGGCTGTACCAATCTGCATTGCCACCAACAGTGTATAAGGGTTCTTTTTCCTCCACAGCCTCTCCAACACTTGTTACTATTTGTCTTGTTGATGATTAGCCAATCTAACTGTTGTGAGGTGATATCTCATAGTGGTTTTATTTGCATTTCTCTGATGATTAGTGATATTGAGCACTTTTTCATATATGTCTATTGGCCATTTGTATGTCATCTTTGGAGAAATGTCTATTCAGGTCCTCTGACCATTTTTTAATTGGATTGTTTGGTAGATGAGGGTAAAGAGGATCAAATATATGATGATGGAATGAGAACTGACTCTGGGTGATGAACACACAATGTGATATATAGATGATACATTACAGAATTGTACACTTTAAATCCATGTAACATTGCTAACAATTTCCACCCCAATAAACTTTAATTAGAAAAAAAAGAAAAAAAGAAAAAAATATATGCACTCCTATGTTTATTGCAGCAATATTCACAATAGCCAAGATATAGAAACAACTGAATTGCTCACCAATAGATGATTGGATAAAGAAATTGTGGTACACTTATACAATGGAGTATTACTCTGCTATTAAAAAAAAATGAAATCTTACCATTTGCAACAACATGGATGGACCTAGAGAATATTATGCTAAGTGAAATAAGTCAGACTGAGAAAGACATATAACACATGATCTCACTTATACATGGAATCTAAAGAACAGAATAAATGAGCAAACAAAACAGAAATAGACTCAGAGATACAGAGAAAAAAAATGATTGTTGCTAGATGGAAGGGGGTGTGAGGGATGGGGGAGAAGGTGAAAGGATTAGAAAGTACAAATTGGTAGTCACTAAAGAGTCATGGGGATGTGAAATACAGTATGGGGAATATAATCAATATTGTAAAGATTATGTAGGGTGCCAGATGGGTACTGGACTTATCAGGGGGATCACTTTATTCCCTAAAATTCTTCCAGGGTTGCTATAGTGTGATTTGAATTACTTTACATCTCCCTTTTCTCAACTATTTTGCAATGACTGTTAAGAATAATGAGAAACGGATTTACAAGAAGAAAATGAAGATGATATAGACAGTATAAAAACAACCAATTTTTTTTTTAGTGCTTACAGTGGACAGAGCATGGAATTTGGAATAAATTAACCTTGAGTTAGGGCTATCAGATTTAGAAAGTAAAACTATAACATTTCTAGTTAATGTTGAATGTCAGGAAATAAAGGTGAATATTTTTAGTATACGGATATCCCGTGCAAGATTTGAAATTTATTTAGACTACAAAAAATTATTCATTTTTTTACCTGAAATTCAGTTTAACTGTGTGTCTTGTATTTTATCTGGTAACCCTATCCTGAGTTTAAGTACTGGATTACCCTTCGCTTTTTACCTTAAATTGGGATTAATAACAATTACAGCAAATATTTAATGGCAGTTACTATTCACTAGACATTATTCAAAGCATATGGGAGCATTATCTTATTAGGTTGGTGCAAAAGTAATTGCAGTTTATAAAGGTTAAAAATAATTGCAAAAACCGCAATTACTTTTGCACCAACCTGATATTAAATCCTCAAAATATCCTTATAAAGTAGTTAATATTAATATTATTGTTCTCCTTATACACACAGAAAACTGAGGCTTAGCAGTTGGGTCATTAAAGCTAGCAGACGGAGCCAGAACTTGAATCCATGTCTAGTCTAATTCCAGAACCAAAACTTTTAATAGCTATATTTTATTGCATATCCTACACTGCAATTTGCTTAATCTTTGTGAACCTTAGTTTCATTTCTCTGGGTTACTATGAAGAGTAATTGAAATTATGTGTTGCACCTAACCCAGTTTGTGGCAAGTGGTAGACACATAGAAATACTTATTAGTAGTAATATTTATACTCAAAACACAAGAAAACTAACCGCAAAATATACTTGGCTTCAGAACAATACTTCTACTCTACTGCAACCACAGGAATTGAGTCTTGGGATAGAGGAACTCTGGTTTGTCTGGGCTGGTATGGACTTATATTTTGGCCTGAGGTCATTAAGGATGATTAATGTTAAATAATGTATATCCTGGCAAGGAGGTGACTTTCTGGTCTCTGTGCATGCTGACCAAGGGAGGAGTGCCCCTCCACAGAATGCCACAGTAGGTGGATGAAAAATGGAGCCAGGGAGCTTTATCTTGAATCCTAGATTACTGAGAGACCCAAGGGCCACAGCTATTCTACATGAATAAGGTAAGAGCTAGAGTTACCACGTGGATAAATGTGGAACGACCAAAAAGCCTACAGCAAGAACAAGAAGGAGCAGCAAGCATCATTACAAAAGCATGATGAGCTGTGTTGTGTGCTACTCCATTGGTTGTTCTGAGGATTAAAAGAAGTGATGTATGTTAAATGCTTTGCATGGTGCTAGGGAAGTAATGCATGGTCCATAGAAGATGTGAATTTTAATTATCATTAATATTATTATTACCGAAATGAATAGGCAATGCCTTCTGCAAAAGGAACGTCTATTTAAAACAGGAATCATGAATGCTTCCAAGTCATGGTTGTTTGTCTCAAGGGAGACTCAATATATCTTATATGCTTCAGTATTTGTCATCCTAAGACAAAAAGAACAACAAAAACTCTTGTTCCCACATCTCTATTAGCTACTATTAAGAACTTTAAAGGGTCTAAGACTTGCAAACTATGAAGTTAGCCTGCCACAATTTCATGGATGCTGCCAGAAGACATGAGACAAAGGACAGTTTAATACTCACAGAAATATCAGAAGCCAGAGTATCAGCAATTTTTAATTGCTCCCCAAAGCCCCAGTTCCCACAGTGTGACAGGAAGAGAGCCACATGTTACCTGCACATTTAGATTAACACAGTGGATTGTGTCACAGGAGAGAAAGCCTGAGCCTCGAGAACACAAAACTTAAAATGAGCATTAAATGTGCCTCCCCTTTCCCAGGGAATGGGGGAGCATTATCTTTATTATACTAGACAGTAAACATACTTGTCTTTACTTCAGGGGAAGATACTATCTCTACCTTCCAAGGTGATAAGCAGATATACCCTTTGCTCTGGAAGGAAACATAGTCTCTATCTTCCAAGACTTTTCATTATCCCATCATCTTTGCGAAGATAGTCTAGAACAAAAGATACCAAAATAAACTAGGAAACCATGTTGATGCTATGCTTCAAGTTGTGCCATGGAGAGGCCTAGCATGATTTCAGGTGGCTCTTATTATGACATAATTTAGTGTTTGCATGTACTGTTTCAGGATATAAATAATGCTACAAAGGATGCTTTATAAATTTTAGCTGAATTCTATGACTCTTCCCAAAACAAATGTGTGAGAGAAATATGCTTCTTGGGAACATCTAAGTGAAATCTTAACAAATCCAACAAAGCATGCATCTGGCCTATATGGCCAAATTCTGTTATAAGCTCTCAATAACATCCTGTGCTTTTCTCCCATAGCTTTTACCATAGTTGTAATTAATTAAGCATATTTTTTTACTTTTTCATTTAATGTCTGCCTATAGCTCTAGACCAGAGGTGTCCAAACTGTGGCCCGCGGGCCAACTGCGGCCCATGATCCATTGTTAATTAGCACACAGCAAATTCCAAAAATATATTTAGTTTACTTAAATAAACCAGGTGAGGTAATATGTACTTCACCTCAAGTGAGTGGCCCGGCTGTTTGTGTATTTTACCGCATATGGCCCTTGGTGAAAAACGTTGAAAAAAGTTTGGATACTCCTGTTCTAGACCCTAAGGTCTTTTTCACAGAGGGGCTGGTGTTTCTCTTTTTTAGACTTTTGTTTGAGTCTCTAGCATGCCACTGGCATGTAGTAGGTATGCACTAAACATATATTAGGTTGGTGCAAGAGTAATTGCTGTTTTTGCATTGTTGAAATTTGCTGTTTGATATTGGAATACATTCTTAAATAAATATGGTTATGTTATGTTATACATCATTTTAATGTGCATTTCTTGCTTTACGTTTTTTTTACTAATGATTTATTACTTGCTGTTTATTTTATATTTATTTTAGACTATGGAATTGATGTTAGACCAAAAAGCAAATTCGAGTGATTTTCTTATTTGAGTTCAAAACGGGTCATAAAGCAGCAGAGACAACTCACAACACCAACACATTTGGCCCAGGAACTGCTAACAAATGTACAGTACTCTGATGGTTCAAGAAGTTTTATGAAGGAGATGAGAGCGCTGAAGATGAGGAGTGCAGGGGCCAGCCCATCGGAAGTTGACAATGACCAACTGAAAGCAATCACCGAAGCTGATCCTCTTACAATTGCACAAGAAGTTGCCGAAGAACTCAACATCAACCATCTTACAGTCATTTGAAGCAAATTGGGAAGGTGAAAAAGCTCAGTAAATGGGTGCCTCATGAGCTGATTGCAAATCAAAAAAAATTGTCATTTTGAAGTGTCATCTTCTCTTACTCTACGTAACAACAAACCATTTCTCGATCGGATTGTGATGTGTGATGACATGTGGATTTTATACGACAACCGGCAACAACCAAGTCAGTGGTTGTACATAGAAGAAGCTCCAAAGCACTTCCCAAACCCACACTTGCACCTAAAGAAGGTCATGGTCACTGTTTGGTGGTGTGCTGCTGGTCTGATCCACCACAGCCTTATGAAACCATTACATCTGAGAAGTATGCTCAGTAAATCCATGAGATGCACCAAAAAGTGCAATGCCTAGAGCCGGCATTGGTCAGCAGAAAGGCTCAATTCTTTTCCATGACAAAATGCCCAACCTCATGTTGCACAACCAATGCTTCAAAAGCTGACAAATTGGGCTACGAAGTTTTGCCTCATCCGCCATATTCACCTGACCTTTCAGCAACTGACTACCACTTCTTCAAGCATCTAGCCAACTGTATACAGAGAAAAGGCTTCCACAACCAGCAGGATGCAGAAAATGCTTTCCAAGAGTTTGCCGAATGCCAAAGCATGGATTTTTACGCTACAGGAATAAACAAATTTATTTCTTGTTGGCAAAAATGTGTTGATTGTAATGGTTCCTATTTTGATTAATAAAGATCTGTTTGAGCCTAGTTATAATGATTTAAAATTCGTAGTCCAAAACTGCAGTTACTTTTGCAAGGACAAATATTTTTGAATGTTGACTGAATTGCATTTCACTTACAAAAATATGAAAATTTGGTCATACAGTTTAATTCTATCATGTGCTTTATCTTTACCATGACTTCCAAGAATATAATTTGAGTTTCCTAGAAGGCTGGGTGGGGAAACGACCTAAGAAATCATCTAGGATTTCCACTTTATTGTATGGATGAGGAAACTAATGGCCAGAAATATCAAATAACGAGCTCTTACCTTATTCATGTAGAATAGCTGTGCCCCTTGGGGTCTCAGAGTAATCCAGGATTCAAGTAATGATGACCTATTCTAGAAGCAAGTTTCCTGTTGGCGTAATGCTCTTTCAACTATGCTATTCCTTCACTTGTCCCTCCAACCTCTTTTACAATGTTTCAAAGTGCTTCTGTAGTTATCCACTATGAACAAATGCGCTCACACATTGTTAAGACACGGGTGGAGAGATGGGAATGTCTGCAGCTCTATGTTAATGCCACCTGTCATCATATGGGTCAGGGGGCCTGTGCTCCCAGACACAAAAACCATCTGCAATATATGCTCAAGGTTTGGAATTTTGCCTGATGTGTTTTGGAGTGCACTGGGAAACTTTTTTTGGAGGTATGACACAGCTTGGAAAGATGAAGATACATCTACAAATCAAAATGTCTGCGAATCTGCCAAAGCCCAATTCCAATGACCCAGAGACATTTCTATGTTTTTCCTCCTATCTTGTTTAAATTGGTAAAGATGAAACTTTTCCCACTTTAACTCACTATTGGAATGTGATGAGTGAGTAGTGAAGGCATCATGGTTTAGGGCTGCAAATATATTAAAACAGAATTTCACCTCTTCCAAGATTTTAAAATTTTCCTATCATAACTATCAAAAAAAAAAAAATTAAACAAGCACCCACACAGTACAGATCTTGAGGAGCCATTTCTGTTTCTAGTGCCTGATATTCTGCTTGTCCTGCAGGCTCCACACCACTTCTGTGATCAGTTGTTCTTCTGGAAGCCAGCTCTGGCAAAGATGTTGCTTTGGAAAAAAAGTGCTCTATACACGTAATAAATGTGTGGATGAACTGGACAGAACACCATAGGCTTTGGGTTAAATAGCGGCAAGAATTTGGTTTTCAGATTTGAAAGGAACGTAGGACTGATCTCAGACTTCCACCTTGGGAAATGGTACAAAGATTTATTTTTGTGAACAGATCACAATTCCCATTCTCATGCAGCTGCAGCTATTGGAATACCTGAGGTAAGATTGCTTTATGGTCTAGCAAGAGCAAACACAGGTCTCCCTTGCCTTATAGGCTAAATGGTTTCACACTCATTTCTGAGCAATGAATCTAGGTTTCTAGTGAATTCTATGAAAAGATTTTTAGAGTTGTAATGCTGCAGAGAAAAAATTCCTACCATAGACTAAGGGACAACATTTCAAAAGAGGATAGCCATCAATTTTCTGAGAGATACTGGACAAGCAATACCCTTGCAATATGTTTCAGAATCTGGTATCCTATTCCATAATTTCTCGCATGGATATTGCTTTCATGCATTGAAGATAACTTAAGTCTTTATTCTTAGAGTCACAGTTTAACTCACTCTACTCTGTTGGTCCTTCTAAACCAATTTCCCCTATCTATAGAGAAGAGAACTAATTGTCTCACCCTTCTGCTTCATAACTTTTGAAGCATTATAAGTTATTACAAAATCAGACTTGGTTTGTGGACTGTATCAATATCAGTTTCCTGGCTTTAAGTGTGGTCTTTAGTTATACACGATGTTAGCATTCAGGAGACTGGGCAAAGAGTGCATGGGACCTCTCTGTTCTATCTTTGAAACTCCCTGTGAATCTAGAATTATTTTAAAATACACAGTGGGATTTTAAAAAAAAGTATTGGAAGTAGAGGATATAAAAGTAGAAAACCAACATTTGAGTGACAGACCTAACTCTTGTCCACTGAAGAAACTAACTCTATATGTATGTTTGTTGAACTATAAAACGGAGATAACATCTAGTAGCAGTAACCATTAAATACGGTTAAATGTAATGGCTTGTTCATGCAGAGGCAATAAGGCATAATTATTAAGACCATGTCTTCAAATTCCAGACTGCCTACACTCAAGTCCTAACTCATGCAATTTCTGTATGTTTCCTTGGCCCAGGAATTTAATTTTGCCTCAGCATTTCCATCTGGAAATTGGGATAATGAGAATAATAGCACTTATTTTATAAGGTAGTTGTGATTATTGAATTATAGTTTGGTGCAAAAGTAATTGCAATTTAAAAGATGAAAAATAACTGCAAAAACTGCGATTGCTTTTGCACCAACCTAATAATATACATAAGGCACTTAGAAAAGTGCCTGGAATTTAGCAATACTACATGAGTGTGGGCCATATTGTGAAGAAATCACTTGGCACAAAGTTAAATAAATGTTAGTTCAGTAATGTTAGTTTTCTTTCCTTGTCTGATTATAGTTAAAGTCTATAGACAGTCCATAAAAAGTAGCATAGATAAAAGAACTGTGGTATATTTAGATAATTGAGTAATGTTATTATAAAATAATGACTGAACAATCTTCCACTACATGAAAAAATATGGATGAATCTCACAAAGATAATAGTGAATGAAAGTAGCCATCGACCAAAGTATGTTAATGTATGAATGCTGTTATGTAAAATAATAAACAGAAAATAAATAACAGAAATGATAAACAGCAAATAACATAGAAAATAAAAAATAATTTTAAAGAACAATTTTAAGATTCATTTTGATAAAACATTTCAGATTCCCTCATATCACAGCCTATCAATAAGCAAATAGTACATACTGATTTTATACTACATGTGAAGTCCCAAATCCCCAATCCTAGGTAAGATAGCAAGTTGCAAAATACAAGTGCTGATAATTTAACTGTAGGTAGTATTTTAAACAAAATAAGTTTTCAGCAAGCAAGTGAAATAAGTCTTTAATCAAAGACACTCTTAATTTCACAGGATGTCTTGTGAAATTCAGTCAAATCTGTGATTCCAAACTCAAGTGACAGTGTTATGTTTGAAGGAAACAAGAAACGGCAATCAACTCTTAAGTGGTATATTACAGAATTACTATATTTTTGGACAATATCTAACTGCATTTAATTTTTAGAAAAATTGATTGTATATCTGGTGTTGGATGAATCCAGCCACAAAAAACAAACAAACAAAAAACTGGAAAAAATATAAAACATTTATCAGATATTGAGCAATAAATAGCATAGACTGCGTTTGCTAAGAGAATGTGAATCCCATGTTTAACTTATATTTCTATCTCTAAGCATTTTCCAGGCTCTTGTTTAGAGGAGGGGAACCCAAGATGAGCATGGCAGTATCACTAAGCTGACACAGGAACTGAAGTTCAAGGAGGCAGAAGTAGCTGGTATTTGTGAGGAAGAGTACATGATAAGCGAAGTCTGTGGAGAGAAAAACCTCAAAAACTTTGCATAGCAGTCCCCTTGAGTCATTAGCTGAATTCTGGGTTTGGCATGCTGAGGCAAGATGCCAAGAGCTACAGTAAAGTACAATTACCAGGAAAAGAATAGCTACTGGAAAGCTATAAATTGAACAACTATTAGAGCTCACACAGAGTTGAGAGACCAGTCTCCTATTCTGACCAGCCTGTGTGAAGATAGCTTATTGGCCATCTGGGGCATTTAGTAGAGATTCTTGAAGTTTACTTTTCAGGAGTTGACTAAGATAACCTTAGAGTAAGGGCATCTCAAACCTGAACTAAGAAAGTTTAAAAGCAAGCTCCAAAAAGACTAAGATAATCTGCAAGTGAATTGCTTGTCTTTTGGAACAAATTGGGACATTCTCTAAAAGAAGACAACAAAATCCAAATACTCAACAACATGAAAATCACAACTGTAAGAACCCAATCAAAAATTACTAGATATGCCAAGGAGCAAGGAAATGGAATCCATAGCCAAGAGGAAAATGAGCTTAAAGAAACAGACACAGACATGATAGAAAGGAGAGCGTTAGTACATAAGGCTTCAAAACAGCTTTTATAAACATGTTTACAGATTTAAAGGAAAGCATTTATATAATGAGGAGAAAAATAAAAGCAATTTTAAAAAAAAGACCAAATGAAAATGCTGAGGTGAAAATGACAATATCTAAATTAAATAATTGCTGGACAGTCTTGACAGAAAATCAGATACTGGAGAAGAAAATAGCAGTAAGTTTGAATTCAGAGCAATTACAATGAAGCCCACACTCGTAGAAACACATGTATGCACACACACATGCATACACACACACTGCTAAAAGAAAATGAACAAGGCAGTTGTGACTTATGGAAAAATATCAAGTGATCTAACATACATATAATTGGTGTTTAGCTAGAGGCAGAGAAAAATGTTTAAAGAGATAATGGCCAAAATATTTCCAAATGTGATGATATATAAATCTACAGATTTAAGATGTTAAACAAACTCTAAGAAGGATAAATATAAATAAAACCATAGCAAGGCATATAATAATCAAAGTGGTCAATACCAATAAGAAAAAAATTAAAAGCTTGAGTGGGAAAAGAAATGTTATATACGGAGGAACAAAGATAAAAATCAATATTGACTTTGCGTCCAAAATAATGGAAGCCACAAAGCAATAGAACAATGTTTTTAAAGTGCTATAAGAAAAACATTTTTAAAAACTATTTGCTTAGAATTCTATACCCAGCAAAAATTTTCCTCAAGAAATAAAGACAAAATAAATACAATTTCAGACAATCAAAAGCTGAAAGGATTAACCCCAGCACACCTAAACAACAAGAAAAATATTAAGATGAAGGAAAATGATACAAAATAGAAATTTGAATCATTATAAAGAAATGATTGCTAGACAGGGTAAATATGAGTTAAATCTCAAAGATATGTTTTCACATTTTTTAAAATTTTTAAAAGATAATTGTTTAAAGAAAAAAATAATGATGTATTTGGGAGTTTAAAACATGTATACATAAAAATTCTAACAATAGCACCATGAAGGACAGAAGAAAACAATAAAGTATATTATTGTAAAGTTTTAGTATTATTAAAAATATTATAGTGGAATGATATGTTATTTAAATGTAGACTGAAAAAGTTTAAGATGTATGTTGCAAACTTTAGAGCAAGCACTAAAACATACATCAAATATGTAGAGCTAACTAAAATTCTCTCACACATGCAAAACAATCAATGTTATTCAATATCAGGATAGTTTTTAACCTCATCAGAGTAACAACTATAAAAGGGCATAAGGGGAACTTTATGATAATATTCTGGTAATGTTCCGTTTTTTGTCTGCATGTTTATTGCAAGAGTGTGTTCATTTTGTGATAACTGAATGAGATGTCCACTTAAGTATACACTTCTATATTTACATATATGTATGACATATGTATGTAAAGTATAAAAATGTAGAAAAATACATGCACACATACATATATGTAGAGATATACATATGAGGTCTGACATGTGTATGTGTGTACACATACATACATACTTATATACATACAAACATACATATGCAAAAGACAGAGAGGAGCCAAATAAAAGATCAGGATTATCACACTGCCCAATTCACAGGAGAAAATTCAGATTACTGTCTTTCCTTCTGAATAAGCACCCCTTGGAGTTGGACCTGAACAAATTGCATAACCTTATATGATTACTGGGGAAAGTACCATTCTATCAGAATTGCATTTCAAAAACACCAAATTTCATTGAACTTATTTTCAAGGAGCCTCAGTTAATACAGTTTTCATTAATAAAAAAAGAAAAAAAATTCTTCGAAAAAACATTCATGAAATACCGGGGGTGCCAAAAAAATGTATGCAAGTGGACTTTGATCAATGTTGCTCAAGCAGTAGCTCACTGTAATCAGAAGTGTCTGGACGCTGATGGTAACCACTTTGAGCACCTCTTGTAGTTGCAGAAGTCAAACGTGACTTGTATTCATCTTTTGTTATTTGTGGTGTGTTACAATTCTAATAGTTTTTTCCTTTCTTAAAATGTCTATACATTTTTTTGGCACCCTCTGTATTTTTATATTAAATGTATGGATTTCAGGAATAGAATTTTAATTTATACACTATTCTTATGAAGACTCAACTCATAATAACATAGATTGCTACAATTGTCCAGACATTAATTAGGTCATAAGAAAAACCTTATGTATGAAACTGACAACGTGTACTTGTCGTGACCCTGTTCAAACATCATCCCCTTTCAGAAGCCTTGCTGAATTCCCCTGAGGCAGATACATTTACTGTGTCTTGAGCCATCCCCATCATTGCACACACTTCTATTAGAGCCTGTGTCCTAGTGAATAGAGTTGATTTGTTTGTTTCTTTTCCTCCCCTGCTAGACTGTGTAAGCTGTCTTTGTATGCTCAGCATCTAGTATGGGGTCTAACACATGGCAAGTGCTCAAAAAAAAAAAATACTTGAAGGTGCGGGGAGGGAAAAAGGGAGGGGAGAGACAAAAGAAAAGGAAAGAAAGAAAAGATTATTTTAACACTAGCAAATTAGGGAGAAGATATTCTTGGTCAGATGAAATAGTTGTTCGTCCAGCAAGTTTCAATTTGCATCCATTGTCACAATATAATTAGACTCTTTCTAGGTCATTTCACAGTGATGAGTGTAAATACTTTGAAAGTATTAATCTAGTGTTACACTGGTGCTTCGTGTCCTGCGATGCCATATGAATCGTTCCCCTTATGATCTGAGGACAGTAAAATATTTTACAAACATTATCTTGCCAAATGAGTATGTGTAAAAATTGTCCTCGGGGCTTCCAGTGATGAAAGAGTATGCACACCAACAAAATAAACATGCTTCCCCAACCCCCAGGCAACATTTTTCACTCCCTTCCCTCCCAGAGCACATTATTAATTCCTCTAATACAGTATCCAGCACAGCATGTCTGCGTCTGTCGTGTTTCCCCTGACCAATTGTACTGGAAGCTTCTTGAGGACAGAGGCTGTGTCTTCATCTTTTTATCCCCAACACCAGGCCTGGCACATGGTAGATGTTCCATATTTATCTCTTGAATGATTAAACAAATAAAAGAACATCTTGTAATACTTATATTTGCATGTTTTTTAAATGTCCAGTCAGCCTAGCTGTCTGACATCCAGCTTGAGAGTTACCTCCAAAATAAGGAGCCAACAAAAGAGTTAAGGGTTAGCGCCTGACCACGTGGTGGCAACATCATAACCAGATATCACCCTGTGTGAAGAAGGAGATCCTCTGATCTCTAATAATATCTAGCAATAATTGTATTTTTATATGAAAGTTGATAAGCTCAGAGATGTTTGGAGACCTCTGAACTGAGAAGCAAAAAAGCAAAAAAAAAGAAAAACAGAAGTGTAGACATGGAAAGGAAAATCGCCTTCTATTTAAGCACAAATACATGCCAGGTACTATGCTAGGTGCTCAGGATCCAATGTTGGAATAAGATGGGCTCTATGGCCTGGCTAACATATTACTTGGGTTTGTGGAATTCTAAAGTATTTCCTGCGACAATCTCAAAACATTCTCAGCAGGAAAAAAAAAAAAAACACTTTAAAATTGATCACTGAGACTATACAGCAACTTGATGTTCAATTTTGGTGTTCATTTAGCTTTAAAATAGCATAAAATATACTCTTGATTTACCAGTAGAGCAAGCAAGTCAATAAAACAAAATGTCACAAACATAGTTTTACTCCCAAACTGCTCTTAAGAAAAATAACAGCTCAGCAGCATCAGAGACAAAACTGTTCCACCTACACATTCAATCACAAAACACAGAACAAAGAGCCTTGGCAGCCAGCAAAACAAGTTCTGCATTAGGGTTTTGACAATGGGATCAAACTGTGATCAAAGCATAGTTATATCTGACCAATTTGACAAGGCGATAAATGAAATATTCTCATGAATACATGACTTAAGAGTAGCAAGAAAGGAGAGTAATGCATGGGCTGTATGTGGAGGAGGGTTTAGGGAGCTATAAAACAATCCTTAAAAAAAAATTGTCAAATATACCAATAAAGAAGGACACTTATGTAACATAATTACAATCTGTAGACAACTTTTTTGGAAATATTAAATGAGACCAAAAGTCCTGCCTCTTCAGAAAAAACAACAACAAAACAAACAAACAAACAAAAAACAACCCTCACATTAAAACCTCAGTTAGCTATCGGTTGGTATATTGACTCGTGCAGCAAATATGAACGCACTGGAATGTGCCATCTTTACTGTAGAAGGCACAGTCTGGGTTACTGATGAGTCTGATAAGGTCTGTCTCCTCAGAAATTTTCAGTTAATAAGGGGTAAATTATGTACATAAAATGGGTAAAATAAATGATGAAATATTTCTGTATGTCCTAAGAGATCCTGACCGTTCCAAAGGGAATGCCATGGGATTCCAGGGGCTAAAATCACTGCATCTTGGTAAAGGCAAAAATGCATCAGAATTATTGGGGGAAAATAAATGTTTTGTTTAATGATTATCTACAGGTCAGAAACAATGCCTATTTTGCAGATGTGTTGTATGGATAAGAAAGGGAATATGTAAAAGGTCTCAAATATCAAACATATAATTGATGCCCAGTAAATGAGCTAAAACATTATCAAACTTTTGAGGATTTACTGCCAGTTTTTGTTTGCATCCGTACTAAAACTCTTTAGAAATATTAGTCTTCTTTCTCTCCTTAGGAATCAGTGCTTGCTGAAAACTTTATCAATAAGCTTAGAGTCTCCTAATTTTTATCATTCTTAGTGAATTTCTCATTTTGCTATCTATAACTAGAGACCTGAAGGTGAAAGTTCAAATGCTTCAGGGTCCAGGTGGGTCATGTAGTGTGTGAAACAACCTGGAATAAAGCTATAAAAATCAGTGGAGATTTGGGCTCTTGGAGAGCAACTGTCCCTCCTAAAATCACTCAACTTCAAGTTCCAAAAGTTTAAAATGTTATCCTTCAAGGATTCAAAGAAATCCCTGTCCAAAATCCCAGCCAGTAGTTTTGCAGAAATTGACATGGTAATCTTAAAATTCACATAGAGATGCAAAGGGTATAAATAGCCAAAAGATCCTGAAAGAAAAGAACAAAGGTTGAGGATTTGCACTTCTTGACTTCAAAAGTTACTACAGAGCTACAACAACGAAAACAGGGAGGTACTGGCATTAATGATATCGTAAAAATAATGGAACAGAGTTGAGAATCCAGAAGTAAACTCTCATATTTATGGTCGGTTAATTTTTGACAAAGGTGTCAAAATAATTTAATGTGGAAAGGACAGTCTTTTGAAGAAATGGTATTGGGACAACTGGATAAGCATATGCTAAAGAATAAATGTGTCCCCTTACCTCACACCATTCACAAAAATTAACTCAAAATAGATCTTAGACCTAAATATAAGAGATAAAACTATATATAAACAAAAAAAAAAAACTTTAGAAAATATAGGAGCAAATTTTTGTGACCTTATGTAAGTAAATATTTCTTAGATATGGCTTCAAATGCTCAAGGGATAAAAGATTAAAATAGTAAATTGGACTATATCAAAATTAAAAACTTTTGTGCTTCAAATGATACCACCAAGAAAGTGGAAAAAAAAAAATCACAGATAAGGAGAAAACATTTGCAAATCATATATCTGATAAGGGAACTGCATCCTGAATGAAAAAAATATATATATTTATACCTCAATAAGAGGTATAAGAAAACAAAAATCAAATCCAATTTAAAAATGCACAAAAAATTTAACAGGTATTATACCTAAGAAGATATATGGACCAATAAGTCTATGAAAAGATGTCTAACATGGCTAGGCATTAGGGAAATACAAATTAAAACCATAATGAGATATTACTTCACACCCACTAGAATGGATATAATTAGAAATAGACAAAAACAAGTGTTAATGTGAATGTGGAAAAACTGGAAGTTGGAATGTTAAATGATACAGCCACTTTGTAAAATACTTTGGCAGTTTCTTTAAGTGTTAAACATAGATTTACCATATGACCCAGTAATTCCACTCCTTGGCATCTATACAAGAGAAGTAGAAACATATGTCCACCCAAACTTGTACATGAATAGCAGTTCGTAGCAGTATTATTCATAATAGGAAAAAGGGGAAACAACCCAAATGTCCATCAACTGGACAATGGACACATAAAATATAGCATGTCCATTTCATGGAATACTATTTGGTAATAAAAAGGAACAAAGTACTGGTATGTTTTATAGGAATGAACTTCAACAATGTTACGCTAAGTGAAAGAAGCCAGACAAACAGGCCACATATTGTATGATTACATTTATAGCAAATGTCTAGAAAAGGTGAACCTATAGAGACAGAAAGAGGATTCATGCTTGCTTGGGGGAGAGACTGGAAATAGGGAGTGGCTGCAAATGTACACCAGATTTTATCTTTGTGGGGGGTGATGAAAATGTTTTAATGTTAGAGTGTATTGATGGTTGCATATAAATTATACCTGAGTAAATTTGTTTAAGACAGAAAAATAAACAGTGTACTGGCCAGAGACATTAGGCTCCCTTCTGCCTTCATGTACCCATTTTGGAACTCCTAGATTACAAAAACCTGAATAAAAATATGTTGAGCCCCCAACTCTCCCAGGAAGTAATACTATCAGGTACTGTTGTCAACATAGTTCTGTTAGTCAGAAATAGGGTTCCAAGGCCAAGTATACCAGTACCAAAGCTGAACAACCAGGTACCAGGTTTGGTCCATAAGTGGGGAGAAAGCTTAATAGACACGCGTTAGAAAGCTATTCATAATGGAGCTCACATGAGGTATATTTCAGGAGGAAATGGAAATCAGAATTCCAGAAAACCAAGAATGAGATTGAGGGTCTTAATAAGGATTTTTGCAAAGGGCAAAAATATTACTGTTATTTGGGACATCAAAAATCTGCAGGATGAAAAAGTTTTCAGGATGAATAAAAGGTTGACCTCAGGCAAGTTACTAGACCTCCCAAGCGTTAGTTTTGTTTTGTTTATTTTGTTTCTGTTATTGTTATTTTCATTTTAAATTTGAGGTGTTAGTAGTGCTCGCCTCCTGGGCATGTGAGGATTAGAGAAGATCACGTGTATGTAATACCTACTACAATGCTTGACACATAGTAATTTCTCAATAAATGCTCTAGCAGTTGCCCTCATTATTATTAAGGTTCACTTTCCTTACGTATTTCTAAAGTAGAGACCTGAAAAGGATAAAATGAATGTTTACAATGTACTTTGCAAATTCTCCAAATAAAAGCAATAGTGATTTAATTCATAGATATCATTATAATGGTTTCCATTGACATGTCATAAAATTTGCATCCCAATGGTTAGCCCCTCCCATTCTCTGGTGTGTGTGGGTCTGTGTTTTAATAACTATAAAAAGAACAATGGCTGCCACTTACTGAGCCTCTACTTTGTGCTGGGTCTTTTCATACATTACCTCACTCAATGCTCACAGTAACTCTGTAAGGTACCACAGTTCAGATAGAGAAGCTGAGCTTTAGGAAGTTAGGTAGCTTACCTAAGGTCACCCAGCCAGATCTCTGATTCCCACACTCCCTGTACTTGCCCTAATGTCTGTTGTATTTATTCCTAAAATGTGCCCTTGATTTAGGAAACAAGAACCAGGCTCCAGGAGACTGGAAATGAAGTTGTACCCGAGTTTCAATGCCTGCAACCTGTATTGATCCTGAGTAGGACTGCAAACTTTATGGAGAACTGGTAGCCTTTAGAAAGAAGCTGTCAATCTCAATTAAGATGTCAACATATCAGATGAGGAAGGTACTGCCATGAAGCCTATTGTTGAATTCATGTCAGGTGAAGGCAGTACTAATTACTGCATTATCCAAATATGTCTTTTCCCTACTCCTCCAAACTAAGGTCACCGAATTATTATGGCATAGTGGTTTGCACTATTTTGGATTCCGCCAAGTGGCAGGTGGCCTGACAAACATGCAACTCAGCATGTTTTGTTGGGTCCCCACAGCTGTGCTGCCAATCAGTTCGGGATGGCTGCAAGCTAATGCTAATTAGCTTCTGTTGATCTGCATATTCCAACAGCCTCCCAGGATTCCCATTTTGATATGCAAGATTGCCAGTTGGGTATGTGATCGAATTAAGAAGCAAAAAAAAAAAAAAAAAAAAAAAAAAAAAAAAAAAAAAATTTATCTTTCATGCAGGGATATACAGGTCTAAATCCCCAGCAGAGGCTATTACCCTTCCAGTTCATGGTTGGCAGCTCTGGCCTTCAGCATGGGGCCCTGGGCTCCAGGCTAGAGGGTGCTGCAGCCCTGCTTATGAAAACAAAAATGATGCCTTAACCTCTTAGTGCTACTAGGAGTAAACATTCTTTCCATCTGGTCTATGAACTGGCACTGGCAGTTTAGACGGGCAAGGAATCTATAGTTTCCTTTTCTATTTGTTTCAAATCTGTTTAGTTCAAATCATCTGAACACAAACATACCGGTAATGATGAATTATTTCCTGTGGCACGCAAAGAGCACTAATCCCAAATGATCCCTTCCAAACTCATTGGGTGTCATTGGATAAACTGCTTTACCTTTCTGAACCTTAGGTTCCTCAAATGCAGTGTTAAGAGGCTATTAAAAGAGAGAAGGTGCATGATAAAGAGAGTATAGTGTTTGCTACGTGTTAGCCCTTGGATATATTTTTAAAATCAATTTTCAAAAAAATAAACAGCTGCGTACTCTGTTTATTATGCATAAATAATCCAGTGCGTACTCTGTGTCAGCACAATGGACATGGCTTGAGATTCAAATACAAATACGGTCATTCATTTCCCTCCAGGGGTACATAGTAAACAGTCAGTTATAATGGATAAAGTCTCTTCCAACAGTGGTATCCCACACAATTCTATTTTTCCTTTCTTTCTGCTATGACTACAAGGGAACACAAGTTTCTGGCTCCACCACTTAATAGCTTTGTTTTTCCGAGTACATGGCTTAACTTCTCTGGGCCCATATTTCTCCTTTTGTAAAAATAATGCACAACACATCATGTCATTGAGTCAGTTGTATACATGAAATAATGCTTATTAAAGTTACTGACTCATTGTAGGTATTTAGTAAATAGTACTTTTTTGTTTCTCCTTTCAGTAGATATCATTAGAATCAGATGACTCAAAAACTGTGGGGCGCAGGGCAGAGGTAGAAGAAAAGAGGTAGAAGGATTTCAGCCATGCTACCTAAGAAAGGAACTCAACAGGAAACTGCACTATGGGGGCTGATGTATTTAGATTTTGCACCTGTATTTCATCAGGGCAATGAAAATATGATCTCACTGGGTAAACATTACAAAAACAATTTTCAAAAGTTTAACTTGGCTTCAGGCTTAGAAGGTTCTGCTTCCCTGAAGTGATTAAACAATATTTTCTGGAATACATTTACTAAATATAATTGTAAGGGAAATTTTTTTTCTCATTTTTATATTGTTGGATTTAAGAGGCCCAATTGGATTATTGTTGGAAAAGTTACTAAAGCTATTCTTATATTTCTATTTTATATTTATCACATATTGTATATTTTCATATTTGTGGGTGTGTATATCAATATGTATATCTCTATTTCTCTATGTATATGCATATAACACATGTGAGAACGTGTCTATATAGATGGTATATGCAGATAAATATCTATGTATATGCACATTTATGTTCATCATGATTTGAGAATTGAGTACATGCATACACATATACGAGGTCTGACAATTAAGTTCATGAACTTGTTGCAACGATGTTGCTAACCTTTTTTATTATCAGAGGGATTATTCATTACGAATTTGTATGAAGTGGACAAATGGTTAACGAAGTTTACTATTTGGAAGTGCTGAAAAGGCTGCGTGAAAAAGTTAGACGACCTGAACTTTTCGCCAACAATTCATGGCTCTTGCATCACGACAATGCACCAGCTCACACAGCACTGTCTGTGAGGGGGTTTTTAGCCAGTAAACAAATAACTATATTGGAACAACCCTTCCTTCTCATCTGATCTGGCCCCCAATGACTTCTTTCTTTACCTGAAGACAACGGAAATATTGAAAGGAAGACATTTTGATGACATTCAGCACATCAAGGGTAATAGGACAACAGCTCTCATGGCCATTCCAGAAAAAGAGTTCCAAAATTGCTTTGAAGGGTGGAGTAGGCCCTGCTGTTGCTGCATAGCTTCCCAAGGGGAGTACTTTGAAGGTGACCATAGTGATATTCAGCAAAGAGGTGTGTAGTATTTTTCCAAAGATGAGTTTGCGAACTTAATTGTCTAACATGTGTTTTATAATATGGAATCTGTATTTACCATTCGGTTTGACGTTATATTATAGTAGCTAAGAACATAGATTCTGAAACCAGACTTTCAGAATTTAAATCCTAGCTCAATCACTTATTGCTGTGTGACTATAGGCAAATAACTTAATCTCCACAGCTCAGATCATCTTAAATAATTCTTGTTTAAGATATTATCTATAAAAATGGATGGCATTGTATTTACCACAAAATAATTATGATAATTAAATAGATTAACTTATATGAAAGTGCTTAAAAATGAACTTGGGAAATAGTTTAAATTGCAATTATTACTATTGCTATTGTTACTATGATTTTGTTATTGTTATTATGACTATTATTGGTATTGTGTTATTTATTCATTAATTTGTTCTGGATAATTTGACTTTAAGACTCTTTTGTTTAAAACCTCAACAAGTGAAAAATTTTTAAATGTAGTATTAGAGCTTTTCTATTTTATAAGTTGTATGCATTTTAATGAAATTTTGGAGCATATCATTTCTTTGTTGTGGGAAGAAGCATCTGGATCTATGTACCTAGCTATGCAAATGTAACATAACTACTCTCCACCCCAGCCCACCCCACAACCATCCCTTTTCTTGGAGAAAACAGTGAAAAACCTGAGTGCATATGTTTTAGACTAAATGGATAAATGTGCCAATGCAAATTGAATGTATGTTTTAGCAAAGCTATTTCTTTGCATATTTTTGTTGCTCCTTTGAGGGAAAGATTTCTTTATTAAGTATGAGTTTGGACAGCAAATTGTTGCTTATTTTGACCAAGAGGCATATGCTTTTATTTGATCAAAAGAGTTTAGTAATAGAGACTCCGTGCTTGTAGAAAAGAAATGCAGGCCCATCTTTTCACTCAAGCTGGAAGCGAAACTGTATGAAAGAAAGCTGTGTGGGTTTGGCACAACTCAGACTGAACTGGATTTGAATCTCAGCTCTGTCTCTTCCTAGCATTGTGACCTTAGGCAAGTGATGGGTTTGGAAGTAAGTAACTGAGCCTTTCAAACAGTATTGATGTTGGACTGTTGCCCTCGTGTCATTGTCTTCTGGCCATAGTGCCAGACGGTACCTCTGCCAGTGAGTGAAAGGTGGAGTTTTTCATAAAGAATGTGGACATCTCCACAATCATCCTAGGAAAAAATTAATTCTTGGACTGAAATGTGGACAGGAGAAAGAAAATTACACATTTTGTGGCTCTCATTTCGTTTATTTAAGAAATCTAGTTAACTATGAAACTAATAGTCACTAGACTCATATTTAGGGTCAGACACAAATCAGGAACAAGATGTATAAGACATGGCCTCTGTTCTTAAAATGCTCATAATTCAATGGAGGACATAAACCTGTAAATAAATAAAAGCCATCAGTATGATGGATACTATGGTAGAGTGCAAAAATGTGTGGACACACAGAAGGAGGAAATGGTTAATTCTCTCCAGGAAGAAGGAAAAGACATCTAAAATGAGATGAAGCTTGAGCTGTCTCTTAAAGAAAGGAGAGGAATATAACAAATGGAAAGAAGGGAAAAGATATTTCAGACCAAAGGAACGTTCCGAGTCTCTGAGTAAAAGGAGTATGGCAAACTGAAGGACTTGCCAGTACTTCAATGTAACCAGATCTTAGATCTTAGAATGTAAAGAGAGGAATTCCAAGACGTGGGCCCAAAGAGATAATTAGCCAGACTCTGATGACCTATGTATACCATGCTAAATGATATAATTTATTTTTCCTAAGAGCAATATGAAACCATGGAAAGATTTGAAGAAGCTGACAAATATAGTTACGTTTTCATTTTAGATAGCACATTCCTGCAGGTATATGAAGCATAAATGTGCAGAGGGAAAGAATAGAAGGAGAAAATTACTTAACAGGACATGAGTGATGAAGATATGAAAGAATAAAGGTTAGAAATAAGTAAGTGGCAGTGGAAATGCACACAAAGGAACATTTGTATTAAGTCTATAGGGATAACCATCTCCAAGACTTGGAAATTGGTCCATGGAAGGAGGGGGGAATCCCAGGTTTCTTGTTTGGAAGTGGTTAATATTGGAATATAGGTGGAAGAACAAGTCGGGAGGAGGACTAGATTTTATTCTGAAAATGGTAATACTGAGATGATTTGGGGATGTTCAAACTGATATGCAAATTTAGATATATGGATTGGAGCTAAGGATAGAGGATGGGACAAGGTAGAAATTTAGGAATAATTAGCTTAGAGGTGATAATTATAATTGTAGATGAGATAACCCACAGAAAGCCTTTAAAGATAGATGAGAATATGGACATGGGAGGAACCACAGAGAATGACAACATTTATAAGGAAAGATTATCTATAATCTATCTATCATCCATTTATCTATCATCTATCACCTAAGGGGCACTGATCTTTTGATATACCAAATGAGCCCCTAAACTAGACCCTAAACTAGCCCTATTGTACTCTTCCAGAAGTTGTTTACTTTCTCTGCCAAAGTGAAGCCATCTAAATCAAGAAGAAAAAGCAATTTTGAACCCATAGAAAAAAAAGTAATTAATAGAAGAATTAAAAGTTTGGTGATTACTGTTTGTAATGACATCTTTCTTCTTTTCTCTAACACAATAAGGGATCATAGGACACTCCACTCTTCTTTTAAAGTAATTAAGCATCCAAAATACAAGACTCTACTAGACAAGAAAATAATCATCCATGTCCAACATTACTACAGTTAAACATGACATTAAAATATCCTATTCATACAGTAATAACAAGTAATACTAACATCTTTTGGTTGTTGTTGGTTAACGGATTTTTTAAAGCTCAGGAATGAAAGGTCTCAAAATAATATGGGCCCTATGGTTTCTCTCAGACAATTTAATAAATATGAGACCGAGGGCTAATTTAAAAAACAAATTTGGTAGGGAATTTGGAGTGAGGAAAAATCTTGGGATGTTTCTGAAGAATCAAAGTCAAGTTTTAATGAATTGGGTGGAGTTGATAGAGCCCTGAAGTTTATTCCTCTCTGTATGAAGGAAATGATTTCACAGTGATAATATGAATAGTATTCATATGATTCATGAAATAGTTTTCTTTAAAAAAATTTATTTTGAATGGACTTCATAGTTCCTTAGATTCAGAAAGCACAATCCATTTCAGTAACTTAGTTGTTCTCTGGAAAGGGGCATTATGAATATTTGGAAAAAGATTTGGTTTAGGATAAATTAAATATAATCAGTTCTTTTTTAAAAAGTCATGACAGATATAATAATTTTTTTTACTCTTCAGAATTTGAACTCTGGTAGGCACTCTGTCATCAGCTGAACTTCACTTTGGCCTTCTGCCCCGTTAGCTCCAAAACCCCAGCATTGCCTAAACCCATCCTGGTCACATGCTGTTCAAGCTACCTGATATGCCTTCCTCTCTTTCTCAGTATACTACTCACCGTTCAAGATATGGCAGTTTTGTCTCCTGCGAAGTCATCTCCAATTCACTCTATTGTTCCTTCCTCTGTACCTCAACAGCACTTTATGATCATATCCCTATATGAACATTTACTGATTTTTACTACAGTTACCAGCTACACATGTATCTCTACAGCTGATCTGTGCTTAGCTTAATGCCTGGAACACAGCACACATTCTGTAAATGCCTTTTGTTATGATGACATGATTCTTCTTCAATCATCATCATCACCCATATCTATATGTATATGTATATCTACCTGTCTGTCTGTGCTTCTTCTATCTATAATTTACACAGTGAGCTCATAGCTGGGTCTCTTGAATCTCAAGACTCAACCACACAAGACCATAAGGTCTTTCTTTAATCCCATTTTTTTAAGATAAGGAGATTCTGGTAGTCAGTGAGAAATAAGTGGGAGACAGAAAACCAACTCCCTTC